>NC_080706.1:29638500-30259500 GCF_943734765.1 Anopheles ziemanni | reverse complement strand
CATACCTACGAGCACTATCGCTGCCTCTGGTAGGTGAGTTCGCACCTCCGGCCACCATTTGGATAGAATGTTGTCGTACGACGTACGGCTCGATATCGAGTAGCAGATGAGGAAACAATCGGTCTGCAAACGGTCCCCAATGTGAGGAAAGCATATAACACTACATTAACTGTGATTCTTTCGGATGTACGATTCAGAATACTTACGTTGGAGTAGCTTAGTGGACGAAGTCGCTCGCAGTCCTCTCGGCCGGGCGTGTCCCACAGCGTAAGAGAATAGTCCGAGCCATCGATGACGATGTTGCACGCGTGGTTGTCGAACACGGTCGGTAGGCACTCGATCGGGAACTCGTTTCGGGCGTAGGTGATCAGCATGTACGTCTTTCCTACCATACCATCCCCGACGGTCACTACCTTGAAGGGCCCCACTACCACCATATCAGTAACGTGGGCCTTAGTTTACTCGCTCTAGGATTTATGGAAATGTTAAAAAATCATTGTTACAACTAATCAAAAACAGAATTACCACTTTTGACTTTCATTTTTTTTCTAAACTTTACATCATAAAATATGAAATAGATAGCTCCGATATTCCCTCAATTCTACTAAGTAAGCTATTTGAATAACAAAACAAAATCACATTAAATTTAAATTGAAAACAGGAAATAGTCACTCCATACATACGCTAAATGTTGATCAAACAATGTTTTTTGAATGAAATTCCTTTACATGAAATATATGTTCACGTTCAACCTAAGATCTAAATAACGCCAAACAACTAAATGGTAACTTTATGTATAACTAATAATTGTGCATATGCATATATGTTATTCTGTATGAATCATCAAAGAAAAGAAGTTTTTGAAATACCATATCCATGAGCTTTTCGTTGCTGCATAGTTCGTACAAAAGTATACACAGTGAACAATACTGCCAAATGTATCGTAATTCTCTCGTGCTTACCTGTATCCAAAAGCTGCAGTCCCGAAAAATCGACCGTAAAAATGCTACACAAAAATATACATGACTCTATTGTTCTAATATATTGTTTCCAATATTGAGACCCTGACTCAACACCTAAATTAAGCGTTGTTCGTTGTTAACTTGTCGAAGGGTTTTCGAATATGGCAAACAAATCTCCCAGCGTTTTGCCAATGCACAGTTGCGTCCGTTTTTGACTTCCGCACGGAATTTACTGTGACTTTAATGAACGCAGAACCCTTTCAATCCGTTGGACTCAACAGTTGATATGCCTTGAACAGGCGTGAGAACCGAGTAGCAATAATCAAAGTATGCAGTTTGCTGATTAACTTTTGATGATTCAGAACATGCGTGGTTTTTCTACATTGTTTTAATAAAACACAGTTGAGTCGGTATGTTACTTAAAATGACCAGTTTATTCAACAAGCATACAAAACAAGAATACAGTACAAATGCAACCGATCGTTACTAGATTGTTTTTTCTTTCTTCTATCGTTAAACACTCTCGCTTCTGCTTTCGCTTAAAATCGATAACAACTACATTTCTCTGCCAAAACTGTGCGCACTAAACGCTTAGCTTGGTGCACCAAAAGAAACCGTTAATCGACACCGGTTCGTCTTTAAACTAGCATTGGCCGCGAGATGAGAGGATTTAAACATAACATATAGGAATCATTCGTTACGCCTTACCACAACCATTAAGAGTTAGGGTGTTTTCTTTTTATACGGTTTTGACTATTTACTGTATATGAATACACTCTCACGGAGCTTAATCATTCTGGCGCCGAATCAAAACGATAGGTTCGAGTATCGCTCGTCGGATTTGGTGCTTTATCAGCTAACCAGCCGAGTGTTTTCGGAATATCCTGTAATCCTTAGCGTAAGAATTGATCGTAACCACTCGCACCCGTCCCGGACGGCCACTAAAGTATCGTGCAGGATCGATGACCCATGTAAGGTCTCTTCTCCGCCGCCCGGACCGCCTTCTTGAACACCTCGTGCAGGTTCTCTTTCCGTTTTGCTGAGCATTCCACCAGCGCGTACGCCTTGATTTTGTGCTTCATCTTTTTGCCCTCGGCCGTGGTGACGAACTTTTCCGAGCCCGGAACGCGCAGATCGCTTTTGGTGCCTGCGTAGATGAAGTCAAACAATAAAAACAACTGCTATTAGCCCAACACTTTGTCGGTTCGAGTAGCCATTTAGTCTTCTTCTACATACCTACGAGCACTATCGCTGCCTCTGGTAGGTGAGTTCGCACCTCCGGCCACCATTTGGATAGAATGTTGTCGTACGACGTACGGCTCGATATCGAGTAGCAGATGAGGAAACAATCGGTCTGCAAACGGTCCCCAATGTGAGGAAAGCATATAACACTACATTAACTGTGATTCTTTCGGATGTACGATTCAGAATACTTACGTTGGAGTAGCTTAGTGGACGAAGTCGCTCGCAGTCCTCTCGGCCGGGCGTGTCCCACAGCGTAAGAGAATAGTCCGAGCCATCGATGACGATGTTGCACGCGTGGTTGTCGAACACGGTCGGTAGGCACTCGATCGGGAACTCGTTTCGGGCGTAGGTGATCAGCATGTACGTCTTTCCTACCATACCATCCCCGACGGTCACTACCTTGAAGGGCCCCACTACCACCATATCAGTAACGTGGGCCTTAGTTTACTCGCTCTAGGATTTATGGAAATGTTAAAAAATCATTGTTACAACTAATCAAAAACAGAATTACCACTTTTGACTTTCATTTTTTTTCTAAACTTTACATCATAAAATATGAAATAGATAGCTCCGATATTCCCTCAATTCTACTAAGTAAGCTATTTGAATATCAAAACAAAATCACATTAAATTTAAATTGAAAACAGGAAATAGTCACTCCATACATACGCTAAATGTTGATCAAACAATGTTTTTTGAATGAAATTCCTTTACATGAAATATATGTTCACGTTCAACCTAAGATCTAAATAACGCCAAACAACTAAATGGTAACTTTATGTATAACTAATAATAGTGCATATGCATATATGTTATTCTGTATGAATCATCAAAGAAAAGAAGTTTTTGAAATACCATATCCATGAGCTTTTCGTTGCTGCATAGTTCGTACAAAAGTATACACAGTGAACAATACTGCCAAATGTATCGTAATTCTCTCGTGCTTACCTGTATCCAAAAGCTGCAGTCCCGAAAAATCGACCGTAAAAATGCTACACAAAAATATACATGACTCTATTGTTCTAATATATTGTTTCCAATATTGAGACCCTGACTCAACACCTAAATTAAGCGTTGTTCGTTGTTAACTTGTCGAAGGGTTTTCGAATATGGCAAACAAATCTCCCAGCGTTTTGCCAATGCACAGTTGCGTCCGTTTTTGACTTCCGCACGGAATTTACTGTGACTTTAATGAACGCAGAACCCTTTCAATCCGTTGGACTCAACAGTTGATATGCCTTGAACAGGCGTGAGAACCGAGTAGCAATAATCAAAGTATGCAGTTTGCTGATTAACTTTTGATGATTCAGAACATGCGTGGTTTTTCTACATTGTTTTAATAAAACACAGTAGGGTGTGTATGCTACTTAAAATGACTAGTTTATTCAACAAGCACATAAAACAAGAATACAGTACAAATGCAACCGATCGTTGCTAGATTGTTTTTTCTTTCTTCTATCGTTAAACACTCTCGGTTCTGCTTTCGCTTAAAATCGATAACAACTACATTTCTCTGCCAAAACTGTGCGCACTAAACGCTTAGCTTGGTGCACCAAAAGAAACCGTTAATCGACACCGGTTCGTCTTTAAACTAGCATTGGCCGCGAGATGAGAGAATTTAAACATAACATATAGGAATCATTCGTTACGCCTTACCGTAACCATAAAGAGTTAGGGTGATGGTGTTTTCTTTTTATACGGTTTTGACTATTTACTGTATATGAATACACTCTCACGGAGCTAAATTATTGATCGCTTACGATCGAAGCTCATAATTAGCACGATATCACGGGCTTAGAAAATGTTGTAGGAAAAAGAGTTGATATCCGAAAGGCTAGTTTTACTTGATTATAGTAAACTATTTTTATATTAAGCCCGTAGAAATTGAAAGACCAATAAAATCTTTCTAATGTGACTTTCTCGGTTCTGCTTCGGTCAGTTCTCGGCGTGGCTGATATCTGGCGCCGAATCAAAACGATGGGTGCGGGTACCGCTCGTCGGATTTGGTGCTTTTCTATCAGGATTCGTGTACTTCAACGATATCAAAGCTTTATCAGCTAACCAGCCGAGTGCTTTCGGAATATCCTGCAATCCTTAGCGTAAGAATTGAACGTAACCACCCGTGCCCGCAAAGGGAGCCATCCAGCCACTAAACTATCGTCCGAGCACTAAAGTATCGTGCAGGATCGCTGGCTCACGTGTGGTTTCTTCTCCGCCGCCCGGACCGCCTCCTCGAACACCTCGTGCAGGTTCTCTTTCCGTTTTGCTGAGCATTCCACCAGCGCGTACGCCTTGATTTTGTGCTTCATCTTTTTGCCCTCGGCCGTGGTGACGAACTTTTCCGAGCCCGGAACGCGCAGATCGCTCTTGGTGCCTACAGTGAATGAGGATGAAGTCAAACAGTAAAAACATCTACTATTAGCCCAACACTTTGTCGGTTCGAGTAGCCATTTAATCGTCGTCTACATACCTACGAGCACTATCGGTGCCCCTGGTAGGTGAGTTCGCACCTCCGGCCACCATTTGGATAGAATGTTGTCGTACGACGTACGGCTCGATATCGAGTAGCAGATGAGGAAGCAGGCGGTCTGCAAACGATCCCCAATGTGAGGAAAGCGTACAACATTACATTAACTGTGATTCTTTCGGATGCACGATTCAGAATACTTACGTTGGGGTAGCTTAGTGGTCGAAGTCGCTCGTAGTCCTCCTGGCCGGCCGTGTCCCACAGCGTGAGAGAATAGTCCGAGCCATCGATGACGATGTTGCACGCGTGGTTATCGAACACGGTCGGTACGTACTCGGTCGGGAACTCGTTTCTGGTGTAGGTGATCAGCATGCACGTCTTTCCCACCATACCATCCCCGACCGTCGTTATCTTCAGTGGCCGCAGTCCACCGGCACTATCCGTCCTTCCATTGCTGTGTGTCATATCTTTGAAACGGGGTTACTCCTCCGGCTGACCTTGCGACCTACGGTAGATGAAACTGGACGATACCGAAAGAGACAAAAAGGGAACGTTAGTGAATATTTCACTCCACCATTTTCACGATTAACTAAGGTACAAAGGATGCAAGGTACAGCAATGCACAGAGGATCCAAGGTGGATATTGGGCCTTGAAATTATTTTTCATTTTCACTCTCTTTACACAAAATTGGTGGTAAAAAAAAAGAACCCAAAACCCCTTTTATTACTATCAATTTTCTAGTGCAATTATTGAAAAGTGTGGCGATTAATAATTCATTTTGATACTTATTTTCGTTAAATTTTGTACTTGTTTTACTGACTGTTTGTTCGTTGTAATTACATTTATTTATTTTTATTATTTGTATGCATATTACGTTTATTTAAATTGATATCATTAAATAAATTTTGTTTGTTTCGGACTTTGTCGACCCATTTTGGAGAGCCTAATCCAGGCCGGTCCCCGAAAAAATCCTAGTCGTCAGATTATTCATGCAACCATAACCGTCATAGCAGATAGAATAACCCCTTCATTTTTTTATCATTAAAATTCCTTAGATAATTTTAAATTCTACATAAAATTATTTGGTTGCTGAGAAACATTTGGAGAAACATAGTTTTTTACTATTTGTTTTTGCACCCACCTTTCCGGTTTTTTTTTCTACCCCTCGAGCTTGGTAAATCGTTAGCACACACAAAAAGGCACGGCGTGAAATTACATAGAAAATTACAATACAAAATCTTTGACGAACAAACCACTGGAAAATACATTTTAAAATTCCATTGTTTCCACATTTAGCTTCTACATGATGCCGGACATTATTCAATAAAAAATGCTAAAAATATTAAATGCGTAATAATTTAAACATAACAACACTATCCAACGTAAGTACTTGGATTTTGCAAACATTTGTTTTTTTTTCACTGCTTCTTAAAAAACGCCCTTCGTGTTTGGCCACCAATAAAGCGTGATGCAATTCGTTTATCGGTTAGTTTATCGTACCGTTGGGAAATGTTGCATTTTCCTGCCAAATGCAGCACACGACCACGACCGTGCCAACCGTGATCGGTGCTAGGCAACAAACAATCACGATCGAGAAAATTGCTAATTGAAAGCCATTGCTACCGGAGGGTGTCGGAAAAGTGGTAGCTATTTGTTTTGCAGAAGTTGTTTCCAAGCGCAACAAATGGACGCCCACTCTCCTGCCCCCTATTCGACCGTCGAGATGATGAAGAGACATAATGATTCCACGGGGAGAAGAGCAAAACCGCGATGAACAAACACGTAGGAAGTGAAACATGACGAGACGATTTGTTCAACGGTCGAACACCTTGCTTGGGTGCTGGTTCAGTAAAATTGATTGCGCACCAGTGAAATGTATCGTCGTACCATACAGCTACGGGAAAAGATAACTAGTGGTGACTGATTCCGATTTTGGTTTATACATGTAATCAATGTAAGCAATATCAAGTACTTATCCTAGATAACGTTTTAAAGATATCGTAAACAAAATAGCAATGTTTGAAATGAACTTTAACGTGTTCGAATTTTAATTTCCCATTGGAATATTTCAAGCAGGGTGTGCGCTTACTCGTGGATTTACTTAACCGTCGAATGAAACATCAACGCATCGGACCTAACGAATATCCCAAAAGGATTCCCCGGGGCGGGCAACCGGACGAGCCCACAATTTGCTAGCCTCCGTGACTCATTCACGGTGTGTCGTTCTTTACTCTTGTTTGGTCATTGTTTCTTTCAGGAAATTCCACGTCCCAATTGGAACGGCTAGAAAGCTCGTACCACAAATGGGTAATATACAATATTAATAAGATAAGAGTTGCTAAAAGCCTCGAAACATTCCCTTGATACGTGAAATATAACAAAATTTTTACTATATTAGAGTTTTTTATTCGAGGATTTTAGATATAAACTATAATAAAAAATGGAAAAATGTCCGGTTGGTGTTATCGGCAAAATTTTTGAATATTTATAAAAGTTTTTAGAACGTTACCGTCGCTATCAAAGTGAGTGCCATGTTTTCCCTGGGTTAATCTATTTTAAAATGCAAGATAGCGCCTGGTTTCGATTGGTTATAG
The DNA here is from genome assembly GCF_943734765.1 of Anopheles ziemanni. Classification (NCBI taxonomy): domain Eukaryota; kingdom Metazoa; phylum Arthropoda; class Insecta; order Diptera; family Culicidae; genus Anopheles; species Anopheles ziemanni. Next base: position 30,252,231 of record NC_080706.1, on the reverse strand, counting down.
CTGGTTTCGATTTATCAAATGGCCGGGCGCTGATTCACCGCCAGTGTCGAGTGATGATGAGTTTACGCACTTGAGTAAAAGTAGATCTTACATCATGCGTCCGAACAAGAGCGTCTTCGAAAAAAGTAGGGTTGAAGCATTACAATATTTGAAACAAATGTTAGAAAGAGATAAAACAAAATTAATGAAAGTGTTTGAGAGTTTGATCGTTCACATTGCAATCGACAGGGAAAATTATATTTGTGTTTGTTACATTTCCCAACATACAATGCATATATTACACGCTTCATGCTATTTCCTTACGTGTCAACTTTAAAGACATGCCTCACATGTGACCCGCACCAAGCGGCATTCGTCCTAGTGGTGGATTGCACCGACAAAGGGCATAAACGAATTCGCCACCTCCATACTGATCGCCTTCCGAAGCAGCGTAGAAGAATTTTCCATTTACTGCAAACATGTGCATTTGTTGAAACTATTTTCCGTGTCAATTGGGCACTAGTTGGCATCAGACGGTGATATGAGTACCCAAGAGATATCCAATTCTCGCGCGAACATTCCTCCACAACGCTTTTAGATTGCTTCTAGCGCTGGAAAAAGATTGCATACGTTATCTTTCAACTTTATTGAAATGCGTACTTGTTTTGTCGCTGCTGCATGCAGTTTTTATCTGGAAGAGTTCACTTCACTGGGACATGGAGATGTACACTCACAAGAAGAGTTAATTGAAACATAAGCAATAGAAGCTTACTGACACTTTCCAACGAGTTCACACACTTCCATAGTTACTAACAAAAACAAAACACCCTTATGTCAAACTCTCTACCCTGTTGCTAATAAGCAAAGTTGAAACAAAGCATCCACCCAACGGAGTGTACAATCCCATCTCCCATTACTCACCATCTCAGGTGCAGAACGAAACGTTAAATTGCTGCCAACGAAAGTTCGCCTGCGAGGTGCTGGTTTAAGAGTGGGTTCAATTATTCATAGGATGGTGCGCTTTCAGTGACACATACTCGTGTGCACGAAGTTAGAGCATAAACATAGCATCACACTGAATGGTAGCGGAATGAATCACGACGACAAATCGTACCCGTGAAGGCATAGGAAAAAGAACATGTATAAAATTTACAAGCAAATACGCATTATCATCCAACTTGTAACGGTACGAGCAAGAGCCGGATTTCCCAGTTCGATAAGAGAAAACTCAAACATTTCGAAACTTTTTTTTTAAATTAGCCTCCCCACCGCATGAAGCCGGGGAAACACACAATGAAATATTAGATGCATTGACTAACTCTTTTGTTATAGAAATTGCAACAAAATCGATCCCTCCGTGTCAAGCGAAAAGGTGACAAATTGTCAACGAGTTGCAAGCCCTAAGATTGTGTATTGATTTTGTGCCCATCTACTTAGGCACGACACCTTCTTATCACTATCGCACGAGATGCCGACAATGCCAGAACGATGATAACCAATCGCCGCTAAATTGTCCGAGCTTCACATGACCCTGTGCGGATGCGGAGTTTCTTTTGCACGTCGCTAGAAAGTTTCACGACGTTTGCATTTACTTTGCATTCCTATGGTAGAGTATTCTACCTTGCCAGCAAAGAAGTAGTACATTTATATCCAAGTTTTTCTTTTTCTTCTTGGCGTAATGACCTTGCTGGTCATGCCTGCCCGTTAAGGGCTTACGGGAGACTTTTACCCGATGTGTACGTGGATAGTCCTTTCGTACAGGGGAGGGTCCGGTCTCAGCTGGGATTCGAACCCACGACGTCGAGGTGGTCGATTTTCTAACCGGCGCTACCGCTCGACTGTCGCGCAACTTGCCTTAAGTTATTTAAAGGTAACCAAATAAGAATGATTGACCCACTGCTTCTAGGTCATGTTATAAAACCGGCAAACATGTATGTCGTACAGGCTTGCTTTCGATGCTTCTACTCAAGCAGCATTAAAATGCATCCCCCGGGACGGAGGTATGTTTGTTACCCCCGGCGTGGCAGCCTGTTGTTAATTGAGGTAAATTAATTTTATCTTCAACCCGCACTCAAACACACGCCCTACACGGGTCGGTTTCTCGCGTGCTTCCACCACAACACAACACGCTCGGTTAGGAATCGAACGCACGCCATCGGAGGAACGTGCTCTGGTAGCCAAAAATCTTAACCCCACCGGAGGTCAGTCCACGAGGTCAAAGATTAATGGATGTAAATTGAGAGCGTACGGTGGCGGAAGAACTAGGCTTCTTCTAGGTTGCTAGAGGTTCGCGATACTGGAGCTACTTTCCATCTGTCACAGATAAATGGGAGCAAGTTCCGGCGATACGAAAAGGCCAGCCCGGTGGGTTGAACCGAGAGAGGCAAATACGTAACAAATTGAATTGAGGTATGTAAGGTTCCGAAAACCACCTGTCCTGTAGGTTTATTAAAGGTTATGCGATAAAAGCTAGCTTTTTCTTGTGTTAATCCCCGGCGAAAGAAACAACCGGAAAAGTAATGGTGTTCGGAAGGAGCAAAGTTACCACGAGTGGGTATATTCACCGCGAGGGATGAATTTTGTATGGGATTACCGGCAACGCAATAGCACCATCCATTTTTGTTCTTACAGCGGAAACTTGATGTCTTGTACTAAGCATCTAGCAAAAAATCATATCCAGTGAAAGAAAATTTCCCGAAAGCATTCCCGCAAAATCGCATCGAAATCGCTATGAACGTACACCGTAGGTTTTGTGTTGAAGGCGATATTTGAGGGTATCACGATTGGGAGCGCGGAAACGATAAACTTCTCGACACTGGCCCATACAAAAGGTAAACAACACTTTGAAAAAAGCGAAAAAATGGCTGGCCGTCTCGACGATCCAAAACGACGCCACCTACGTGTCGAGACGATGCGGCTAGCCATTTTTTCGTTTTTTTCAAAGGTGTTGTTTACCTTTTGTATGGGACCGCGACGAGTCATCTGACAGTTCGTATCGTTTCCGTCCTCCCAATTAAAATACCCTCAATTGTTTGTATATGAGTTTATTTTTTATATACTACCTAATAAATGAACTTCATGTTTTCTACCGTAACGACACGATAAAGTGCATCGAAGTAATCAAATATTGTTTGCCAAAAGTCTTATTTATATTGAGAACTCACATAATCATAAGTGCATGCAAAATTCTTATTTTTACTAACGGACGACGAGTTTTTCAGCTGCTCAGGAATACATTTACTTGAGTTGAGTTTATACACATTTGTTTTCTTTACGAATTAATTTTTTTGTCATGAGGACTAGTGATTTGATAATCGAACTATATTCGTTAGTAAGTAAGCATTGTCCCGTTTTCCACTAAAAACAATATTTTCCCTAGGTTTCCTTGATAAATTAATTGAAGCAAACGATTAGGTACGATTGTGCTATACTACATTGAACCGCGTGTTTGAACTTTGATTCAATCTTGTAATTTCCTGTACGTACGTATACGTCACAAAAAAAGTGTTGATAGCATTTTCTCGGAAAATTGCATATTTGGCATTCGGCGTCTGTAAGAAATTTGTTCATTTGCACATGCATGTTGTAGTCTAGAACTTTCTCGCAATGAAGTTTCTTTAACCGACAATGTGGGTTATATGGGGCTGGCCATTACTCAGCGTTGCGCGTTCGGGGACTGACTCTGCGTGATGCGTCAGACCGCAAACACATGCGCACCAACACTCGGTGCCCTTGGGAGGGCGGAAGGGGGATGAATCATGGCCAAAACTGGGCCAATCCACTTGGCAGGTACTGATGCCGACCTAAAGTGGTTTGGTTGATCTTCAGGGAAGGTGAAATTGGTACGAGCCCGAAGAGAGCAACCTTGCAAAGGGCTAATCGAACACCCATTTTTGGTTTCGAATGAAACGCTGAAAAACGTTCGGCATGGATAAAAGACAGATGTGACAACTATGAGCAAGAGGTAAAGTTGGTTATGTTCAAGCGTCCAATTGTTGTTTCCCATTCAAGAAAACATCCCTTCTTGGAGAAACTTCCCCTGCTAGTTTTCCCATCAAGGTGGCACGTTGACGGAAATAACCGATTAGGCGAACCGGATCGAGCCCAAACCCCGTCTTTCCCTTGTTGTGGTTCCCGGGAAACCTGTCGCCCGGGGGTGGATGTTTTCCAAAACATTATTGAATGAACGAAACGGAACGATGAGTACCGGGCGTAAGGAAAGGAACATTAAGTGTGATGGTATGGCCTTCTTCGAGGCCATCGAGGCCATTGTTATGTCACACGAGCCAGGTTCCAGCGGCCTCCACTCGGAAGTGACACAGTCATCGTCGGACGCCGACGGAGAAACCGTGCCCGATCGACGTATGGATGGATTTATAAACCTGAACGCGCAGCAAGTGACGACGCACCGAAGCGACCGCCAAACATTCCACGGTGCATTATGTGGCACACAAGCATACACGGCAGACACCCTGCCTGGTCCCGCCGTCGCGGGGAAAACGCGAGGAAGTGCGTCGGGCGTGATCGTCGAGTTTTATTATTTGCGTTACCTCCCAATAAGGGCAGGCTGCAGCTATTTGTATTTATTCAATTGCCCGCAAACGGAAAGGGTCGGCCGGCGAAGACGAGCATGGTGGCGTTTCCTTTACCGGGCGTATTACCTATCGATGTTTTTTTTATTTTATTCCCTATCGTTTACTTCTCGTTAAGAAACGGGAAACATACTCCATGCCACGTTAAACCGGCGTTCCAATTGAATCGCTTCCGAAATGTAAGTACGCCACATTCTTCAATTTATGGCTCTCATCTAATCGACGAACGCACGTTCGCTTGTTCAAGATGAATTCTGCCTCGTATACATTTCGCTTCCAAGCGGCACGAGATGAAAACAAAATTACCTAAACATACCCAAATTTAAGCATCCATCTTCCGCCCGCCTCCTAATCGTCTCCCCACGAAATGCATCATTTCGATGAAATATGAAGAACATTCGTATTTTCTATCATTTTGCTCAGGATCAAGGCCGCAAAACAACAGGCGAGCCGAAAGTCCATCGTTTGGAGCCGCTTACACTAAGGGAATGAATGCGCATTAATCAAATAAAGAGTAAATTTGGGGTCCATCACCACGTAAAATTGTTTTTTTCCTTCCTAATGTGTTTGGTTGATTTACTACAACAAGCTTTATAGACATTTTCAAATTCGATTCTGCATGTGAAAAAAGAATAAGAAAATTAACCATTAGTCCAGGAATTGGGTAATGGTTTCAATTTGTTCTACTTTTCGGAGGTGCTAGATCATTTGTTTGCCGGTTGGTACTTATAATTCTTAATTATACATTTGAAAACACTTGCAAATGTATTTTCAAGCAAATACGTAAAACATGTGTATCTCACCTTACAAAAAAACCAAGTCGCGTGTTCCCCAGATGATGGGAGTTGCTATTCGCCACCTTCCATTAGCTACACCGACCACTAGGAGTGGGAACAATTAAAAACAATTTACCACCATTTTCCCTTTTATTTTTGTTCGTGAAAATGTGTCCGGTTGGCAAATGTTCCTCATCCGTCGACGGAACCACAACACAGCGTGCGTTCTAGCGTTCAAAGGATACAGATTGCTTTTTTTTGCAATCAAAGTTTCTTATCGCGTTCCGCCACAGGGAAGCCTCCAACCAGTTTTTGTTTTGTTTCAAGGTTCACTTCCTTCCATAAAGTTAAAGTCGAACGCCGAACGACAAAATCCCTCCGTACAAGTTTTAACAGGCGAGATGAGCTTCTGTTTTTATTTTCGTTTTGTGTCGAGCTTGGTTTTTCTTTTGGGTTTTAAACGAAAGCCCAACGCGATCAAAAGAATACTACATAGGTTAACAGCGTGCAATTCTGGTTCATAATTTATCAACGTATGTACCACGTGGGAAATGAGTGGAGTTTCCCTATAATAGCCCACGCACACAGTTTTCCGCGAAATGAGTTCTGCTACGAGCCGAGCGTTGCAAAGTTACAGGAAGAAAATATATTTTCTACGAATTATTCACATCTTTTCGATCATAATCAACGAAGATCAATTTTTAAAATTTATTCTTCAATCCTTATAGGTTTTCTTATATCCATACCTCTTCATGATACTTAAAAAAAATCATGTTTGGTATCTAATAAGCATCCTGTATTATTGTAAAATAAACATAAAATATCGTATTGTGCCTACCGTAAGCTTCTAACAATCCTCAGTACAGTTTCATTTAAAAAACCTTATTTTGGCTAGACACTCTATACCATCTGTGAAAACCCTATAGGCTACATCTCCTTCTACAGCTTACCTTATCGTTCGTTCGTTTGTTGTTGCCCCGAAATATGTACGTCCAGCTCGGTAGGCAATCCAGCAACGCACGGGACACTTTCACCTGCTGAGGTTTCGTGATCGCTTTCAACGTTTGGCACCTCTTTAACACAATCACAAACACAACTGGTTCCCTAAACCGGTTGTCACCTTTGTGGTATTTTCGAGTTAAAATTCGTTACTATCACGGGGGAAAGAAAAACAAAACCAAAAACCTTCATTAACAACTTTTCACTTGAGATGCACAGTCGGTCGTCAGAGATTGGCTGTCGGAGTGTGTTACGTAGGCACGACCGGAGGTTGTAATCGGCTTGAAAATGTCAATCCCCGAGGGAAATGTCATCGGCTGGAGTTGCGGCATTCATAGTTGCTTAGACGTTCTGGTGGAATTTGTCCTCGATAGTGTGAATGTGATAAACTTAAGCTGAAGCACGACGAGCACGAGTAATCCATATCGCAACATCCAACATGAGGCATTCGTTTCGCTAACAAGCACTGGAAATTTAACGGTCAGTACTTAAGTTCCAAAATTTGTTTGCCGCAAGTGTAGGTCACAGGCTCTCATTTCCCGGTTTGGCGTACTTCACGTTTCGCGATGATTGTGCAACAATTCACGAAAAGAACTCCAATTAAACCTATTCGGTTTTAGATCGTTCGAGATAAAAGAAAACTGCGAGTCTTATGTGTTGTTTAAAATTTGGATAAAAATCTGATATCTTTAAATATATGAAAACCTCAATGACACCTGATAAGGGAACCACCTCTCACGTACTACCCTATCACACGTTTATCATTTCACTTTCGGTTCTCCAACCAATGCGGGTCTTCTGCCCGATACCGGATACACACAGAAGGAGTCGTAGACTTCCGTTCGGTTTGAAGATCACGAACACAGTTGGAACCACAGGCAGAACCGATCCCGGAAGTAGTGCCGCAAATCATACACTCTAACCGGAAAGCAGGCCTTTGAACCACGTCAGCACATTCGGTCGGTCTCGTGACGAGATATACACACTGTTGCCACGAAGTGTCCAGAACAGTCGGGGGGATGCAGCGACATCAACTGCTTACAAACTGCAGCGACCGTCTCCCTCCGTTGTACCCTTGCTTCAACAACTATTCTCCCGGGGGGAAAACACTTCACGACAGGCGACCTCTCGACTTCTCTCTCTCGCCTTTTTGTAACTGATAACAACGTGAAGCACCGGCGATGTCCAGTTGGTCAATCCATTCTTGCCCTCGCGATAGTCTGTAAGTGTGTGTATGATTTTTTATCACCCAACCCAGAGCTCCTCAGAGCACCCAATCGAAAATCTTCCACCGGAATGGACCCCGACAAGGGTGGACGTACGTCGCCATCCAGCGAGAACCCATCCAGGAACCAGGCTGTGAACCGTTTCGTGATTGATGGGTTTGCGATATTGGTGCAGTGTGGTGATGCCGTTTCTCAACACCGGGCATCGGTTTCGCATCGCAACGGCAGGTTTTGTGCCGTTTCGTATCTTTTGTCAATATCAGCAATTCAACAAAACGAAGAAAAAAGCGCCGTAAGATAACGTGCTGAGGGGCTGCTGCTCGCACGTAGACGAATCGCGAACGCGTCGCGATAACATTCAAACAGACATTCAAGTCCAAGGGGTGGGAGGGCTCTCGCGGAGGAAATTCTTACACCCTCACGAACACCAACACCATTCCGGCGGGCCTTTTTTCCTTTTTCTCGCGGTAGAAGATATCTCCTGGAAATGTGCGCGTACCAAGATATGAAGTGTGTACGATATGATCATCGTGTCTCTGTGGCGTTCCCCGCTGCCGTTTGAGTTTTACACTTCCGTCCGTGAACCACTTTGGCAAACAAACAAACAAAAAAAAACGACTCTGCTCCATAAAGATGTCCATGTTTGCCAAACGCATGGAACGCTGGAATGGCGCACTACGCGATCTTCGTGGTGAAGATTCACGCCCTGAACTATGATCATTGCTGTAGACGCGCGTCACGATCGCTTGTGACGATCCTCAGCATCATCACCACAGAAAAAATAAGATGAAGAAAACAGGAAGGGGTATTTTTCTGTCTGCGTGTATGCATGTGTGTCGCTCGGTGTTACAAGTGTTGGCCAAATGTTTAAAAAAATCAAGCAACAGGTTCATTCCCCGTTTCGCCTCGTGACTAACACAACATCGGGCAATTCATTGCAAAGACGAAATTCGCTGCCGCCATTGTGTCTTCTCCTTGATCTCCCAAAAAAGGAATCCCGTGCACATCGTGCGTTTGGGTTGGCGTTGAATCAGTTAGAAACCATTTATCTCCCGGCAAGTAAGACTACCTAGGGGAGAGTTCCAAATCGCAATGAAAGGTGTTATTTTGGGAAAAACACGTTCAACACCGAATCCACCACTAAGCGGATCTTCAGCTGTGGTTCTGGCGCGAGAATTAGTAGCTCTAACTAAAACGGCGTAAAGGCCAATTTCTCTCTTGGTAGACAGTCGTCCACATATGGGCTAGGTTTCATAAAGCAACAGTGCTCTGTTGAATTTGTTTATCATGGCGACCAGACGAACTCGCCTCATATGTGACGAACCTCCACTCCGGTTTTGTTAACCGGAAATCTGCTCCGTCCCGAAAATACTGGTTTCTACCAATCTTCAAAAGATTGATCGAGGGATCAAGAAGAATTCATCGGGAAAGATCCAACGCGTATTTTACATCCCATCGTATGCACCGTCACATCTTTAACACAGTTTATCGTTGTGTTTCTCCACTTCCTTTGCTGGTATTCAGATCGACCCCATTAGCGGCAACACAACGCGGCACGTTGATCGTTTCGTGGTCCGCGATCACGCAACCAACCGGCGCACGTTGTGTACGATCCTCCCACCCTGACCGACACTATCCACACGCCAACGGCAACAAACGACAAAAACAAACACAAAAATCCAACGTCCCCAACAGGTTGTCCCTTTACCTTGCACGGCAAACCGCGAATTACGTCGCGCACACAGGTATGCGCGTGGTTTTTGGCAGCAAAAACCGCGCAACCGTCAACAGGCGTGTATGTATTTAGATTTACTATTCAAATTGAAAAAAAAAGAACCTACACGTTATCGGCAGATGACGTTCATATATGTAACGGACCGGATACAAATATCGACCGCGCGCGAACTCCGTCGGAATACGAATGTGGTTCGTTGTCGCGTTCGTCGAACCGCGAGCTGCGAACTACGCGGAATTCGAAGTAGAGATGCATGATCGGAGTTGGAGCTGGATTAGCCCGATCCAAGCTTACATGGGCATTTATCATGCAGAAGCAATACGTACTTACTCTAAATGTGACACCCTTTCAACGATGATCTAATAAATTCGATGTTCACTTGGAAGTGCAATTACTTATGTGGTTGTTGATCAACTTATCGATTCAGAAGGAACTGTGTTCTTCTAATTTAAAAACTTATAAATTTAAACCAAATAATGAACGTTCTCTTGCGAATGTAAACCATATTAAAAGAACCAAACTTGTATTTAGATCCTAGCCTGACCTTATGATGGATTTTGCTCCTTAGCTGGAGCGTAAAGATAACATCCCTTCTCGGAGCTACAATTCCCATCACCAATCCGAAGCGTATTTGACGAAACGTTAATTTGCAAACCCAACGAAAAATCTACTTTGGATGTTTCCAGCTGTTTGAATCAACGTATAATTGATATGTAAAATAAAATTTAAAAAACGTTGGTGTTTTGTTATGCGTTAATATTGTCTTCAAAAATAATAGAAAAAATTCACAACTTTCTGAAGTGATATAACATAGATAATAATACTTACGAGGAAACTGAATACCCACTAAAATCACAGTGTGGTTTATAAACAAAAAACACTTTACTTCATCCAATATTCGCAATTCGTTCGGTTGGTTTTTCTGACATGGAGCTCCACATCTTATGCTTGTGCTTAAACTTAATTTGTAAATCTTTCATTATACAAAAGATACTTATATAACGGCACTTTTGAAATCCAATCTAAAACACCCTCTACATTCGGCTAGTTAAAACTAGGCCGCAGCAAGAAAAACATCAAAATTGTCATGCGGTTCAAAACAATCGGTTCGACCAGGACTAGTGGTGGTAAAATCAAATCCCTGTAGGGATTCGAATCTTTCGAATAAATTTCAGTATTAGATCTTCAAATCCAAATTCCATCCCATCATATCATGTGTACACATCCAAATTGCCGATTATTTCTATCATTTCAGGAATTGCGAAATTGTTTGATGAGTTATAAGTGATAAAAAGATAAGTAACTCCAACACTGTGAATCATTTAAATAACAAAATCCGTGTAACACGATATTTCATGAAAGTAGTCGCCCTATGCCGTTTTGAACAAATATGTAGAAACTAGCTAATTTATTCGATTTGATCATAGGTTGATTCGAATTTGTTAAATGGGAGCCAATCCTTAAGAATCCGTCAATGAATCGAATCCTCGTCCTTCCGAATCCCAATTCGGCCAACACTAACTGCGACCACTGTTGCGGCGCGTGTGCGAGCGAGAACAAAAATGTTATGTTGAGAAAAAGCGAGAGGCGCCATGCAAGCTATGCTGAGGCGAGCCAGCATCGGTGCGATGTAGTTTTGTTTTGCACACCGAGACGAGAAACACGGTTCCCCGCGAGGCACGCGAAAAGCGAAGCAAAATCCAGGGTGGTTCCGGGAGTGTTTGCGAGCGAGGTGAGGTCGAGTTGTAACTTTTTCCGTGCGCACGGTTGTTTGGTGGCTGGGGCACGATTTTCCCACTGCAAAGTCGGCGCAAAGGAATTCGCAAAAGTGCATTCGGTGAAATTGGAAATCTAACGCTGGTGAAAATGGAAAGCGATCCCCCTTTAATCGTTCGCTCGAAGTGGCAGCGCAGTGTGTGAAAGTGCTTTGCGAACGAAATTGTGTGCTATGCTATGCCAATGCAAGAAAACGGAACCCCGTACCAAACCCCCGTGTTGCTCGCCTGTAACGCCAGAACGTGTGGAAGGGATTGATTTTTTCTCTACCCTCGCGAGGCAGCATAAACTTTATCCTGCCCCTCCTGGACGGAGCGAAGAAAGCGACGAAAACTCCTCGCCGCTGCGGAACTGGTTACGTAGGGTTCGGGTGCCCTAAAGGGATTTTTTCCACCAAAAGGGAAAGCCTTCGATCCTTCGTCGTCAAAGGAACAATGGCGAATTGGCAGTAGTTACAGAGGAGATGATGTGCCGTTTCCTTGCGCGTTTTCCCTCCTGACTTGCGAATGTCGTCGGCTGCTGCCGAGGCTTTTCCTTGATCGATCCGGGTGCCCTTCGTCACTGCTTCGTCACGACGTACGGGGACTTTTCGTGAAGGTGAACCCATTGCTGCATGGAGAATTCTGCAGGCTCCGAGAAAATAGTCTTTCACGATTGCATTAATTTGAAATGAATTCTGCTTTTGTTCGACTAGTTTGTTTAGAGTGTAGAGTTTGACTGCAATTGAATTTCATCCAATGTAACCCTTGTTCGTGCATCGTAATTATTACATGGGGGGAACGTCACACCGACGCCTACTTTGTTCGTTAGGTGGCGGATGAAGATTGTTTTGAATTTTGATATCGTGCAGCGGGGGTTGAATTGACAACGGGACACGGTAAGGGTAGAGCCAAACCGGTTGCCTACCTTACGGCGCACCTTCTGTGCCATTCGAAATGCTGCCCAGGATTTGCCCAGTCCGGCCGTTATTTCTCTCCGGCGGATGTTTTTCCAAAAAATTCAACCCGCCTCCATCTAAAAGCAATCTCTTGTTAACCTTTGTGTTTGTGTGCTTTCAGTGCGTTCTTATGGTGTGCCATCGCGAATAGCGGAGGAATTAGTGCGGAGTGCTGCGAAAAAGTGTTGGAAAATCATCCCCCTCCCGCAAAAAAAAAAAAAAATTAAATATCAACGCGTGCATTACCAAGTGCAGTGCCCCGTGCTCTACATAAATTCGCCCCCGCCCTCCCCCAGAAGTGAAACAAAGAAAGAGTGAAAAACGAAGGAAAAATTCCCTACTTCCCATCACGTTCGACGTTGCATTTACATTGCACCGCACCATCGCTCCGGGCAGTATCTAGTGCGAATGTGAAAAAACGCTACCGCCTATACAGGTCGACCGCACCCGACCGCTCTTCCCGCAGCCTTTTACCAGCACCGGTTGCCTCAAGCGGTGGAAAAGCGGACTCTTTGGGAGGAAAAAAAAACTCATCGCCATCGTCCGTGGAGCGAAAGCACGACGCGACTCATCACCACCGGCGTTACAGACCCAGACCCCCATCCAAAGCTGGACCGAAACGCGACGATGAAAACCCGCCTGACGACGCTCACGTGGAGGGGTTCGGCGTCGGTCGATCCGCGCTTCTCGGCCGCCATGCTGCCGTGGTCCATCGCCGACATTCGGAACCATGAAAATTATGTAACGGTAAGCGAAGTTGCAGATAGGAATGACCCGCGTGGGACGGCTATATGCTGGCACTGGCTAACCCCACATAGGGGTGGAAAACCTCCATTACCGTATTGGTGTCCTTCTGGCGGACATTATGCGCCTACTTTTAAGCCCAAACTCTAACCCTAATATGCAAAACATGCCACAACACAACTTCTGGTTGGAAGTGACTTTGAACAGTCAGAATGTTCCAACGCCGCAACAACGCTTGCCCAACAGCCAAAACCGTGACTATAGACATGCCCCTGACCGAGTCCTGCATACCGTACAGGGCGTCCATTCCCAAAACCGCCACCCTCTTCCCACCCCGCAGCTGTTACAGCATCGAAGCGTTCGCTGCGAGAGCAAGAAACGACCGTAAAATGGGTTCTAAAACGCTTCCGAGCTGCCCATGCACCAAAATCCCAGCTCCCCGGAGAGAATGACGCTAAACCCCCGTGCCACCCCATACATCCAACTATCGATTTTCCATCGGAAATGCGTTTGCCAAACGTGGGCGCCACTACGCAGCCCGCGAATGAACGATTTTCGTGCGACTTCAAACCGAGGTCGGCAACTTTGGCATCGAATCGCTCGTTGCGTGTGCGTTTACACCCCCACATTTCCCGCCCCCACCCCCCCAAAAGGTGTATTTGCGTATTTTGCGGGACGCTTTGATGGCCGGACTCGTGTCGGGGAGGGCCAGTTGACGTCCGTTTTGGGATCGTCCTCCCGAAAGCCATCCATCCGCGTAATGAGATTAGATTCTCATCAATTATTAACCAGGCATGGGGTGGAAAAAAAGCAAACCGGGCAGCCTCGCAGAATCCACCCGCGTTTGGGGGGAGTTGCAGTACCGTTTCCCTTTTCCCGGCCAAGCCTCGGTTCGGGCAGTTAAATGTGTAAACGAATGTTTCATTTGATTCACCGGGCACGATACACGAGTTTCGATTGGACGTGTGTTACGTTCTCCGTTCAACCGAAAAACGGGAATGTGCAAAACGGTGTTCAAAGCAATTTACTATGTTGATTTGACCCTTTTTTTGTCACTTTTAACAAACGATCTCGCTCACACCGAACATTTTCGTTAATTTATCATGTCCCTAATGGACGGCGATTGTTCTTGCATTCGGATTCCGTACGGTGGGGGTAGTGTTGCGTTTGGAAGATGGGTTGAAATGCTGCTTTAAATTATTCAATTCACAATTCACACGAACGACACGAGTGTGGTGGAAATGATTACGGGAGTGTAATTCCGTGTACGGGCTTAAATATAAAACTGCCATCGTTTTTACAAGTGTATCCTACGGAAGGCATATCTTTCAAAGACAACTTATGGTTTTACTCTAGCCCATAAAAGAATCTCACCGATGCTCGTCAGCATCGCATGAATATTCCGTATAGCTGTTTGTTATCATGGAAATTTTGACAATCTAACTCAAACGCTTTTTTCTTTACCGAAGGTCGAACAGAGTTTTGTGGAGCATTAAACCATTGGGAACTTTCTTTGTACAGATTTTTTCCCTTCTACCTACGATCTGGAATTGTCTTATCCATTGGCAGACGAGTTCATCTTATCCAGCATCTGTTGTTCTGAAATAAATTCGGAACTCATTTCCTTTTGTCTATGGTCTGCTAATGTTAGTTTCAAATCAACAATTCAAATGAGACCAATTTTTGCCGGCTTCCAACTTTTGCTTCACGATGGATGATTTTTAATAAAATTTTCAACCACACCGATACGCTTCGATGATTGAGTTTCGAGAATGTTGTTAGTGCCAGCGAAATGACAGAGTTAACTGTAAACAGGATGTCTGATTGATTAGAATTTTCTTTCCATAATTAATGGACAGGAATAAATTTCGCGATACACAACAATTCCTTCTTGATTTTACTGCTGGCAACACATTTTTCCCTTGATGTTTTCTCAAAGGTAATTAGTAAGAGAACTCTTTTGAATGAATCCAACATAAAACATTCCTTTTGACCACCTTAGCGCGTTAAGAACGTGTACAGAAATTGAATTAAATAAAGTGGGCTGTAAAGCTAATAGAGTTGAAGGGAATTCGCGACGTCCACATGAATGTGGCGTTCTTAAGAGCAAAATGTTCTGATTTTAGTGAAAGCCTGTTCCGCTTGTGCGAGAAAATCCTCCTTCGTAAAGGAAACGAGGCGATGGCATAACCGGGCCAGCATCCTTCAAGCATCTCATAAGCTCGTCAGCTACCCTATCTCGCTGTCATGACGGATCAGGACCAGGACGGGGTCTCACTCTCGACAAGGCGAGACAATGTTATTACGTTATTAAAAGAGACGCACAACATAACACTACGGAACCACATCTCTGCATACGAAGGGTCTATGCCGCACCGCACCGTGGCCAACTTTCTTGGCTCCCCGGTTTCCGGTTCGGCGAAAGCTCCGTCCGTCCCTCCGTCCGTCTCCTAGGTAGCCGCCGTGGGGTAATGGGATCCATTCCGAGCAATTTCGCCTCAAAATTAATTACCGCGCGGGAGATGCGGGCTTTCATCCGCCGGAATGCAATTAAAACTGTAATGAAGCGGTATGTAAGCGGTTTTGCACACCGGGGATGCATTTTGGGGGAGGCGTGTTGTGTGCACAACATAAAAGTGCACAAGGTGGGTGGTTCACAGTAGCGGACGGTGGAAGTATTATGCGCCACGCGGGAATGTTTAATGAAATGAGAAACGTGCTCAAAAGCTCCCATAAAGGATTTTAGAGGACGACATCTCTTCAGTGTAAAAAAGAATGGACCAAGCAACGTTTGATTGTAAGGATAAAGTGTATAAGCACTTTATTAAAAACTTAGACAAAGCAGTAACATTACATAAGTCGATGTGCGTAAATTATCATTTTGTTTTAAATTATGCAGACACTATTTAGCGAAGCTTTTTCTTTTAAGAAAATACTCTACAGTTTATTTCAATCAAACTGCTCTGCCAACTGCTTTTCGGTTCGTTCCTTTTTCGATTAGAAACGGAAAACCTTTTCGTTTGCAGCCGACATTCATTTTGATGGCTGTTGAAATAAAAGAATGGAAAAACAATGGCACGTTCTGGCGCCCAGCCGGTGCTTTTGATGTGAGGTTGGATTTATTGTTCTCCCGGGAGCGAGCAGTAGTTTCGCACGGGACCAGCACAGGGAAAGCTTTCCGTTTGTGATGGAAAATTGCTAAAACGTTAGTGGATGAAGGTGGTTAGGAAGGGAGTATAAGGAAAAAGGCGCGACGGTTGGGTGATAAAGTGTGCCCTTTGCCGAATACGTCTTCCGAGTGACATTCGGGTGAGTGTTTTTCGTGTCTCTTTTTTTCCCGGGGCCCAACATTTTCCACCCTTCCCTCTCCGATCGACGCTTACTACTCCGACGATGGGTGGTTGTTGTTGGTAACGATTTTCACAATCCTACTTCCAATTAGTGCTGTGGCGTGTGGGTGTCATTCCAGATCCGGTCCCCGGTGCCCTTCTCTTCCTCGCTATCATCTCTCCGCCAACCATCCGGTTTCCCCCGATCGGGCCGGATGCGAGCGACTG
This sequence comes from Anopheles ziemanni, assembly GCF_943734765.1. Lineage (NCBI taxonomy): Eukaryota > Metazoa > Arthropoda > Insecta > Diptera > Culicidae > Anopheles > Anopheles ziemanni. The sequence continues at coordinate 30,235,910 of NC_080706.1, read as the reverse complement.
GAAAGCATCCGGAACGTCTTCGACGAGCCGTCGACGTTAAACCCGTCGGAATCGTCTTCCCAGTAACTGTCCTCGTTATCGGTCGTTAGTGCGGAAGCGGACCACGTTTGGCGAACGAAGAAGCCCCCCGATGCGGCGATGTTTTCTCGTTTGCCACTGGGAGAAAAGCGGGAGTTTCGCAACACCGAGTGCGGGGAAAATGTTTGGAAAAGGCCAACCAAAATGAATAAAAAGCCGTACAATGCTTTTCGGGACGGTGATGGCTCCATCGGTTCTGCAAACTCCCAAGAACCTCCATCCGGTAAAAAGGACCTTGCACTTTATTGACGCTCGTAATCGTAAACTTTTGAAGCTGGGATTAGCCTTTAAAGTTAACAACATGCTACCTCCTTTGGCCGGCCTCGGGAATGCTTAACTCGCTTGGGATGGTTGGACTCACCAAAAAGGGGAAAATGAAATTGTTCCTATCTCGATAAAAGTCAGTTTAGATTAAACTTTACCACCCTTCCGTCGTTGCCACATCGGACGGGAGAAAGGCAGCTAGTCTGATGGAACGTGATCTGGCTTAAATATGTTTGCAAACACAGTTATTAAGCAGAAAAGAGGCGAATAGAAACCTTTGACGTAAATATCTTATGTCATGGTGAAGCATTATTGTTTCAGGGTGCATCAAGGAATCAGGAAATTGTGTTGATGAAAGTGTGCTCCTATTTTCCAGCTTCAAACTAGCCAATCGTTATCAGCATCCTCCGGATAACATTGCTTCTCTCATTAAGAATGATCTAGTGTCGAGCTATAAATCGTCAACATAATGTGAAACCCACTGGCATGTCCCAGAATACTGGACCACAACCATCTCCGTGCGTTCTCGCTGCTACCGACGCAACCAGAACTTGCTGCTTCGGCTGCAAGCTATGCGCAATTTTCCGCCATTAACACTACATAACGATGGGAAATTGCACTAGCTACGATATTGATATATCGTTCCACCAGGAACGGTTGCCATCCCGAACTCGAGTGTGTTTGATAGCTGCTCGGGAAGCGTCTGCCCTCTGGCCATCGAAGGATGGTGACACAGGACGACTCCGGAAAAAGACATCGATGAAATGGGCCACCAAAACACCCATCACACCGGCGTATGTGTGCCTTCGATGTTGGTGTTACGTTTCTTGTCGGTGGGATTTGTCATCGTACCGTCGTAGATCGTCGGAAGCCATTGGCTCAGTCTAATCAATTTCTACTGCGTTTCCGTATTCCGTTTTCAGCTATCGGTCGGCGTGGAGGACGGAGTGCTTGCCGCGTACAATCCCGACTTTGAGCTACAGTTCGAGCACAAGCTGAAATATATCCTCGGTTACTGCAGGTAAGCACCATTTGCCCTCAATCTCGGAAACGAGATTTTTTATTCCTTACAAATGGAGGGCACGGATAAATTCAGCCGCTTTCCACGACGTTAGGTAACCAATTTTATTTTATTTGCATTTTATCTGTATTCAATTCCTTTCCATTCCTTCCAGGGTGATCGTGAAGCAGGAGAAGGGCAAAAAGAACGCCGACTTTCTCATCCCGAAGGCAAGCAGCACCCGGCCGCAACCGATCACGATCGGCAACGACAACGTGGCGGAGATCTGCGGGCCCGACTTTGGGCTGGTGTACCTGCTCAAGAACCCACAGGACCCGCTGCTGCACATACACTTTTACGAGTGTGAGAAGTACGAACAGGTAGGTGTGCCTTATGGATCGCCCTTTTCGAGTTATTTCGATCCATTTCAACCTTTTATGTTTGCCTTGGGGAAAGATAAATTCAAAACAGTTACATATTACATACTGAACTTTTATGAAAACTATCTATCATAGTCAACTCTACTTACAAAATTATCTTGAACCGAACTATTTCTAAATTTGTTCGAAGCAGTTTTGCAGTACTCAATTTAATGCTCGTTGGATTAAAACAATTCCGCAATATAATTCACCGTAGCGTGTGCTAAATGTCAGCATCAGTTCTATCGAATTGATTAACACTACAAGCAGTTTCCTGAAATGAAAATGATGATGATGAGTCCCACCTCTTACCCCAACACAGGTTTGAGAATGGCGGAGTTATCAAAAAAAATATTGATAACTATTATGTCGGTATTAATGTCTGATAGCTGGAAGAAAAAAGTTGTAAACATACAGTAGCGAAAGGAAACCAACGTGCATAAAATGAATTTAAAAATGAAGTGATAAATGAATGAAAATGAAAACTCATTTTTTTCGTGCTGAACAGAGTTGAAAAGAAAAGAAACTACGAGGATTTCATCATACTCGGTTGGTTTGCTCCTTCTAAAAAATTAGACCTTGCTGTTATCAGTTTAAGTAATTGAATACTTACAAATATGCTGTTCAAATTAAGGTAAATGATTGACACACATTGCATGGAAATATGGATAAAGCATATTCAGATCACAAGGCAGGATGGTATATCCTTTCTGTCCAGAAAGTTTGTATTAGTCACCAAGGCCATAAATTTCCAACACTACAGTTAAGACAATACTGTTGATTTGGAAAAGTTTGAAAAATTGTGGCCATTATTGAAACGAGTTGCATTGGATGTAGAAAGTACCATTTCATATACATTTAAAAGATAACGTATAATACATTAAAGCGAAACATTTAATTTCTAACTTTTCGTTAGTGCTTATACCCCTCCTTTGTACATTGTCCTCTCAAATACCATATTGGGACATAGAATAACCTTCAATCCTTTGAAACAATAGGCTTATACTCACCCTAATTCCAAACGGCAACAGTTCACTGCTTTCTAATCCTTGACACGGTGGTCAGTAAACCGTTTCCTGCTAAACCAAACCCGCCAGCTCGTGCACGATTGTTGCACAATGTGTCCCCCCAAAACGGATCGGGTCCTTGGGGAGAGCGGCCAAATCCTTCCGGTTGAAAGGAGGAAAAAAGGCTGGAATAAAAGTTACGCACGCACGCACGCAAGCACCCGATTCCCCGCTGGGATCCCCGAGTGGCCGCAAATCCGTACTTATCAACCCGCACGCACATTTAAACTATTTTCCTGGAAAGGTTTTGGGGTGGTATTTTTTTCCTGTGTGTCGTGCGAACTTGGGCTGTATGACGTCGGTCACTTGTCGATTCGAAGGTCTTTAGCCTCTAGAAACCTGGCTTTTGGCTTTGAGCAGAGTTAGTCTGACCAATTGATGTTTGGTAGACGCTTGTAAGGAATATATTCTTTTATTCCCACCCCGTCCCCACATCGTGCCCTGGACCGCATTCCGGAATTAATCACTCCACCGCGCCGAAGAGCGAAGGAACCTCTTAAGAATGTAAGGTACATCCATTCCACTGCGGGAATAGTGCCAGAATGGCACTGGGCCTGGCAATAAGAACCAACGCTTCGCGCTAGCAGACGGGGTTGAGTCTCATTCCGGGACAATTTGTATGTTAATTATCTCATTAGCCCCGCCACTTCTTAAGCTTCCCGACCGATGCCGACGCCGCTCGGTCGGTGCTGGGTGCAGAACGTCAACGGGGCGTCAATGGAACTATATGGAACCACTAATAGCCACCGGTTGACTCACCGCCAAGTACCGCTTCCGACCGGATTGAGACCGGAGACGGTTCGGTGCCAGACCACGCTGCGAGCGATAAACCGAACGACCATGCGTTCCGTATGTTGTCTGCTTGCGATTCGTCGCACGTTTTGATGACTGGTGTCAGATGACATTGAGCGAGATACATTTGCCACGGTTTTCTGGTTTCGATTTAGTCGGTTCCGTATGCGCACGCTCATTATCGAAATGGCGACCGATGTGCGTATGCTGTTCGGGTGGAACGTTGAGAGCTACCGAACACCAGGTGGCGCATTTGGTGACACAGAACGTAGCAAAATGGCATTCTGTGGGATGCAAAAGGTGGTTCTAGCCTCAGCACTACCAGAAATGAAATCTGTTATGATTTGGGCACATTATTTTAAATGCTTTTAGTAGACTACAATTCGCATGCTTGCTTGTAGTTCCTCAGTAAGAGATGTTATGTGAAATACAGCTTTGATTAAAGTTGTGCAATTTTGATTCTGATTCATGAATCTGAATGACTCTCTGCTTTATTTTTGAGATTCATTAATCTTTTAATGAGGGATTCATGTTTCCCAAAGATTCATAAATTTTAAAAGAAAAGAAAAGTAAAGTCCAAAATATAGGAAGAGGAAAACCCTTTTTTTATTTTGGTCGATGAAACAATCATGAAGATTTGTGAAAGATTCATGAAAACTCATGCAGGTTTCGAAAGACTCATGAATTTTTTAAGATTAGAATCACAAAAGATTCATAGATCAATCTGAATGAATCTTAGGTGAAAGACTCAAATGAATGAATCTCGCCAAAAGATACATAAGGCACAACACTAGTGTTGACAGCTTATCGCGTTTTCGGACAAAATATCCAAACCCAATTATTGGGTTATCGTATCGGAATGTTAGACTGCAATTTAAACCTTTCTTTTCAAATGCAAATACAGAAATTGATAGAGAAAATTAACACTATTATCTAAACAACAACTTATGTCACAAAAACCTTCTGTATCTCACCACCTTTTCAACTCTAGAGCCGTGGAAAACAACTGGGTACGTTCTATTTACTAACTTAAAATTATTTCTCACGTCCGCTCGAAGTCCGCAATGTTATCGAACTTCGATTCTATTGCGTTACTTTGCGAAAGATTTGTTCTCTCGGAAAACATACCAAAAAGTCCTGGTCCCAACATTGGGCTTGCAAAAGTTTCGCGATGAATGATGGCAGTTCCTTCCACACCTCCCCCCAACCGTGTTCCCACTTAGATACACTTATCTACCCATCGGTCACAGCCAGCGAGAACCACCAAATCACCAAAAATGTCCAACGGCACGAAACCTAGCTTTAGCGTCGCGTGTCTATCGGTCCGGCATTTTCCTCTTTGTTCGCAGAACGAGACACTCCTCTCCACCGACGGGCGGGTCACTAGCTGACTTTTCCCCTATCAGCCAGGCAGTGGATTTCGGTAGTAGTGTCGTTTCCCCCTCCCCTATCACCCTTCCCTCCGTTCCCTCCCACCCACCCAGCGAGGGGCCTCTCGGGCACGAAACACACCTACCGTCAAGTGCTTTCGGAGGCCGTGATTTGTGGTCCACGCGTGCACAGTTTCGTACCATCGTGAAGCCCCTCTCTCTCTTGCTCTATTTCTCTCTCTCTCTATTTTGCTGTGTGTCTCGATGAGCATGGAAAAACATTAAGGTATCGCACCGGGCACAAGTACACAATACCACCAAACGTTAGGTGCTCCTGCGTGACTGGCCATTTTTAGGTGGTTTTATTTTTTGGAGTTTGTATGCTCACCGGGGAACACTTTGCCGGCGAGGAAAACTTTGTGGAAGGGCAGTTTTTCTTTCGACACAGTAACCGCTCGAGTGTCGCTCGCTCGTTCGAGATTTCATTCCCATGCTCCCATCGGGCGGCCGGTTGAATGCTGGACCTACAGCAACCAATGGAGACCAATTAAACAGGAGGGAAGAAAACACGAAATAAACCCGATTGTGCTCCACGATTGACATCATAAAACGGCCCCGACGACCGGCTCGTCTCGTAACACGGGCTCACAAAATTATATAGTCCCGAGAAATGGGAGTAACACAAGGCCATTTCAAACCAGTGTCGCCCAACATGGGGCGTTTATTTGGTGCACTGTCTTTACAGCAATCTCGGTGGTGGCATGTCGGGATGCTATTTTCCAACCCGGGACGCCCGAAGCTGACCTCGTTCCTCAGGCTGACTTCGGGTAACGTTCTCGCGTGGAGCTGGGCATTACAACGAACTGCCGAGACGGAAGTGCATCGGCGTGCGTGTAGTGGCCGAGTAAATTGCCTTTACCCAACTCACAACCCACGTTCACGTTCCGACCCGTTGTTCGAACGTTCTTCAATGGTTCATTTTTCCTTTCCCCGAACGGCGATCGCGACCGTTTGTCTGTTTGGGGTGAATGGAACCGTTGGGAAGATTAAAAATAATTCATTTCGAAACCGTCGGTCGGTGCGAGTTCGGTTTGCACGGTTTGCCTTTCCGTATGGAATATCGTTTCGTTTCGTTTTATATGTTCCCATTTTTTCTATCCGGCGATTGTGGGGGATTGTTGTTGTTTATACGCGCGTGACACGATGGATCGGTTCTTTGAACGCACGTTGACTTTGGCGTGCGTTTTCATTTGCACTGCACACCCCTAGGGCGCGTTGTGGTTTTGTGAATTGTTATTTCCATTTCACTGTCCGTTAAGTCAGCTTCTGGGGGCGAATGAGAATGTTTCATCCTCCGGTTCGTTCTCAACATGGTTATTAGATTTCACTAATGCTTTTCCCCCAACAAACGTCGTGTTGATAGTGGACAGTGTTTCGTTGCAAGCAAGGCAACGCACGCAAACATCGATCGAACCGCGCATTGAACCACTGTTTTATGCTGCACACATTTATGTAAGATACACGCCGTAGGTGCATGATGACGGTGGCCTTTGATGATGGTCGAAGTCCGTGTTGTCTTCGTGTCTACTGGTCCGTTTGTTTGCCATACCATACCCATACCGATCGCCCCTTTGTGTGCGTGTGTGTCGTCCGTTTGACAGTCGAAAACCGTTCCGATCAACTTAGAGAGCGATCGTACCGTTCCACCTCTAACTTCAGTCGGACATCTGCCATCGATCGCAGCGGGTCGGGAAAATCAGAAACGTCAAACTGTGGAAAATCTTACTTTTTGTTCCTTTCGCTTTAAAAGAAACACATTATTCGCTCGCTAGAAATAGTAGGTGTTTACTAGTTGCACTAAAAAGTGGTAGTTTGAAACGGTTACAGTATGTACGATCGTTAGTTATTGCGAGTGTAGTGTTATCACGCCGGATAGGAAAATGGTGAAATGAAATGCTGTGATAACCTCGGCGTGGTTATGTCAATAACAGGGCTCCAATTCTTTTGGCGCTAGTATTTATAATTCATTGCGCCGAGAAGGCAAACAAATACGCTTCCAATTATGCTAAGTGCGTACGTTTCCGTACCCGATTGCTGACTCCTCCGTGACGTCCTTGAGATTGTTCTCGGTGGTTCACCGGTTACGAAACGGCGTGGTATCGAATGCAATGGCCACAACACTTCCTTCCGGCATCGGAGGTCAGGATCAGGAGCAAAAAATGTGTCGCATCGAAACGTTGCTGATGACGTTCGCTTTATCTATGTCGTTGTACGTCCGTCCACGTTTTGTTATTGCCCATTTTCTCTCACCTTCTTTCCTATTTTTCGAATCTTTTAAACGAGCGCAGGTTGTGGGCTACGTTAAAAGTTCAATTTCATTACATTCACGTTCCGCTTGGAAGCTTCTCGCAATCGTTGCTAATTGATCGAAAAGGAAACGGTTTTCCCTCAATCAACCTCCGATAGCGCTGTCACGAAACACACGTACACACCGATCTTTCACAGCGCCATGCCCATTTCAGTGTGGGTGTTCACCACCCCACTCTGTTCGCTCGTTCCCTCCCATCGCTCGAGCGGATCCCATCTCTTGGGATTATTTTTAAACAACACAATTAAATCAGGCCAACGCGCGGCGGTTGATCGTTACGGATTGTTTGTCCACCGTGCGATGTTGTTGCACGGTTGTCACAGGTTGGCATGAGGGGTAAGGGGAAGTCGGTCCTGGATGCGTGGTGGCGTGTGAAACGTTCTAGGAAATTACATCGTAACCGGTTCGGATTGGCATTATCCTAATTGCGGTGATGAAAAGTTTTCCTTGCCACGCTGATCGTTATTGTGCAAATTAAGTTAAATGTCCGCCGAAGCAGTGATAAGAGGATCAAATGAAATGTCTTTTGCGAAAGTTGGAAGTGGCTGCAAACCATTATTGTGCGAGTGAAATAATATTGTATCCTCTTCAAGCTAGGCAAAACAAAAGTTTCCACCGACCATTTGACTCAATCGTGCGTCGAACTGTCGTAAATATTTTCCCTCCCCGATTGGAATAAACCAATACTATCGCTTCGGTTGTGCCACGCCGCCGGTGACCAAATCGTCAGCCAGCTGAGCTTCCACACCGCCACACCGGTGGTCGGTGGTCGAGAATGGGACGGATCCGGCCGGCGACACTCGGCGGGGGAAGCCCAACAAATCAAGTTCAATAGAAACGCGGCCCGGTGGGGCAAAAGCGCCACCCCATTGTGCAGGAGTAAACAAATCAATAAAATTGGCATCGCTGGCGTTGGCCAAACCGACGCGTCGCAACAATCGCCAGCACGACAGTTGGCTGACTTAATTGGAAGCAATTGGTGCTGATTGAGTTCGAGTTTCTCGTTCGGTGCTACCCAACCTCGGTTCTCGGGTGGTGGTGGTGGTGTGGGACAGTTTTTCAGCCAGCAGCAGTTGTGCCACCAGTGGCTTGTGTTTATGTGTACCGTTTCGAAACGGTTCCCAAACGGTGACGAGTGTGTGAGAGCACGAAAACCATCCGGCGGATAGTGTTGGGGTTTGTGTCGATTTGAAACAGAGAAAGAAAAATCAACAAATTCACCGAAAATGTTCTCCCTACCGCTACCGAAAGACAACTTGCTGGTTACCTCCTGGAGTGACGCATCGTCCTACCGGTTGAAGAAAAACGTAAGTAACTCGCGGCCAGTGCAATATCCGTGCGCCACCAGGCGCCTCCATCGACCGGCCAAAACCACCGGGCGTCTCCATCGAAGAGCGCTCCCAGTAAACGAGGAACCACTCGTTAGAACAGACTATCTTAACGTGTTTCCGGTTGCTTTATGGCACGCTCGACCCCCCATTTCCGCTCGCTGCGTAAGGAACGCTTCCGGTCGTGGGCGAAAAGGAGAAGAAAAATAAAAATCCCAATCGAACGAACCGGTTCGGTGCGGAATCGATGAGGGATAATAATGCTCAGCGGTTTCGATCGACGTCCAACAGTGCGATTGAGCCAATAAAGCTCATCGTTGATCCGACCCTTTTCGTGTTTCGCTTTTCCTTTCTTTAGGTTGGCCATTTTTCCATAACGTTAGAACCACTCGCGTTCGTTCGTCCAAAATATTGCGTTGTCTTCGCAAAATTTCGCAAAAAAAAAACTCTCCCCCTCCCCCTGCCTAGTGCCTAGGTTGACGCAGGATAAAACCGAAAAATTGTATAATTTATTCATAACCCAAGCTGCACAACCATCAACTGCGGTGTGAAGCCCGCAACCCAAAGTGGTCCGACGGCGGCATTCGTTCTTCTCTTCGTCAACCTTCGTCGGTTCCCTCCAGGCTTCGCCAGGACCGGGCCCGCGTCCCGTTCGGTCCTTAATATCTGCGTGCCCAAGCTCATGATAAAGATGATTGCCATCCGAGTTTTACCTTTTGCGATTTTGTGTTTGGAAAGGTAGCTCCACCGGAATCGGGGCGAGAAGTCGCCCGTTCGAGATGTTTCGGTACGCGTGTGTGTGTGTATTATGTGTGACTATGTGTGTGGTTTGATGATAGCGATCGTTGCGAAGCATAATAGCGCGCACGTTATGGGCCAACTTTATCGCGTCCAATTTATCTTCGGCCGCGAATGGAGTTGTTTACGCGAGCGAGTTTCGGAGATGCGAACCATCAACCGAAACCCGGGCTTCCCGATTGCTTCCGCGTGAGGTGGTCAAGTTGAAACAATATGACAACGCCACAGCACGCCGTTGGGCCATTTCCGGGGCAAGAAGGTGTAAAGATTGTGCGGACGTGTGCGGCGAGAGAAGGGAGGGGGTTCCAGGATGGGTTGGAATATTAATGATCGCTCCAGGATAATGAGGCAGCCATTTTGAATATCTCCGGCGTCGATTCGCGGAAATACGGATGCACGGATTAGCAAAGGTTTCGTGATGAAAATATGAAACTTGTTTTACCCTTTCATTACCGTCAGGTTCGGTCTTTCCTGGGGGGGGGGGGTTTACTCATTTCCAAGTTTTCCTCGACGGGTGTTATAATTTCCCAACAGCAAGCGATATTCATTCTTTCGGTAGGTTATTAAACAACTTCGTCCACGGCTAAACCGTGTCGGAAATAATTCACTTTTGTGGTCCGCGGCATGTCTGGACAAAACAACAAAAAACAACCAAATAAATTGTAAATGGACCGACGCAAATAAACTGGAAAACTTCTGCGAGGAATAAATCCCCGTAAACTGAGGATCAGCGGGAGGCCAACCCACACCGGCTTCATTAAAAGCGTGTCACTCAAATGTCGACCCCGTCTCGCGACCGAGAAGGTTTCCCAAATCCATTCGAGTGAGTAAATTATTTACACACTATCAAATCATTGGCGCGCGAAATGTGTGCGGAGGTGTTTAGGATTCGGTTGAACGCTTGATATCCTTTTCGGGGTTAAAAAATAAACACGGTTCCCCAAACCTTCTACCGCCGACGATACGGTGGCTGGCAAAGCTCGGGGGGGGGGGGGGGGAAGGATCAGGGAGGTGTCCTTTTGGGGGTAGAATATGAAATGAAAGCTTAATTCGTCGAGCCACAATCAAATTTCTTCGTCGAAAGCGTCTTCCAAATGGAGGCCAAAGATTGGGCCACCCTTTCGGGGGGGGAAAAAGAACCAACCGGTGTCTCGACTCGTTTTCCTTTTCACGGTGAAATAAACACGCTTTCAATAAACAAAATGTTTCGCAGAAATGTGTCCCAAAGCCGACCCCACGGGGCTGGCGAAACTCCATTTTATCCGAGGACGTACATTCAAGTGGCGTACCGCTCGGTTCCGAAAGCGAAATTACACAAGCAGCGTACAAACCGAGGCCCAACGGACGACTAACTAACTGGTGCTCAGCTGAACGGCCATAATCGACCCGCTTGTCTTTTCTGCGGCTGGTGCCCGGTTGTCTCCGCCCGAAAGACGACCACCGCAGCGGAGATGGTGGAAAAGGAGGGTGTCAACGGGGGACGGAAAAACAGGGCCCAGTTGGACGATGAAAGTTTGCACTCCACTCACCAACACCACTACTCCGGTGGTGCGGTCGTGTTCGCACGACGTTGCTATGCCGTGTGTGTAGTGCTGCCTAATGCGGGGTCACATGGCCTTTTTTTTAAGGTTTTAGAATTAATGTTTAATTTTCAAAGTGGTCCCATTGCGGATAGGGTTGATATAAAGTAATGGTAAAACTTACGTTATCTTATCTACGTCGGGTGTTTTTTACGTTTATTTTGTACAAATAAATCATGTCTTGATCTTAGCATGATTCAAAATGCTTAAATCTCTGAACTAAGTTAGTGATATGTTGCTGTCAAATTTACTATTATTTTTGAAGTTAGCTAAATTTAGAAAAAAAAACAACGGAGAAGAAATTAAGAAAACAATTTAAACGAACTAATAATATTAACCTAGAACTTTATTCAAAGTGCAGAACACAATTATAAAACAAAGAATCCGATAAAATCTTTCCAATTAAAACTACACATTATGGTCTACTTCCAACAATGCTTCTCATTGACAAAAGAAAAATTTCTACCGAGTCAGGGTTTTTCTCTACCTTTGTCAAAATTCGTTTCTCCTGTGCCACCACGGGGTCAGGGCAGCATATCTCCAGCCGAGGCGGCTCGCTGGCGTCAACATGGTTGTGTCACTGAAGCTGACTCAAACACACGCAAACACACACACTCCCACACACTGGCTCAGCTTTTGCCCCTCACAATTCTGGACAGCTTCTAGCGCCCTCGTCATGTTTGAGGCGGACGGAAGTTACCGTTCTGTTCCTTTTTGTTGTGTATTGATCCATCGGTTCGGTCGGAAAAAAAGAAACACAATAAACTTCGAATCGCCACTTTCGATTTCGATAGGCTCTCCGGCACTCACTTGGCGCGGGCCAAAGTATCAAGCAACGGAAAGGGCACACACTTCACCTTCAGCTGCGCGTGCTTTTCACCATCCAGAGGAACGGAGCCATTTTTGACTCGAGTACCTTTTGGCTGAGCTAAAAATAATGGCTTCATCTTTCCGCTTCCGATCGCTCCCGGTTTGTCCCCGAACGTAATTCGCCTACCCGAAATATGTTGCTGCCACCAAGGGGTGAAGTGGGGGTTTGGAGGTGGGGCCAATTGAGTTCGCCTCGCAAATTGCAAATCTCTATTTAATGGCCAATCGACCATGGCCAGCGCCGCCGGTAGTTAGCGAGGAAGATGCGAAGAAAGTAGTGGAACTAAAAAGATGAATTTCTTCTAAAGCCGTCTTTCAAGTTGCATAGTTTGGAAAATTGTTGGTACCCGACGTGAGTGGAGATTTATTTTTCGGCAGCAGGTCCTAACAGGACACGATAAACAAAACAATTATCCAGGAAAAGTTATACTCTTTTACTATAAACTTCATTGAACAACATCTGCAGATTGTCCACACTGTTTTTAATGACCCTAACAGACCAAGAACCCCTTCGAACAATACAATATTGCACCCTCTTGGTCCGGGGTTTCCCACATGTGTGGCCACAGTACTTAAAGCCAAGTAAGAAAATGAAAACACACACTCCAAAAGCCCTGAGAGGAGGGTAAAAACTTGAGTAAATTACATCGATTCTGAAATCGCGATAAGCCCCGCTGCGCTGCTCGATGAATATTTTACTACGTACACTACGTACGACCCTACGAGAGGTAAAGTTTAATGAGAACCGAACCGAAATTATGAGGGAAAAAATGTGCTGCTGATTTAATCTGCCGCTCTTCACGTAATTGGCATTGTTAAGAGGTCGTAGCGTTGCCTTTTTAATGGAAAAAGTTGCAACCCAAAGGCCTAGGCTGACCCCTAGTTTCCCAACCCCAGGGGCTACCGGACCGGATAAGTCGTTTCTTTTCTCTCCCCGAATGTTTCCTTCATATTACCGGTGGGAGGGGATAAATTTCCGCCTTTAGAACTTCTTACACAATTGTACTATGCGTTAATAGAAAATGGCGATGATAATTTACTTCAATTTTTAAAAAATGTTTTCAACAAGACAAGTTCCATTGCTTATCAAATGTTTATTGGCCACAACCGAGTGAAATCTTATGAACTTGAGTTGGTTTGGATGTAGTTTTATGTACACACTTCTGCTTCGTCACCCGGTTTAAAAATAATCGCTTCATCATTAGGGAAAGTGACCATTAAAAGTGAATTTACATTTTACCTCAAATCGGACGGACGTTTCGGGTTCTTCGTTGTACTTCGTCGACGTTCTTACCACACCGTGTGTGAATTTTACCTTCATCATCGTACCGCTCTTGCTTACCATTAGCCTTTCGATTAATAATTGAGGTCAGAGTGCGGCGTTGGCATTGCCCAGCAGCACACCTGGCTGTTGCCAAAAGGGGGTTTGGGGGTACAGAAAAAGTGTACTATTTTCGTTTGCTTTGATCGTACCGAGCGTACGATTAGAGGGCATATGACTTGCGTTATGTGCCGGAATTTGGTTCCACCGGACCACCCGGGAATGGTTATTCCACTGGCCATTAAATATTGATTACGTTCAGTCGGGTGCTGGCTGGAGATCGGATTCGACTCGACATCCCGGGAACATAAAACGACCACTAGTTCAGGTCGCGCTGGATTGAGTGACTAAAGCTTTCGGCAAATCGCCGCCCAAAGCCGCCAGGCTGACCTATCGGATGAACAAACTCATCACACAACCTGGACGGACAAGCGGAATCTTTCAATCTCATCCTTCTCCACTCAGCTCCGTCCGGTTCATGTGCTGTTTCACCTCCGGAAGTAGAACTTCCCACCCGGCATTTGCTGACGATGTGGCGCTTGCCATCCGAGCGGGAAGCTTTGCAAATGGGAAGGGAAAGTGCTAAAAATATACTTGATCCTTTGCCGACCGTCCAACTGCTTCAAACCTCCCTCAACTACTCGGACCCTCCTGCATGATTGATACGCCAAACGGGGACAGCATCGTCCCGGAAGCTGTTTTCCCCGGTGTCCTGCATTTACCGGCTGGGGGTGAATGGAGAGTGTTTAAAAGCGGTCCTGGAAGCTTCTATGTTTTGCGTGGATTTATACGGTGAATTGAACGAACGATATCAGCGCGCAAAGCGGGAATTTAATTTCAAATGCCGGAAGCAGCTTCCAACGCTCTTGTGGATGCAGAGGGAGGGGAGAGATTAAATGGTTGAACCTTTCAACCGGCGTCAGAAACTTTCATTACGTCTTTATTCCACTCCAGGAGAGCTTATGAATTCGAAGAGAAATTAAGGACAGAGATTTAAAGCGTTTTGTTCGGAATTTTTCAGATTTATTGGGCTGAGGTCAAGGTTCAACGAACGCTACTCAATGAATTTTTCTTATTGTTCTATTAGGATTGTTATTTTGGTGATTAATTATTTAAAAACATGTGTATAAATTACTTATTTCATCCTTTGTTGCAAAAAAAATAGTTTTTTTTCCAAATACAAGTATTTTCAGATGATATCATAACAGCGGCAGCATTATTTCTAACTGCAGCACATGATATTCCAACTGCATCAGTTGATTTTATAACGTGATCATGTTTATCATAACTTTGACAGTTGAAATCTGAATCGTAGCAGTAGATATTAAAAAAATGTACATAAAAACTATAACAGCAGACACATTTTTTCACGGGCTAGCATTCTTACTACAAGTTTATTTAAACCTATTGTACAAAATAGATCACCACGATCTGATCATTCTACTCCTCTGCTTTTCGTTGTATTATCGCATTGTATCGAAAATAACACTATACCGTTGTAGATCCCATAGTCGAACGATTTAAAATTAGCATAATATACAAACTAAGCAGAGATCGACTGTTCGATCTTATTAACGTATCATTACGTCCAGGATAACTAAATGGTCACATAAACATGGTTAAAAGATGATTTAAAAAATGAAACAAAAATATTCACATCCCCTCATCAGGCATTTCAACAAACGCTCATTTTACCGTGAACTGCAAGTTGTGCTTCTGCGCCAAAATGTATACAAATGTATGCAAACCGGATTCCTCCCCGCCGTCGGCTCGTGCGGGGAGACAGAGCCATGGTTTTCATTCTTTTCCCAACCCACCTCAAGCTACTGTGGTTTTTCGTTTTCCCAAACCCGGAGTTTGCGAACTGGTTCCCTGCGCTTACCTCGCATAATGTACGATGACAAATCGTTTCAATCCGGAGGCAAATTGTCACCACACTTCCGGTAACTCGTGCCATTGCCGACGAGAGCAATGGAAATCCAATTTGGTCTAATTAAATCACACGCGGCATTCCCGTGCCGGAATGGAGAACCCTCCCAGGAGTAACCAGGGAACCAAATCTGCGCCAACCGTAGGTGAAGCTTCTGGAGGATAGGGTTTGTTTTATTTTTCAAGTACGTTTTCATCGAGCGCGTTTCATCTCGCCGTGAGTACGTACGTCGTGGGACATTCAAAAGAAACTGCACACGGCCAAGAAATCGTCAAGTGCCGCCTTGCAAACGAGTGGGTTTAGTTTACCCTCCGGACAGAGTAGTGCGCATGTGAGCTTCATGTGTCCTCCGTGAGCGACATTGCGTTCACACGCGATAGAGTTTGGGGCGAAACCGTGCCGAACCGTGGCCAATGGGAAGCCGCTTTGTAGGTAACGTGCAAAAATCATTATGCTACGAAAATAATCTTCCCATTCGGAAAGACAAAAGCAGCCGGGTAATGCCCATCCGTCCTTCTCCAGGAGTGACAGGAAATTGCTGCCGGTGTCGCTGGTACATTCCCACATTTCTCCATTTACGTTCCGCTTGTTGGATGTGCTTTTAGCTTGTTTGGGGTTCTTGTATATTTTTTTGTTTGCTCCTGAGTACTCGGAAAACGATGCACACAACGATGGAGACGTGCGCTCGGTACCCTGGACGTGTCTATTTTTGTTTAGCCCGGATGGTCGCGGATGCACATCGAGTGCCGTGAAGCACGTAGAAGGTTTTGACGGGAAAAACTGTGCATACTATTTTTGCGCCACTCGTTGCATCGACACGGTGAAGGGGGAAGAAGAATGCACTTAAGATTGCCCATTTAAATATGCAATTTTATCTAATTACAACTCATATTCTTTAAATAGAACATATCTTCTGTGTCATAATTGTTGCGTCATAAGAAAAATTACGACTTGTAGGAAAAGAAAAAAAATCTGGTGTAGATAAAAAAAATACATTTGTAAAATTGGTTAGAAAGTATTATACACACTGATTTATTTCAACAGTCGACATACAAAATATAAAAACTAGAAAAATAAATGAAATATTCGGCTCATGTTACTCTCCCTATTTAGGGTGAGATTATTGGAAGTATTTAAAGACATTTAAAGCTAAAGTTTTTTAAACTTCCTAAAGTTTAAAAGTTTTTAAACTTCCTGATTTCACTTGACGTAGAGAACTCTCAAAATCATGAGGATAAAATTTTTTTTACAATTTTAGAACTTAACGAAATATAAATGATGTGAATTTTCATATCATTATCAATGATTTCTTCACTCCCTCTCTCTTCAACCGTTGGGCGGTCTCAAAACACTCTGGCCTGAGTTTGTAAATTAACTGTTCAATAATCACAAAACAGCGAAGTTCAGTGGAAATTAAAAGAAAAATGATTGATCTATATGGCATTCTATCAGGCCATCGTGAGAAATTTTTCATACCACCTTCCACCGATGAAAAGAATGATCAACAAAGTGCTGTACTAACTTTCATTTTGCCCCTCGATTGATGCTCTCCGCGCCAATATTTGTTTGTTTGCCGGCTTGCGCGGCGGAAGAAAATATTTCATAATGTTCCAAACCTTCCGCGTGATCTACGTGCGTCCAGCGTTCGTAAACACGTCGGTCAAAACAAGAAACGATCGAACGAATCAAAAACGTTGGCGTAGAAGCGCGCACGGCGACATCAGTACACTTAACCGCCTCAGTCCGTCTGACCTAGTGTCGAAGTGGGGAAAGTAAACAGCGCTAATGTGTGCGGAAGGGAGGAATGCCCCCTCTCCCCCTCCCACCCGACGGGTGACAATTACGTGTCAGCGCGATGATGCACCCCCATACTCCCCCTTCTTTCTTTTTCCTCCACCCTCCCGCTACACTATAAATAAACACTACGCCACCCCGCCCGAAACCCGGTGCCACCGATTTGTTTGCCACTTCTGGCCACTTTGGGGGGAGGGGTGAGCTGCAAGAAGGAAGTAGGAAGCGGTGGATAAATAAGCGAACCCGATACAGCGATGCTGACGGCCCGACGAAGGTTTGTTTGTATCGATGAAAATAAATGGACCTTCGCGGGAACCCAAAAAATCCAAAGCCGTTGTTGCCTTAATCCTGCCAAACGATGGACTAGTACTGTTCTTCGCACACAAAGGTATTGTACACAAGCTGCCCCGAAGTGCGTTGAACGGTTTGGAAAACCCCCCGGAACTCACCCCAGTACGTCCCCCTCTTTTATTGAGGAACCATTTTCGCGCACCGATTGTCGCGAACAAAAGCGATAAAGTATCATCGGGCATGAAATAGAACCGTTTACGACCGTCGCCGGCGTTGAGGTTGCAATTGTTGTGTACCGGCACAGCATCATTAACGTCGTGCCTGGATGCAGTCACTTTCCGGCCGCATCCGGTTGGTGGTGTGCGTGCTATACGGGGAGAACTTTGTACGCAAACGATCATCAAACGCCAAAGGTGACCGAGGGAAACCGAGGTGGATGGAGGGTCGGGTAGAGGGGGTTTGCACGAGGTGTTAATTAAACTGTGAACCCCTGCTCTCAACGAGCTGGTCGCAGTTTCACCGGAGGGATGGGCCGTTTGTAGTGCCCGATCGCGACACAGTGTGGAAACGATCGGTCTGAAGTGCAGTCCGTTTGTCGTTGCTTTACTTACAACTTATCTGTTAGAAGTTAGTGCCTCAGCTGTTTGTTCCGACGAGGCTTATAGAGACTGTTTACCCTTTCAGATGGCAGAACTGATGCAACAGATGCGTGACCCGGCCACGATCGGCGGTGGCTCGGTTGGTAGCATCCCCCAGAGCATCGTCTCGTCCAGCGCGAACGCGAACGACCTACAGAGGGCACTACGCAACCAGGGCATCCACTCGACGCCCGCCTCCAACCTGAAGCTCTCGGAACAGATGCGCCACGCGCAACACGACAGTAGCCCGCCAACGCAGGCCTCCTATCAGCAGCAACAGCAGCAGGCCCTTCAGCATCAGTATCATCAACAGCAGCAGCAGCAGCAACAGTACCACAATGGTCAGGGCATCCCGAACCGGTTAGCGACCTCCAAGAGCTACTCCGGCGGGTTGAACCACTCGGCGGCCGGGGGCAACAGCGGGCCGACAACCGGCGCCAACAGCATCTCGTCCAGTCTCTCCTCCCTGCCGGACATTTCCGCCAACAACTCGCAGTTCTTCGAGGTGCTGTACGTCGGCAAGATCAAGGTCTCGCACAAGCGCGTCCCGTACACCTTCATCGATGACGCGCTGCCAAAGTTCAAGGCGTACGACGCGGAGAAGCTGCGCCAGCAGCAGGAGATCGCCTCACGGAAGGTATGTGTACGCGCGCCACTCCCGGCGTGGAAGGAATTCGTTTGTAAAGTAAACTTTGCTTTGGGTGCCCATCCACTTCCCAGACCACTTCTGACACATCCAGCGATACCGATGGAGACAGTCGACGAAGCGGCGATCCGAGCAACGCTGGCGATAAGTCGACGACACCGGCTCAACCGGCCACGGAGTCACCGGCACCGCCCTCGACTGACGACCCACCCGAAGTCTTCCAGGGTCGGCGTGTCAGCCACTTTGAGCTTCCGACGAAGAAAATGTAAGTCCACTTCCGTACATGCATAAAGCGTACAGCCAGATAGTCAGCCAGTTCCCGAGTGAGCTCACCGAGCGCTTTAGCGCGACCCCAATGAATGTAGGCAATCGATACGCGTACACACCCCCCCACCGGCACGTGTTCTATGTGTGTGTGTGTGCGTGTTTGTAGTGTGCGTTTGCGTGTTGGTTTGAAGATCCTACGTGTCGTGATCGTTGGCGATGATCACGGAGTATCTCAGGCGTCAACGAGAGGTCAGTGTAGATCACGGTCAACTGGATAACTGCGGAATAACATGTGTGTTACATTTGTGCCGTCAGCGCCTACCGTCAGCGGCTGTGTGCATGACAATCCTCCGACAGGGTCACAAAGGGGTTAAGGAATTAAGTGCGATTTAGTAACGTGATACAACACTACCCTATTCCCTCATTCACTTCCCCACCACATAGTAGTACGCACAACCACAGCCACACAGCGAACCCTAACCCAATTCCCAATTGCGTTCATCTCCAGCGAGGATGCCGGGGAAAACAATGCACCGGTTGTCGTTGGTGATGATGGTGGTAACCAATCCGGGGAGAGCACCAGTACTAACCCATCGGTGTCGTCAGCTACTACTTCAACTAGCAGTACCGCTACAGCCACACCGGCGTTGACAGTCCTGGCCAAAGATAGTAAACCGGCGGCCCAAGATGAGGAGTAAGTGCGGCACGATTGTTCAAGCCTCTTGTACTGCGCATCGTCAGCATTGTAGCTCGATCGTTTAGGTTGCCTCGTTTCGTAGTATCTTCCCTTCTGTTAGCCTCGCTGTTGCATGTTAGCGCTGCGGAGAAACCGAGTGATCTCGGACAAAAAACACACTCACTGCTTCTTGTGCCGCTGAGATCTAGAATGAAACGATACTTAAAGTAACAACATAGAACTAATTACACGTGTTTTTTTACCGATTATAGTACGCACTCTTGAATCATGCACAACTAACATCGCTAAGTAACTTATAAGTAAACAAAAAAACTTAAAGTTAGAAAACAAAACTTCATAAAACTTTTGATGTATCAAAAAGGGATCGTTTAAAAATAATCATAATTTTTCCTAAACAAAATAGGGCATCTTAATTGCAGCAAATTCACCAAGAAGTTTAAATTTCAGGATTACCGTAACGTACTAAATTTCATAACTTGAAAATTATATAGCACAAGAGTTTAAAGATGCAACAGTTCCTCGACAAGTGATTCAGAAGTGATCAAATAAAAAGCTTCCCAAGTAACAAATAGATAGTAAAATGTAAATGTAAACTCTATAGTTTAAATCTTTTCTCAATAGTTTAAATCTGATTTGTTGGCGTATTTTGATATTAAATGGTCAAATTTTGGTTGATAATGCGATAAAATACTGTAAAAAAGGGTACATACTACACTACCTTCTACTCCTACTGTATAAGTCTGTTTATCTTACAGTTATCTTTGGGTGTTTATGGGATTTCGCATTCCGTTGGTTTATTTCGTCTTAGTAAAATTTGATGCTAAATGGATTAGTTGTAAATATGTGAAAATGTAAAAGAATGAACAATACAAATATGACTGTTTATCTATCAATAGTTATACTCTTAAGTGGACATAAGACACGTAACAATTAACCTCTTCTAACAGATACAATTTATTCAGATACATGTCATAGCATTCTAGCATCAAAAACACGTGTTATCTTGTACCCTTGATTGTTCTGCCTTCCGCATGCCGCTTTGTTCTTGCTTCCTATTTCGTTGTGGCATGGCCCTCTCAATTGCTTCAATTATTTGCTGACGAAGTTTCTCTGCTTCCACCCCCTCCCCACTCTGCAGCGCTCCAGTGCGTCGCGATCGTTCGGCGTCGATCGGATCGATCCCGGTGGTGGAGCAGAACCGCACGATGGTGTTTCTGATCGGGCAAACCGATCTGCGGCTGATCAGCCCGGACCGCAAGCAGGTCCTGCTGCACAAGGGCTTCCGGGACGTGGCGAGCTGCGCCCAGGGCCAGAAGAACGCCGACCACTTCGGTATCATCTGCCGGGACGTGAACAACGACGGGTACATCGGGTACGTGTTCAAGTGCCAGTCGGAGCAGGTGGCGGACGACATCGTGATGGCGATCTCGCAGGCGTTCATGGCCTGCTCGGAGCAGAAGCAGAAGGATAAGGCGGCCGCGGCACAGATCTTCTCGTGCGATCACTGCCCGATGCTGTGGTACCACAAGCTGTGCACCGACATCGAGGGTTTGAGCGACAAGAAGACGCAGTACATGATCTTCAAGCGGATCGACACGACGCTGCTGGAGGACGAGCAGCGGTTGCTGATGGAGAAGTACAACGGGGCGGAGGAGGCGGCCGGCCATAGTATTGGCGAGCAGAATCAGTTTCTGATGATGCTGCTGCGGGCGCACTGTGAGTCGAAGCAGCAGCGGCACGTGCACGATACCGTCGAGAACCGGACCGAGTTCCTGAACCAGTATCTCGGTGGGAGCGGCATCTTCATGAAGGCGAAACGTTCGCTGACCAGCTCGTTCGATCATCTGCTGAAGCGGCGCACCAGCCGGGATGACTTTGTGGCCGGAGGGTTGAAGGATTCGGCTTCGGCCGGGGAGCTCAAAGATGGCGGGCTGGAGCCGGTAACACGCGCCCGAGCGTCTACGATCGGATCCAGCCCATCGATGGGTCGCAAGAACTCGGACCTTGGAAACGGTGGTCAAGCTGCGCCCCAGCTCAAATCCCCTATGATGGATATGTAAGTTGTTGTTGATCACAAGCTGTACGTTCTTGCTGTGACCCTTCGCTGTTTTCTCGATTTCAGCTTCATTAAGGTAGGCAACAGTCCGCGGGATCATAGCCACTCGGGCTCCTGGAGGCAGGCAATGCTGCACCGGGTAGTAACACCGTCGAAAAACATGAAAACCGGCACCGAGGAGTACATGTCGCCGTTGCGGGGCTCCGGTGGTCCGCCGGCCAAGAAGCGTACCCGCGAGGAGCTGCGCGAGCTGTGGCGTGTCGGCATCAAGCAAACAATCATCCTGAACCGCATGGACAAGGAGAACGCTCATCTGCAGGCGCGCCAGAACGAGATCAAATCGAACGAGATCCGGCGTATCAAGCTCGAGTACGACGAGATAACGGTCTGTGATAGGCGCTCAGCGGAGCAATGGGACGCGATACTGGATAAGCCGGCCAGCTCGTCGGCACTGCTGGCCGGGGTTGGTAGCGGTGGCCGTAGCAACCAATCTCTGCTGTACCAAGCGATCCGGAGCGGCGTGCCTCGATCACGTCGCGGTGAGATATGGATGTATCTGGCCGAACAGCACACGCAACATACGGCCCCGGTGGATACGACCAACTTCCCGAACTTCAACACACCGTACCACGTGTTGTTGAAGAACCTTACCGAACATCAACATGCAATATTCATTGATTTGGGTGCGTATCCAAGGGAGGAACTCTCTACAAGCTAAAGGAGTGATGTTGAAACTTGAATTTATTTTTTCCCCCACCTAGGACGTACATTTCCCGATCATAAGTACTATAAGGACGCGCTAGGCGTAGGACAGCTATCGTTGTTTAATCTGTTGAAGGCATACTCAATTCTTGATCCGGAGCTTGGATACTGTCAAGGGCTTGGATTTATCTGTGCTGTCCTGCTCCTGCATGTAAGTAACGGTGTTTAAAAACTTGTAGATCGATTATACTTACATTGATGCACTCTCGCTCTCTTTTTCCTCTTTCTTCCGGTGTAGCTTGAAGAAGCGGACGCATTCGAACTTCTCAAGCATCTGATGTTCCGCCGACAGATGCGTGCCAAGTATCTGCCCGACATGAAACAGTTCCAGCTGCAGCTGTACCAGCTGTCGCGCCTCCTTAAAGATCACATCCCCGAGCTGTACGACTGGTTCGATCAGCACGACATCTCGCCGACGCTGTACGCCGCCCCCTGGATACTGACCGTGTTCAGCTCGCACTTCCCGCTCGGGTTCGTCGTGCGCGTGTTCGACCTCCTGTTCCTCGAGTCGTTTGACGTGATCTTCCGGTGTGCGATCGCGCTGCTCGAGGTGCACCGGGAGCCGCTACTCCAGCGGGACAACTTCGAGGACATCATGAACTACCTGAAGAACGCCATCCCGAAGATCGACGGTGCGGTGATGGAGCAGGTTTTTCGGAATGTGTTCCAGTCCGATTTCTCGCGCCAGTTGATCGAATACCAGGTCGAATATAACGTGCTGCAGGAGGAGATGACGTCCCAGAGTCACCATCAGGAGAGCTACAACCGGCTGAAGGAGGCACACCATCAGCTCGACACGCAGCTCCAGTACACCCAGTCGAGCTTGATGCAGCTGGAGAAGACACGGCTCGCTCAGCAGGATCAGATCCAGTCGCTCCAGACGCAGGTGCAAACGCTGGAAAACACCGTCCACACGCTGGTGCGCTTCATCGAGCAGACGGTCGACACGAAGTCCGACTACGTGCTGCCGGGCGAAGTGTGTCGCATTCTGCAGCAGGTACAGGACCTGCACCATCAGCAGCAGCAGGCGGCACAGCAGAAGAAGCGATCGCCAATCTTTGTCGATCGCAAGATCGGTAAGTCGATATCGTTCAACAGCAACCTCGGGCTGGCCCTGAACGTACTGGAGGAAGCCAACGAGCCGGACGGTACGTCGGGTACGCCGACCAAAAAGAAGCAGCCCTACTTTCAGAACTCGTTCACCCAGATCCGCCAGCAACGCGCCAGCCTGTGGTTGCACAAGCTGGACGAGTGCGGTGGTAGCAATACCAGCCCGGAACATGGTACCGGTTCCGGCAGCCTATCGTCGTCCTCGCTCGGCTCGGCAACCGGCACGAAGGCACTGGTGAACAACAGCAGCGACGACAGTGGTATCGCCACTCCGATCAGTCCACAGCTGCACGCACCGTCCACGACACCGATGGTGGCGGAAAGTAGACCACTCGTCCCGTTCGACAGTCACCCGCTGAGCAGCTGTGGTGACGTGTCGGTCCAGTACAACGGTACCACGCAGCTGAAGTCACTGAAACCGCGTCCACCATCGAGACACGGTTCGGTGTCGTCCATCGTAAGCGAACCGGCGATCGCCGAACCGCGCCCTCAGACGGCCACGGATCGAAGTTAACGGACACGGACGAGCCCGCCCGAATGTGGCATTACCCGGCTAGGTTAGGTTTAAGCCCACTCTCGCCCTCTCTATATGCTTCAGGAACAGCTTAATCTATTTAAAAACAAGCCAGCAAACGTCAGCTTGCAAGGTTGACGCGACAGATGTGTTCAACATCTATGTTCTTCCAAGAAGTCCAGGCTACACCGGGTCAGCACTACAATACTCTAATCAAAATCGGCATGTGGCACACACAACTTTCAAAACCAAATCAAACTCCCTGGCTGGAGTTGGAAATCTTCATTATCCGTCAAAGTAAAATGTAACCTATTCTTACCTACCCCTCATTTCCAAAGATCTTTTTGGTAAACGCTATGACTTACTCTAGGTGTCGACTATCGAATGTCTTCTGTCGCGGGATGGATCATAGACCGCTAAAACAAAAACCAGAAAGTACGTAGAAGCTAAGGACGTTAGCGCTAAGGATCCCTCCAAATAAATCAAATCGTTGTGGATAAGTGTTTAGTCAATCCGTGTCCGGTGTGTCACCGTCCGGTTGGAGTACTGCACGGTCACCCTCAAACGGACAATCCAACTTACTATCCTCTCCCTTCTTCGTTTTAAACGCCTGCCCTACCGGTAGCCAAAAGTACTATATCTTCGTCTGCAAAACAGGCTAAAAACCGCTAAATTATTCTACAATCGAGCGCGACACGTGACAATAGTGGTGGCATGTGTCCGAAGGTTAAAATGTTAATGTGAATCATATTAATGCTATATTTATCGCTTTTGCAAAACACAAACAAAATGAAACAAGTAACAAAACAAAAAAATAGCAGGCTGACTTGAAGCCATGCAACAACAAAATCAAGAAAGAAAAAAAAACCCAAGTCAAACAAATCTCAGCAACCAAACCCAACGCCAGTAAATTGCTTCGTACAATTCGTGAGTGTGAAAGTAGAGTAGAGCGAGTAGATAATTAGATACTAGTCGAACGTGCAGCTAGGGCTCCTAAAGCTACTATTATCACCTTTATTACAATGCAAAAATCCTTATCAGGTTTAAGCTATCAAAATTGGCAAAACAAAAGTTATCGAGAGAAAACAACTCAGCATTGTTTAATTCTTCCCATGGTATGGGAAAGGAAGTACTTAAACGGTTGATGGTAGTAGGCGAAATTGTAAATGTCAAATGTGGCGCAAAAATCACAACACAAACATCAACAACCCACGTGGCGTAGCGTTCAGGGGGGGGGTTTTTGTATGGAACAAACAACAGCAACCGATTTGTTGTGTATATTTTTGGGTACTGTTTTTAAATTGCCTTCCGTAGAACACACCCGCAGCTTGCCTCCCTTCCCGATGCAATAGTAACGAACAATGGGAGGAAAAAAGGCACAGTACAGAATGCCCCTAAAACCCCTGTACTTAGAGCCAGCCTGAATCAATAGTACTCCCAGAACCGGTAGAAATTGTGTGTAGGATATACAAAGCAAACAAAAAGGAAAAACTATATCATTACCGGGATGCAATGGCGCTAGTTTTAATTTCATTTTCGGGAGAAAGAGAGAGAGAGTAAAAGAAAGTGCATGTGTAATGTGTCGGGGGAGGAAGTCAAGCCGACCATATATGTATATTAATGGCAGTAAACTATTCCGGAAATTTATAATCAGCTCGCGGCTGCCGCTTACTTGTGTGCTTATTGCCAATCCAGTTTGTTAGTAACCGTGCATAAATTCACTCGCAATACCTCCAAATTGAGCGAACGGAAAACTGGTAGAAATGCATCATAGGAAAAAAAACTAAGTGTTCCAATTTATCTGACCATCTCTCAATTATTTTGATTTTACCCACCAATTGATCGGTTGATGTAAATCAAATTCTTTCAACTTGATTAATTTTCTTTTACATAAAATATTTCCATATCGATAGAGTTACGATCGAGCTTGTTTGGTGAGGCCTTTTAGCGCAATTTCGGTTCAATTTTTAACTTTGTTGTAAATGTTTGTTTTCTTTTAACACTACTGCGCGAAAAGATATCATATGATGAGGTGTGGTGAGCTAGCGTGAGTTTGTTGAGTTTTTTTTACCTTAAGTTGTAGGCCCATGAGACCGTAGTCTTGTTTTAATCCCTATTATTTTATGTTTCGGTTATTTTCAAGTCCTCCCGGAACAGGGAAATCAAAAGAATAGCTACTCTTCATCACGCTTGAGGTATAGAAAATACAAAAGGATAAATGAATGAATTATATAACACCATCACGCGGCTGAAAATAATATTTAGACGAGTAAGGTATGGAAACATGTGACTGGAAATAAAAACCCGATATATAGCTAAAACCGAGTTTGACAACGATAAAACTGTGATCCGAAATATCAAGAGAAATCATAGGGCGAAATTTCCCCTAAAATTCGGATGCCTTATTTAAATGCTAAGCAAATGTGATGTTCCACTTCCATTTTACTTGTTTTTCCTTCTTACCTTTCGTTTATTGATTGTAACACTTTTCGTTTTTTTTTTTTGGTTTTTTGTTTGCTTTTGAGTAAGTTGCGTTTAATATTTTCGTTTCTAACTTGAGAGAGTCTTATAGTCTTCCGAAGGTATTTTACACTCCCTGTGTAGCTACGGAACAAATTTAATTGTATTCCTGCCGGACAGAAAAATGCTGAAAAATGTCAAAAGTACCTCCTCATTTCTAAACAACTCCAAAGAACCACTGACCACCAACTGGTTATTATCGTTTTCTAATACTTTTCTTTTCGCCTCCCGCGTGCATGGTTTTTAGTTCGGTGGATTTTCTATACCTGATTTTCGCTCCGTTTTACTAATCCACTAAGTTTCGCTACAGTACACCATCGTGTGTTGCTGAATTTTTAATGATCTCACTCTTACACCTTTCCTCACCAATTGATCGAAAAACGGTCCTCGGCGGCCCACTCGGCGGGTCAGGGGCTAGGATCGCGCTATCAATACGTATTTATTGCTTTCCAATCGCGCCCGTTCGTCACCTCCATCCTGCTGCTGGCTGCCTAGGCGATAATTAAGCTAAAAGCTTTTGCCTGTCCCTTCCACCGTCTTGCACCGCGTGTGAGGAAGTTGCAGGGGGAAGTGATAAAAAAACACACACACAGATAGCGTGGACAAACGAGTGGAGAACTTAATGGTAATATATTCATGCTGTCCCCTCCAACCATCTTTTTATCGTCGTCGATTTAGACTGCAAACCACAGTGTAATGCACCATCGGATTGATTATTGAAAATGGCAAAACAAACCTAATTCGCGTACCGAATTCGGTGTATCCTATTTGATTTCATCCTAGAGCCACATTATGCACAGCTCTTTACTATGAGTATTTTGCCGCTACACACCAAGACCTTGCCCGCCAAACGACACCCTAAACAGTACAGAAGAAGTAGAAGTAGTAGTAGCTTTAGTAGTTTAGCTTTCCCTTGTTATGTTTTTTTTTGTTGTGTTTCGATTACTTTTCGTTATATAGGTAAAATTGCTTATGTTAGGTGTAAGTCTTTTTCACTACCAGCCCCCCAACCAAGTCATCATCCACATGTGCCCACAAACACGTACGTACACACGCACAGACACAGACACATGCATACATTGTCACTTACATTGTCCACTCCCATCCGGGAGGGGGGTGACATCAAACTTTCGTCCTTAATTACTTACTGGAAGATCAAGTCGTTTCGTATTCGAGCACAGCAGTTGTTGCAGCAGGAAATCTTGCACCACCTGGGGCCCACCTCACCCCCCCCCCTCCCTCCCACCATCTGTCAAGGGTAGAAATCTTGGTGGTGGTGGAAAATAATTTTCACAACATAAAAGTTTCGGCTTGGCCACGGGTTTGAAACCCGGTTCGTCTGACGTGTCCTTATACCAAACGATTTTTTAAATTATCCTTTGGCTTTTTGTAAGGAGTTGAATGAGAAGAGCAGGCGAAAAGGCATAAGAAAATTAAAATAAATCAAGCGTAAACGAATATTCACCAGTGCCACGTGAGCACGGTTTTTGAAAACTGATTTGATCCTTTTGCCCTCTTCTGCATGGCATTGTCGACGACTTCTACACCACTTTCCGGCGGGGAAGGGATGGGTCGATACCACTCACTCACTTCGAAAAGTCGCGGCTTTTCTGCTGGTTAATTGCTTTCCACGCTTGAACGATGTCCAGGATGCGTCGTGGTTGTCTTTTGTCGCTAGACAAAAATCTCACTCCTACCCTGGGCACGGATGTACTCCTGTGAATGAGGTGGGTGGTGAAAAGATTCTCATTAAATTCCACAATAATGTATTAGGGTAACAGGGTAGGGTGAACAGCTGCAGAGAATATCGGCCCCAAGGATAAATTGGGGATAAATGTAAAACGTAATCGAAGAAATTAAAAAAAAATCTGAGGAGAAGATAAAGCAAACTAGAATAAAAAAAATAAAACACAGAAAAGCACGGTTTTGGGGCGGGCAAGGTGTGAGGTTTAAATTATAGTAATCTCTATTTTTTGCTCGAAATGTAAAATTTGGTTTATTTTTTGTCGCACACTGTAAGCAGATGTTCGTCTCGTGTCGGGGTGTTTTTTTTTTCTTTTACTACTATCTTCGTTGTTTTCCGTTCACTCTCTCCCTCTCTACAACGTGACCTAACTCGCGAGCTAAAATAATAATAATTATAATATGATGCTTAAAAAATAAACTAATGCCTCTTTATCGTGGTGCCGGATGTCGATAGAATGTATGTATGTGTGTGTGTGTGTAAAAATGCATCTGACTGCTCAAACTGATCAGCAGAAAGAAAACGGAAAAACGCAAACCAATATTTTCCTTCCTTGGGGTGCCATTTTGCGGAGCATTCATCAATAGCCAATTGTATGGGTCCGGAGTCAGGCCCGAAAAACCAATTGCAGTACAAACTGATTCACTTTTCTTGTCCTCTATGTGCTATTAACCTTATACCGGAATGATATCTACTAACTGAACAAAAAAAATTAACGCCGGTAGCTTTGAACCAAGCCAAAGGTCGATTTAAAGCCCCTAGGTGTACGAGAGGAGCTGGCTATCCACGTAGATGAAAGCCTAAAAGTCATCTTATGCCAGAAAAAAAATGGAACAAGATGAGGTAGAAGAAGAAACATAGAAACATACAAGACATACGAATAAATGCCACTGGTTATTGGTTTTCATTGCTTATCCTTGCTTATTAGAACTTTTTAGAGTAAGCATACGATAACTACACAAAATGTAAAATAGCCTACAGGACGCTAGGAGGGCGCATAAACGTGAATTAAAGCATCGTTGACAGTACGAATAGGTGACGGAATCAAGAACGTCGAAATGAACGAAACGAAACAGAAAATATTAAAAACACAGCATGGCTCCACTATGTAAAGTGAACCAAAGATTGTTCAATTGTACAAACACGCCTACTAGAATTTACATCGTTTTTTCACAAATAAGTAGATCGATAAACCATTAAGCCTAGCGTACCGTGCTAATCTCAATCATTAAAGAAAAAGGGACAATATTAATAGGGCCCCCAATTAATTGTTTGCTTAGCTACGTATAGTGAAACATATTTAGTAGTTCCGGAAAAATATTAAAGCTGCTTAAACTTTTCTTCTCGCTAACCGTAGCCTGCTTGTCGTGGAGTGTCCTAAACTGGTGGCATAACCGTTGGTGTCTGTTGGACGGTTCAACACAAGTTGGAAGAAAACAAAAATCGAATCGGAGTAAATTGAAGAACTGAAAAGAACGCAAACGAACGGAGAAAACGGGATACTGCCACTGCTGCTGCTGCTGCTGCTGCCATTGCTGAAGGGTGATTGACCAATGCTCAACGGACAGTTGAGGTACGCGCCCTACCTAGTAGAACTGATTGCCATGGATCGGCTGACCGTGATGGTGGTTTTGCAGGTGGCTGTTGAGGATCGACTGGGCCGGCGAGGTAAAGAGAGACGGAGAGATGGCGCCACCGATCAGCTGATGCTGGGCCACGTTTTGCGTGGAGGTGGCCGCGCACCCGATCGGAGGTGTCATGGCGAGCTGCTGGGCCGTGGTGGACTGCTGCTGTTGCTGCTGATGTTGGTGCTGCTGCTGTTGTTGCTGCTGATGATGCTGCTGATGCTGCTGCTGCTGGTGATGGTGTTGGTTCTGCTGAACGTTCGAGGACGACTGGAGACGGCCCGTGCTGGAAATCAGACCGGGATGAATGTTGGGTTGATTACCGCTACCTCCACCACCTCCGATCGCCATCAGGTTCGTGTTGATGATCGTCGACGACATGTCGACCTCGCCGAGCCCATTCACCGTGATTCCGTTGACGAGGTTGACCGCATTTCGAGCCCCCTGGGCGTCGAGCTGGCTCCAGTACGCTTCGCTCGGTGAGGTCGTGTTCGAACCGGGCGGTGCTGGCACCGGAGCGCCCGTGTAGCGGAAGTACGGATTCTTAAGGTCGAGCGTGTTGGAGGAACTTATCATCGTGCCCTCGAGCTTCAGGTCGATCTCGACGTCGTAACTCTGGCGCTGGTTGGCCGCGAGCACCACCTTTCCCGACAGTACCTGACCCTGTTTGACGAAGATGGGCGTCTGCAGTAGACAGCGCACCTGATACCAGTGCGTCAGCGGCTCGGTCGGGGCCGTCGAGAGCCAAATCTGGGCGCAGGAGCCACCGAACTCGACATCAAACCAAAACGCCAACCCGTGGCAGGTGCCCGTCTCGAGGATGTGAAACTCGACGTCGATCTGGATGCGGTGCAGGTCCTTCTCATCCGCGGTGAGAAAGTTTGTCGTGTGCCGCACCGACTTTGCCATGCAGATGCGTATATCGAACGTGTCGACGATCGGCTGGCGGAAGTATTCCTTCATGGCGGCGTCACGCAGCGCCACCAGATTCACGCCGTGAAACTCCGTCTGCATCCAAAAGTTGGCCTTATTGTATTGCTCCATGTAGAGCGCCTCGTCGGTGAACGGGGCAACGTGCAGGTCCCCGCGGGACGGATACATCTTGCCTTCCGGTTGCTTGAGCCACTTTTTGCCATGCAGGTACGTCTCGAGCATCCGTTCGTTGTACAGCATGTAGCCCATCGGCTCGGAGATGATCACATCCACCCGCTCCGGCAGCTCAATCTCTTCGATCTTACCCGCAATCACGATGATCTTGTCCGACAGATGGTTCGAGCTGACCAGCTGCTGGGCGTATTGAGCCATATTACTGGCCTCTACGGCGTACACCTTGGCAGCGCCGGCTTGGACGGCGAAGAACGACAAAATGCCTGCAGATAAAATTATCACGCGAAGAACAAAGAAAAAGTAACAAAAACAAAAACATGAGCGATTGTAAATACAAGTCTTGCCCAGATTAAAAGGAGGAGGGAAAACAAATAAACCTACCAGACCCGGCACCAACGTCGAGGACTACTTTGTTCTGAAAGTCCGGCGCGTTGTTGTAGATGGCCCGCTGGTACGTACTGGTTCGCACAAAGTCCTGCATCATGTTCTGTTGCTGCGAGAGATAGCCGTAGAACTGGAAATACTGTGACGCGGACGAGTCCTCCGTGCGCAGGTTGAATACTGAGTTCACTTTGCCGGAAATTTTCTGCAGCAGCGCCCGGAACTGGCCGCAGTCAGCTTTGGAAGCGAAACGGATCAGCACCAGCTCGCCGCCGATAATGAGCAGATGCGCCGTGCTGCCCCGGTTGAGGTGCGTCGTGTCCGACCCATTCACTAGGAACTCCTCGAGCTGCCGTTGCCCGCCGCCACCACCGCCTTCCTTCACTATCCGCAGCGTCATCCCCTGCGGGTCGTACCCGCACACGATGGTCACTTTGTGGTCGTACTTGGGCACCAGCTTGTCGCTGTCGTCCATCGCGAGGACGCTGCATCCCTGCAACCGTGCTAATTGTTCGCTCATATTTTACACTGCTTTTCCTTTTGTGTCGCGCGGGGTGTCTGCACTGCTTTCGGCGTTGGCAAAGCGATGGATCGAGCGGGTTTCGCGTCACTTGAACACGTTCGTTACAAAGATAGGTTCGTTTCGTTTGACCACTTTCCCTACATTGTTTTCTTAAGCTTAATACCACAAAATAATTGTTTTCCGCTCGGACGCAGTTTTACGTGTCGCTTTGCAGACAGACGAGTTGCTTCTGACTAGTGTTGGCAGAATCGGGGTCCGAAAGATTTGAAGATTCGATCCCCAGATGGATTCTAATGATTCGAATCCCATTTGCCGGTTCGGATCAGATTGGATGCGATCGAGGTGAGCCGTATTAGTCACGTAACGAGTCGATATAGAGACAATGTGATTGATTTAAGTTTACTCGACTCAAACGCTGAAAGGAATGGATTTGACATAGATTAAGTTTTTTGCGCAATTTGTAACTTAGGTTCGAGAAAAGTTCATGAACCAATTTTTAACAAAGAAATACAGTAGAACGTCGATTATCGAAGGTGTTGTAGCATTACATTCAGCCTACAAAGTGACAATGATTCGAACCAGGACCTGATATTCACTTTTACCGGATTTCGAATCCTATCACTTCCTTTTTCTTGGCTTAACGACCTTGTTGGTCATGCCTGCTCCGTGGCCTTTTGACGCTATGTGTACGTAGATAGTCAGTCTCCTCGTACAGGGGAGGGTCCGGTCTCGGTTGAGATTCGAGCCCACACCGTCGAGGTGGTGAGCCCGGCGCTCATGGGCAGATTTTCTAACCGGCGCTACCGCACGGCTGTCGCAGACCCCTATCACTCTTCTTTGATATTGTACGATATACCCACCACTAGAACGAAGCAGCATCTTCGACAGCTGTCATGGCGTCATAACGCTGTCAACAAATTTTGTTTGTTTACTGTTTATGTTTTAATGCAGCAAGCGGTGTACACTTTATGAAATACTTTGCGAAGAAAAAACGAATAGTGTAATGAGAGGTTCATCGTAGTAATGAAAATTTTCTGGCAATTCAACATCGTAAGAGCATACCGATCCAGCAAAAATGTTGCAGCTGTGCTGTCGAACATGTCTTGAGCCAAAGTTGTTCAGTGAGCTACGGTCTCTTTTCGATACGTACAATGATTTCGTTTTACGAGACGCCTTGCAGGAGTTATTCCAAATTAAGGTAAACGTAACCAAAATCCTAGTCGATAAAACGCTGCTCTGATGTTCTACTGTTCCATCTCAGGTTCAACAAACCGATATGCTTTCGACTATTTGCAAACAATGCGTATCAAATTTGTGTACTGCTCGAACTATTCGTAAACAGTTTCTTGAGGGGAACTACAAGTATCGGCAAATGATTAAGTAAGACATGATTGTTTCTTATATTCAAAATTCCAGACTAACATTCGATTTATTTTTCATGTCCTCACCTATTTGATCGTAGTACGGACATTCCGGAAACGAATGATTCTCTGGAAAATAAGCTGCCCGTCCCTACGGCAAGCAACAGCCAATCACTACCTACGGTAGAAAGCACAACACAGGAAGACTTCGAAGTAACATCAAATAGAAATCCATCCGATATCAAATCGAAAGTAAAGTGCGAAGAAATATCGCAGGATTCCGATGATGAATCTGTTGTGTATGTGCTGGGACGTTTCGACAAAATTGACGAGAAAAACATGCAACTCTTGGACTATGAAATAGAATTGGTATCAAACAAACCTAAAGAAGCCGCGCCTGAACGGTACGAAATTATCGAATACGAACAAAGTGATTCAGAGGAATGTAGAACGGAGAGTTCTTATAGTGTACACCCAGTGACGAGGGACGAGGAAAATGTCAGTAAAGATATTGAACTATGTTCGGAAAGCTCAGAACCACATTATATAGATACAGGTACTTTCAACAATGTGCAACAACATGAATCTGAAATCGAGGTAGAGTCAACAAATAATACCACAGCCGATTTGCTAGTTCAGTATTACTGCGAGAAATGTGGCAAAATCTACGAGCATAGCGAACAGCTGGGAGAGCATATTGTATCATGCAAATCGATACGTGCCGCAAAGTCATGCGAGGAACAGGTATCTAAACCTCAACATTACACTGAGGCAAAACCTTCAGGAGAAGCCATAACTACCAGCCAAATGTGCTCGAAAACTTTCACCCGAGAGTCACAACTATTAAAACACGACAACCTTTGCCATCAGAGGAAATTGAAAGTCTCTCCGCAAGATTCCATCCCGGATTCAGGAACCGATGTGAAAACGAAATCGAAAAATCGGAAATCATTTCAATGTCGATTTTGCCCGAAAGCATACAACGCGTCCGCGGCGTTGGTGGGTCACGAAAACATGCACACCAGGCAGCAGAGTTTCTTCTGTTCGGTTTGCGATCGATCGTTCGCCCAGTACACCAGCATGCGGCGGCACATGAAGATACACGACGATATAAAACCACATGAGTGTGACATCTGCCACAAATACTTCCGGCAGCGTACGGTGATGCTGGCACACCGAAGACGGCATACGGGCGAAAAACCGTACGTGTGCGAGGTGTGTCAAAAGCCCTTCCGTGATCACAGTACGTTTTCGAAGCACCGGCGAGTTCATCAACTGAAACCACTGAGTTCAAATATATATGCGCGTAAGAAAAACATGGATTTTGCATTGGATAGTTAAATAAGAAAATAATGTTAAAGATGTACATAATTTTACTATGAATTTAAAAAATATGATGAATTTGATTTCTTAAAACCACATGCTGTCGTATTTAATCGTGCTGTAAATATGTGTTTGGAATAAATCTTTGAATAACCTTGAGTTCTCTTCAAACATCGACCAAGTGAAGTTCTTTCCATAGCAAAAGTCAAATCTTAGCATTTCTCTTAACGTTATTGCTTTGGATACTTTCAATTACAGTGGTAAGTTTCTTTCATGTTCTATTGCTTATTTCTTTATAAATGCGAGTCGAAAATCTGTATTGGTAGAAAATGTTGAATTGGCTATAATTGATAAAAAAAAATAATGAAAAAATAATAATAATTGTTAGTTTGTTGGAATAATAGAAATAGTTTGTTCAAAATGTATAGTTAACATTTCTCATGAGAAATTGTCCATGCAGTTGTTCAATACTCTCTACCTACACGCTTTTATAAGATTTTCCAGCACCTAAGGCACTCTCCACGGGAAACCATAGAAACCAGCCATAACAACGCTGGAAGTGTACAGCATCACTACAATAGACCGTTATATACTAATGGAACAGCTGTTGTTAGTAAACACCTTTCATTCAACAGTGTACCGGATCCGAAGGAAAGTGTGTCAGCCGATTGTAAACCACCCCAGGGGCCGATCGAGTGGCTGCTGTCCGTAAACAAACCTGTTGCTTGCTGGGAGCTTGTCTGGAATGTGAGGCTGCGCATACCCTCAGCAACGCTCCTATGGTCCTAGCGTGCAACAGGTAGCTTTACGCATTACGCACCGGATGCTTGCAAACATTTAAGGTAGGAACATCCTAAATAGAATATTTTTCAATTTTCATTCCAATTAAGCTCTAGAATCAATTGCTTAAAAAGTAATCCAAGCAGCGTGTGCTATAAATAACCGCAGTATTGGAAACCAACCCTCTCCATAGGGAAGCAACCGGATGGGTCTGGAAACCGGAGTTTTCGTAAACAACACGCCGCACAGGCGCACAACCGGGTGTTCCACAACGGCCGAGTGGTCGGGAAGCTGAAAACAAGCCAACCCCCTCTGGCGATTAACGGTTCGCCATTTTTGCACGCATTTGTGCTCATCAACTGTTTCGCTCTCTCAACGCTCAGTGGAAATCAACTGGAGGCCTTTTGCCAGGGACTGTCGAGATGCGGGATATGGTCAGTGCAGAATCTGCCGTCACCCGGAGTGCGTGCTCGGTCGGAGTTGGCGCTCGTCCTTCCTTGTTGTACTTGTTCTTGTTATTTCTATTGCTGTTACAGTGTTAGCATCTCCACCCAACTTAAAATGTCTTCCCATATTCGTTTGGTGTGCAGTGTTTGATTAAAATTATTCATCACGATCCGATGCGATGATGATGGCATAGGTGTGATACCAGATGGCATCCCGAGCATTTCCCGTTGCGAAAGATGAAGGCGTGATGAGAGCAGTCGGATGTGCTTCCAAGATGGCAGCCGTAGTGATGATGATGGGCTGAAAAATCTCAGTTCACAAGCGATCGATAATGGTCCAGTGGCGAGATGAGCCAGGAGGTTTGTGTTTGTGTGTGTGTATGTGCGTATGGGGCACTGAAAATGGATGGAAATTGCTCCACCCTGCCAAGGGAACCATTTTCCCTTCCTGTTGAAGATGGCAAACAGTGTGAAGATTCAAGTTTTCTTTTAGTACTAACGAGTGAGTGCTGCACAAACGTTCAGCAGATTTGTGCTGGGTGCGGTTAGAAAGAGCCCTCGTCGTTATCGCGGAGGCTGGGTGCTTTGTTTTTTTTTTTGTTTTTCCTCTTTTGCCATATTTCTCTCAAACTGTCATCGCCATCTTGGACGCGTAGCGTTTTATTCATACACGACGGGTGAACGGGTACTTGCGAAACGAGAACGACCGCAAATATAACGTCCACCACGGCCACGACGACGGTGACGGGCGTAAGTGCGTCCGCGTCGCAGAAGAAAAAGAAAAGCAGCAACATGCTGGGCCGGAAGCAGAGCATCAAGGGTGAACCGGTCCTGGCGGACTACGGGCCGGAGGAGTCCCTCAACGAGAGTGCAGACATTGAGTGGGTCAACAAGGTACCGTACGCAGCGTCCGAGACTTTGCTTTTGGGGGCAGGAGTAACCCTTCGGAACACGTTTGGGTCTGGAGCACAGTTTTTCCACACAGGCTCAAACGGGTTCTACGCCCACTTCCTGCCTTCCTTTGATCGTAATAGAAGATCGTGGTACTCCACCGCGTTTCCCCAATTTGGGGGATAGGAAACCGATAAACTTCATCTTGGTGTTGCAGTAGTAAACCGTTACGTTGCATCCGTCTCCGTGTGTCGTTGTTGATTGCAATAATCATTTATCGTTCACGTCTGGTTTGTCGTTACTGTTGTTTTTCTTGTTGTTTTTTTTTTGCATCACTGTGGAACATTATGGCGCGTCCCTCCCGTGTCCAATAGTACTCCCGAACGACTCGCCGTTAGAGACATCAGCCATCCTTCATCATTATCATGATCTGCCCAACCATCCGTGTATAAAACAATAACTTAAACTAAAAGTCAAATATAAATCCCATAATAAACCCAACCGTAGACCAATGCTGACCATGCGTAGTTGTGAAGGTATTTGTTGATGGTATTCACACCTATCGGGAATGTGTTTTTCTTTTTTACTGCCTTTGTTTTATTCCAATTTTTTCCACTTTCTTGGATTTAGTTTGTTAGAATTTCTCTATAGCTTCGACGGTTTAACGGCCGTTTTTCTTTTGTTTTCTTCCATGATTCACTTTAGTTTTCGTTTCTTTTCCTAATAAAAACGGCACATTATTGCCTTCGGGCTCGCGATATTTTCTTGTCGCCTGATACTTCTCTCGCTTTCTCCTCCCCCCTTTCCAACTGGCCCGGCATTACTATCCGCTTCCGGAACCTTCGTCCCGTGTTCACCGCGGAATCGATTAATCAGTTCGATCCGGCCGCACCTTTGCAATCGCTTGCCGCATTCTCACATGCCCGCATTCCGAATTCTCTGCCCTTTCCTTTCGCACGTTGGTAAGCATTTTGTTTCCGTCCGTTTGTCACCGAACCATTTCGGGGTGTTGCCGGAGGGAGAAGAGAAAAAAGTCTGGAATGGCACCTGCACGCCAGATAGACCATTACCGTGGTGCTGGGGGGATTGTGGCCAGTGTAGTGTTTATCGCGCTCACGCTCTCACTTTGCCCACCCTCTTTCGCTCTGCTGCCCGCTGGTTGCTCGGTTCGGTGAAATTTATTCAACTGGAATTTTCCGGGTACTAGCATTACGGCACGATAACCGTTCCGTCATTCCGAACCGTTAAGATTGATAAACGAGTGAAATGAACGTAACGTTGACCTTTTTCAGAGAAGGTTGTACGCTGGCGCTATGAAGAAATAAGGCGTCCATACTATTTATAAAACGATAGTTCAATGATTGATGCGCATGGTTTGATGATGGAGGCGCATGGTGTAGTGATGGAGGCGCATGGTGTTTCATGCAAAAGACTAAAATGCCATCACAGAATTCCATGTGCCTATCTATCATTCAAATTATGACTAAATTGAGTTGCATGTTTGTTGTACTTTACTGCTCTGTTGTATTGTCACGAATTCTTCTAACTTTAATTTTTTTTAATGAATGAATATTACACAGAGGAGTTTAAAAGACTGATTTTCTACAACTACTTGTACAGTTAGTCTATAGAAAGCGTGTTTTATGCAAATTTCAAAAATTTAAATTTTTACAACAGTTTTTTTGTGTGTTCCTCTGCCAAGTTTTTGCTTTGGCACTAAATCGGCGACCGTTACTTTGCCACTCTCTAAGGAGGGTATTTCTGACCTGCTGACGCTATATTTTAAACCAGTCGAATGAATGTCAAACGTTTGTACAGCTGCAAAACTATTTTATTCTTAATGTAACTAGTGTTGGGGGCGCCCAAATTTCATAGAAATCTAAATAATAAATAATTTACATGAGGTTTGCTAATGAAAAGCGACTGCTAGCAAAATTACTCTATACCAACCCTTGTTACGTGACTCTGCTGGCTAATTTGCGTTTGTAAGCATTCTGTATAAGAAAGCTTGGTTTAAGAAATCGTTAATGGTTTCGCACCAATTCCAAATACACACAGAAGGAAAGGTTTGTCATGACCCTTAATTGTAGGTTGGGACGAACAATAAATCTCAAACGTCATGTTAATTGTAACTTATAAGCAGCTTTCGTTTGTACAGATTTTTCTTCTTAATTGTATACAGTAGAATTTAAAGAAGTTTGGTCACGTCATGTCGTCATCACTTTTTCAACTATACTTCCAACTCTTAGCTGACCTGAATGGAGGCGCATGGTACTTCAGGCCATGCCCAAATGGAATTTTGGGGAAAAAAAACGTATTTTTGCGTGTGTAACCATCTACTTCTACGATTACAGTTTCGAAAGTACACGTGGTACGGGAATAATACGGAAAATATTCTTCCTATTATGTTTCTGAATCTATTTCGGTGTTTCTGTCAGCTGAAAATATTTTCATCCTGTGTAATAAATATCAGTTGCAGGAAAACTGTTTGTTCATTTGTCCAAAACTTGTCTCAACTCTATTAACACGTCCTGTGCATATTATTAGTATTCTGTAAAATAGTTCAGAATGAAATAATGATGGTCTTCAGCTAATGAAATATCCTTCCAAAATATTCAACATGTAAAAATATTTCTTATTTTAAGTTAGCACTAAGTTTTTTTTTTACCGAATTTATACTATTAAATTATTTTGAAAATAAGTACTTCCTTCAGCGTTGCTAAATTTTTGCATGTAGTGGTTTTTATTGCCTGTGTAAAATTTTCAATTTTGCTATATTTTACCATTTTTTAAGTAAAAACTTCCCTCGTAAATTGCTTTGTTTCATGTTTATATTCCATGTAAACCCAAGGCATGTACGAATGTCATAAAGAAACATATCCATCCACATCCTAAAGCCGCAAGGCAAATCCATGCGTACACATCCATGCCGCGCTCAATCTCTACATATTCGCTATTTGCATGAGCATGAAGTCACCATAAATCCTTGCGAAATCGATAACCTACCGTTGCTCTGTCATTTGGCAACACTGCCCACATCCACTCGCGGTCCCGACTAACACCGTTTACCGTCTTCCCTTTGGCCACCCGGGAAAAAAAAGCTATGGGTTCGACGGCTGATGCGACTGTGTGCCTTGATATCGTTGACGTCCGTCTCGCTGAACACGCCGAAAACGTTCGAGCGCCACCCGTTCCTGCAGTACTGCACGTTCTGCTGCGATTCGGTGGCCACGTTGCTCTTCACCTCGGAAATGATTGCCAAAATACACATCCGCGGAGCACTGAGGGTAATGTACCGTTCGGACCCCGTTGGTTTGGTTGGCGTTCGGTTGGTTGTAATGATTTTTGTTTGTCTCTTCTTTTTCCGAACGCTTCCGTGCGAATAGGGGGAAGCGCCATACTTCAAGGACCACTGGTGCCAGTTTGACGCGTCGATGGTCGTCTTCCTGTGGCTGTCGGTGAGCCTGCAGGTGTTCGAGATGCTCGGTATTGTGCCAAAATTTTCCTACCTCAGCACGGTGCGCGCCCCGCGGCCACTCATCATGATACGCTTCCTGCGCGTCTTCCTCAAGTTCTCGATGCCGAAGAGCCGCATCAACCAGATCTTCAAGCGCTCGAGCCAGCAGATCTACAACGTGACGCTGTTCTTCCTCTTCTTCATGTCACTGTACGGGCTGCTCGGGGTGCAGTTTTTCGGCGAGCTGAAGAACCACTGCGTGCTGAACACGACCGACAAGGAGAGCCTCACGATCAACTCGCTCGCCATCCCGGACACGTTCTGCTCGCTCGATCCGAGCTCCGGCTACCAGTGCCCGACCGGCATGAAGTGCATGAAGATGGACTTCCTCACCAAGAACGCGATGGGTTTCACCGGGTTCGAGGATATCGCGACGAGCATCTTCACCGTGTACCAGGCGGCGTCGCAGGAAGGCTGGGTGTTTATCATGTACCGGGCGATCGACTCGTTGCCAGCCTGGCGGGCCGCGTTCTACTTCAGCACGATGATCTTCTTCCTGGCGTGGCTGGTGAAGAACGTTTTCATCGCCGTCATTACGGAGACGTTCAATGAGATACGCGTACAGTTCCAGCAGATGTGGGGCGTCCGGGGACACATCCAGAATAGCACCGCGTCGCAGATAATCACCGGAGACGATAGTGGCTGGAAGTTGGTGACGATCGACGATAACAAGCATGGTGGTATCGCACCGGAAACGTGCCACACCATCCTTCGTTCGCCCTACTTCCGCATGCTGGTGATGACGGTCGTGTTGGCGAACGGGATCGTAACGGCGACGATGCACTTCAAGCACGATGGCCGCCAACGGCATGTGTTCTACGAGAAGTACTACTACATCGAGATTGCGTTCACGTTCTTCCTCGATCTCGAGACGCTGTTCAAGATCTACTGTCTCGGGTGGCGCAGCTACTTCAAGCACTCGATCCACAAGTTCGAGCTGCTGCTCGCGATCGGCACAACGCTGCACGTCATCCCGGCACTGTACCTGAGCGGATTTACCTACTTCCAGGTGTTGCGCGTCGTGCGGCTCATCAAAGCTTCACCGATGCTCGAGGGCTTCGTGTACAAGATCTTCGGGCCGGGCAAGAAGCTCGGCTCGCTGATCATCTTCACCATGTGCCTGCTGATCATCAGCTCGAGCATCTCGATGCAGCTGTTCTGCTTCCTGTGCGACTACACCAAGTTCGAGAGCTTCCCGGACGCGTTCATGTCCATGTTTCAGATCCTCACGCAGGAGGCCTGGGTCGAGGTGATGGACGAGACGATGATACGGACGAGCAAGACGCTGACACCGCTCGTGGCGGTCTACTTCATACTGTACCATCTGTTTGTCACACTGGTAGGTAAAGACTTTACGGTCGTCATGCGATGTTCCGGTGAGAACGACCATCGAACTTAATGCTCTCTCCCCGCAGATTGTGCTGAGTTTGTTCGTGGCCGTCATTCTCGACAACTTGGAGCTGGACGAGGACATCAAGAAGCTGAAGCAGCTGAAGTTCCGCGAGCAGAGCGCCGAAATCAAGGAAACGCTGCCGTTCCGGTTGCGGATCTTCGAAAAGTTTCCCGACTCACCGCAGATGGCCATCCTGCACAAGATCCCGAACGACTTTACGCTGCCGAAGGTGCGCGAATCGTTCATGAAGCAGTTCGTGCTGGAGATGGAACCCGAGGACCTGGAGGGCTACCAGCGCCCGATGCCGGAATGCTGGGACTCGCGGATCGCGTACAAAAAACACCGCCCGATTAACGTGATGAACAAGACGGCGAAAGTGTGCATGGTCGGTAGCGACCTGCGGAAGCTGGCCATCACGCACATCATCAACGATTCGAACAATCAGCGACTAATGCTGGGCGATTCGTCGCTTCTGCCCGTCGCCGGCACTAAGGCGGGTCTGAAACCGCAAGGTACGATCACCCAGACCAAACCGTGGCGTGTCGATCAGAAGAAGTTCGGGTCCCGGTCGATCCGGCGCTCGGTACGGAGCGGTTCCATTAAGCTGAAGCAAACGTACGAACATCTGATGGAGAACGGAGACATTGGAGCGGCCAGCCGCGTTACGTCGTCCCGGGCGCGCCCGCACGATCTAGATATCAAGATCCTGCAGGCTAAACGGCAGCAGGCAGAGATGCGCCGTAATCAGCGCGAGGAGGATCTGCGGGAGAACCACCCGTTCTTCGATACGCCACTGTTCGCCGTCCCGCGGGAGAGTCGCTTCCGCAAGATCTGCCAACGGATCGTGCACGGACGGTACGATGCCCGGCTGAAGGATCCTCTGACCGGCAAGGAGCGGAAGGTTCAATACAAAAGCTTACAGTGAGTTTGCTCGGACGTCAACTCCCTAAATCCTCTACATCCGATACCGTTCTTTTCCGTTTTTAGCAACTTCCTCGGTTTGGTAACGTACCTCGACTGGGTAATGATCTGCGTGACGACACTGTCCTGCATTTCGATGATGTTTGAATCGCCCCAGTACCGCGTGATGGAACACGTCCCGCTGCAGGTGGCCGAGTACGCGTTCGTCGTGTTCATGAGTCTCGAGCTGGCGCTAAAAATCCTCGCCGATGGGTTGTTTTTCACCCCGAAGGCCTACATCAAGGACGTCGCCTCGGTGCTGGACGTGTTTATCTACGTCGTGTCGACAAGCTTCCTCATCTGGATGCCGCGCCAGGTACCGAGCAACTCCTCCGCCCAGCTCCTGATGATCCTACGCTGCCTACGTCCGCTGCGAATCTTTACGCTCGTGCCGCACATGCGCAAAGTGGTGTACGAGCTGTGCCGGGGTTTTAAGGAGATCCTGCTCGTATCGACCCTACTCATCCTGTTGATGTTCGTCTTCGCTAGCTACGGTGTGCAGCTGTACGGTGGAAGGTTGGCACGCTGCAATGACCCAACGATCCAGAAGCGTGAGGACTGTGTCGGTGTCTTTATGCGGCGTGTGTTCGTTACGAAGATGAAGCTTACACCGGGTCGTAACGAGTCGTACCCATCGATGCTGGTCCCACGCGTTTGGGCCAACCCACGCCGGTTCAACTTCGACAACATCGGTGATGCCATGCTGGCGCTGTTTGAGGTTCTCTCGTATAAGGGTTGGATCGATGTTCGGGATGTGCTCATCAAGGCCCTTGGGCCCGTGCACGCGATCTACATCCACGTGTACATCTTCCTTGGTTGCATGATCGGCTTGACGCTGTTTGTTGGTGTGGTGATCGCGAACTACTCGGAGAACAAGGGTACCGCCCTGTTGACGGTCGATCAGCGCCGTTGGTGCGATTTGAAGAAGCGACTGAAGATCGCCCAACCGCTTCATCTCCCGCCGAGACCGGACGGGCGCAAATTTAGAGCCTTTGTGTATGACATCACACAGCATATCGCTTTCAAGCGGTGCATTGCCGTGGTAGTGCTCGTCAACAGTATGCTTCTGTCGATCACGGTGAGTTGATTCCATTCGATATCTGCTCGGCACTTGACGATCGCTTCCATTTATTACCTCTTGATACTTCCAGTGGACGAAAGATGAGGTGCACACCGAACGGCTGGTGATCGTCAGTACGATCTTAACGTTCGTCTTTGTCATCGAGGTGGTCATGAAGAACATTGCGTTCACGCCGCGGGGCTACTGGCAGTCGCGCCGAAACCGTTACGATCTACTGGTCACCGTGGCCGGCGTCGTGTGGATCTTCCTGCAGACTACACTGCGAGTAAGTTTGCCCGTTTTCCCGTTTATCGATACGATCCTTTTCCTTTCTCACGATCTCTTACTCTTTCGCTCCGACTTCCTTTCTCCCTCGAATCAATCAATCAAATCAGAGCGATTTATCATATTTCATTGGTTTTATGGTTGTCATATTGCGATTTTTCACAATAACTGGCAAGCATACGACCTTGAAAATGTTAATGCTTACCGTCGGTGTGTCGGTGTGTAAGTCGTTCTTCATCATCTTCGGTATGTTCCTGCTCGTGTTCTTCTACGCCCTCGCCGGCACGATTCTGTTCGGCACGGTCAAGTACGGGGAAGGCATCGGTCGGTAAGTATGCCCTTGTCCCACAGGTCCCCATCCTCCCACTTCCCGTTCAAGAGCTCCACATCCCGCCAACCCTTCGCAACCGGTTCCAAAAGCGAATGATCATGTTGTCCCAGTCTTGGATCACTTGGATCGATTAAATTAAAAAAGTGGTACACCTGCAAAAATGGAATCCTCTCGGCATTATTGAGTCATACTTTTAGTTGAAAAATTAAGATAAAGTCGTTGATTTAGCGGGTGTTTTATGTGTTTAGTAGGAAAGTTTGCACCGATGCGATCTGAATTTTTCAATTTAAACTATGATCCAACAATGTTGCCATGTGTTGAATGAAATGTTGTGGATGAATAACAGACTCCATTTCTATCAACGGGCCAATTCGTTCCATCCGT
Organism: Anopheles ziemanni; assembly: GCF_943734765.1. NCBI lineage: Eukaryota > Metazoa > Arthropoda > Insecta > Diptera > Culicidae > Anopheles > Anopheles ziemanni. Next base: position 30,191,319 of record NC_080706.1, on the reverse strand, counting down.
ACTCCCTTCGGTATTCCCAAAAAACCCTTTCTTGTTCCCACAACTCAAACAAGAAGTGAATCTAAATTCCGTAAAGCTCGCAAAACTCATTAGGAACTCCCACCGAACCCACCCAACCACCTCATCCTACAGCTTCGGTCCACCGAAAAGTTAGTCTGTCGCACGGTACCCGTAGCGTATTGGCCGCCATCCGGGTCCGGGTGCGCCACCGGAACCGAACCGCACGACAGCACGCCCGCGGCCACGACAAACGCTGAACGAATCCCCTTTTCCCTCCTTCGGTTCGGTCGGAACGGTAGGACGGTACGCTGAAGCTCCGACCATAATACGATGCGGAATGTTTGCCCCACCTTGCCCAATTGCTGGCCTCGACGTGCCTTCCGCCGTTCCCACCGATTGCTCGCTCGTGGCAGTTTGGTGGCAGAAGTTAGCTGGCGCACTTCACAACTACCTCCGGAAGCTGTCGTCTGGCTCCCGTCCTGGCGCTTGCGTTCGTTCAGCGTTTGCCGCAATTCCCTTCTTGACGGCGACGGTACGCCGAGGCAGCCGGCTAACTTACACGGTGTCCGCACGTGTAGTGTCGCCACTCGATACCCATCGTTTGAGCTATCGTTTTGCTTTGGTTTAAAACTGTCCCATTTTCCATCAGCCATTTCACCGAAGCCATATGTTTCTTCCGTTTGTTATTTTAAACATTTACTAATAACGATTCGTTGCTTTCGGTAATTGAATGAGCTCTACCGTATTCTGGAGTCACGGTGGCTTGCAAGCCTTGTCTTAACGAGCACAAACCATTGTCCAATATTAAATCTCTATTCTACCCTCTGTTTGCTATCGTTCCCCGCAACGATATGCGAGCCGATCTCACAAGTAGAGTAAAAGCTTGTACCCCGGTTGCGTCTCGCAAACCGGGCTCACGATCGATACTCGAACCGATCCTACTCGTTCAGGTAACGTGCGAACCGCTGTAAGTGCCTCACGATATTCTTCTCCGTAACCGCCTACCATCGCCTGTAAACTGTTTTCATTTACTCTCGATCTCGTTTAATGCTATCTCGTTGGTGCTTGCGTGCAGACAGTTGTGTTCAGTTCGTCGAATGGTTGTGTTCTGTTACTCCAATCGTCATCCACACACAACCGAAACCTTCCAACTTCGTTCTGTGTGCTGTTTGACTTGTTTGCCCTACGATCTTCATGTTGGACTTCCGTTTTGTTTTTTTACTTCCTTATACTTTCTGCTCGGGCCGTGTGAATTGCAGTCCAGCGTTTGCTAAATGTTAAACCATAATGCAACAGAAATCTCTCGCCAATGTCTTCGGTGCACAAAACCTTACCCTCAATGTTGGAGCCATGATAAAAACTTTAAATTATTCTTTTCCCTTCGATTCCTGTTTTAAAGCATTTGAAACGTTCCAATATGGTCTGACGAGTCTTGTCTATGTTTGAGCTCTCATTATTTCTAGGTTGCCAATTCAATTCCACCATTATCTTTGATGTTGTAATTATTGTTCTGGGTTTCTATTTCGTAACTCGCTGGAAACGAGCGATTGTTTCGTTTCGTGTGATTTTTGTTTAGTAAAAAAGTACGTTTGTTCGCCTGACTCAATTCACTACCGCATGCCGTATAGATTGTCGGAATTCCAGCTTCGCTAAGAAAACAATCATCAACACAATTTTATTCTACTCGTTATGTTTATAAAGTATTGCTCTAGAGAAGTTTTAAGAAACATAAAAACGACGTAAATTAAGACACGATCAATTTGTGGCGCTGTTGAGCTGTTCAACCGACGCCCTTCCATATGAACATCTCCAAGCCCATCCCCAAAACACACGATCACATAATATCGTTATTGCCTTGGTTAAGGACTGCAACATGATCCACGCAACTGTATCCTTTCTTCACGCACATCTTCTTGCGCTTACCGTTTTGCTATCACCTCTCGTAGAAACGCTCCCTTGGGGTAGAACCAGTTTGAGTTTGACATAGTTAGAAGCTATCATTTTGTTCTTTATGTCCAAAAAAATTAACCACGTCATTCATTGTTCGTTCATGTGCTACTTTTCACTTTTTACTGATCGTTCATTTCAGTAGCACCATTTAAAACCTGGAAAATGTTTAATAAATATGGTATTGTCCTTCAACAATGTTTTCTCCAATTGATTTCGTTTTTCCCTTTAATAACTTTTCTCATTTTCTTCTTCTTCTTCTTCTCTCTTTCTCTTTCTCTTTCTCTCTATCCACCTACCAATATCCAATTTCTTCTCCGTTCATTTCTTTTTTCTCCTGTTATGTACCATCATGTATCGATAAATTGCTTTCGAAATTTTAAAAATTTACAATTATAACTGTTCATTACATTTTTGGCTAATGTTTTGTGTTGAACTTCTTGGTTCGATCCTGCTTGTGGTTGATGAACGTTACTGCTCTGCAACTTACGTGAACGTGCTAATGCGAAAACAAACCATCTCTTGAAACCCACCCTCGCCCCATTTAAATCCCGACCCACCCATCCGAATGAAAAAACCGCGTTCGTACGCCCCGCACACAGCCGGGCCAACTTCGGTTCGCCCGTGACCGGCGTAGCGATGCTGTTTCGCATCGTCACCGGTGAGGACTGGAACAAGATCATGCACGACTGCATGGTGCAGCCACCGTACTGCACGCCGGCCGCCAACTACTGGGAGACGGACTGTGGCAACTTTACCGCTAGCCTGATCTACTTCTGCACCTTCTACGTCATCATCACGTACATCGTGCTGAACCTGCTTGTCGGTAAAGTGTCGGGAGAACCGAGTATCGTATCGTATTTCTGGAACAGACATATTTGACCGATCGATTGCGCTTGTCCTTGCAGCTATTATCATGGAGAACTTTTCGCTGTTCTACTCGAACGAAGAGGATGCCCTGCTCTCGTATGCCGATATACGCAACTTCCAGAACACCTGGAACGTTGTGGACATACACCAGCGGGGTGTGATTCCGGTGCGACGGGTGAAGTTTATACTGCGGCTTCTGAAGGGTCGGCTAGAGTGTGATCCCCAGAAGGACCGGCTGTTGTTCAAGTACATGTGCTACGAGCTGGACAAGCTGCACAACGGCGAGGACGTTACGTTTCACGACGTGATCAAGTGAGTGAGAGGATCTCTCTTCTTACGGCCCCAATGGGTCAATACAGTCATCTGTAGTTAAGTTATTTTTCCGGTTGAATTAATTCATATTTAATTTTTTTAACCATTCCAAACTGATTTATTTGAATTAATTTTTTAGCATAGGTCTTAAATCACAATAAAGTCATGAGCAATGCAAGCCAATTGAAGTAAGATCGCCTAGCGTGGTATTCTCATTCGAGTTGCATACGCAAATATATTTCGATTCAACTAACTAATGTATTATGTTTTAACGATTTGCATAATTTGTTTTAAACTCCCTTCTCCGTGGAACCTTCCGTTCAATAGAATTTTGCTTTATCTAAAAACATCTATCATCAAGGAATAATGCAACTCGCGACTGCTTATGCCCTTTTTGGTCAAAATGGAAAGGGCTACGAAAATCTTTACAAAGATTATCTCTTGAGACATACAATTTTATTTGGATAATGAAACTCCTCTTAATCAAATTAACTTTCTTCTAACTTGCTTAACTCTTGAACTATTTGGTTTTGTATGACTTCCTTGACCTTTTTCACATTCAGCATGCTGTCCTATCGCTCGGTGGACATTCGCAAAGCCCTGCAGCTGGAGGAGCTTTTGGCACGCGAAGAGTTCGAGTACATCATCGAGGAGGAGGTGGCAAAGCAAACGATACGCACCTGGCTGGAGGGATGCTTGAAGAAAATTCGAGCCAATAACGTGGCGGTGAGTTTTCTTAGATTCTATGGAAAATCTTCTCTAATGTAATTTATCTTTCTTTGTGTAGAAACAGCAAAATTCACTGATTGCCGGACTGCGGGCGACGAATGATCAAAAGCAGCAGCAACAACAACAGCAGCAACAGCAGCAGCAACAGCAGCAGCAGCAACAACAGCAGCAGCAGCCATCAACGGCACCTGCTGGCCAACAGTTGCCACAACCACAACAGCAGCAACAGCAACAACAACAGCAGCAGCAGCAGCAGCAGCTACCGGTACAACAACAGTCTGCTACCCAAACGCAACCTCTTCCCACTCAAGGAGTGTCCCCCATGCAACCGACCGCACAATCCAATCAACAGCAAACGGTCACCAGTTCTAATCAAATGTCGAAACCATCGGACGAACAGGGCACTACTGCGGTCGGTAAGGATGGGTCCGGTTTGGAAGCGACCGATCCGGCGGCCACCGACCAGAGCGTGAAGGATTTGGAAAATAATGCCAAAAACCGCAAGAAAACGGTAGCGACGGTGCTGAACCGATCCGACTCGACGGGCTCGAGCAGTGGCCGCAAGTTTCTTGCACCCACCCTATCCGATCCGCAGGCCAAGAACGAAAAGGATCGCTACATGAGCAAGAAGAAGCAACAACGGGTACCGCCATCCCTGAACACGGGCAAAGGGTCCCACCTGGGGGAGCTCGGTGCGCACAGTCTGCACCTACACTATCACCACAGCTTCTCCTCCCATGGACACGGCGGTGACCATTCGCCCCATGCTCAGCAGCACCAGCAGTCACAGCAGCAGCACCAGCAGCAGCAGCCCAACAGTAGCAAGTTTGGCCATTCGCATACGAACATGATCTACGAAGTGCACGACTGGTGGCAGGAACAGGTTCTTTGCACTCACAGCGAAGAGGAGGACAATTAAAGCGCCTAGGGGATTTCAGATCAACAATGGATATGTAGGTTTAGTCGACCTTCTAGTCAGTATTAGGAACTTTTTTCCATCCTCAACTACCCCCGCCCGTAACCCAGTGAGGGCTGTAGTCAGTGAGAACTAGATTACAGTTAGTTTTATATGGTAAATTTTAAATTTGCGGCCCGGGCGCCGTTTTATTAAATGTGTTGTTAATGTTAACAGAGTAGGCGTAGTTATGTCGTGTTTGTTATACTGCAAAGAGCATGAACGTTACCGTACGATGATGTGGCAGAGGAATATTGTTAACCGAACCGTGTAAGGTTAGTTGGGGATGCTTAGGGATGCACGTGCACGGAGTCAACCGCCGCCAAAAGTGTTGCCATTGCTAGGTAAAAACAGAGTTAACCATTGATGTGTGCACACTTAACACAAACGCTTCCCTTTACGTTGTTGAAAGCAAACACAAACGACTGTTTTTTCCCGTTTTACGTACATGTTTGGTTTAGGCTGAAAGGATGATGTTATTTAAATTTCAAACCATAGACCACGTAGAGCGGCCAAATAAATAGTGATTAAAATGTTTAGAAGAATAGTAACATTTTAAATAGAAACATCATGGGCTTGCACTTTATTGTTTAAACATTAGATTCTTACTTACAGCACAACTGAAGAGATATATTGGCCTGATGAAGCTCCTTCGGAATAAATCGAGAATGCTAATTCATTAATGTTAGCCACAGAAAAGGGTCACTAGGGCAAAAAGCACCGCCACGAAATGAAACACTCAACGATAATCTGGACCTAAGTGTTGAACTGGACACATAGAAAACAATGTCTGCAAGGATCGTTGGACCAGATAGATCATCCCAGAAGGCGGCGTCTGCAGGACACAAGCTACTATGCCTCCATGGCGACACATTTTGCTATCCGGGAGCGTAGTTCCATTTTTCCAATGAATACAACTTTCCTTGTCGTGGAGAGGAACAGTTTCCTTTGGCAGTAGCTTGAAGGCCGAAGCGATCAATAATGAACTTATGACTGCCTGCGGCGGGATGTTTTCGACCGCTGAGGATGTGCCGCTTTTCTATGCTTTGCCAGCATGGGAAAGTTGCGATACGTCGCGTCGCACTGATCACATTTATGCGAATCTTGGCTCTGATGCACCGCATGGTGAGCCTTCAGTTGTCCCGCTTGTCGAAATGATCGCTTGCACTGGGTACACTTGAACGGCATTTCACCAGTGTGGACCATCAAGTGACGGGTCAGATTTTTCTTAGCCGTAAAGTTTTTCTGACAGATATCGCACGTGTGACTAACGGATCGTTCCGATGGATCGTCATTCTTGCAAGGTTTCCGTTTTGCCCTTTGTCGGCCCCCTTGCCCGGAGTTGTCAGCCGTTGGCTTTTGTTTCGTCTTGAAGCGATGCATTTTTCGCTCGTGCGTTAAACTATTGCACCGCGTTGCAAAACGCAACGGGCAGACGCGACATTGAAAAGGCCGATCACTGTTGTCATGCATACCGATGTGCTTGCTGGCTTCACGTACCGATTTGAATACTAGCCCGTTGCATTCCTTGCACGTGTAAGGCACTTGCGTGAAATGTTCCGGTAGATGATGGGTAAATTCGATCGCGTCTTGAAAGATGCGCCCACAAAAGTAACATTTGTTTACCGGAATACGTGCGACTGTTGTTGCTGGAACTGCTTGTTCATCAAGCCGAGGTACTTCTGGGGTATCATTTCCGGAACTATTTTCGGGATCTGGCTCTATCGTTAGTAGCACACCGAAATCATCCTCATACGCTTCCTCGATGTTAAGTATCATGATTTTTTCCGTGTTTTTATCCGTTATGCTAGCGTGCGTTGATAGAAGTTCTTCGCATTGTTTCTCTCCAATGTTTGTTAGGTTTTTATCCGATGCTGCTTCGGTATCTTGTCGCGCCAGTCCATTTTCAGGCATACTAACTTCGTACACTTCGAACGTGTCATTTTTATCATCTACACTCGCGTTATCCTGTAGCCAGGCTTGAAGTTTACGATTATTTTCGATGAAAAGTTGCCGCATCTTGCGAACCGTATTTATACGGTTGACACACTCTAGGCAAACGGACAACAGTCGATCAGCTTTTTGAACCTACAAAGCAAGGAATGAAATTAAATTAGTTTACCAATTAGAGCATCCTGGGGACGACTCCAATAATCACCTTCACAGAGAATAGTTCGTCAATGAGATTTACTAAAACACTACCCTGGTAGGTATCGAATACGGAAAATATAAGCGCATCCAAAGGAGGCTCCTGAAGACACAATCTACAGCAGGAAACTGTTAAATTGTCCATCATAATCAACTTTAACGGCACTAATTTTAGGCTTGGAACACTTCTCAAATTCGACAACAACAAATATATCAAACGGTAAACAACAGAAACCCTTTGGAAACGGTTATACGGCTGTTTGAAGCCCCTTTGGAAACTCCCAAAAAATGCCTAACATTTGAATGGGATGGAAAATGGGTTAATTTTTATTTGTTCCTCTCCATTCCATATTCAATCGCTTCACTGATCGAATACTCTTGAATGCTTCTAAATAATGTTTCATTAACAGGTTCTTCAAGAACTTTGTAGAAAATCGTTACAAGAACTACACAAGATCTAAAGAAAGGAAGAAGAGGGAAGGTATGCGGCTAGGCAAGAAATGTCACATTTTCAAAACAAACTTCTCGTACTCTGAAAAAGTAGGCAACAATAAGTACACAAACTCACAACAATGGTGAAAATAGGGCTGCAAATTAAAGTAACGCTTGAAAACATCGACGAATTGAAAACCAGTCATCCCAACTACTCATTTTTCCTTAAAATTAAATGCTCGAACTGTGGTGAGGTGTCGGACAAGTGGCACGACCTCACCGAAAGCGATCACGTCAACGAGGATTCACGGAACCCAAAAGGATTCAATTTTTACATGAAATGTCGAATGTGCTCTCGCGAAAACAGTATCGACATAATCGAAGGATCCAACGGTAAGGTCGGTTGGAGGTTGAAAAGGTAAAAGTTTAAGATCTTTGTCGTATTCTTCGCAGCCAGCTACACAGCGGAAGACGCAGGAAAGAAGAAGACTATCGTCGCATTCGATTGTCGAGGCGTAGAGCCGGTCGAATTCAGTCCTCGTTCTGGATGGATTGCTAAGGCCAGCGAAAACGGGCCAACGTTCGAAGATATTGACCTATCCGAGGATGATTGGGTAGAATATGACCAGAAGAATAACAACTCTGTCGGAGTGTACGAGTTTGAACATGAGTTCATAAAAATGAAAAAGTAAAGCGAGAAGGAATAAAAATCAAGAAATAAATGAAGTGGTTTGTAGGGATTGAGCCGAGCTGGATGAATAATTAGAAAAATAGTAATAATGAACGAATTGATAAACGAATGAATTATGAATGCGAGGCAACGAAACATTAAAAATGAAATTTATCGCTAGATAGCTGGCAACGAAAATTAGAAGAGCGATGGCCTACTACTGAACCGAGATTGATCTGCAGATGGCAAAAGATGGAACAAAGTAGACATTGAAAAACGGAAAGGGTTGAACCATCAGTCTTGTGATTGAATTTGACGAGAGTGGATAGTGAAAATGAAACAAGTAGTTGAATTTGGAAGTGAAATATAATGAAATAGATAAATAATCCGTGAGATCACGACATGGTTATAGTTGTGATTGGTTATAATCTTTAGCAGTTCGAACTTACTTCACACCTAATTCTCTTTTGCATAATTGGCGAGGCAGCGGAACGTAATAAAATTACTGTTGGATGACAAATTGTGGATAGGCTACCAAAAATATATTCAATTTTAAATATAGAATGATGGCGGCTAAAAGAAAGCATAGAGCCGTCAACACAACTGGAAAGGCGGCTAATTTGCCAGACGCCGCGTCTAATGTAGTGATGGAAAATTTGTTCGGATCTACACAGAAGTGGGTCCATAGATCCATCTCTATGATTGATATAAATTTTAAAATAAATTACAATGTACTTTAGGAGTACGTTTAGGTGGCCAGATTTTTTTGGGCATTTAGATCGCTAAAATATACTGAAATTTATCCAAAGTGATGTTTTATTATGTTTTTCTAGGCGATGATATGAACTTCTTCATTGGCCAGTTCCTAAAGCATAATGGAACGTTTCGGATTTGCACCCAGTGCAGAGAATCCCTTCCGTTCCAAGTTGTGAACAATTCGTGATCGAATACATCAATCCAGCAGCAGCTCACCTAAGATAGCAGACAGCCGAGCAATCAAAATCCGTGTTTCAGGGAAACCAAAATAACCCGGAAATCCGATTGTCCCGTCGTAAAGAAAGCGCTCCGCGTTTTCTTTGGCGAATCTCTCGCCGTTCGCCCGTGCCAGTTTGTGTCGGGGGCAAGTGACGGCTACAAATTTTCCCCCGAAGGTGGCAACACTCTGAAGTGCGCGGTACGCGGAAGTCGCTAGAATCGCCGTGTTGTTCCCCGTGATCCGTTGCCACGGAGTTTGGCGAGAGTGTCGACCGTAATAATTCGATAGGCCAGTATCAACGCTACACGATATCGGCGGGTGCTTGGCCGAATGCGCGAGCCGCCTGATTAGTGTTGTTTACCTTCGTCGTGCCACGGCTCCGCGCCGTACGAAGAGGTGCGTGCTACGGCCAAAGAAAAAAGCGCTTGTTTACCATCTCATCCGAGGGGCGGGAGCTTGGTGTGCTGTGCGAGACGACTTTAAAATCGCTGCTTGCGACGTTCCGGGATCAGGTCGGCGCTTGCTGCGTTAAGAATATCTGTTCCGTGCGTTCCAGCAGCAGCTGGTTACCCTGGTCACCAGAATATAGTATGGTAAGGTGAGAGTGCTGCAAGCTTGGATTTCTCCTAGTGCGAAATAGTGCGAAAGAGAGCAGGCGAGGCGATTGCCGCTGGCATTTGTTATCGTCCCGCCGTCCCGGATCGTGCACGGAACGCGCATACCGCGCCGGGTTGTTTTTGGCTCCATTCACGCGCCTCCCAGATGCTGGTGTTACCCTGAGTGAGCGTGTGCTTTTTGGGGGGTGGTGGCCTGGAGTGGAATGCTGTACGATTATCAGCCACAAATTTATCAGCCAGGAGCAGTAGGAGGATTAGGAGTGACAGCCGTGATGCCGAAGAAGGAGTCGAAGTCCGATGAAGGCGGCCGTAAGACCAAGATGAGCCAGGCTGCTGCGGCCAAACTGGAACAACAGCAGCAGCAGCAGCAACAACAGCAGCAGCAACAACAGCAGCAACAGCAGCAGCAGGTATAATAAATTCTCTTGCCACTTGCTGGGGTTCCAGGTACTTGACTCATGTTTGTTTTCATCTGATTCGCAGGACGACGGAACGGGCATGAAAGGGGGCCCAGTTTCGGGTCGGCCCGGTTCGGTAGGGCCCGGCGGTCCGGGTGGCATGAAAGCGTCGGATGCATGCAGTATTAACGCCGGGGGCGGTGGCGGAGGTGGCCCACTCGGCAACAGCGGTGTGCTGGATGCGCTTGGCAAGGGCCCGGTGATGGGTGGCGGTCCGGGTGGCCCGATGGATGGGCATCCGCTCGATGGCAAGATGAACCCCGGTCTGGCCGGCATGATGGCAGGAAGCAAGCCATCGAACAAGCTCGAATACACGCAGCAGCAGAGCCAAATATTCGTGTTCTCGACCGCGCTGGCCAACAAGGGCGCCGAAGCGGTGATGAATGGCCAGTTCAACTCTATCATTGCATATCACTGCGCGCAGATGCAAAAGCAGAACCGACTCGGTGGGCCAGGGCCAGGGGACGACATGAGTGGGAACAGCATCGGACCGGGCGCCATGTCGCCGTGGATGGATCACGGGCATGGCCACGGGTCACCCGATCACCATATGGGACCGGGGCCGCGTGGCATGGGAGGTGGAGGACCGGACGGGATGAAAAAGTCCGCTACCATCCATCATACGGCAAGCAACTCGTCCTGTCTCGAGAACGATGGCTCGTCGGTAGGAATGTTCGGCGGACCGGACGGGCATATGGCACCGCACCACATGCGCATGGGCGGACCGGGCGGTCCGGGGGACCCTTCCGGAGTGATGGGTGGTAAGAAGTCGGCCACCATTCATCACACACCGAACACCGCGTCCTGTATGGATCCGGACGGTGGCAGCGGGTTACCGATGTATCCCAACGATGGTCACGGTCACGGTATGCGCATGAACCCGGACGGGTCGATGTCGAAACCTTCCACCATTCACCATACGCCTAGCTCGTGCATGGAAGGTGGTGACGGAGGTGGTGGCGATCCGACCGGAGGTGGACATCCGGTGGTAAAAATGGGCAATCCGTCCCCCGTCGGTTCGCACATCTCGCCCAGCGGAGGCGGCGGTCCCGTGATGGGTGGTCCCGGACCCGGCCCAGGTCCCGGTCCCGGTGGAAGCCACTCGAGCTCGACGATAATCGACCAGATGAACTCGTTGGTGGCGTCGCTTCCGCTCATGAAGGGCGGCAACGTGCTGTCACAAAGCCGGGGTCATCCGCAGCCTTCGCTGCAGGGTGTGAAAGTGCCGGACGAGAATTTAACACCCCAGCAGCGGCAACATCGCGAACAACAGCTGGCTACCTTGCGGCAGATGCAGAAGATGTTCTTCCCCGAGCAGCGCGGTGGCGTTGGACCTGGCGGCATGGGCGGCATGGGTGGTATGGATCCGCACGGTATGGGCATGAGGCCCCAGTTTCGGGGGCCCGCCGTCGGTGGTGGTGGAGGAATGCCACCGGATTTCGGTGGCCCTCCGAACCGCCCGCTTAATCCCGCCTTCATGAACACTCCGCTTGGCAGCGGGATGGGAGGACCGGATGGTGGACCCGGACCGGGGCCCGGCATGATCAACGAGCAGATTCCCCCGATGCAATACAACAAACCGAACATGATGAACCCGGGCATGTATGGCGGGGGTGGCGGTGGAGGCGGCATGGGCGGTGGCCACGGCGGTGGACCGATGGGTGGTGGGCCAATGGGAGGACCGATGGGTGGACCCATGGGAGGCCCGGGTGGTCCCATGGGTGGCGGCGGGCCGATGGGTGGACCGATGAACCGGATGTACAAAGCAGACCCCGATCCTATCTTTCCCCCCATGACGGAAATGGGATATGGCGGAGGAGGCGGCGGGGGAGGTGGAGGAGTCATGAACAACCACGGGCCGGGCATGTTCAATCCCGGAATGCAGCAACGAATGGGTATGCCACCTGGCGCCGGTGGACCCGGACCCGGCGGCGGTGGAATGTCGATGGGTGGTGGCGGTGGCCATATGATGGGCGGTCCAAAGATGGGTCCCGATCCGTCGATGCTCGGTGGTCCCATCCCCCAGTCGCCCCTCATGGACGACGACCTCAGCAAGGGTGCAATGCAGCAACAGCAGCAGCAGCAACAGCAACAAATGATGCTTCCCGCAAATCCTCCTCTTCCGCAACAGCAGCCCGGAACACCCACCGGTGGTGGCGGTGGGGGCAGTAATGGTGGCCCAATGTCGGTCGGTGGTATGAACTCGGTTGGTGGTGCGAACGGTACGACGAACAACAATGGCAAGACGAAAGAACCGTCCGTATCGCCGGAGCAGCAGGGCGGCCCAGGGTCAAACCAGCAGCAGCAGCAACAGCAAGGACCTGGCAGTCAACAGGGACCGCTGACGCCACAAACACCCCAAGGAGGGCAGCAGACGCCGGGTCAACCCCTCACACCACAGACATCGATGGCTGGCTCGTAGATCCACGTCCATGGCATACGACGGGCCACTGCAAGTCAGCGCAGCACGGGAGCATCCTTAATGTATGCACGAGAGAGCAAGAGAGACAGCTACCGCAAGAAGGATCTAACGAAAGTGAAAGATGCTCCCTCTATTCGCTGCCTATTGATGGTGGGTGTGGAGGCCGATGCGTGCGACGGCTGAGATTGTTTTTTGTCCCTCGAACACATCCTTCCCCCAGCCCACGTATACTTACACACATACAGCCACAAATACACACCTACACAAGGACACACACATGAGCAACAAATCTGCCTTATCACTACCGATGAATACGAGCAAAGCAAAACCAAGTTTAAAATGAAGAATAACAAAACCAGAAAATAAGAAGCAAACAATTATACGAAAAGAAAATTTGAACCGAGTTAAAACAAAACATAGAAACAGACAAAAAAGGAGCTAATGGAAAAGTAAACGCTAGTAAAACAGTGTGAAATAAGAAACAAATGCATGTAGAAGAGCAAAGGAAAGAGAAGCATAAACAAGTGACGAGAGGCAAAACACAGCGAGATGCAAAAGAATTTATCGCTAACCCTGTGAGCCAAGGTCCTGGGGTGCTGCTGGTGAGCAGAACTCTTTTCTGCCCACAATTCTTTTTGCCAGTATTTTGGTCGTGCGATTTTTCTCCACTTAGTTACAGCATTTTACTGTAAAACAACACAACACCCCATGCAATCGACTGCCCACCTGCCGTTCGAATCTTTCGTTACTCCGTAGAAAGCAGACAGTGGACGAGCATTTTTACTAGACCTAATTTAGCTAAATTAACAAACTCTACTGATTGCCCGTTTCTTCTTCGGGGTTTTCCATTACCTCGCCCCCACGCGTCTTGAAAAAAGTATCCAAGGGCAACCATATACTTTGGGCATCGGTAAGAGAAGCCACCCTTGCCTGTCAGGTTTTTAAAATGTTTCCTTTGATGCAAAAAGACACCAACATTTTACCTCAAACAAAGGGTGCGAAGATGGCGGTGTTAGGTTATTAGCCTCCGAAACCCGCAATGATGGTCGCGTTTTATCAATTAATTGTGTCCATAGTTGAAAGATAAATCCATTTTTCTATGATTCAGTTTTTTCTCTTCAATGTGTGCTAACTACATTTAATTATTATGCTACGATATCGAACCTCTAAACACACACAAAAAAGCAATATTTACTTACACACCAGCTGTTTAAAACAGGGATAGAAAACGAAACTGACAAATGTTACTTCAGTAGAATTTGTAGGAAAAAAAAACACTGGTAAAAGTGCTCAGTAAGAAATGGGCAAAAGGTAGTGGTGCCGCTACTACCCAGTTTATTGAAGCACGTTTAGCCGTGTTGTATTAACAGAATTACAACCCCAGCTCAAAACAGAATACAATCGTCAACAACCGCACCGAGAAGCAATGGTCCACCGAATCCCGTTGGGGTTTCCTCTTGGTATATGGATTTAGTTAGCGCATCCTTGCAACGCTTTGGCTCTCGTCCCTCGTCAGGCGGAAGAAATCGAGTGTGTGGGGTTTCAAATAACACCCAAGTCAGACAGAAATACACACGCAGACAAATAATAAACACACAAGAAAACAACCAGAACCCGCAGCAAGATGGAAATTGAGAAGGAATATTTAGCGAATAAGTATTAACAAGAAGATCTTTAAAGTGTTGAATAAAAAAAAAGTGTAATAATTTTATCCCGTCTCTGTTGCTCGAGTCCATGAACGATTTGACCAAAAAACCGAACACCGAAAAAAAAAAAAAATTGTTGGGCATGTTTTCGTTCCACAACTATCTTTTTCGGAAACTATTCCATATAATTAATTTATAGAATTTTTCGTGGAACATTTTTTTCATCATTTCATGGTAATTACTTACCTGTAATCGAATTTTGTTATCAAATTTCTAAACGTTTTCTAGTTCACATTTTACTTGTTTATTGTTTCACTATGTACAATGGTATTCCGCCTTAGAATTTCTTCATACTGTCCTGTTTCTGTTTAACTTTCCGGAAGAGTTTGAAAACAGCTCGATGTTGTTTTACGGCACATTTTATGTTCTTGTTGCGTTATTTCTTGCGCGCTGTATTGTGGACACATTTCGAAACCGAATTGAAAAACAAAAATGAATGAAAAAGCAACGCCAGACTACTTCAAAGAAATTAAAATCTGTGGACGCATTTTGGTTCGAGCTCAAAACGACTGAATAATCTTTTTGATGTGCCCAATGTGCCAATATATCCCGATTTATGCTATTCACCAAACGCGCGAATACATGATGCATCATTGTTGCTATTTTTCCTGCTACCATAATTGTGAAACGGTACTCGACAAGACAACAGGAGTGGTTAAACGGAATCCCTACCGACACAAGACACACTCTATATTACATCACCACGCGAAGCGTTACGGTCTGCCCGAATAATGCTCAGCCTTGCACGAGCAGCAAGGAACACCACCAGGTTTGTTTGCGTATTCGTTAGTTTATCGTTTGGAAATAAATTATCTATATACCTAACACCTTACCGCAGGGGGTATCGAGAGGGTCGACCAAACCCAACCATTCCTCGGGGACGCGGGGGAAAACAAAAAAGAATACACGACGACGCAGCCAGCGGAGAAAAACATAACATAAAAATACAACATCACAAAAAGTACTGCACACATGCATTATCCTTTAGATCTGTGCGCGATGGGAAAGTAAGGATGTGGTCGACGAAATTTAAACTGCTTCTTGAAACCATATCGTGCTTTTGCCCTATGGCAAGTTGGAAACATGTACAACAAATTGATTAAATACTTATATCAAACGCATTGGTGCCGCAATGTGGTGAAATATTCGATTGCACAGGTGACGTTCCGCATGGGAAAGGAGTTCGAGATATCTAAACTAGGAAAAAGCCATATCTAAATACATACATAAGCTCACTTTCACGTTATTAATTTGCGCAACGCTGACCGGATCGCATGGTTGGTAAATGATCTTTTGCAAACTATCTTCTCTTAGGGTACGTTATAACCTGTTTAACGAACGGTTTCACAAGCAGTCGTGTTGAGTATGGTCGAGTGAGCCTGCTTTAAAAAAAAAACAAACCTATAATCGATCCTTGTCCTACCGATGCAACCCTAAATAACCGAAGGTCTTATGCGCCAAACGTCACACCATTGCGCTAATGAACCTTACCGGACTGCTCCTGACGACCTGTGGCGTGCGGAGAACATATTGGAAGCATTCATCTAAACCAGAGCTTCAACCGCAGTGCATCCACACCGTTCAGATAGTAGTGAAACAGTCGTTTATCCCGTACGAAACCAAGATTTTCATACAGCCGTAGTGCCGGCTGATTCGTTATTTCCGTCTCCAGTACTACCTCGTCAGCGTTATCCTCAACCATGACCTGTGCAGGCAAGAAAAAAGAAAAGAAATTGAAACAACCCTGCCAACAATTATCATCATCCGCCCGATTCCTTCGTTCCGTACTTGTATTGCCTTCTGCACGAGTGTGGTTCCGATTTTCAGCTTCCGGTAGTCCTTATCAACCGCTAGCATTGCGATGTAACCGCGACGCGTGTCCTGCCGGTGAATGTCCAACTTGCACACAATTGCACCGACGCAAGTGTCGCCATGCAGTGCCAGGAAGCATAACTTTGGCCAGTTGTGTATGAAGTATCGATAGGTGTAGATCGAGTACGGCTCCGAGAGGTCCTTCTGGATCAGGGACATGATGGCGGGCATCTGGCGTTCCGATTCGTACACCTGGTACGTGATCTGCACCGGAGCATCGCTGGGTTGATTTTTCCCAGACGTTTCTCCTACTTCGGCTGCATCCGATGAAGCGGGTGGTGAGGCAATGGATGAGGTAGGCGCATCCAGAACTGATTGAGAGCTAGAGCCGTTCGGGTCATTTCCAGCGTGAGAACAAGATTCCGCAGGTTTTGTTTTTCCCTCAACACCGCATGTGTCATGCAGATTTCCGATGTGGGCCACATCTTGCGTTTGCCTATTCCTGCTAGGTTCCACGCTCTTGTGTTCTACCTTTTCATGCACCTCAATGTCCTCCTGACCGTTGATTTTACAATCCACATTTGATGTTTGTGCTTTTTTCGCCTGACTACTGCGATGCTTCTTTTTTGAACCCTTCCCCGACGGTTCTTTGTCACCCGTTGTTATTTTGTTGCTGCCTTCCTCCTGCGCTGACCGGTGCCCGGATTTGTCCTCATGCTTTGGCAGTCCATTTGTTAAGCCATTGCGACTAATTTGAACACACTCTTCCAGCTTCTTGCTGATTGCATCAACAGACGTCGCACCGAATGCATCATCGTCCGCTGGCAGTCCATTGCTGTGACTACCCTTATGATTACTACTACTGCTACTGCTGCCAAACGTGCTACACTTACTATTTACATTTTCTCCATTCGCCTCCACCATCGACGTAGCAACCTTTGGCAATGGTACCAATTCTGCGCTGAGTTTTTCTACCGCCGTCGCCTTCGCCAGTGTTGCGTCTATCTTCAGCTCGGACTCTGCATCCTCACGGTGACTATTTTTAGCTTTACTTTTCCTTTTGGTTTTTTTCCGTCCGGCACCGGTGGTCGCTGCCGCCACCGTATTGGCGTTGTCCTCCGACAGCGATACGTTGCCATTGGTAAGTTTCGTTGCGCTGCCCTTCGTGTCCGTCGGAAGATCGTCCCGCCCGATAACATCCATCCGGGATGAAGATGGATTAGTTTTTACGCGTTCGTCCACGCGATCGAAGAGGACGAACTGGATGCACAATGATGCGTGCTTGTAGTAAAGTGCAATTCACGGACTATGCAGTTTTCTTCAACCGTTCCCCACCTTTCACGCTTCCTGCTGCAAGTACGCTAGTACACTCGGGGAAAGGCACCGTTGCTACGGCCCTATATTAGCTGGATGTTAATTTTTTGTTGATCTTTGATCTAGCAGGCGCGCCTCGTAATCAATAGCATCTTATTTGTTCACTTATTTTTCCTTTTCCCAACTTTCCTAAACTGGGAGTAAACCAGGAAACATTCGACTTCGTCAGAGACTGCACAACAAGCTTTCACTAGCTGCCTTCCAGACTGGAATAATGCATGTTAGCAACGAATGTACGGCATTCGGTAAAGTCGCTACAATGGAAAATAGGACAATATCCTATGTGGTCCTTTTCCGTGATCGTCTATTTTTCCGTAATCTTTCTTTTCCACTACTACTGCTGCTATTGCAGACCACTATTCCTTTACTTCTTGCACGTCTCGTTTGACATTCTACAAACGAACTGACAATTGCGTGGTCAACTGTTGACTAATGGTCGAAAACTCACCGTCTTTCATCAGTATACCTAAACTACGCCAAGCGATAGATACGGGAGGATAATGTAGAGCAACATTGTACTAGGCACAGATAACCTGTAATTTGCGTGCAATTGACAAGATGATTGATACGGTTTTGGGGAACAAAAAAGAAAACATTCCCGGAGTGTTGAGAAAAACCATTATTTTATACTATCTGCGTTATGCAGATGGCTGAAACATATTTTACATAGAATATTTAAACTATCCTCCGAATGTTGAAAGCAGGAATCATGGTTTTATCATTCCTTGCATGTCGAAAAATTAGCAGAAGAAAAATACAAAAACAACTTTGACAACACTGTAAACCATTTGTTTACTATTTAAAACCACATTGATTTCACAGATTACACCTTTTTTAGACGAGAAAGAAGATGTAATATTGAAGAAATCAGAATAATCAGTACTGAAGAATGTAGTTAAAAAAGATTGAAAGCTGCTAGCTCCGTTAACATTTATGTACAAACCGCGTCGTTTGTAGTCTCTTTCGTTGCTTTAACTCGTGAGTGAAAGAGATGGACGGACAGCGCTGGGTCGTTTTATCCGAAACTAGTTTGAAAAGATCGATTTCAAACTACCGTTGCCCTGAGCTGACCGTACACTTTAGCTGTACAATCCTCCGATAACGCAACGGTATAAACGAAATCGAACCGGGGGACTAGTCTGTCAAAACTTCTTGAGTGTCATGAAGTCTTCTTCTTCTTCTTCGAAGACGACCCCGACGATGGTGAAACTAGTTCTATCAGAACCCATCAGACAGAACCGGACGACCGAATCGACTCCGTGGGACGGCGTTTTGGTTGAATTGGAGTGTGTTTTTTTATCCCGTGGCATCCAGCAAAACGCCTCGTGCAAAAATCGTATGTGCGGCGAGGATTTGCGCCAGCAGGCAAACCGTCTCAGCAGTGTGTTCTCGAACCAGTAGAACCAAGCGTTCAGAGCACCAGCTAACCTCGGGTTTGCAGGCCTGTGTAGTGCAAAGTGTATACATCCGATGGTGGTCGCAGTGACCGGACAGAGTTTGGGTGCACAGTGTAAGTTCGATAAATTGTTGTCCGTCCACAACGTTTACTGCGATGGTACGAAAAACGGTCAGATTTGTTTTTTTTCTTCTTGCGTGAAAAAGCATTTTCTCGCAAAGATTTTCCATCTCTCCAAAACGGGAGATTCCATGGGGAGTTCCAATTGCGACAAAGCCATTGCCTGCCATTGCCGGGGCGACGACTGTCTTGTTCTTTGCCGCCGTAGTGCTGTTCTTCCCATTATTTGTCCTACCGGGGAGCCCGGAATTGAACGGATCGGCTAGGTTCTTGTGTGTGGTTGCGTTTTAGTTGCCCGATCGCAGTACACTACTACATCGGCGATGTTCGCGAGCAAAGAGCAGCTTGCTTGGCGTTGTACCATATGCACGACATGGAGGCGGTGTAGTCGCGCTAGAAGGCTTGTAAGAACGGATGATTGAACTCCCAGAGCACACATACGGCAAGAACACACCAGAGCAGCACACCGCCGCACACGGTTCCGCCGTGCCTTCAGGTACCTTGCGATGCGGTGGCTTCAAGAATTCTTTCTCTCTGTCCTTCGCACTTGATCGCGTCAAGAGAGGAAAAGGGCCGCAACCGACGCAATGGACTTGTGCATTTGCCTGTCCCGTGCACGGCTCGAAGGTAGTGAAGTTCTTGGCGTCACCAGGAGGAGACTGTAGATAGTTTGTTGTATTCTTCCTCTTTACTAAAATAGTAAACGAATGCTGAATGGCGGAAAGGTAGTACTGCTCTGGTACCGTGCACGTAGTAGTAGTGTCGAGCATCTCCGACCGAGGAGCCGATGGTGTTTTGTCCGTTTTGCGAAAAAACAAATGGCGTAACAAAGGCAGAGCGCATCTCCCATTCCTGGTCGTTGCGCCGGAGTGTTATTTTTTCCCCCTGCTGTGTCGAGCTGTTAAAGGATTCCTAGCTCAGCATGCTGAACAGCAATTCTAGCAGGAAATTACACTCCGATACATCAGTTTATTATCCAGCGCTGCATAGGACGCTGTCACATTGTTGTTTTTTTACAAATTCAGGTGTGATACCGAAACAAATTAAGCGTATCACACCTTTTCCGAGTTCCTGAATTTGCTCGATTGTCAAAATTTTCTCGTGTATAATTTTTTTTCACGTATCTGCCTTCCATCACGGTGCTTGTGTGTTCGTTTGGTGCGGCAACCGCATTCTCAATTGGAGAACACGTTCACATATGCACGGGCGCCCTGTCAGAATAGAAAGGAAACCCAACACTCCTGGCTTTTATGCAAGAACAGCAGCATATCGTGATACGGACGGATGGGTTTTGGTCAATTGTGATCAAACTACAGTGGACCACCGTACAAGACAAACAATCGAATCAGGTTGAAGTCGTTTCTTCCCATTTTCCTGCGCGTGGAACATGTTGTTCTCTGCAACTCGACCGAGGAAGCGAAGAACAGTCCTTTTCCATCAATGGAGATAGTGCAATTTATTCACCAGAACTGCGGAACTGAATGCGAACGAAGTTCTACGAACTCGCAGTTTTTTTCTCGAACGAATAGTAAACCGCCTACACGAATCACGTTGAGTTTCATTAACTTTTCCTTTCCGTTTTGCTTCCATCTTTCGTTTTTCTCCCACAGGCTTTCTCAACCAAAACGCATTTCCATCCCGTGTACAGTTAGTGATAAAGTGAGCAACAAATTATCCAGTAAATAAAAGTAGCGCATCACCGCCACCATCTTCATCATCACCACCACCACCACCACCACCGGCGCCACTACTCCCCAATACTCGCTCCCCTCGATCAGTCGTTCGTTCTGGATCACTTCTGCCCGTGTTGTGGGTGAACACATTTGTGTCGATTGGATTTCGTTTCCGTTTCTGTTCTGTATAGAAAAGTGTAAAAATTGTGCAAAAGAAAGCAAAACAAAAAGCTCAAACATTCGTAACGAAAATCGACTGCCTGTAAAGCGTGTAAAAGTAGCGATAATAAACAGCAGTGTGTGACAATTAAAGCATCAGCAAGTGAACTGTAAATACAGGACAAGAGGCGCCCGTTCCGGAGCGCATGTTGGTGTTCTGGGCTGCCATCGCTAGAGCAATTGATGGTAATTTTTCCGGCATCGAAGACGAGAAGCAGCTAAGCAGGCTGAACAAGCATACACCATCAGCATCGTTTATCGGCACACCACCACCGCATTCGACCACAACAGGGAGCATTGTGCGATTTATCCGGGCACCGTCTATCTCTCGCACACGGGACACGCGCACAACACGACGCCTCCCGGTTTTCTCCGAAAACGCGGGACTGTGAAGAGCAAAAGTGCGCTTTTCCATCTCGTCGCGGAGACCGGGCCAGGGTTTTGTGCTTTTCCCTTTTTTGCCCGAGTTCTCCGGTGATCCATCGTTTGCGGCTGCTGCTGCTATATCCTCCTGTGTGTGTGTGTGTATGTGCGCAAAAAGGAGCAGTGCGACAAGACAACCGGCCGGGGTCAACCAGGTGCGTGCGTGCGTGCGTTCGTTTATGCGGTGCGTGTTGTTGCTTGTTGCAGCATAGCAGCACACACAGAGTGAAAAACGGTGCGTTCCTTCTCCTGCCTGGCTGGCCAATGGGGCGCCATTCCATTTGTGTACAGTGTTGTGAGTTGATTGTGCAATAATATATTGTGTACAGTCTCGTGTTCAGTGTGCAGCTTTTGGCATCGGCCTCGTTGTGCGTTTACGTCCCCAACCAACGGGCCAATCTTTGAGGAATCTTCTTCTCGCGAGTGGATACAAACGTGTGTGGTGTGTGCACCGTGTAAAATATACCGCCTTGGTCGTCCACACTGCCGCATTCGAGTCCTCAAGAGTGTGAGATTTCTTCGCCTCAGACAGCGGTCTGTGAATCCCCGACCGAAGAAGGACAGCGGGTTTTGGAAAAGTGCGTCCGCGAGTGTATCCCTTGCTGTAGCTTCCCTCCGGGACGTTCGTTTGTCCATCTCCGCCCTTTGGCGCACAAGTCTATGCGTGTGTGTTTGTGTATAATTGTGTGATTGTGTATAAATGTGATGTGCATTTGCGTGTAGATAAAGGCTCAATTGAATGATTATTCGTTCATCTCGTTTGACCTGAAAGTAGCAGTCGCTAGTTGGAGTTTGTGTAAAGTGTCGTCCGGCGTAGGGGTTTTTATCCGAATCCGAAGCGGAACGAGCCACTTCGCGCGGGTGTACAGTGTTTGCTGCAATCGGCAAGTTTCCTCTTCCATCAATTCAAAGTGTCCCGGGTGCGTCCTGCGTGTGTTTGTGTGTTCTGCGTTCACACCACGGTTCCCTGGCAGTGTACAAAAGGGTGTTTTTAAAAATCCATTTAACGCATTTATCAAAACACAAATCCGACACATTCGGAAAAGTGTTTTCAAAAAGCAAGTGTAGCTCCCGTTTGTCGCAACAAAGCCTCCTTTAGCGACCAGTGTGTGAGTGAAGCACTGCTCAATATATCGAGCTCTTGCAAGAATCGCCGAAGGATCTTGAAAGAAAGTTGCAGCCCGAGGCATAAGAAAGCCTCTGTGACGAATTTGTTTGTTTGTTGTACATAAGTGTGTAAAAGTGTGCACGTTATCTCTGTGAAGCCGCCTACCGCCACACCAGCACAACATAGCCAGCATCCCCCAACAACCAGCAGCAGCAACAGCAGCAGCAGCAGCAGCAGCAATTCTACTGCTGCCCGCGCGTACACGCATACTAGCGGACTTCTTCGCGGCAGTGTGTGCAGTTGTTTTCAAACAAAACACCACGATTTCTCACTGCGCGCATCGCCCCCGGCGCCAAGGGTTAGCAGCGGAAGAAGCAGCGAGCAATAACACCGCCAACGCTTGAAGGAATTCCTACGAAAAACAAGGTGCGTAGCCGAATCGTTGGAGGGATGATAGTTGTACTGCAAAAGCTGATGATTGACCTTATCGAAACGCCGTCCAACTGTTCCGAGATTGACTTTTATGCGATCCAGTCGAGTGGCAAGGACCAGAGTTTATCCTTCCCGTCTAGTTGTTTCTTTTGCTTCTGTATAACTAACTGTACGTTCCTTGAACTTTGAATAAGTTTCTTATAATATGCTTGAAATTGATAATCTACTCAAATTATGTTACCTCAGTAATTAAAATAACTCACCTACAAATGTCAAATATTGTATTTCTTGAATGTAGTTATTGTGGATGCAAAGCAAATATATTGTTGCGTCGCTAGGTTCTGGATGAGATTCACCAGACTGGGTAATTTTAAATCGGTCAGTAGGAAGAATGAAGGATCTTACCTCCTTACCAACAGTTTTAATGTACATTTTTTATTAAAAAAAGGGCCGGTTTAATTCAGCCGCCGGTTCGGTTTTGGCCAGTGGACCGGACATTTTCGACCCCTGGTTTGGAGTAGTTTTGGCTCAAAATGAAACAATAAAACTTTCTTTAAAAAGTTGGATAAAAAGTTTTCTTAAAGCTATCTCTGTACGAGAAATACTTTATGGAGTGTCTAGTTTTAATAATGAAAAAGAAATGGTCGTTAAAGATCATAAAAAGTATTTATTTGAATGTATTTAAAATGTTAGAAATTTGATATTAAACCAATTTTTTATGTTAGTTTCGTATGAGTCTTATCTTTTCTTAGGCTCAAAACCTTTTTAGGAAAATTCATATTGTACAAAACCATATTCCTTCGAGTAATTAGTAGGGTGGACGGAATTTTGTAAAAGCTCTATGCAACCAGTATTCTACACGAAAGGACTATGTAAATTAACAACCAAAAATAGGGATTTCGATACAACACAACGCACAGTTATTAACGACCGCATCTACGTATCTTCAGTAATTCAAATCAACCATTTGTAAAACACCAGAAAAGGCTTATGATTACCGTGGGATTGTCGTTCCTGCACACTAGACACGTTCGTTTCTGTCGTTAGTTACAGTCTGGCCTGCCCCGGCATGATCGAGATTGTTTATGCGATGTGGTTATTAAACCGACTCGAGGAGGAGATACCCGTTGATGGAATGGCGAGGCGAATGATAAGGGTGAAAGCGAACGGGGAAAGGATGGCTCCGCACAGGCCCACCGGTAAACGTAATCGTACTTACAACTGGCATCCTTCCACGTTGTTGCTTCCTCTCTGGGCTGTTTATTCGATTATCTACTGTGTGCGGGTTGTCCTACCGCTGCGTATCACTTTGCATGCGTTAATCATCATCAGCGCGCATCGCCATCAACTCAATCCTCCAGTCTGCGAGGGGGGTTTTTGGTCGATAGAGAGAGACAAAGAGAGTAATAAGGAGGGGTAGATAATCCGGTCATTCGGTTGGAAGGAAATAGATTGGAATCCGTCGACGGAAGTGTCCGGAAGCAATAAACCGTTCCATAGTCTTCCTGCAAGCTGCGAGAGATATGTTTGGCTTCCAATGTGAAACGTGTGAAATAAACACAAACTCTTCATGCTACTCATGTAGGTACTATATGATGGGTTGTATTTTGTCAGTGGTTAGCTCACAAACAAACACACAAGTGATTAAAGGTCAAAAGTTTGGGATGTAAGAATTTCAATCGGGACACCAACCAGACCTACCTATGAGTCGAGCACGAAAAAGAACAGTTTTATTCAACCGAGTTAATAAGAGTGAGATTTATTTTATCGACGGACAATGGCAATAATGCTAATTAATGAATGTGTTATGACTGTGGCAATATCTTACAACTGCATAGACTGAATATGATGTTCGAGGTATTTCATTTCCGTTCTTGGACATATCACACATTTCTGATACAAAGCGGATTCGGTACAAAGCTATGTTTTTTCTTCAATTCTCCTTGAAACTTTAATTTCGAACCATTTTTTCTACTACTTGATATAAAATACGAAAAACTTAAACTTTTCTATACTCCAACTATATAAATAACTGTACCGTTTGCATTCAAGAATACATTTTTTTAGATTGTTTTAAATTTATTCTAGAAATATCGAAATTTTCTCTGGTAGGACTTTTTGCTAAGATTTTGTTAACGTAATAGGAGATCTTACTAGCCCGCACTTAAGTCGTATACCTATCAACTAACATAATGTAGTTTAGTTAGAAAAATTGACCTTGAGCGTCTGTGCTTATCACTAATCTGCGTTTGTTGATTCACGTGCAGGGGTTTTCATTATCTTTCCCGGTGAATGAAAGTGTATTCTTTATTAGCACAGTTCTGCTCGCGATAGTTATTCTGTATGTCTTATTTTATCTTGTCTTTTGAGCTTTCGGGTTCATCTAAATAACGACGAATGACGTTTTCTAGTTTTATCTACAAACTATGTCTTCCTGTGTGCGTTAAATAAAATTTCCCCAGGAAAGTAAACTGGAATGTTTAAGTGAACGAAAATCCCATTTCAAATAGTACACAATGGATAGTAATTGAACGTGTGTACTTGATCTTACGATCGGGAATGAAATTTGGTAAATAAACAAAGAAAATTTTTCTGTATCGATATACCAGTCGTATCGCCGTGTCGTGTTAGGTTTTTAAGCACCTTTATTCAATTACAAATCTGTTCCAAACCAAACTTCTCAGTTCCAGATCATGTTAAATAGCCAGGGGATTTTAAATGGAAAAGGGCAAACATGTCACAAGTTTCATCCAGCCATGCCAAGAACTGGACCTGTTTTCGACCTGCCGGAATCTTCTCTGTTCAAACACTGGTTCCGCTCCCAAAGTTCGGGACAAGCAAAACCGTCGAATGTGTTGTTGCTCAGTTGGGGTTTCCTTTGGGTGCGTAGGGTTCGTCTGGTTTGGACGGATCGATTTTCTTATCACGCACGGTTCATTAGCTTTTTGGCCACCTCAGGCCCAGCCCTGGGAGTCGGGGAACAATCGATCCCTGTCGGGGAGCATCGTCGGTCTAGAGGTTACTTATTGTGTGGTTTGTTTTTACTAACAAAAACAAGTTATTAATCGTAGCTCACGCCTAAGAATAACGTGGACAGGGTTAAATTTCGGACATCAAAACATGACATGATAGAAAAAGAAACAAAAAAATTGTCGCAATTTAAAAAAAACAATTGTTTATTGAATAATAATATAGTTATTAAGATGTTCATCCTTCTTTCCGTAAATTTCTCGAACTTTTTGTAGTACACCCGCCATCAGGATGCGTAAGCCAGACCTTTTCGTCACGGTTGGGCACCTTTTTCACTTTGTTAGTTTTGAGTTCTTATGATTTTGACTTACCTACTTTGCAAGTATAGAAAGACTGGGATTAGTGTTAATAACGGCTACCACCTTCTTATTCATTTTTCGGAATTCTTTTAATCATTTTAAAAACAAAAATAAAAAAAGTTGCTCAAAAAAGATCCATTTGGCAAATGAAAAAGCGATCGAATTCAAGGTTTGCAGAGTCGCTCGTTCTGCCAAAGGTTCATAATCAACATTGGAATGTCTTCACTGCAGCTGTTAGTGTGGCGTAAGAAAATATCTTCATATGTCCACAAATGTTGACAACGTTTGCCGGTTAATGCTGCACAATTCCACCTTCTTTCCCCGAGAGGGACGACTGAGACCGGCCCCTAAGAAAGACGGGGTCTTTATAAGCCTGCTTTATAAGTCCCAGCAATGGTTTGCCGTGCGGCAATTTGGTTGTTAGCTCGGGTGTTGTACATCAGTTGGCAATACCACGGCTTACGGTACCGCACCAAGCCTTGATCATTAAACGCCGTGCGATACTGTGTCGGGCTGAACTTGGCTTGCTTGCTGTTATGATGCCAGTGCTGGCGAAAAGTAGGGCAGGAAATGGAAAGGAAAATGCACCGCAACGGGAAACATCCGGTGCACTGTGTGTGTGTCGAGATGCGCCTTCACATTTCCGGCTGGTTCGGTAGCTCTGTTCCGCCGATGGATTTAACCGGCCTGCAGTAGCAGCGGGGTCTGTAGGAGGGTTGCGTTGATTGTAAGTTATGATGTACCCTATCAACCCTTCCCTGGCTTTCCCTAGGAACTTTTGCCCGGGTTTAATGCAGTTATTTGTGTGCAGTATAACATGCGGCACAAGACGATCGGAACACTAGTCGCAGACTAGGGACGATAATAATGGACGATATCATTTCCACAACACAAACCCATCTCCATGCCACTAACTACTGTCGGGTCATTAATGTTTCGCTTTCCTATTCGCTTGCTACTTTCAGGACACGTTGATCATCTTAAGCCTTACGCCGAAAAGGTAACCGGGATACCACCACCTTCGTCGAAGGAAGACACACGTTCATCGGTGTTGGAAAACATAATATATAGACCCCAACGTCTCGGTTCAAGCACCGCCGGTTCGTCGATATCCGGACACGACACGAGGGTGGCTGAGAGACGGAAAGAAGGAAAGAGCGAGAGTACGGGCTCACGTGCCAGGACAACAACACCTCCTAGCGACTGAAAAGAGCGCACAAACTCGTCGAACAACACACACACACACACTCACACACCTAGTGAAACGGGGCAACTGCCGGCAGAACAACGACCACCACGACAACGACGGACACGCTAGCACCGGAAACAGTTGCCGCCAGCATGAAGCTGCTCGGGGGCCACGACGATGGTGGCGGGCGAAACGCGGCCCCAATCCGCACCCAGGACGATGCCGCCGTCGGCTACGTGTTCCAGCGGCATCCGAACGAGACCGAGTTCAACCAGTTCACACAGAAGCAGTCCCGGTGGGCATCCGGGGATGACACCATTATCGATGTGAGTATACTCGCCCCCGCCTTTCCAACCAGCACCCCTTTTATTCGGCCCATCCCTCGCGCGATGAACACTCGGATGTGTGTGCGGCATCCCCCAAAAGCCGGAGCGAGGGGTCGATAAAGGGCCACCCAGTACGTGCGTGCACTCGAGGGGACTTAATTTAGGAATTAATCGCGCAAATTTACGGCCCAGGATTACACAGTTTAGAAGCATGAAGCATGTAAGGCCGCCTGATGCTTTGACTGTATGCTTACGGTTTCGGTTACAACATTGCTGTATTCAACGTGTTTTTAAACAAGCATTGTAAACGGCCTTTAAACGAGCTTTTTACTGGATAAGAACTATATTAAAACCTGGTCCAAAAAGGAATAGCATAATTTAAACCATATCGCTTTAAATACACATAGTTGTATTTGTGATTTTGGTTAAATGGTAACAATGATTAGATATTCATGAAATGATGTTTCAATCAACAATGACAACATGACGATGTCTCGCCAATCGATAAAAATAATACAAAAAATGAACGATACGAACGAAAATAATACAAAAAATATTATCGTTTGGTAACAGTGTTTAAACCAGGAATGAGCTAGAACGAATTAGCAAAATATCTATGAAAGACAGAGGTAAAAAGAGGAGCCACAGTAATTAAACAAATCCTCTCGAGATATAGCACTAAAGTCTAAATTTCTTCCTCCTTAAAAGTACTAAACGCTCGAAAGGAAAATAATCTGTTTCGATTGTATGTTGATGGATATTATTGGTTAGCAAATGGATTGTTCATAAAGCTAAATACTTTCTATTAGTTTAGTTTTTACTCGATGAGTACAAAACGAAACCTGGTTGGAACATTAATTTTTGCTTATTTGTCGAACAAAAAATGTTTCCCTAGCATTCAAACACCCGCGCGGCACGACACGTTCGAAACTCTACGCTTCGTCGAACACTCGTTGAAACATTCTGCCTCTCCGTTCTTTATGTTGGACCGAATCCTTGGCAAAATTATGCCATGTCGCGTGCGCCGCCGTGCCGTTGCTTCAGTTAAGGGGTTGCATTTTGTTGTAGAACGTGTGGGGGTGTTTTTTTTTGCGTTTTCGTTGAGTACACTCCGTGTCATAACTATCGACCGATGAGCACCGCTCGATAAGAAGGGATGTTCTGACGTTCAAGTGGGAAGCAAGCGCACGTTATCGTTCCCCGGCAGACACCCGCTCACGATGGCGTGTGGTGCTGAAGCGGATCTGTAGGAATATCTGTAGTATCTAAGGGGACAGTTTGTCGCTGCAAAAGATAAGGTGATATTGATAGCAATGCACGGGATAGGTGAATATTCTAAAAAGTGCATTGTACAGGAAGCGCACTTCTAGTTGAGCTGCTTCAAGGCTCCAAGGCGAGGTTTACTTTTAAGTTGTTTCCGTTTCATTAAGTTTTAACTTCAAAAATTGTCTTACTGTAAATTATTTATTCTACTAAAAGAAAGATGTCGGTACAGTTTTGCATTGAGAACGTTCATTTTACATTTTTAGCCTGTTCTGGTTTTCTTTTGTCTTTGAACATTGCATTTACATTTTGGTTTCATTACAGTTTCAAACAAGCATTCAATCAACAGAAAGTATGGCTTAAAAATAAAAGAAATTGTTCATAAATGATTTAATTTAACTGGTTTGAACGAATAGTTTTTCCTTTGTCTCTATATTTCTCTATTCTCTTAATTTAAAAATATGTTTAAAAGATATGCTTGTATATTGAATAAACGATAATGATCTAGTTAGATTGGTGTGTTAGGCTATAGTTGAACAATTTATCAGGATGTATTTCTTTTCCGTGCAAGCTGTATGTAGAATCAAGGAAATAATGGTTTGAAAATAGACAATTCTATTTTGTCTAGGTCACAAAAGTAGACGTATTGCAGGGTTACATCAATAGCGTTCATATTAACGTAATCATTTGTTTACTTTTAACATGTTTACTGATCCAATCTCTTCTTTCTGTCAATTACCCCGCAGAACCAAGATAAGTGGAAGTACCCAGCACTGACGAACACTACTCCGGGAGGGCTGCTTCCTCCGCCCGTCGTTCCCGGCGTCAAGCAGCAGCAAGTGCAGCAGCAACAGCAGCAACAGCAGCAGCAACAACACTCGCTGCAGCAGCCGCCGATGCAGCACCCGCACCAGGCACACCAGCACCAGGTTCAGCAGCACCAGCAGCAGCAACACCAGCAGCTGGCGCAGCAACATCAGCAGCAGCAGCAACAGCAGCAACAGCAGCAGCAACAACAGCAGCTGCCCATGATCAACCACCCGTCGCAGATGGCCAACCATATGAACCACCAGAACCATCTCGGGCAAACCATGCTGAATCACGCCACGATGAACAGTGGCGGTCTGCCCGCGATGCAGATGCCGATGCAGGGCGGCATGTACGATCATCTGCATCCGCCGAACGTGAACGTGAACGGGGTCGGCGTACCGAAGCCGCCCGGTCCGGAGCAGCAGCTCGTGTACCTGAGCGGTGGCCAGCAGTACGGGACCGTTCTGGCGCCCCAGAATCAGTACATTCCCCGTAACAACTCCGCGGTAAGTGGTGGATATTTTGGGGGGTTCGCGAACCGCAAAAATCCCACCAATATCATTCTCAAGTTAACGCACCGATGAAAGAGGTTTATCGTGTACTAGGAGTACCCCTGGGGCCAGCGGGAAAGGGACGTGGTACTATCTTTTCGTAGAACAGTAAAACCAAAACTCCACTGTTGATGACGCGGAAATACACAGCGAAAAAGTGGTTGTGTCCGAATGTTTTTAACCGACAGGCATTACTGTTTTGACAGTACAACGGCTTTTGCTCGATTGTGTTCCTTTTGGTCTCATCGTAAAAGGCAATGTAGCATAGTAGAAGCATTTTTAAAGCACACTGTCAGGGAAAAAATGATAAATCCGTAAAAAAATCCCTTTTTAGGTTCACGATCGTGTGATCTTGTTTATTGGTTTGTTTAGCGGAATGGCATTCACACACTTTTTTCTCCAGCCAACGAAATGGATAATGAGATTTTTTTGAATTTTTATATCAATTCTACAATGAAGCACTCATTTAAACAATTGTTTTTGTTATTTTTACCTTATTCCATTCAATTTAATCCCAATTTTAACCCCGGACCCTGTCAACCGATGGTGTGGATATCGTTTCCTGCTTTTGCTCGCTCTTGATGCCCTACATTGGACGCTTTTAACGTAATTGTTGGAAAATGGTGCAATGACAAAAACCTTCCCTCTACATTACTGCTAATGCCCCCCAAGAGGTATGCGCACTAATCCAACGCATATGCGGCAAAGAATGAAATCGAACCAGTTCGATTCCCGCTCGACGAGTAATGGCGCTGGCTTTGCAAATCTGCCAAATGAATCACAAAACACACCAACCGGCTAGGGGCTGCATTCGATGGTGCGCATTTATTGATCCACGCCAGCATATTATTTGTCACGGCTCGCTGGACGTAGGGAGGTATGGACGCCCGGACGATGGACCGCTTCCTTTCCGTTCCGAGTTCAGTGTCCTGTTCCGTGGCAACGCATCGGATCGAATCCGATGGAAAGGGCGGGAAAGCATGATGGAGCGAGAAGTGAGCGAGAACACGGAAAGAGTGCGAGACGGCACACCGAGTGGACAGTGTATAATAATTCAATTAATGCTGACACCAAAAGCTCCGCCACCTTCCGGTCGGCATGCCGGTTCGTCCTCGGTTGCCGGAAAGAGGAGCGAGATAGTGGGACATTTCGCAGTATTCCGACGCAGTTTGTCCCAGAAGAAATTAGGCCACCGGTAGCGCGCACCGGTCGGTCGGATCCTTTTTGGGGGCGGGAATTCACTGGTGAACACCAGTGGCGAGCAGAGGTTCCGGTAGGCAGGAAGACTCTTGGGAACACTGTACCGTACACCCTGCCAAGTTCGCGCCCAAGGACGCATCGGGAGTGAAAGAGCGGTGCAAAATAATCCATGTCAAACGGTCGCAATTTATTATCTGTGTCCGTGTTGGGGTTTTTTTTCCATCGATCGAACGCAGCACAAACTTCCATCGAGTGAATGGAGAGGAGGACACAATTTGCTAATCGAGGAAAATCCCGACGGAGGTAAAATTGTGCTGAAAACCTGCGGAAATCGGTAACGAATTTATCAGGCGAGTCGCCGTTATTGGCGAGTCCTTTTCATAGGCGAGGTTTTATTATTCGTTAACCATATTTCCACTCACAATGGATCCGGTTGTGGGGCTCCCGCTTCCCACACGGAAAAACACACCAACCTTAGCATCCACGAGCCGCGGTCTTTCTGGACGCCAGCGGGCACGGCAGGGGTATTTGTTTGCCGGTCATTGTCAGCCATTTTGGAACATGGCTGAATTTGGTATGCTCTTCACGAACGGTGTGCAAAGAAAATCTGCATCGTCACGTCCCTTGCCGCGCTGCTTTGCTGCGGCCGGTCCAGATTGAGGTCTATGGGGAGAAAAACAGAAATGTTTTCCGCAGCACTTCGGAAGAACCTTTCCCTTTCTTCTCTCATGGCTCTCGGAAGTCTTTTGCAGACTGATGGTTAACCGGATCAGGACACCGGAAAACGTTCGCTAAATCCGATCAAACGGTCAAAATTAGGAAGAAAGCAAAGCTTGGCATTGTGATGCACGGCTTTCCACTACTTGAAGTTGGCAAAAGTTGTGCCCGAAACATGCTGCGAAACACGTGTTGTGTTGTTGCAAGCGTTTTTATTTTTGCAGTTAAAAGTTTCCAAACCCCTCTCCCCGATTCGGTGGCGCTGCATTGTTCCTGACCTAAATGAGCGTTTAATTGCGGCCAATGGCCAAGCATGGTGTTAGATTTTTCCAAGCATGCATTATTTGGCGAAGTTGGGTTTCATTTTTAGGTTGCATCACACGCCCATCATGCGGCAATTCAATTACGAAGAGGAGATAATTTGGGCACTTGGGTAAATACTGCGGAGCCGGCTACAGAGAGAAAGAGGGAGAGCGAGAGGGGAAAGACGATGAGAAAAAGATCACAAAGTCACTAGTCTGGACACTGGATGGTGTGCTTGGGGTGCTTGGTTGGTCCAGCAGCGGCCACCGGTGGATGAAGCAGGGAAAACCTGGACAACAAGCCATACCTACCCGGGACTGGACGGGTTTTCTTACTCGTTTGTTCTTCGCCTCCGGAGGGACACATAACGAGGACAATGACAGTCGGCCATCATCGTCAACGGTCGGTCGTAGTGCCGGTTTTTCGCGTGCGACGATGCGCAACGCCGGCACTAGAGACCGATCCGGGGCCGCCTTTTTTGCGGTGCCGATGGTTTTTGATTTCATTTTAATTTTGGCTTGTTTTAATTAGGGGGATTTCTAACGGAATGTGCAGATCGCAAGGGAATGTTTTTTTTCTATTTCCTAAGATTTTTCATAAGCTCTTCCCCTGCAGTTATCACGATTTAGTGCCTTAGTTTTGTGGAACTATCTTCTTTTAAGGTAACTATGGATAACTATAAATTTATTAGCGAAAAGAAACATTAAATTTTTGATAATTTTCTAGGTGCAGTTTACTCATTTTCAATTTTTGTCATGAACATGATACATGTAACTATGCTTTAATTCAATTGTTTTAATAAAAACAATAGAGTTGATAGAATAATTGTGTTAATTGTGGAAAAGTAAACATCAAAATTGTCATTATTCCTGTTGCATAAAGCGCAGACGTTAGTTTGCTGAGATTTTGTAAGGTTCTAAATATTGTAAGAAAAAAAAAGTTTATCACGTTTTCCAGCCAATTCTCTAATAATTAATTACATTCATTTAATTAACTGACCTCTGAAAAGCACGGACGATAATTCTCTTCCAGTGGTTTACAGGCCATGACCACAGGCCACTTCACTTGCTCTTTCAATCATAATTTTTCATCGCGATTCCCTTCATTTTATGACACCAATTTGCGAGGTGTGTGCGTGCTTGATTATGCTTATATATTTTGCGGTACGATAAGATCGAAGGTAAAAAGAGCTCCCAAGATGCTTATCTTCACAAACTCTTCGGGGGTCGTGCGCGTTCGTTCTGCCGGAGAGAAGAAACTGTTTCGACTCAATGGTATGGCTAATCCATGCAATCACTGTCGACCAAAATGCGGTTTGCCGTAGAGAAGGCTGCCGATTTATTTGCCGCGTTTGTTGAAATGATAATTTTTCGTGCAATAAAATGCCAGCCAGCCGCGGGTGCGTGTAGGTGTGCCGGCACGGACGGAGTTGCATAAGTTGGTGGAGAAGGTGTTGAATTTGTAAGCCAATTGCAATAATCCAACCCCAGACGATACTTATTATGTGGAACGGCTGTACACTCGGGAAGTGTGCATTTTTCATTAATGATGATCTAATGATATGCATTCGATTGTCTTGAACAGGTTTTGCCTTTTCAAGGATTTATGAAGGCAGGGATTTTTGTATTGTAAGGAAAGCACCGATGCAGAAACATTTTATTTCATTCTTGTAGTCTTCGTTATTTCTATTTCACGTCCTTCTGCCATTGTTAATCCTGTGTTAACTTTACACACACAAAGCAAAAGTGTGCTCCAATTTTCTTATCCTCGAAAGTTCATCGTAATGTTTCTGGAAATTAACCACACCTTTCAAGGTGGAAGTAATTTTGTGATACCACCGTTTACAATCGATTTTGTTGACTGACTCTTGATAGTACATTATGAAATCTATGTATGTGTGCCCGACTGCACATGTGTGTAGGTGTACCGGCGTTGATGAGACGCGCGTCCTTGATAGGATATCGATCGAAGATGCGCTGGAAGTAAAGTGCTTATATCCTTATGATAAAAACGGGGGAAAGGGGGAGAAGAGAAGGGAGCTGATGGGAACGAAGTTTAGTGAATACGTGTCCCTCCGATTATCGGGATGGAAGTTGAGGCCGTCGAGGTGTAATTGGGGGCTAATCGCATGAAGGGCATTGATGCTTCAGACTAATGAAAATTCTCCTCAAATAAGTTTTGTTGGTGATTAAATGGATGGATGTTTTACTCAACGGAAATTTGCCTGGTGGGTAATGTTGCAATTAACTCTTGACAGTTCCTTGGTCGAAAGAAAGTAGCATATATCTCAACATGCTCCCTGTATGTGGCCAGAGTGTATTTGTCTTCTGTACGATCTTTCTTAGATGAAGAGGAGGAAGCCGAGGAGGTTGAAATCTGTGTGAGAATCAAGCTATGGTTTTTGGGCAAGAGAACGCAACGAAAAGAATATCCGAGAATGGCCAAGAGGAGAATGACATGTTGGTTGTTAATGAGCCTTCGATGATTCCCAAATTGTGATGATGATGATGGTGGTATGGTGCGCGAGATGCCGGCACGCCAAGTAAAATTCTCCGCGAGCGAGCTTACCGTGTACGGAAACACACTGGGATTACGCGAGTATGCTGCTTTGCCTGTTCAGTTTTCCCCCTGTCCGCGTCAGGTGCGCCAAAGGTGTGCGATGGAGATGGTGATGGTGGTGGTGGTGGTGTAGGCGCCGGACGAACACTGAAAGGCATGGTGTGGAATTGGAAGCGGCGGCATGCGAACTGACTGCGGCTGCTGCTGCCGTTGCGCTGCTCTTTGACAAAAGGTTTTTGGCTTCTGCCAGCTCCAGTCAAGGCCGGCCATACGCGCGCTGCCGGCGATGTCCGAGGTGTATAAAGGCGTGCAAGAGATGGCGCTACGTTGACCGCGCGACGCGAAAAGATAGGCGAACGCGAGATGGATACAACGCGAGCTGGACTCACGAACGGTCCACCGACGGCTTTACCACCTAGCAGCTAGCAGGTGGAGAATAATGTAGAACTCTGTTTGCAGTGCAATGTTAAAAAACCAAATTTGTATGTTTTTCTTCCATTGTATGATGGTTGAGTAGGAATTTAATTCGAAGGAATTTATTTGTTTAAAATAGGTGTGGACTGCAAAGATGCGGAATTCTCTCAAACTGGCGAATTCTTTCTTAACCAACAATAACTATAACAAACCAGTTGAACGCAGTGAATCGAAAATGTACGCTATTAAAAAAGTATGAAAGAACAAGAGAGACACAATTCGCATCATCTGTTCCATAATGAGAATTATGTACCATAAGCTAATGAACGGAACATGATAATGGACAGTTAAATTATTTAAATTAACATTGTAGTATTTTTAGTCACATTGCAAATAATCTTCTAAAACAAATGCTATGTTTATAAAATTTTGCACATATTCCACAGCAAATCCGTAGTCTCAAATATGTAAATTTTTACTAAAACTACTTTAATACTAAATTTAAAATAATTGATCAAGTTCTAGCCATCCATGCGTACCTGGAAGTTCATGAAGTTTTGACGAATCATAAAGATGTGATTCATCAAACTGCAGATATTTGAAGCTAGGCAAATTCGTAAATCTCGTAATGAATCTATTATAGATGGTTCATATGAATGAATCTCATTGGAAGATTCACAAGACACAACTCTAAGACCAAAATATCGAAACATGCTATACGATGTTCATAATGAAAAATAGGTTCTTGTACCTTTCAAACGATTGATTTTTAAAAAAAAAGCGCCAAACAAAACATCTATTGATCTATTATCCGCGCCCACTGTGCGAAGGAGTTGGTAAGAATAGCTATTTGGTGAGACTGAGCGTCGTCTACGACGGTCCATGCACGGTGAGCGTGAGACAAACGCCGGTTCATCATATGCCGATGATGATAGTCATCGCGGTCAATATCGCCATTCTCTTGCCGCGTGCGGTTTCTTACGCCTTTCGTCCATAGACATCGAGTTTTCTTCAGTTATTCTCCTGTCTCTTCGTTTACCTCTATCGTATCGTATGGATTTTTCTACACGAACCTCCAACGAACGTGTTTTATACACACGATCCCTTGGAGCGCAGCGTGCACCAAAAGCCGGAAACGAATCTGCTGCGAATCTCGAACCATTTTGCCGATTCATTCTTTTTCGTCCACTGAGGTGGTGTATTTCCCGGGGTGGAAAAGCAGAAAACATGCGGAGTATTTCCATGGCTTCCTCGTGCTTGTCTTTCTGCCCGCCTGTGGGTGAGTAGAATTTTCTACTCCACCGACGCGTTTGTGAAACGAACTGGGAAAGCAATCAACGGATGCCACAACGGGGTCCTCTTGTGGGAGTGAGAGGTTGGAATTTATGCTCGATTCTGGAAACATGCACACTGTTGCCCTACGTAAAGAGTCGCTCTCGAATTGTGTGGGGTCAATTTGCGAGTGAGAATTCAAAACAGGCCACCAAGACTTTGGTGCAAGAAGCGTTCCCTCTCCGGATGCATAAATTGATTCAGGTGTAGACTTATGCACTGAATAGTTGGGAAGCACAGTAATGCATTTCGAGACATGATGCAAGCTATATCATGGGAGATCTCCTTTGTAGGTTATTCTCAAGCGCGTTTTATACAATCGGTGCAAATTCAACTAGAAATAACACGTTAACTACATGTCTTGACACCTCAACGTTACATGTCGTTTTTTTCAACATGCCTCAACGTGTCAACCGAAGTGTTGGATGATCATTCTTAAAGGACCTTCATGATTTTTCCTCAATTATTTGATAAATCAGTACTAACATATTTTTCTCATTTACAAACTGTTTTTTCTGCTTCTTTCTGTTATCATACAAGTCCAGATTGTTATTTCTAATCAACTCAACTTCCAATAAAATCAACTCTCACACGACATCTTCGTGTTCTGCTGCATGCTACAGTGCAATAATAGCACTAGTTCTGCTCAATTGACCCAGGTCGGGTTCATCTATTTTAAACCTTGCACCATTCTCTTCCATTCTCAATCTGTACAATCAAACCTGTCGCGCAAACACACGAAGAGGATCGTCATCATGTGAGATCGCTTGCTCGGAAGAAGGGAACCAAGACTTGCAGTGGGAATGCGATCCCTGACAAAGACCTTCGTGTTCTTGGTCGTTGTCTACACCTCACACCCACATGCGGAGAGTCGGCGGTTACCGTCTCGGTTGCATCTAGTTGCATTGCTGCATCCATCCGCCCGCCGGGGAAGTTAATTTATGTTTATTCTCTCCTTATCTCAGCTGCGAGTTTTCACTCCCTCTCTCTCTCTCTCACTCTGTATCTCTAGAGAGTTGTCCCGATGTTGGTGTTGTTTGAAGCCTTATGGCGTGGGATTACTCTTTGAGAACTGCGAGTTACGTCCTCGTTCTGCACTTAAGGTAGTTGGTGCTATTATGTTATACATGATCATCAACAGCAAAGATCGGCGGTGGAGAGAGCATGCAAGAATCATCTAGGTTTTGTTGGTGTCTGATTGTCCTCGATCAAACTTCTCGCACACTTAAAATGGAAGTAACGATCGGTGCAATTTTTAGGCGCACGAAGCGTGATCGAGCGATCGGTTTTGCTCGGTACGGTTTGGTACACTTTAAGGTCGGCCTGCAAAACCAGTTGGTGTTAGCCACCGGGGAGGTTTTTTTTTTCGCCTGGCCTACCCTCCACCTTCCGTACAAGGGTGCAAAAGGCGAGCCGATCGGAACAGCATCGGTAGCATCTCATGCTCCTCGGGGTTGTTCCATCGCCATCGATGGATTGAACTTGAACTCGTTGTTACTTACGTTTGACGAATAAGAAACAGTCCACCATCGATTGCGCTGCACACTGCTGGTCCGGGTGCATTGCGTGTATTTTCTTCGTCGCCGTCTACTGAATGCCAGCTTGGGCCATCACGAGATTTGCATATGCACATGGGGCCCATCAGAGTTTCTTCTCGTGACTACTTAATGATGATGTTTTGAATATTGCTGAATGACAAAGATGGAGGGATTTCCCATCTTCCGGCATACTTGGCAAGTATCCCAAGAGTACGTGCTACCGCAGGATAGTGTTATGTCAGTGGTTCTCAAAGTTCGTGCACTAGCTGTCGTTTAAATATTTTTTGCTTGCGGCTATCGATATTTAACCACTGAACCCAAGGGATTTTAAAGCGCCTCATACCGTAGGCATGCGATAGCTTATGACTGCTCAGTTTTACTACTCAATATTAGTTAACAAAAAACTAAATCTACAACAGCATGACGAACAAATTAGTTAAGTCAGGGGTCGGCATACGTTTCCTGAAAAGGTCCAGATGATAAAAAGGACACATCAAAAAACAATATAAAATGTCTTTTGAAATGGATTACCATTTTTCTTGATAGTAAAGATGCATAAAACAGTGGTTCAAAATAAAATATTCGAATGTTTTTCTTTTGACTATTTTCTTATTCTCTTTGAATGTTTCCGTTACATTTTAGTTCGTTGCATTGTAAATTAGTTTCATTACTCATGATTGTAACTAATTGTTTACTCAAATTATCTTATCATATAGTGATATTACTGGCGTAATCTCAGTAATTGAAATAACTATCCTTCGGAAAGTTTTGAGTATATTGTCGACACCTGAATTAAGTCCTTGAAGAAATGAGTTGAAGCTTTATCCGTTTTGAAATCTAATTCCAGAATATTTAAGAGTCATATCAAAATAACATTAATCCCATTTGCAATAGAACTATTTGAGAACTTCTACTTTGTTTCTCAAGTTAATCAATAGGTATGGAAACGGAAGACTATTTATTTCGAGCCAGTGCATTAATGGCCGAGTATTTCACTGAGTGGTAAATCCAGGCACTTAAATATGCCAATCTAATACTTGATTTTTCCTTTGAACCTTTGCATGTCCATTTATTTCATAGCGTGCCATAATTTAACCTACCCGCTACACAATTCTAGCCGGCACCGCTATTGCCTTGATTTATTTATTTGCCTAGGCTATGGATTTCCCTCGAAACGTTGGCATCGCAAAGTCATAAATAAATAGTAGCCGTATAGCCGATGATGATCGTGATGTGATGCTGCTACCGACGCTGCTGGTGGGTGTAGTGTTGTGCCCACTTGCCGTCTTTATTTTATCGATGTACGCGGCCAATCGTATATCCAATCGCTCTCGACCCCTTGCAGTTATAACAACGCTCTCGTTCCATCGTGTCTAGCGTGTCGGCAATGTGCGTAATTGCCGAACTCGGGGGCCAATTATCCTTGCGAATCGATTCATCTCGTTATTTCGGTTCCATGGTTCGAACAAAAATCGAGTATAAGAGCGTCTAGATGTGTGGTAAGGGTAGGCTCTCTAAGCAGCCGGCTGGTTGAAGATTGCAAGCCAATTTCGATCTCCACAGAGGGTGGAGATAGATTTCATGCAGAGATGAATCGGAATGTTTCGCCGTCATGGTTCAACGCATGTAAAATGCGTCATCTCGTCTAAACGTCTTCCGCATTGCTGATGCTGCGGAACTGTAGGTGGGAAACGATCGGAAATAATACTTGGACTTCCTTTTCTGTATCCCAAATTGTGTATCGATGGTAGGTTATTAATGTATTTAATTTCAGCGTCTTGTAGACACATAAAGCTAATATAATGATCAATGTGCTGGACCGACCAGTGCCAGTTTCTACACAAAATGTTTGACCTAAAGCTTCATATTGAAAGAACGTAATACGAGGACTTGTTTTTAATTCTTGGTCCTTTTTTCATTTCCAGATCAACACATCGACAGCGAAGAAACTTTGGGAAAAGATTGGTTCCGATGACCCGAAAGTGTCCACGTGCGTTTCGGGCCCGCTACCGCCGCTGCAACTTCATCATGGCAGCATCGATCCGCAGGTGTGGCGCGATTCGACCTGGTCCACGCAGGGCGATGCCATCCTGGCACCACGTCGCATTTTCCAACACGCACCGGAAAACAATCCAACAGGCTCGACCGGCATTCTGAGGTGAGTTGTGTGGCGGAGTGCACACGAACCGGATCGGGAAAAGATGTTTAATTGTGTTATTCTCACTTTAGCCCACGCGATTCAACCGGTGGATTGGGTGTTAAGATGGTGGAGTACGTACTGGGCGGCTCGCCGACGAACAAGGAAAGCCCACTGGCCAGTCTGGAGCCGCGTTTCAAGGGGCTGAAGTTTGACGACGGGGATAAGGTATGGCCGGATTTGTGTTGGACGGTAGAGAACGATATCCCCTATTAACGCTGCACTTCCTGTTTTAGGCCTCCGATGATAAGGACAAGCGGAACTCACCGTTCGAGGCGAACGGGCTGAAGAAGGAGGAGGTTGTTGTACCCGGCACAAACGGCGTTGTGATGGTGAACGGAATCGACGATGACAAGAGTTTCAAGTAAGTATACGAGAGTGAGCGCATAATCCTGTGTGTCCTCCATACACACCCGGCAGTGGAGTGTGGTTGTGTCGAGCAGGATATTGAGCGCAACGAACCGTAATTCTCGACAATAGTCGCCTTTCGTTCCACAGCCGTACGCCCGGTTCGCGCCAGCCGTCTCCGGCCGAGGAGCAGCTGCCCCGTCAGAGCATGTTCGATCCGACCGGCGTGCACGGTTCCGCCGGTTGCCCGCTGCACACGATGCTCGGCTCGGCTGCGCCCGGCGCTGGCAACGATGTGGCACAGCAGGCGGCCGCTGCCGCCCTCGGTTCCTACCATCCGCAGATGATGACCCAGATGAACCAGATGGGCCAGCAGATGGGTCAGATGGGACAGCTCGGTCAGATGAATCAAATGACGCAACTGAACCAGCTCAGCCAGATGCAGAGCCACGTGATGAACGGTGTTGGCGGTATCCCGCAAATCACCCAGGTGAGACAGCTTGGCGGAAGTCAATTTACCTCGAGTTCCTTTTAATAATGGCCGTCTTGGTTTGTTTTAGAACCCCATGGTGAACCAGCATGCCCAGGGTCCGAATCAGATTGATTCTCCGGCGAACCTTATGCAGCAGCCGCACAACTTCGAGCTACAGGTATGTTTCGCAACCACTATATGTCTTTCAGCAACATCTACGACCTTATTTACTTAGTTCAAATTTAAAATGCTAATTCTTGGAATCGAGATTTGTGATTTTAATTGACGGATGATAGTGAAACTTAAAAAATGTGTTAAAACATCTTGATTCAAGAATCTTGGTGGCAGTCACCAAGGATATGTTCACCTTGATTAGATTTGTTAGAGTTTCAATTTCTGACATGTAGATGGCGACACCATCGCAAACAAGTAAAAGCATTTCAAATTGAATGTTTATGAGATGCACATTTCCTGACGATGGTCCTTTGAGTTTAAAAAAAGATAACAAGTGTAATTCATCATTATATAAAAGTTGACCTGGAGTTTTACCATATATAACACATTTCTGTACCACAAGTTCCTGTGGTATATTGAAAGAATAATCTCTCTTGGGAATGCACATACTTTTTGAGATTATCACATGTTTCCATCCAAGTTATGTTGAATTGCTATATTCTTATTAACTGAAACATAGACTACTTTCAATTCTTTTCTGTGGTAAAGGGGCGAGTTCTTAACAAAACAAGTTAGTTCGGTACACTTGCTTGCCTAACCTACGGACGGCGTGTTTCGATTTCTATCACCGCACACCTCCGAAGGACTCAAAACTGACGA
This sequence comes from Anopheles ziemanni, assembly GCF_943734765.1. Classification (NCBI taxonomy): domain Eukaryota; kingdom Metazoa; phylum Arthropoda; class Insecta; order Diptera; family Culicidae; genus Anopheles; species Anopheles ziemanni. The sequence continues at coordinate 30,149,138 of NC_080706.1, read as the reverse complement.
CTTTTTCCGTTCTTGTCACGGACGCGGGTTAGATTGCGACAATCAATAAATTTCTCATCCGGTCACTTGTTATCCTACCAACCACCCCCGCAAGGGGTTCAGCACGTTTCGTGCGGCTCCCGGTGGACGAAAAAAAGGTGCCTCGAACGACACCGGGTTCAAGGTTCATCAGTGACCAGTAGTTTGTTGTTGCCGTGTTTTTTCTTCTTTTCTATCCATTATCCGAATTGAATGCACCACTTCCGTCGAATCACTTTCTTCTTTGTCCGCTGCGTCCTTTGTCCAGTTTCTTTACTGCGTGTTATTTCATTCTCTACCCCCACCATCAATTGCAAGAAGCGTATGGGGGTGGGGCGCTAGGCGAGCGGGAAACACGTGGTTCCCAGCAACGAAGAAAGTACTCAAAAGCAGTGGACGTGCCGGTATGTGGAGTTAGTATGTATGTGTGTGTGTTATCCTGAACTTTATAGCTTTGGTCCATAAACGGAAGGGTTACCGAGCCTGGTAACAGCGAAGGAAGGAAAAGAAAATATGGCACAACACTCATCGGTTTCCTGCTACGCCCTAGATTGTCCCAGAGTGCGGAATTTTGCAAGCAATCTGCCCGAGGAAACGTTGCGTTGACCACATCCGTTGCTCTACTGACACATTTCCCCGTGTGCGATGGTGCACCGATCTTTGGCCGTCGGTGGAAATGTGTTCTGAACTTGAGCAAGGAAATAAGGCATGATTTACAACACAACTCCTTTATTACACAACCAGGAGAATATATCTTAATTGGATCATAATCTCGGGAGATGAAATAAGGAATGCAATATAATTTGCTGTAGAATTTCTTATTGAAAAATATTTCACGTGGTTGAGGGTTTTGGATTGTTATAGGATTATTGTCTGTGGTTTATGTGTTCAGCTCTCTGACTACGCACAAATGGCGAAGTTTATCATTTACCCACGAGAAAACGTTCATGCGCCGTCACACACAATACCTTACGTTGCTTTTTCACCACCCCCACCAACTCATTCCTAATTTGTGCGCACTTCTAAAAGTCAACATTACACTAACTTACTGCATGAGTCGTGCCCCGCTTTGGACGACGATGTGCCCAACCCGGAAATAGCCTGTTCGGACGGTGAAGAAGGAATCCGGCCGCCGTCTGTCAGTGCACTCCATCACGATTAGATGCACTTAGTTAGTCAAATTTTCCTCACGACTTGATTATGGAAATGAGCGCAGCGTGTTTTGCCGCGGCTGGAATGTACATGCGGAAGCGTCGTTTGTACCGTCGTTTCCATCCGGTCATGGTCGGCACCGGTCAAGTGTGCGCGTGTATGGAGCAGTGTTACCTTCATTCGTCGTTTCACTGCAGTGTGGAGTCTTGCGTTTACTGTCTTTTTCTTCTGATACACACTCTCTCAAGGCTTTTCTTGGAATGTCGCCGTAGGTACCTCCCTTGGAACCAACAAACGCTAGGAGAAAGTAGGACCGGAACATTTGTCGTAGGAGTGTATGTGTGTGTGTTATGGTTAACGCAAGGATAACCGCGCAAGCACGGATACGAGGGATCCTGTTTGGCTCTTGAGATGGAAATAGAATTAAATGGATGAGTCATGCGAGTCACGCTGTTTTACTTTGCGTCTGGTTCTCGGAGCAGCTCGTCAAAAGACAAATAGGTGACGTGGAAGGACCGAAGATGGTTGCAATCAATCTATTTCCAAGATTCCACGGTGAAGGATCGACCGACTCTAGTGGTTGGAATGTGAGCCATCGCCATTGACTGCCGCGCATTGTTGGTATTACCCAAGCGGTGCGGTTGCCTGCGAGTTGTTGGTGGTAGACGACGGAACGCATGTCCTTCCGCATTCCTCCTACCTCCGCTCATGGTCTCGGGCTCGGGGACGATAGAGAGAGAAAGAGAGAGAGAGAGAGCCCGACAAGAGATTGATTGACGAGCGGCAACTTGATACCGAGAATATACCGCTGTCGATGACGATGGCGATGATGGACCATTACTACGTGCACGTACCTCTAACGCGTAATGACGCAATGTGACATCCTGCGGGGCGGCGGGTGAATTCGAGATTGTTCAAATTAAACTTACTGTGAGTCCTCCAGTCGGGGGTGCTGTTGTACACATTAGCGTCGAATAAAACCGCAGGATTCTTCCTATTTCGGTAATACGATTCACGGTGTGCGCCCTCCGTTATCAACAGCCTGGCGTGTCGTCCGCAGCAGGACATCACCAACCCGTAGCCTGCGCGGAAATTACATCAATTTGTAATGTCGTGGTATGATATTTCAATCGTTTCTCGTGTTGTCGTCCTGGAAATGTAATGACTGTTGTAGCAGCGTTCGTTATCCAATGGGACGTGTTCTCTTCCGTCGCTTCCGTTTTAGAAAGGAGTTAAAAAAGCAAACACACTCTTACATCGCCAACAAGCGCAACTGATTGATGATACGGCGGCGAATATCCTGCACGTTATTGCCACGGGTGGCCACTCCGCCGAAGGTTAAAGACGAATTATAAGCTGATTGTTACCATCAATCTTCCCCACTTACTTCGGTTGGTTTTTGCTACCTTTTTGCCTAAAACAATGAGTAAATTTTCCCGACGCTTTTTCCAAACCATTCCGCACTTCTCGTGTGGTGTGTTGCCGCTAAGAGGCTTTTTGTTTTACCGAAGTACTTCTCCTTCTCATCGGCTTTTTTGCTATCGAAATCAATCGATTCTACAGTCTCGGAAGGAGTGGATAAAAAGGGCACTTTTCCCCATTGCCCGCCCGAGCACCATTGTTTTGTGTTCATTGAAAATGAAATTGAGTTTCCTATTGGACGAGAACGGGTTAGCATCGGAATGTGTCCCATTAATCATTACCACGCTCGTTTGTGTGTGTGTGTGTGTATGCCCGGTCGGGCTTTGGTATCAAATGAAGATATTGTGCCGGTTGGTGACATACACACGGATAGCAATCGATCGGTTATGTGTCTCGTCCGGCCGGGGAAGGGTTTCTTTTTGGTGCGAGTGGTTCTTGATAGGACAACTCTGCTCGTGGGTGTGTCCTTCACCGCATTAGTCAGGAAATCAAGAAACCCGAGGGAAAAGTGCAATGCGGTATACCGGTTGGGTCATGTCAATGTTGCCGGAGATGCCCTTTCTTCCACAGTTTTGCTGGCACTTTTCCGTCGCGTATGGGAATGTTAGTTTACCTTCCTTTTCAACGACGACGACAACAACAAGAATCCGTTAATGATGATGGCATTTACGACACTCCGTACGGTAGAAGAGTCCATCGCGGAGAGGTGCAAGAGCAGAGAGAAGGAGAGAAAAGTCAGCCGGAGGTTGAACAGTAGCACGAAGATGATAATGACCCGTTTCGTTACAGTAAGGTTTTCTGAACGCCGATTCTATTTCCTGTCTGGTGCCGAGTGGATCCGCAGGAAACACTATCTGCAACTAGGGAAAGGTGCGGGAAAAAAGGGGAAAACAGCTGCTTTACATAGCGACATAAACAACACTGTTTGCTCGAGTAGTGTATAAATTGATTTTTACGTTTGACTTTAAGCTTAAATCTTGCATTTCATTTTGCAATAAAATATTAAGTTCCAATAGATTCTCCCGATTTCAATACTATATTAGTCAAATTTTTCAAACATGTAACAAATTAATCTAACCGTCACAATTAATTTTGTTTTTTCTTTCCAATAAACAAATTGGGAAAATTGGCAAAACAAATTGGGAAAAACTTAAAGTAATATCTTTACCAAACACCAAAATCATAAAAGAAAAACTAACGGTTAACTGTCTCTTGGATTTTACAGGGATAAAGGTTCCCTCATACAGTTTACGAACATACAAACATATTTTCATTGAAAAAGTGAAAAACAGATTATCTCAAACAGCCCAGCGTTTCGACAAAGTAGAATAAAGTAGGAATGGCGGGGGAAAAAAGAAGATGGGAAGGGAAAACGGCATAAGTGGAGCAAAAGAGTTCGGTCATTAAAGGTTGGCTGAGTCAGACAGCATAATGGTGCACCCGGCAATCAGTGCCACGCTTCCACACGCATCCTCTCATAGCTCCTCGCGGTTGAATGACATTCCATTTCGGTATGTGTGTTCCGGCCTATGCATGGTTCCGGTCTGTGTGTGTGTGGGTGTGTGTGTGCGCTCGATAGTAGCAGACACGTGGGGGCTGGAAATTTCAGTCCCAGCAAACCGACGGCGTGAAGGTGCACCGTCGTCGTCGTCGTCGTAAACCACCAGGCGCCTCCATCGGTGCACGTTTAAACGCGTGGCTGTGGAATGATTGGGCTTACGCCCACGCCGAGCGAAGCGGCCGGAACGTTTACCACGTGACATTCGTGTTGGAAGATATTTCCGGAAAAGCGCTATTTTCCGGTTTAAAGAAGAAAAAAAAGTAGAGGAGGCGAACTTATTCAAAACAGTTCCGTGACAGCGGAAGAATAGTTCCGAGCATACCGGAGTTCGTCGTTGCGAGGAGGTTGCAGTTTCGCGAAGTAACTCAACTAGTTTAAGTAACGTAAGAGCACTTGACTGTGAAAGGGAAACTAGCAGTTCCGTATGCTTGAAGATAGCACAGAGTTCTAGATTTTCTTCATCGTTGAACGAAGCAACTGAAGCCTCCACATTACCCTCACGTTTTGAAGCGGTTGTTTTGCGTTGTTGGGCATGAGAGGTACCCGCAACGAAAGACATGCTGGCCGGGAGGAAATGAAGCACTTCATTCGAACAACTGAAACCGTTGCCGGGAAACGTATGCTCAACAAAGTCTAATGTTCCGGTTGTCACTCTATTGCAATGTCATGCTAAAGGCACTGTTGGTAATGCTGAGTAGTTGCTCATAGTGATAACTTGTTTTTTGTTACCAATTTTTGATTACTTTACCCTAGGGAAAATGTTATCTGTAAGGCTTCATTCATCAGCTAACTCCATTACGAGAACCGCTTTAAAAGGTTCTTTGAAACACTCGGAAGCTCAAAAACTCCAATGTTCGTTATTAAAATCATAATTGCATGTGACATGTTTTTCTGTTCAAGTGTGTGTATGCAGCAGGTAGACAAAAGTGTGCATTTTTTTTTGCTCTCTTAACATGCACCCGAACTCGACGTGTTGATGAAGAGCTTGAACCTGAATCAATTCTGGAGGCACCAAAAAAAAAAAAATTACACTGAAAAAACATTGATTGACACACGTTGAATATTTTTTAACAAACATTGTGTCAAAAGGTTTCCCATCCGGCGGTTTTCCCCCCCGAACATGGTCGATGGTAGTTTACATTTGTTGCTTTCGGGCATGCAACTCCTCCCTCCTTCCCTCTCCCTCACGCTCGAGTGTGGTGGTCGGACGAGTCGAATCGATCAACGCCGCACAAATGTTGTCAATTTTCCACAGGTATTTTCCGCCGGCGGTACTTTCGAGCGCGCGAACGATGGTACCGGCATTGAGCGGGTCGAGTGCCCTGCGTGTGTTTGTGGGTTATGGGTGGGTCGGATGGTTGCCGGAGGGAATCCCAAAAATGGTGGCTGTGATGAAGGAAGTAGAACCCGAAGCCCGCAGAAGGTTTGTGTTTGGACCAATCGATTGTTACATATGTATGTTAATGTATGCCATTGGCACCCGAGGGCGTGTGAATAAAGAATGATGCCGGCAGGGAAACCACCGCCACCACGGCTACGACTTCGGGGTGGAAAAGGATGTTTTGGAGGTGCCTGTGTATTTTTTTCTGTGTTTATTTCCATGTGACGCCCTTCGGGACCAACACACCAATTGGATCAATTGGACCCACGAGCCACACTCTCGAGGCGCAGCGTGTGTTTGGGTTAATCTGGGGTGTGTATGTATGCCTCCAGTCGGGGTTTTATGTTCACTGTCACACTGTCACATTGAGGTGAACTTATTCGCTCGGCTTTCAAACTACACTATTTGCAATGCAGATGGCAGAAATCGTAGTGGATTCTTTTTCCGTTCAACTTCCTTCCACGTGTACGGTAAATGGTAAGGTGTCTACCATGTTCCCTCCGGGAGGAAACATGTGAGAGGACACTTTCACACACGGAACGGAGGGTGTAAAGTTGTCAAACGTCAAATTGTGAAGTCTTTTGCTATTTCTTTTTCGGTCTACTACCGAATCCTGCTTTCCCCAATTCAGCACTATCCAAACATCATTTGAATAAGCACACTTTCCGGATATCCATGGTTTGCATCACCGGCTAGGAAAGTGATTCAGTTTGTAGCTTCGAATTACTACAGCTGTTTGCGCCCAATCCAATTTCGGAAAGTAGGTAAAATTGATCCACTCCGAAGCTCCCGAAGTCGGAGTCAAGAAGGTAAAAAGCATTTTCCGTAAATTTAAAGTATTCAATACGTATATGCAAGGGTCTTAATTTTGCCGTTATTCTTTACGTAGACGGTCCCATGCCCTCCCATCAAAGGCATTTCTTTTCACAACGCAAAAGGTATAGGAATTCATCATCAAGATAAAATCTCTGTAGAATTAGAACGCTTTTAACAGCAACCTCTAACCGCTCCTTGGTCTGTTACATTTGGTGCTGATGTATTCGAATGGTTAGGCTGTTTATTTGGTCACAAATCTCCACAAATGAAAGCTTACACCTATTGTATCGGATACGATTCAATGCGGGTTTGAATCTGCTTTTTGAAATTTAAAAGTTTAACCCTCAACAATATTGTTTATAGTTTTTAAACTCCATTGAAGCATTACGGATTCGGTTTTGATATAACATAGATCTCTCTTGTACGTTGTCAAATGTTTTTACATTTCGTCTCCAACATGTTGTGCCCTGTGGCAACGACGCAATATACAAACTCGCACGAACGAGCTCGATGTGGTTGTTATGGACGAATTCTTCAGCCGCGATACTCGTCAATATTCCGACTGTTTTATTTTGTTTTTCTTCCGCCACTTTCCTCAACACTTATCATGGTGCGTGTGAGACAGCAGCAGAAGTGGAGTGGGTGACGATGTTGTCACAACCTTTTTGGAGGTAATAAATTTATCGAGCTTTCGAAGTAAACAGAAACACCTATCATCTACGCTGTGTGTCTGTCGATCACCAACGATGGGCCATGGCAAAGAGATGGTGGTCATCAAATCGATTATTAACGATGGGTCTGGGTAAGTTTATGGTTTTCCGAGGGTGTTCGTGCAATTCCAGCGAGGGTTGGGAACGTTGGCGAAGGAGCAAACGGTGGAAGGTAATGGACTTTTCTAGCTTTAGAGGATAGAAGGTAACGCAGGATAACGCAGCGTAACGCATTACTTTATCAAACAATTATTAACTTTTTTCAAATACTCTTCCAGAACCACTTTGTTTGGATCTTGCCACTCGATTGTTTAACGCAGAGGGCGCACTCGGGTGTTTCATCATTCCACAACACTCCATCTACAGCGAGAGGTCGTTTGTGTCCTGGGGGAAGAAGAAACTCGACCTTTCTCGACGTCGTGAGGTGAAATCCATTAAATCAGGGAAGAATGCTGCTGGTGCTCTGCTGCCCGTTGTGGTCGCATGAATTGGCTGCCTGGTGGGTACTTTAGCCCAGCCCCGGGGAGGTTGACGGTAACGATGATGATGGATAAACGGTGACATTAATGTGGCAACAACCGGTGGCCTAAACAAGGTGATGACGACGACGACGACAACATGGTTCGGTCCTTGGAAGAGAGATGCGAGTTTGTCCAGACGAACGGATGAGAGATTAAATTCGCCACACGAAACCTGCGGGAGATGCTGTTTGAACGCCGTGTGTTGCCCGTTGTGCTAATCGTTGCGCTTTCTGGGATTTTCTGGGAGTGCGGATCAGGTCGCAGCGGGTCAGGCGTAAATTAGGTTACACGAAAATAGCGGTCATACCCGGGCACGGTGGCAAACGAAAAGCAAAACGAAAAAGAATCGCATTTTTGTCCACCCACCTACCGACCATGCTGTGAGCGTTTTTGGTCGCTTCGTGCACCGAAGGTGCTGTAAGCTCTGTCCAGCATCACGGAGGATATAACATTCTGCTCTGCTCGCTCGTTTCGGCAGACGTTTTTCCGTAGCCCACGCGTCGTGTGTACCATCAAACACCAAGGCCTGTGGCGGCGTGGGTGGTTCGGGGAAAACCTTTTGGCTACGACCCGATGCGCCCCCACCCTCAGGTCAGGTGACGATTGTGTGTTCGGTGGTCACGGAGATCACGGTGAACAGGGCGAAATGAGGACACGCTAGTTTGCTCCCGTTACCTTTCCGGACGGATGATGCTTCCGGTGGGTTGCATTTGATGGGCGGCAGGAGACCCGATTCGAATGGCGACTTGCGGCTAGCTGGCCGGATTGGGTTGGTTCGTTCTCGGGTCTATTTTTCTTTCATCCCAGACACCCGAAACTGTGTCCAGCAATATCTCGTCCCGCAACCTGGTGTCGGCACTGTTGACTCTAGGATGTTGTAAACGGTGTCATCAAAACTAGGAATGGAATTTAAGTTTACCGTCGCAATGAGAGTACATTAACTTGTTAGATGGTTTCTCCATCGCGCAGCCTTGGACAGGGCATTTCTAGTGCTTTTCCTAGTATTTCGACTGGTTGCGCTTTGCTTCGAAGTGTACATAATCACGTTGGCAACCGTAATGCAGACGTTTTGAAAACGCTATCCGGAAATTATTGCATTTGTGTTTGGCTCCGGTGAAATAGAGGTGGGAAATATGCCTACAATTAGAGGACGAAGATGAGTGATAGTCAGTTTCCTGGACGGCCAAACAGAAACATAAACACATACTCTCGTCCTTTGCATCGATCGATCCAGGCTTGCTCTATTTAGTTGCGGTTTCACCGTGCGGATTAAATCTCTCTTGTCGCTAATAGCGAAACGGAGCGCAGTAGAAAATCCGACGAAACCGATGTAGCAATCTTTGGTCGGTGGCAAAAAGGCGGGTGGAGAGATAATGTCAATATCATGGCGCTGCAAAACGATTACAACGAACCAATGTATTTTATACGAGTCATTCGAATTTAATTACAGTCCCACAGGGACTTCGTTTTCCCGTTGCGTCCCGTTACTTGCACTCTCCACTCCGATAAAGGTCCTGCATTGTACTCACGCCCAATGATGCAAGCAATGGCGGTATAGAAATCTCCGCTTTTCGTTCGTTGGCGTCGTATTGAACAAATTTTCATCCCAATGTATACGCCCCATCGTGGTAGGGAGGGGTTTCTCGACAAAAAGAGAAAATTCACTGTACGGTGTATCGTTTAATTTCCCTATCGGGCTTTTCTTCGAAATACAAAAGCTCAATGTGGAAAATAGTTCAGAGATTATGGTTGGAAATGGTTGGAAATCAACTGCGGGATATAAACACAGAGTCATTAGTAGGGTTTCATTTGAATCAAGGGCCTGTCAACTGTGATCGTTTATAGTATTGTTTTGAATTCTTAGCAATAATTGTCATTCAATCCGTACCATTTGGTTAAACATTTTACCAATTCCGTGGTTTTTGTTTGCTCTTTCCATCAATTTTTCGATATGGTTCCATATTGTATGAAATGTATTTTTTCTTCGTTTCTTCGGTGAAAAAAACTGACGTTAAAATTGTTTAACGATCATGCGAAGAGAAAACTTTTCTGGAACCATATTGAACCATGTTTCGATTGACCTTAAAATCGTCAGAAATTATATTAGTTGATTGAGTAGTTATAAAGCAATCAACCAACAGACAGTTTTATAAAATAAAGCCATGCTTTTTGAAAATTTTGTTTTCGCTCATACTGGCGAATACAAATAAGGAATAGTTCAGGAAGGAATAAACTACCATTTTATCAGGTTATTCAGCTATACTAAGAATACTTTCAGTTAAAATTCGATAATTCGACAGGTTTGATAAACTTTCGTTAACTAACAGAATACGGTACCACGGTCCACAAAACCCTTAGGTGGGACGGCGCTCGTTTGGTGCATCGCGATCGAATGCAAAAATGCAATCATGCAACAAGGATGTGATTGCCACTTATTGGAAAACTTGAAGGCTATATGCGCCCGAGCGCTTGAGTTGCAACTTTTATGGCAACATATGGTGGGACTAATGAATCGATCGAGAGTTTACTTTTTTTTTTTGCTTCTCGAGCGATGATGACGGTTGACGAACGTTCTGGATGAAGAGTGGTTTACTCAACCGAAGTTTCGCATCATCGCAATAACTTGCGCAGTCACACCACGAATCACTTTGTCCCGGAGTGCGTGTACTTTAGCCACGAGCAAAAAACAAAAACACAAAAATCGTATGAAAACAAGCGACTCACAGTCGCATCGGTGCAAAAAATAATTATACAGTAAAAAGGGTAAAAAATATAATATATGATGCGATGGGTGAAGAGTTTGAGAAATGTATTTTTTCATCGTTTCTTCGGTGAAAAAAACTGACGTTAAAATTGTTTAACGATCATGCGAAGAGAAAACTTTTCTGGAACCATACGAGGGCGAGGCTGTTTTCCGGGAACGGTGCATGTATTTATTTTCCAAACATCGATAAATGCTTCAAACTTGCACGTAGCACGTTTCTCCATCCGTGGCAGTGTTTGTAAAAAGTATTTTATTTTCTGTTGTAATCCGCGTCACAAGCCGGAAGGATGTTTCAGGAAAATGAAGTGGAGCTGACGTACAAAGCAAAAAAAAAAACTCAATGGAAAAAGAAACGAATCAATACAACAGCGGGATCCCTCTGCACGTCGCATGTCCTCTACATCTCGCACATTTATGTATGTGAGTTGATTTGTATTTACGAAACACGATCGAAGCACGTGACTCGAGCGATGATGAGCGCATATCGTGTGCAACAGCTTGTTGCCGAGCTATCCGGTGGATGTGCAAGCTCTCTCCGGGTTTCCGTTATGAAAGCAGAAGTTTTCCCACCCCCCGTTTCCGCCTGCTTTTCCCAAAAGCACTCGTGAACAACAGCGGTGCCAATGGTCCACAGGCTCCCCAGGCTAGTTGCAATCAGCGGCCAGCAGCAACAGCAGCAACAGCGACCGGATTGAGAGGCAACTTACTTACACATGGCCGCGGCTAGCACTTGTGCAAGCAATTATTGCAACAGCCCTCCGAGCTGCAGATCCTTCAATTGCCCTCCCCCTGGGGATGGGTTTCAATTGTTCGATTGATTAAAAAATCACACCCATTTTCCCTACTAATGACTATATGTTCTGTTTCATTTTTCACTGCTGTTTCATTCCTTCGTGAACTGCTGTTAAAAAATGCTTGTATGTATATCAACAAGCGGATGTTACTTGTTTTGCCCAAAGCTGTGTGAGCACTCACATTGCGCTTAGTTTGCGCGATTAGGCTGACTCTAGCTGTTGAGTAGCTGTTGAATGTCCTCGGCTATGCCAATAATACCCAATTCCGTGACACCCGCGACAAATGCCTCAAGGGTCTAAAACTACCCAAATTGGACCGTAGAAAGAGTCCAGATGCTTGTTGTATAATTTTTGTGTTTTATTTTTCGCCACAGCTCCTGTCTGTCCAAGTTCTCTATCCTTCTCGCAGTTGTCAACAGATAAATTGAACCTTTGTTCATTATCCCTACACCGCGATGACGCAAGTAATTATGCCGAGTAGTTTGCATCGATATTGTTTGTTTTGTTTCAACCGCTCCGCAATTGAGCGGAATGCTGACTGTGCTGATCGATTGCGATGGCGTAATGTTTGCCCTTGCGGGAAAAGCGGTAATCTGCGAGGAGCGGAAAATGGAAAACAACAGCGTTTGTGTGGAAGCATCTCGCAGGAACAGACAGTCACTAATGATTGCCCCGGGGCACGGTTCCGGAGCTGTTGCTGGTAATGGAGCTTCCTGATGGATAGTTTTGTTTGCCAATTTTGTAGTGGAATGTTCAAAATCTGGGCACGAAGAAATTCTTCGACTTCACTCTATTGGTGAACTGCCACTAGAGGACGAGAAATGTTGATTAAATTTGTAATTACGAAGACTCGTTGTGCGGTCATGCAGAAATAGTTTGCCAAAGTGATGGAGCAACTTTTGATGCGTTCGATTTAAAACATCCTGTGCATGTGTTCAGTAATTTCCATTTTCCTACACAAGGGTGTGTGTGTTTTTATGTATTATGATGCAGTGATTCCAGAAACGATGAACTTGTTCAAAACATCAACAAACAACACACGCACAGAGGGAGAGAGAAAAGGGACAGGTGAATATGACATGCGTGATTCCCATTCTGTCAGCAGCCGAAGAACTTACACACCGTACGCTGTTCTGGTGTGTGCAATAAATCCGCACGCAATATGCTACGCAAAAGCCTACCTCGTGGAGACCACGAACGGATTCTTTCCTGTAAGCATATCGAGAGAGGATCAAGAAATGGGCCAACCCCCTCACAACGACAAACTCCTCCAGGGTTTTTGCAATAAAACAAGTAATACAGTGAACGTAATGGAGCGTTGTGCGTTTGAGGAAAGCGCAATGTGTACGATGCAACATTGACACCGTTCGGCCGACGTTCAGGTGGGTCACGTGCCAAGCCACTTTTCTTCGCAGGACACACCATCCCTGGTTCTGTTTTACTCAGTTGCGAATGTAAACTTTTTTTTCAGGAGCACTGGAAAGGATTGATGAACGAATAAACTCGCGTTAAAAACCTAGGTGTGCCCTTTACGACATTAAAAACACTCTGCTGGCGGTGCAATCATAAAACCATCACTTGTGAAAGAATAATGTCTGAACGGTTAAGGCATCCTTAATTGGACTGACAAAGCGCTATGATTGAACACATTACCAATGAGTTCATTTTTACACCGCTTTCGACTGTGTGTTTGTGTGGAAGTTTATGGAAAAATTTGTTCTACATTTTAATGCAACTTAGAGTGGAATCCTTACTGCTCACTCCTCCTTCGAACGGGACACGTGTTGGATGTCACGTGTTTTGCGAAATTGTCCTTTACTCGAGCGCATACAACGTTAGGGCAAAGAGAGAGAGAGAGAGAGAGAACGCAAGAAGAAATTGTGGAAAATCTGTGGCAATCTCAAAACACGTGATTTGTTCCCAACGTTGCTGAGGTCGAAGATCGTTGCGTTTTCAGTACATTGTCGCCTTTCGAGCAAGGCACTTGGCAGTAGGAAGGTGCACCTCATAAATGCCCCAACCACAAGGGCACCATAAAATGTAAAACAATGTAAAACGACCAACAACTGTGCCGTGGTTGTGTACGTTTCGTTCTGTCTACGAACGGCAGGACACTGGCGCATGGATTCATTCGTTTCAATCGCTCACTTTGCACGCCATTTTTTATAGTTCTTTTAGCTCCTCGAAAGGACTTAGTCTATGCTGTTTGCTACAGTTTCTCTACTAACGCTTTGGTCTTCAAACTTTTTCTGCCAGATTTTTTTCTGCGTGTTCTTGCTACGGCTTTGTGTTGAAGTCGGTCGTCACAACGCGTTTGTTGAAGCGTTGCTTAAAGGCAAAAGGATCGTTTCGGAAAGGCGTAAAGCTTTACCATGTACAGTAAACACTCGGAGAGGGTTTTGAACAACGTTCCTCAATCAAAGTTGAGTTCTGCTTTTATCTACCAGTTTTAATGAACAAAGGTATCTACTTAATACTCGGAGAAGCTTATGCTAGTTTGCTTTCGCTAACGCTCCTTTAAATGATTCACTGGAACACTTTTGCGAATTGCCCAAGTGTAGATGCAGCGCTTCTTTAAACCCATTAGATTCATTCCTGGTAACATAAAACCTTTCGTGGCGGATATCCCGCGCGCTATCTTTACGTTCACTCACAAACAAGGGCAAGAAAAACTTTTGAGAGTGTGGCCAAACGTTTGCAAAAGACTGCAAAGGAAGATTCCCGTGCGGGGAACAGCTTGTTCTTCCCTCCGGTAAACTTGTGTACTTTTGCTGCATCAAAAACATGGGAGCAAATAAAAAAAAAACTATGGCGAAAAGCATTGGAAACGATGCTGGCGCTCATGTAAACTATGATGTGCCATGTTGAGTACTTTGTTGGAAGTTGGTTCAATTACAAAGTTTTTACTTCCTTGTCGCTGTGCCTCCGCCAGCAGTTCCTTCTTTTTTTTGGAGCTGTTGATTGTGTCACGGTTGCACCCACTTAATTATCAAAGTTACAACCGAACCCAACAGTACGTTTAGCTTATGTTATTCTGTGCAATTGTATGAGTGGTGTGTGGAGAACAACTACTGATTATCGAAAGCCAACTTTTATTTTTTTTATTAACATCTAACACGCATTTTTAATGTTATTTGGGTGGTTTTAATTCTATTTATTTAGGTATTTTATGTTAGTAGTTTCTACATTTAATGGAAAGAGATGTTAGCTTACTGTTTATTGAATTAAAGAATGAATCTTCGGATTTATCTCATTTGAGAATTGATATTAAAAATACATTTCATTTGTTTAGCTTTTTTCGAAGCATTCACCAACCAAAAACTTTGTACTACCCCAGCTCGTTTTGAGGCTCTTTTTAGGTGAGGGTTACATGTCGACAAACAGGTGAAAATGTGGGAACCCCCCTACTGTCCGGTACCAGCAGCATATATTAGGGGAGTTTGTTGGCAACTTGTGTTTAGGAGGGTATATTTACTTTTCTCACCTACCTTTTGGTGCTCATTTTGCTTAGGAAAACCGTCTCATGGTGTTTTTGTATTGATATGGTGAATGTGCCTATGGGTGTTTGTATTCATAAGGCCACGGAGGGCGATAAGGTCTCTTTTAAATTTTCGGTCTTTTTTCGTTCCAGATCCAGCGGAAAAAAGATGTATGAGTGAACTGGAACCAAATTAGCGCACCAATAGAAACGCGATTTGGGTCAGAAGGAAAACTTTCCCAAACCCATACTGTTTCGTAAGGGCGTTAATTTCAAGGCCAATCACATTTAAAACGATGTGTTAATTTTGTTTTGTTGGGGGGGTGAATACAGCCGAATCCTACGAAAACATTGTTTTACTTTGACCTGTTTTTTAGAATCATACAAAGAAACGATAACAGTTCGGAAACACGCAATTTTCCAGTACTGGGGAATAACATCGTTTACATAGGTAACGTTGTGTTACATTTATTTTTTAATGAATTCTTTTCTTTTTATGTGAGATATCAGTTATGATGTATTTCGTATTTACAGATATCGGATCGATAATCTTAAAACGAAAAATTGTAAATTAAACCGAAGAGCCACTCTATGAAATCATGGAAGTATAAATATTTTATACTTTCATTACAAAATTTTGGCAAAATACGAGCAACAAAATTGCTATGCAACGACTGACGAATGCTTCAATATTTTTACTCGACTTGTGTGGGTCGTAACGAGTTTGAGGTGCAAAATGTATTAAAAAACTTATTAATCGTTTCATTTATCTCCATCTTCATCTTAATAAATTAATAACTCAGAATGTTACTATTTATCCTGTCACCTCATATTTGAAACTGCCACACGGTACCTAATTCAATTAGGACATATCCTTCGATGAAAACGTTCCAAAAATAGGCTGCCCGCATCCGGTCCGACGGATCACGATTTGGGTCGATGCGGTTATGGGCTCACAGATTTCAGCTTAGACTAACGATCTTTTTAGATGGGGTCCTAAATACGAAAATGTGTGTGTGTGTTGTTACATCGTATTTTGTTTGATTTCCATCCATCTTCGAACCTCAAACTGTTGCGCGCACGCACGCGTTGGACCGCTCAAAGTGTGTATGTTGTTGTGTTTATTCTATTTACTAGCGGTCCAGATCGCAAAACCCCTCTTTCAACACTCGCCAACATCGGATCTCGAAGGAGAACCCGGCAATGGTTTATAGCCGGCATTAAATTAATTAGTTGGATGGCTCGAAATTAGTTTGTTTGCTGCGCGCGGCATCGTTCCGCACGATCCTTTTTCCGGGCGCACCCCTTCTTACGGTGTGTGTGTGTGTCTGTGCGCTACGTTTCGGGCAAGGTGAACGCACCCATAAAGAAAATTGGTGGAAAACCATCCCTGTTGACAAATAGATTGGCCCGATTTCACGCTGGCTACAGGGCGAGGGAGGAGATCGTGTTTGTGCCCGCTGGTAATAGGAAATACGAAAACCGGATCCCGGATCCTTTTCTAATGGAAAATGATTCCAATAAAGGCGCCCGTGTGTAGGTGTCTTTTCTGGGCGCTGGAATGGCGCACACACGCTCTGCGGTCGGCGACGATGGGTGTCCCGTTTGTTCTCCTCGGCCAGGGCGCGTTACACAAGATCGCAAAAACCTTCAGCGATTTATATCACACCAGGTCTCACTCGGTTTCGCTGCGACCCGAATGGGAAAGGTGTGATGCAAGATTTACGTCTATTTATCTTATCGTCTCACTCCGCGGGGGTTTCATACCCAAGGGGAGGGGAACGCACTTCTTCTGCACTCCTAAGAACCAAGTCCAATCCGTCGAGTGGCTCGAGGTATCGTCTTCGTCGCCTTTCCACCCGGTAAGAGCGATGGCTTCCTTCCTTCCTTGAACGTGTCGTAATATCCCGGACACAACCGACAACAAGCGAGTGCTCCATGGCGCGAGTAATGGTGAAAGATAGTAAAAGTTTCATGTCACTACATAAAACCGGCGCGTAATTGACGGACACCGATTGCAGAAGAGTCGACCGAAGGGTAACGGTAGGGATGATTGTTTGTTTTCTTGGGGACTATGTTTTGTAAAATCCCGTTTTTTGAATCATGTTTCTTGAAATGCAGGGGGAAAATGTGAAGTCAACCGGAAAGGCGGGTCCGATTGTCCTATCAATATCTGGGCAGATTTGCTGTTGGTTACGGAGCTTTTTGGCAAACCAAGGCTGAGACGAGGATCCCCTGGAAATTTGACTGCATAATTTAGTGATTGACTGCTCCCGGTAAATTTATTTACTCGATCCATGATAAAACATCCTCAATCACTTGGTACACTCGCTTTGCACATTGTTGACTCTTAAATTAATTTCCGCAGAGTCTAATATCTTCATGGATTTTCCTTTTGTAGCAAAAATTAAAATGCTATCGGTGAAATGAATTCCTGAATTTGCCTGTACGCTTGGAAATTAAAAAGTTCAGGGTTAATCCTTGATGCTGCTGTTAAGACACGCACAGCAAAAAGAAAGGATGATGACGATCCTTCACAAGGCCTGCTTCTCCATTCCTTTCTGCTGGCTTTATTCGGTACTGCAAGGCCATTTCATCTAATCGGAAGCATTCAGAACGAAACTATAGTAATTAATTTCGGATATTGTTGCCTCACATATCTCGACCCCAGGATATATCATGTGTGGTGGCTTCGCAGGGTATGAAATTGGCTCAATGCCCCATGAGCTAGAGTTTCTTGTGGGACTTACTAAAATTCATGTTGTTGGGTAGAAGGGTGTGGCTAGCTGGGGTTTAATGTAGCCGGGACTAGCACGAATACATTTTAGATCTTTCCCCTACCCCGAACCACTACCCGGTTTCGGTTTAGTACCGATGATCGGTTCAGCTAGAACGGCCAACAATTGCGGCAGGTGTGAAGATCCTGGTGCTGGATGATGCTGAACGCATTAATTACTTTCGAGGGTTCTTTTCGCTTGGGTGAGTTGGGCCTTTTCGTAGGATAAATTCTGTGCTTGGCTTGGGATACGGTAGGGCTCTCTTTACAGCCCAAATTGAACATTATTCAACTTGGTGGAAGCCGAAAGCAACTCGACTAAAGAGATCGTTCGTTGATTTAAAATATATTTCAAACATTAAAAAGTATGTTTTTCATGTGAAAAAGAAAGCTCTTTGATACGGTAGTCCTAAGTTCCAAGTAAATTTTATATATCCCTAAAAATGGTACATTCACGGAAAAAGTAAAACAGTACCGCAAGAGAACATAGCTATAAAATTACTACAACTATGTATGTTAAAAACGCAATGGTTTTATAAAACATCGCAAAAAACGAGGAAAAGCAAAACACATACAAAAGTGGCAGAAAATTACAAAAATCACTTGAAATTCTAAAGGTTGCAAGCTCTCCTGAAATACGAAAATCTTTTTTCTTATAGTGGTCGGAAGCAAAATAGAGCATGGGTATGGAATCATTTTCGAAGTTCATGGTTTTGATCGTCTCGATATTTAATACCTTTCCTTTGCTTTGGACAAGGTCCACTTTTCATATACGTTCTGATTGATAGCAACAATCCATTACTTGATAGCTTCATGTTGTTACATTTTTTCTTTGTTTTGTAAATCGTTCTTCGTGCTTTCGAAGCACACTTGTTTGCGTTGTTCGGATCCTTTCCGTGGGGCTCGCCATCGTATTTTCCTCATACACTATCGATCCTTCAAACACTACTCGTTTGTGCCAGCACCACTAACGCGTCTGCTGGATGTACATTTTTACTTCCAGTCATAAAAACAAACGTCCTTTTTCTGAAACCGGGATTTTACGATTCCCAGTGGAACTTTCGTTTCGATAACTTGAAAGTGATATAAGTCATAAAACAGGTGTAGTTTTGTGTTGTTCCATGGTAGTTCGTTTATGATTTAACTTTTTTTTATATTTACAATTGCTCGTAAAGGCCGTCGGAGTGACGAATCAACAGTACAATAGCCGACGGCCATTTCGTGTCGTCCACCTCCTCCCTGGCTTATGTATTCTATCTACACATGCGGCAGACATATGACGGCCTGTCGTCATTTACATTCATAATGTTGCTTAGCATAAAGTAAACCTTGGGTTGACGTTTTCCCCCGGTCGGAAGGATATTGAGTTAGTACACGGGTGTTAAATTAATTTAATTTATCTGACCAGCACGATTTCACTCCTTGTCACATTCCCCCTGCCTATTTTTGAAGGCCATCGTGTGCTTTAAACATTTTCATAAATTCATCTCGAATGGGATTCGCTCTACCATCAAATTACTTTGACTCAAGTCGCCACATGCGTATGTTTGATGACTCAAAGTTTTTCTCGCCATATTTTTCCCGTGTAGTCCTTCGCCCTTCGGCCGCATGTGTAGGTTTTTGTACAGCAATAAAACTTTACCATAAATTGAGTGTTGATCGTTGGGATGATGAGCTTAGTTTCGAACGAGTTCGGTCTGAATGGTTTTGTTTGGGCTAAAAATTGGATTGGGGGAAAAGTTTGTCGGATGGGAGAAAAGTTTCTCCCCGCAAATTCAGTTCTGGTGAAAGTTATGCACACTGAATGTTTGGGACAGTTTTCTTATCTATGCAAAGTTAAAAAATTATTATATATGTCACGATAAAAATTATCTAATTATTATCGATGTATAGAAGTGTTGTTCAATGTAAGTGAAATATAATTATTTCGCGAGAATGAAATGCGTGTATTTTCGCATAACTTTTAATTCCGCGACTTCAATGGTCATTTTTTCTTGCTAGCTATGTTAGTCCATCTCGGTCCGCTGTGAGGAAAATTGATTGTTTCCTCCTGCCACCCCACAGCCAGTCGAGTCTGCAGGCACGCTTTTTTATGTTAATGCCAGCTTAGTTGAATAAACCTTATTGTTGCATTCGCATTGACTTGTTGCTTTCGATGATTTAATTCTATACGGAATCGAAAGTTTGAAGAATGGCTCATCTATGGGTTTTTTTTTCCTCCAATATAATTCAAAATTCTGGTAAACTTTACACAGGGATTGGAATGAATTTCAAATTATTTATTCAATTCTATGTTGGGTTTTATTTGATAGCTATATGCAATTCATTAATTTCATTCTGTTATTTCATTTTAGTTCTGCCTAAGTAGGTGTTTTAGGAGAAATATTTTTAATTTTTAATATACTTGGCGATAAAATCGCTGAACGACCTGACCGTCCAAATCCGGATATCAACTTTACTGGCGACTTCGTCCAAACCATCCTTCCATGGAGTTGGAAGGCCGTTACACCGTTACATATTTCTAATCATTGTTGCGACTTCGCTCAATTATTGGATTTAATATGCACATTGTACTAAGGACGAATATGGAACATGTTTATACGATATTCTCCGAGGAAACGGGAAAACGCGTGGGGAGAAACTCAACTAAACTCTGGGAATTCAATCCCGAAGGGCCAAGTACTATTGGTTACAACGCATGCAGATTCTATCGTCAGCACCAAAGCACCTCACTGCACAACATAACGCAATATCTCCCATTGTCTGTTTGGACAAATGCAATATTGCGTTGGTAACGGTTACCGACAATTGCATTCGCCGGGCTTACCTTTCGCTCAACACGGTCCAAAGGCTCGTCCCGATGTCAACGCGAAAACGTGTCGATGTTCGATTTGGCAAAGTGCAATAGGCGGTTCTGCGGCGGCGTTTGTGGGGGCTTTGAAGAAAGGTGGTCCACGAAACGTGTGCAGTTGTGCAATAAGGCGGACCACCATAAGGGGGGATTGACTCTTGAAATCCGACCCATCGTCATATGCCGTTGTAGGCTCCACGATGCTGTTTGAGAAGCACCGAACTGAAACCGCCCATCCCTCATCCGCCGTGAGTGTCTCTGCAAGGGCACAAACGGCACGGCGCCCGGCTGTAATGGAGATGCATTTTTATGACATCGTCGACACACATTATGCCGCTTGCAACCGACGTCGCCCGTCCCATTCTACGGAAGTGATCGAGCGAAAGAGAGCGGCCTGGGGGTCGGAAAAACCGTACATCATCCGCCCATCGACGAGTACCTACCTGCGGGAAATGTGTTCATCCCGTGTTGGTGGACGGCCATCAAAAGAAAATGGAACCGATTCTTGGGACCAATGCCGCTATTTCGAAGGCTCAGAACGGCGACGTTGGTGGTAAATCGATTATGGGTGACCTGCCAGTACAACAGCCTACGTACGCGAGGCTTTTATAGGGCAGGAAGTTTTGTGATACGGTGGTTTATTTTTTTATTTTTTGCTCTTTCGTCTTTCTTCCAGCGCAATGTAATCCATTTTATTGCTTTCTTCTACACTTTGGTGTGCAATATTGATTTGTGGATGCTCCAATTTATGGATAAGAAACTTTCCCGATGCCTCTTTTTGACATTGATTTTTATGCTTACAAAATATATAATGGTCTTGTTTTTTTTCATTTCAGGTATGTTCCACACACTATAAAACCAGCCGTGTTGTGCTCCCGAACAAAAAGTATAATCTACTGTCACCAAACAATGTGTAAGTCACAACAGGGAATTGGAACCATACATTATTCTCGCGGATTGTGACATTTTATCGAAATTGAATTGATTGATGAACTTTCCGTTTTCCGGTCGTGTCGCGGAGAATGGTGCGTAAGCTCAACCAACACCTTAATTCTCGCAGCGCAATCGATCGGTGTGAAAGTACGACCTGAAATGAAATAATTATGGATTCTGTCAAATAATCTATCTTACCTCAAAAGCGTCCCGACAGGCGAGGGTATGGGTGGGTGGTGGTATTGCGCCACAGGGACACGAATACGATTGTGGTTGTTGTGAGCATATTATCCTTTATTTTCGCTCCATCGTGTCAGGCCTTATCTACCCTTTTCCATCGCGTGTGATTCCTCGCTGTACTGAAATTCGACGAATGAGTAGAAAAAAAGGTGCACTTACAAAGATAGTCCCTCCCATCAGTGTCTGGTTCTGATGGTGTGTGTGTGTGTGTGTGTGGCGTCAAAAATCGATCCATACATCCTTTCCGCTTCTTTACAGCTGACTTCTTTGACCCGCAAACCATCACCGCCACTCCCGTCCGTCGCAAATGAGAAGGAATGATCAAATTTTACCTCCTTGTTACGCCACACCTGTTTTTTTAACTTTCCTTTATCAGCTCCGCGGCTCGCAGGATAAGATTGAGGATTGTGACTGGGACCGAGGAGGTGACAGTCCTTTTTCGCACCATTCCGTATGCTACCGGGCCGCTTCGGGAAATCGATTGGTATTTGATCGAATGGCTTCATCCGGTTTCTACCGGTTTGGTGGAGGAATGCGACAGATAAGGACGTGCCCAGTTTCCCGCCGGAAACGGTAGTTAGCTGATAAGGATCTCGGTAGAAGGCTTCTAGCCAACCCAGACGACATCCTGAAATCCCCAACCAAATTTTCCCGACCGCGCTGGGAATGCTTTTCCGAGTAGGGGTGTTGGTGCCCGGTGGTGGAAGGAATGACCTTTTTATCCTTTTTGGAATGTGTGTGTGTGTGTGTCTGGGTGTGGGCGTGTTTTTCCCTTGGATTCCAGTGGACGAACTCTTGCTCGCATTCAGTTTAAACGGTTCGTTTTTTCTTCTGCCGCAACATATTTCACCACCAGGTTTCCATGCCGGCTTAGAAGCGAGGGAAAGCTTTCTCAATATTTATACTTTTTCCAAATGGTCTGCTTCCTGTTTCTGTTACCGGAACGGAAACGGCTCATTAAGCCCGTCCTGATGACGTCATGGCGGATCGGTGGAACGTGTAACGTAGGCAAAAACGGGACAGTAAGGCACTGAAACCCGGTGACTGAAGCCGTCAAATGGTGGTTCCTCTTTGCTCCGGCTAGCTTTTGGTAGGTGGTGGAAACCTGCATAAAAGAAGGTGGGTCGGTCATAGTGTGATGTAACATGATGATGCTTATCGTCTTCCACGCGCATCGGTTCACTGGGAGACCCTTTCGCGGCCCACCACCCCACAGCTTCGGTGGCCGGAACTGATCTTATTGATTGAAGGTGATTCAGTTGTTTTAGAACAAAGTGGTTTTTCCCACAATTTTTCCGTCGCAGTACAATGGGGAAATCCTCGTTTCCTACTGACTTCCAGAATGAACAAAAAAAAAGAAGGAAACCACACTCTTCTGATTGCCAGTACCCCGGAAAACCTTACCGGCCAATCACGTGTTATCGTAAGGCTCTCAATCTTTTGCTGGAGCTTGTGAAGTGCCCTCTTACAGCGAATGTTTTTGCAAATCCCTTTGCTGATAGGGGTGGAGAACGGAAAATCTGCATCCAATCTTAGATGTTTGTGTATCACTCGCTGGTATTTGTCGAGAGTCCTTGAGGGTGTTGGGTTTGTGATTTTGTGAAGCACGTTGCTATGATTAGAACTCGTTTGATCGGCAAATCCAGCCTGACGTCTAGTTTGTGATCGATTGTTTAGCAGATCTCGTAAAATCCGTGGAATATGTTGTTCACACTTAAGGCAACATGATCAATTCTGTAACTACTGTTCCAATACTTTGCTTTCGCGATGGAGATATGAAGTTCTAAATGTATACATGATACGCTGTTGATTTTAGTTCTTTTCCTCGCAAAGGGAAGCGGAAATTGATTGATGCGATTACGGGAAAGAAGCGACTACGACCTACTGTCGCACACTTCCACACTCGTACAGCATTTCTCTCCCAGCGTTTGAAATAAAAAAGCAAAGAAACAATTTCACAGATAAACGTCACTAGCACACACACACACACACCAGCCACCAAAGCGTCGCCGATCGCGTTGGATGGCGCGCCAACGATGGATTCATTAGATAAATTAAAATTCATCAACCCAGTGACAGGGCCGCCACTTCAGCCACAGCCCCGCCCGCCAGCCTGGAAGAGCCAGCGCAATATGCCGGCGAACCCTCCGTCCTGCTGCTTTTGGGGTGTGAACGCGGTACCACTGTGCACGCACATAGCTCGAAGCACTTTCAAACGATTTAGGCCACATGTATGGTTTGTGGGGACAAAGAAGGAAAACTGGTGTGCGGGGGTGATGGTGGGGAGGTCAAAGGCACGGAATATCATGTGGGTGAAGCGCAGAAGCACTTGGTGACACCAACATAAGGGAATTGAGCGTTGATAATGGATGCAAAGTGTCGGCGACAATCGTGCATGGGCCTCGCTGTGTGGATACACAAGTTGTACGTAGAACAAAGATCAACTGTGGTACAGATGAGCGTACGAATGGGGGAGGTTGTGGAAGGTTTGGGAAAATCGATGGATAATCCAATCGATGTTTACCGGGAGTGTATGTCAAAAATCGGTGAATGTTGACAACCTTTTGCATTCTTCTAAGTCACACAATGCAATATTCTTTGTGCTTAAGAGGTGTCAGAGGTGAACTGTCAATTAAAAGGATGATCCATTAGATAATAATCTAGAACTGAATCTCCAAATTTGTTTACATAGTAAATACGTAAAGTAAAATTACTTGGGTGGATATTTTGTGTTTGTACATTTATGGTGCTAAGCCGGAGCATTTTACACCGAGACAAAACATACGTCCCCTACTGTAAAATTGGCTCTCTGTCTTTCGGTCACTCTCGCAGCATAGTATGAAACGTGAGAGCGTATTACATCGAGAGAGAGAGAGAATTACAGAAAGAAAGTAAATAAGCGCGAGCCGGGAAATGGAAGAGAACCGGATAAATACGTTTTGTTTACGATTTCCTTCCGACGCGCGGCGTCGCGGAGTTTGTAATGTTTTGATCGATCGCGATCATGCGCGGTCGCTCGCAGCAACTAAAACATATGGAGAACGGTGGCTTTCTTGGTGGCCAGCAAGAAAGAAACATTACTCCACCGGCATGCAGCATAAGAAACATTTCGCGTGCTCTCGCCGTTCTC
Organism: Anopheles ziemanni; assembly: GCF_943734765.1. NCBI lineage: Eukaryota > Metazoa > Arthropoda > Insecta > Diptera > Culicidae > Anopheles > Anopheles ziemanni. The sequence continues at coordinate 30,124,591 of NC_080706.1, read as the reverse complement.
TCGGAATTCGCTCGCTTTTGGTATTTCACCACGCAAACGTCACACAGTGTGGTGAATAACGCCGAGCCGGAGAGCGCGAGAGAGAGAGAGCGTAAGAGATTCCGATGGTGCTTTTGACGTTTATTGTGCCCAATGCTTTTCGATGTAGTCCGGTAGGTTTCGCTTGGGGTGGCCTGGTGCGAAGGTCTTGGCAGTGCAAGCATTTAGTCGGGATTTGACTTTAAACGGATTAACTTCGTACCGCTACGTGGAGTTCGTGTGATTCGTCCGTCGTCCGGACGCATGCTGTTATTACTTCATCTGTACTCGATTTAGCGTTGGATTTGCTGGTGAATTTCCATACATTCTTCTGAAAATAATAACAATCGTTAATGTGACGCCTCTGGCAGACACGGTATAAGGCACGGCAAACCGCGGAAAGCGTGAATGTGAAACATAAATATCGACCGTCGACACGTGGATAGTCGGCCAAGAAACGGTCGTGTTTGTTTTTGCAACGACATGTTGTAACGAGCCTTGTGTTTGTGATTGGTACTTTCAAAAGGTACGATTCGGGCCGATATCGGTGGCTACCGGTGGTTTCATCACTTTGTTGTGTGCAGTTGTGTTTTCCTCATGTAAGGTTTACAACACCAAAATATCATCCTTTCGCTTGTACCACCATCGATTGCGTGTGTCCCTTCGTGTCGGAAATAACATTGTGTGTACCTAAAACCTTTACCATAAAATTTATATCCAACCTGCAAGCGAAATTGCCGGATCTGAACGCGATTTCCGGCAGTATCCGGTGACTTTTTTTCCCCAGTGTTTTGTTATAGTGGCCTTCGACGTTTCGGAATCAGGCTACCGCATTTTTGTCTGGAATCTGAACAAGTTGTACCACGATTCGGTGATGAAAATGCCATCAAGGATCATTTCCGGTGTTAAGTATTTGGCGGAAAGTAGCAAGAATCTTTTCCTTCAGTTACAATGAGCTCGAATGTTAAGATTAAAAAATAAGTTACTTTCTTGTTTTCAAAAGTGATGCTTTTTAGTTACGTTTAACTTAAAACACAACAAACCGCAATACTACCGGCGAAAGTTACAAACAAATGAACCGAAAAAAAACAGTTAACGGTTCTTCTGTTCTATGCGTATTCGTCTTCGGGTTTGCAGTTTGTGTCTGATCGACGTGACTACCGGTGGATAACTTTGTTCAATTTTCCTCGGAACTCCATTTTTGTCCTTACCCGTCAAAAGACGCGGAAAAGTAAATACGGTGCCATCCTGTTTCATCGGGGCACACAATTGTGAGCGTATACGGACACGGTGGGTGCCGGAAAAATGATGACTTGTAAGGCGGGAGGAAAGTGAATTGAATTTGCCTCGCAAAGGCATCACCTAAGTGCTTTGTGCGCAATGCTATGCTTTGTCGATGTCCAAAGAAGTATTTCATTCCTATTTGCAGCTCTGCAAAATATAAAAAAAGGTGAAACATCCAGTGCAGAACCCATTACATTAGGTCTTGGTGGCGAGTTGTGTATTTTTCCCTGGCGTTGAAAAAAGAAGGCAAATGTTAAACAATTCTGCAAAGTCAGTCCAGTTTAATTATTTTCCTACGAAAGAGAAGAACCTACGGAAAGTGTTGCAACAATAGTTTTGTATGTGATTTAGATGAGTGTGTGAGTGTGCGCGCGTGTGTGTGAGTATGTGTATGTATATGTGTTTAGGAGTGTACCACATGTGCCCCGAGGGAAACCAGGAAACGAATCAAAAGTAGCCCACCGTTTGAGAAATTTCTATGTTGAGTTGGTTCTTGCCCCTCGCCTCTCGAATCGGTCAGTGGTTTGTGAAAACTTCTGTGCAAGAATTCTACAATCGTTACATACCGAAGGTTTCCAGGGGAAGTGGAAAGTGTGTTTCAATACCCGCGAAACCAGCAATTGAAGAATTTGTACTGCTTGAGGTCATCCGCCATTCCGCAAGGTTCCTGCTCCTCAACCACTCCAAAACGGGTTAGCCGGAAAAGAGAAGCTGAAAAATACTAAATAAAAGGTGATTATTGGTTTTCATACTTCAGTCTAATGAATTTCAAAGAGGCGTCTTAGGTGATGATCACACATCGATGATCATGATCCGTCGTCATGATCGATGGATCGTTACGGCGTGTGATTGATGTCGACGTGAAAAAAGTGCCACTTCAAAGCTTCTTTGAGATTTGTTCGTTTATTGGTTTTTTTAAATATTCGTGCTTTGCAGAAGAATCTGTGGAATTTCTTTGATACCATCGTGTGAGTTAGGTTAAGATACTAGACGTAAAGTTTTTGATGGAGAAAACTTGTTTCCGTCAATTTATTCCCTTGTGAATAAGCATTGGATTCACGCAAATATGAATTCGCTGCTGTGGAGTAGATACACACTGAGGCGATGAAAAATTTGAAGTGAAATCTAAGCCGTTCTTATGATAAACTGTTTCTTTTACGATCTCCCCGCAGCGTGGAGAGTATGCGAAGATACTCGTTTCGTCTTGATTAAAAATGTTTATCGAGCCGAGGTGGATGCCCTTCCGACCGCTTCTTTTGCGTACCTTCTTCTCTAACCTAGAAATGGCCGAAGAATAGAGCTGGTTTACTATTATGTATCCGTGCGATCGAGAGGATCTTTCATGCATGATGGTGATGATGATGCTCATCCCCATTTCACTCCGCTCCACACACAAGCCCCCAATAATTTACCTCGGTGTAATTGGTTTAAGTTCCTGCTTCTTCGGGGCTTTCCTTCTCGCGCTCTCCTATTTCTTGCTGTTCGATCCCAGACCACGAAAGTTCCGCTGGTGCGCGCATCATCTTCGCTGCCACAACATGTTGAAGGCTTAAATAGAGCGCGGATGAAAAACCGGGTAGAAACATAACGCATACCGCGTGAAAATGAGGCACCGGGCGAAGCGAACCGAGTCTTCTTTCTACCGGTGGGGACGATCGCCCCAGTGTGGAGACGCAGACGAGCTAAGAAGCAGAAGTAGCGCCTCACCACACGCGGGCAACCGCGAAATAGGGTGGAAGCGCAGAGCGAATAAAAGAACTGGAAAGAAAACCTGTAAAAAGTTCAATGAATCTAACAGTAAACATACTCTCTTTCTTAGTCGCGCTCGCCTCCGACTCGTTCTGTTGTGAAGAACCAAACCACAAGCGCGGCTTCGCCACTGAACTCGCGAGACTTCCGTCTTTGTCGGTGGTGGTTGTTGTGCGTGCCTGGAGTTAGACTTGTCCATCTTCCTCGCGGTAATTCAATCAGTTCACTTAGAGCCCGGTGGGTTTGTGGTGGGTGTGTGTGTGTATGTAAGCATCGGATTGCGTTTTGGTTAACACCGGGGAGGACTGAGGAGAGGAGCTATAAGATATTTCATACCTACCTACGAGTAGATTTAAGTCGGCCCGAACGCAGTTTACAAACACACTGGGGTATGAATATGATGCGTATGTGTCCGTAATGCCTGAGGGGGTAGTTACTCCTGGCGTTTTTCTTGCCACCCGTGCCAAGAACATCCGCAACCCTGTACCACCATTCCTCTCTATCCGACAACCCCAAACTGTGATGGAACTACGGATGGATCAACAATTTTCGTGCGTGCCTGACTCTATTCCAAACCGAAGAAATAGAGAATTTCCTATCGTGTTCTGCATTGCGTGCCTCATACATTTCTTCCTGCCTGCTTATGGATTCAGGTTTCGATTGGAGGTACCGGCAGCAGCCCACAGTAGTCAGTCAGCTCTCTCCCACCTACTGTAACCACTTTAAGATCCATCGATTTCCTTCGCTTTTCTTGGGACTACTTACGCACGTTATTAGGTAGGGTTCCGCGAAAACTACGCCACGTACGGCTCGATGTGTGCGCACCTGTGAACTTCACCGATGGAAGCTAACCGCTGGAACAATTCAGTCATTTGGAACACGCGGTGCTTTGGTGGCTGCTGCCTTCGCTATTCGGAAAGGCCAGAGAACGAGCTGCTGGAGCCTATGCGGATTGAAGTATCGTACTCTGGAATTAACGACCAGCCCACCAACTTTTAAGCCCAACTCCAAAACCACTGGAAAATGGAATGCTTTCCGTGGTTGGCTTCAAGAGGATTTCCTGTGGAGAAGAGCAAGGTTATCTGGAATGGTGCTGGGGAGCAAGCGGTGTATAAAATACCTGAAGATAGGGTTGTTCAGAGAATTGGCTTTGGGGTTTCTTCGCTTTTCTTATCAGAGCACCGCATTATGCTAAGAGCGCAAGTTCTCCAAGAAAGGTTGATAGTGTTTGGATCAAGTATTTGTTACATTCATCCAGTGTTCCAATTCTGTTTTATGCTTTCATTCAATTTTGGAAGTATTATAAAGGACAGAATCTGGAATTCTTAAAAGTTCATTTCAATCGAGGAAACCATCTCAAACACTTTTGCTCAATGTTTTCCATTCAACGAACCGTAACGCCGAGTGTAGAGATATCTTCAATGCCTCATCCCGCCGCGTTCATTATCCTGACGTGCAGCGAGGCGGCAACGACCTGTTGTACCTCCCGGTATTCGTGAGTACTGCTTTTTTGTGTGTTGCCTATCTCTTTATCTCTCTTGTGCGCGTGTACCATGTCCGCGCAAGATCATAGTGTACATAAAACTCTTTGCTGCCAGCGGGACGAACTTTCTTTCCTGGCAAACGGGAGAGATCGCTTTAGGGGGTTCTTTGGGGAGTTCTTTTTATTTTATTTCATCTGCTTGTGGGGGTAGCTTTCCGGTCACGCTGCTTTGCCCCCGTGTGTATAGGGGCAACAGTTGGTTATGGATGTGTCGTGGGACTGTACAAATCAAGATATGCTTGAGGTTACAGTACAAGTACCAACGGTGCCAGGTTTTCGGAGAGTTGGAACTTGGAACGGTTCTGTTCGGATGAAACTATTCACAGCTGTCACCTTCCATCTTGCTGTAATCGTTAGGTCCTCCGACTGATTAACGGGTTCTACGGTAAAAGATTCTGATTTGTTGACTTCCAGCCAGCGGCTACATAGGCTTGTTTGTGGGTTTGCAGTTTTATCTTTACTGATTGAAGATGGATTTCACTCTGTTTTCTTGTGGTTGGATCAACATTATGTCCTCCAGTACACACCTCTCCCGTTCATTCCTGTAACTAACTCCTCCCTTCCCTACTGTTCCATTCACCGGAGCTGAGATCTCATTGAGGACTCAAAAGATTTTTTTCTAAAAACGCTTGTGCACAATGCGTTAGTTCAAGTTTTAAAAGCGGACAATTATCGCGCTTCTTTCCCCCGGATTTGTCAATGTAAAAAAAAGAGACAGACTATGTACGGTCATTACGCGTCTAGTCTCTTATCTTTTAATGACACGGTGTCGCCCGGGTCATCCTCATTCACAAGAGTGTGTTTCCCCGGTGGTTACGGGTTACGGGAAAAGCGTTCATCCGCTGCTACTAATCGTGTGTGTTTTTCCTCAGTTCCAGTTTCATTTTTCGGCGTGTGTTTCAGCAAGTCCCAGTGTTTGCTGTGTGTTGGATGTGTGCAGAAGAAGTGGTTTCATTTTTTCTCCCATCCCTTTGGCCCCCATTAATCTTCCAGTCTGCTCACACATCGCTCTTTGTGCGGGATAATGTTTTCCGTTCATTACCCTTTCTAGTGTACGGCTTTCAGCCAAATTAAAAATGAGAGAAGATGGAAAGAGGGTAAAGGATTGTTTATAATTATTTCGTCTTTTTATGGTTTATTGTAGGAGCTCTTCTTCTACACACGCTGCTCTGGTGGTGGTGGTATGCGATGGGATCGGTCTTTTGCTAATCCCGTTGATCTTCTAATGAGGTTCATACCGCATTAAAACCGTATGTGACTACTTACGGACCAAAGGGCGTAGTAAGATTCCCTTCCATATTCTACTGTTTTGAGGGGATTTGGTGCAAAATGGAAAATGAGACCCCCTAATAAAACATTACTAACACTTCTACAAACATAAACACAGGCCATAGAATCGTCCCCAATGGCGCCAGGGGACTGTAATTGTTGTTTTAAACTGTGTTAATTTATTCTAATCACCATTACGACTAATCCTACGCTTTGTGGCTGGTTCCATTGTTGAATTAAAAAACATAACATAACAAAGTGGACCCACGTGTGCTCCCTTCGCGAGAAAATGTAATCAATTATGTTTTACGTAAACAAATTCTGCACTGGGATATGGCAACCCTTGAGAGCGTGCAAATACATAATTGAACGAATTGTCTACCTACGCGCATTATTAACCCATAATTCCATTGAATTTTCCCTTGGTCAAATGGTCCTGGTTTCCCGGGAGGTAACTATAATACTAAGGCTGTAGTATTATGTGGTTGGTACACGAAATATTAGCGTCAGTTGGATTGGCTGTGCGGAAACATGCAGGAGAGTTTAATTTAATTGAGCCGGGCGTGTTTGTTCAATAGAAACTCGACCGGAAACAAAAAAAAGAATCTTCGTTACGTGGAAAACGGATGGGAAAAGCTGGATTACCGAAAACACTTCCCACCCCGGGAATTATTATGAACCGCGGGAGTTCAGGTAGTGATTGAAAGTTCATCTATCCAGCAGTATGCTGATGGATGCCAGGAAACCGGGAACATTTCATTGTACCTCCTTCTCTTTTCAGCTTTGGTGGAATATAGGAAAATGGTAAATTGTTGCAGAACACACCACTCATCTTTTTTAAGGAATAGAACTGGTGTTTGTGATCCGTTATGAAATCATAGCAAACAATTTATTTTATGCAGTTCTTTCTTGTTTTTTTTTAAATAGGTATATGATGAAAATTGGGGTTTCATTTGTTTTGTTTAGGAATCATTTTTTGGAAGCAATCTACTAACATGATTGTCAAATTTGTTGTTAGTGAACAGATTTTAGAATTCGAATGTAACCCATCAAAAACGCATGATGACTGATACGACACGACGCTACAAATGAAACATCAGGCTTCATAGTTTTAATATTTTCTCACCTCAACGCAGGCTCAGACAACGGCGATACACTGTTTTCAGGGCCAATTCGTCGGCATCAAGCTGCTCTTTGTTGGTAGTAGGCAGTCAATTGCACGCTCACGGTTTTTGTTTGGTTTCGTTAGAAAGCACTTTGGGTTTGTTAAGTTTAACTTTGCCATTATCGGTAACAACATTGGCGCGACAACAACGCGACATTTTCTCGTCGCGCCAATGTTGCTACCGATAATGGCAAAGTTAAACTTAATAAGCCCAAACTGGTTCCTAACGATGCCAAACAAAAACCTTGCGCGTGCAATTCACTGCCTACTACCAACAAAGAGCAGCTTGATGCCGACGAATTGGCCCTGAAAACAGTGTAACAACCAAGCCATATGGAACGTCGTCCCCTTTTCCTTGCATAGTCATGTCGCTAAATTGTTTATTCTATCATTTCTAGCCACCACTAAAGAATTAGCGTTGAGATGTTCTGAAAACGACCATTTGAAATTGTAGCAGGCAATCTCTCTAGCCTTCGTAAAAAAGAGTGATTTGTTAGAACTTGTTTCTTCACTCGACATTAAAAAGTTAAACAAATACTAGCCAACCAGCTTCAATTTACGCCAATTACGTTCATTTTTCACCGTTAAAACGTCCTTAACCCGATACGCGAACGTCATCCGTCGATACCATTTTACGGGAAAATGATTTGATGTTGCTCCAAATGCGATCGCTTTGTGCGGACGGAAAAAAAGGCCGCGGGTTCAAATCGAATCAAATGTTACTAGAAATCGTATCGAATCGTCAAATGGTGTTGTTTGGTGACAGAATGGCGATGGCTGGGGATGGTGTGAAGCAATCAATCGTCACAACACTTTGGTACTTTTTTGTTTCTTACTTTTCCATTTCGACTATGTTGCTTTGGTCCGCAATATCATCGCGGGATATTGGTTGGGACGGGACTGAAGAGTTCGATGACATGATGCAGTCCAATAAGCTAACCGAAGTGTCATGCCCCACCGGACAACATTTTCGCCGTCATCAATTTATTCGGTTAACATGGACCATATGTGTGAGTGTGTGCTGTGGTTTGTTGATTTGATGTTTTGGTGTGGTGCTGTTTTGCCATATTTGTCGCGGTTTGCTCGCTTTTTGGTCTAGGGAGAAAAAATACCTTTCTGCCTTTGTAAAGTAATATCAATTATGGCGTGGATTGCAAAAAGGATTATAAATTATGACGGTCTATGTTGGTGATAATATGAACTAATTTTTTCCCGTCGGTCCCCGCCCGCTCCTAATTATAAATGTTGCGTTCATTTTTATCGTATGACTAATTCGAAACAAACAATCATTTCTGAAAGCCAAATCGATACACAAATTCGGTCAATGGTGCAATAATTGAATATTTCACCAACGGCCGCCGATCGTTTATGTTGCAATTTTCCGCAATTGAACCGTTACACGTATTTCCTCCGCATCAACATTATCTCCCTCCTCCTTTCCTGGTTCCGTCGACAAACATTTATTAAATTGATGAGGTGCAATTACTTTGCCACGCTGGCAAAACAAATACGCGATCCCGGACTACTAGGAATTGGGGTGCGAGGGATAGAGAGCTTGAGGGTTAGTCAACAGGAGCGAGGGGGAGAAATGTTGTTTAAGTCACGGATGTTGATCGAACCCCAGAGAGAGGTGGTGGTGGTGGTGTGTTCGCCCTAAACAGTGAACCAATTGGTTGTCACCAAACGCGCGACACAGTGGTGTTCGTGTGGCAACAAATAAAGGCTGGAGAATTTTCCACTCATGGAAACGATGCGACTCACTGTGGTAGTGAATGTTATCCCAAAAGAATGTCGGGATGGATCGTCAGCATAAAGCATCGACCCCCCCGAGGGTTTTTCGGGGACCGCAAGACAACGAATGGCGGGAGCGAATGGCGGGAGTTAAACAAAATTGTCAAATAATCAATTTATATCAGACCCACTTGCCGTCAATTCAGAGTGTCCCGTCGCCGCGATGTTGCGTGGTGTGAACCCTAAACACATAGGGAACCGCGCGCGGAACAGACCCGAGTACCAGCAGAAAGTTCTGAGCCCAAAGTGGTGGTGTTGGAGTTTGCCCCTACACTGTTCATAAACACATGATCAAAAGTCCCTTTAGTGTCGGACGTAAAACAAATATCGCATGAATGAACCGGAAAACTGTGTGGGACTGTGACAGGAACAAACATACAACTCAACTGTACAGGCAGTTATCACTCTTCGGTGATAACATTAAAAAAGTTTTATGATATTTTTAAACATCTACCAAACAAAAGTTAAAAGTACAGTGTAAACTAATAATATCCATGATACACACATATGCGTCACGATGAAGTCATACTCGGTTGAAACTGTTTTAGAACATGCTTCTAAACACCCGTTAGGTCGGATTTCTTTGCAAAACTGCATGTTACAATTGTGCGGTGTTGCACATTCTAACCTACTTCCGGTCGCCTTCACCGTAAGGCCTAGAATGAGCTGGTGCAGCAATACAACTGTACTACTAGGCTAAGGTCCAGAGGTGGTATTGTGTACGAAGAGGCATCTTTTGCCGCCTTTGCTTGACTGTTGTCGACCAAACAAAACACAACTGTGGAAGAGAAATCGTCGGGGCTGTTCTCGATATTACCTACCGAACGGACGCATCAGTGCAGTTGGTTTCCTTCACAGTCTACGTGGACATGTAGGTTATATGCTGTAGACCTCTTCCACGAAACACGGTGTGCAATAGAAACCTCCACCAACGGACCCGCGAGAACGTGAAGTGAAGCATATCGTCGGCGAATGGACCTACTCCACCCCTCCGTCCGTCCCGTGTGCGTGTTTTGGTGCAGCAGTAAGGCACACACTCTGCTGGTGGATGCACTTGTCTTAATGCATTTATTCTTCATCAACCGCCTCCGCAACACTGGCTCTGACGTTAAGTCTTTTGAGGTTTTGTTTCGCTCTCGGTTTCGGTTCAGTGGTCAGACTGCCTTTTTTGTCCGTTCTCTTTCGGCCAAGGATAGAAGAGGGAATGCAAGGGAATGGTGCAAATGCACAAGTGCATTAGAAATCGCTTACGCGTCGGCCTCTCGGTTCTTCGTTGCGCTTTCCGAGTTGGGCACGACGATGACGCCGATCGATGCATTGTTTTGGATTTTCAATCACTTGCCGGTGTGTGTCCATTTGAGGTTTTGTTTCTCTATGAAGTATGTAGAAAGCTATGCATTTTCCGGTAAAGAACAGAAGAGCCGAATGAATCATATGTTGTATCAATGAATAATACATAATGGGTTTTTTCTTATGAAACTCAAGATAAACGAATAAATAATAATGAATGCGAATAAAAAATCATATATACATTGTTGTCGTTCAATAAGTTTCAACAACAATTAGTCAACAATATACACCATCGTAAAATTGCGCATAAACTCCCAGAAATATGTTTACAGTTTGTCTGCAAATTCATCTGGGCAAAAGTTTTCCAATTTTACCGAGGAAGGAATATTTATTTCATTGGTTTAAACTTCACCGATCAAAAGTAAATTCCATATTCCAACTTCCGTCGTCGAAACGTGTACGGCCTTCTGGAATTTCGATGTAACGACGTTCGAGATGGATATGACCCTGGTTGCAAGTTTACATAGAAGCAGAGCGGGAAGCTTTTACGAAACAATTCCATTACGTCCGATCGTCAGAACGAATGTGGTTTTTGGGTGAAAATAGGTGGTACGGAGATCGTGGTAGGGAAGCAATATGAGGCTTCGGTGGAGAAGGCTAGAATTCGCATTCTTGTCCGAGACGAGCATCATATCCAGCCTCAAACATGCACTGCACATGATCCATTTCAATGTATGAGTACGTTGTTAGACTGTTCACTTTTCCATCCATTACCATTATCGTATCGACCTCTTTTCTTCGTTAAAAGGGCGGTACGGCGAAGCATATCTTTTATTTATCACCGGAAGTGAAACTAACAGGGACAGGGCAGAACAAGGCGGGCAAGTTAGTTACTCAGCCATTTACAACATATGATGAAGCATGCGGGTACCGCGGAAGTACGCCTATTGCATCATGATAGACGTATGATGTGTTGTACTGGAGGTGGAATAATAAAATAATACCATAGTTCAAGATCAAGATTCGCCATAAAAACGTTTCTTATATGTCCCGGGACCGGTGAACTTTTGTAACTGAGAGCAATGTGCAAGGTGTTGTATCCATGAGATTACAGTGCCAACATAAGCCTTTTAACATGCTGGAGGACTAAAATAAAAAACTTCTTTTATCTATCAGTTGGGATTAACTAGAGAAGAAAGACGATACTTCTTCTGTGGCGCTAGAAATATTTATACAAGTCAAGTCCTTCCTAAGATAAGGTTGTACGGTCATTCACAGAGAAAACCATATTGATCATAACTTTCAATTTGCTTTCGTTGCTTACCGGTGTGTCGCGTAAGTGGTTTTCTATCGCTGCTATAGAAAAAGTTGTTGATCGTGAACAGCAAACAAGAAATGCGTGTGGGAAGTGAATAGCGGTGGCGAAATTCTAGGAGCAAAAACACTAGAACACATCCTGCTGACCTGTTCTATTCTTAAAGGACAAAATTATTCGCCTCTGCTTGCTGTTCAATCAGGTTATTTTTTATCATTCATCATGCCTTGAAGTAAGTAGGGCACTCTCTAGACAAGTACGTATGCGTTACGCGAACTGAAGACAATCCACTTTCTTTTTATCCACGGTGAAAGGATGGCCGGCAACGACGGGTGTTTTTTCTCGGCCAACCTGTTCCGCTTTTGGGGCGTTTCTTTTGATGGTTTCGGCTATTTTTGGCACTCTATTTCCTCTTCGTTTCCTGTACTTATCCCTACCGTTTGAGGTTGTTCGGGAAACATTGTTTTTCTGTCGACGTCGATAGAAAAATTGGGCAAGTCGCAATTCGGCGTTTTAGCGACCTTGAAACCCAATTTACCCCATTGCGGGGATTATCTCAGTTCTTTGAGGGGTTCGCAAGGAGCATAGAACTAGTAAGTATCTATTTTCCAACATGTTATTTGATCCTGAAAAGGACTGATTTGGTTTTTCATATGATTATTTTGGAGTTCAAAATATAATTTCACAATTTTGAACCGTGGCATTAGAAAAACTTTTCCCCCTCCCTAATGAACCGATATCGTCGTCATCATATAGGGGTTGGTTTTTGGAACTAGCAAATGAATGGAAATGTAATCGATCTGCGCGGCGTAATCTGATAAATTACTTTGCTTTGCATATCATAAAAATCATAAGCCCAAACCCAAAAGAAATTCAATACGAAAGCTCATTATTTCCAGCCCATTAACGCGATACAAATCCTAAGCCTAGCCGTTGAGGGAGGGTTGGATGTGAATGAGGAATTCCACCATTTTAATCACTCCGTACACCCCGATAACCCCCAGCCACCCACCCACCCGCAGGTAGGGAAATAAATGAATAAATCAGCTAAATGGTTTCATGTAAGGTACAATTAACCTCGTTTTCTTTTTCGCCCGCCGGCGCCAAAATAAAGCTCATTTCCGTTTGCCTCGTGCCAGTTGCCTTCCTCTTCCGCACTCTGCCTGCCCGATAAACCACCGTTTCCGAGTAATCCTTCATGTGGTAACGCGTCTGAGTAAAGGGCGTACGCTTCAAGGGTTCGCTAGAACAAGTGTGCACGTGCGCGCGTGTGTGTGTGTGCAAATTGAACGAGCAACCAACATTGAGGTACGTGCGCATTTTCACAAAAATACCCACACCCGCATAAATATTCCGCGGAGTTGGTGGAAATGAAACTTCCGCCGTTTCGTCGGAATAGTACTTGGAGGAAGAGAAACTACGAAAGGCGCGTGATGAAAATTAACTTTCCGAATGTTCCCAACATTGAAGATACGTTTTCTATTGCTTTGTAAAAATGTGTACCTATACCTCGTTGCATCAACGAAATGGTTAATACATAATCCAAAGGAGCTTTATCCTTTTCCTCGACACACACTGCCTTTATGAAATATGATTTTCCTGTTTCGTAATGCTTTCCACCACAACACGGGCACGTCGGGGGCGCGTCATTAGTGTTGCGTTCCGTTTTTTTACCTTTTTCGGTATGAAGAAAAATTAATTCTTGCGTGATCTTCGACCGAAGAAAACAGAACGCTCCGCAGGGGCGAGAAGGAACCATTCATTTATTCGATTCCACGTTCCCAAAATCTGGCATTTAGAAACCATGCACACTATGTGTAGTGAGTCTCCTTCCATTCACGTCGGCGACGGAAAAATGGAACGTTACACCTTCCTGCGATAAAAATGTCCGAGCAGAAAAAAAGAACCCAAAAGGGCTAGAAGGAGGAAATCAATGAAATTTATACATAACGTTGTGGTCAAACCTAACTTTCGGAGGATTAAGGGCGCAGGTATTAACCGTCCGTCTTATTTCGGAGTTTCAGCTCCTTTATACTTTTCCGATACGAATAAAAACATCCATTTCTGTGCAAAGTGAGAGCCCTAGTCACCGCACACCCTTGACGTTTCCGGGGTTTTACAGGTCCGGAGCGTCGGTTTGAATGCAATCAATTTTAATCAAATATTCTAATCAACAGCTCCCGTAATCAAAAATGGCATTCGTGGAGCTCAGTTTCTACGAAAATAAAACACTGATTTCCACTACCTTCGGCAGGTGGCCGGGCCCGACCTTCCTTCCTGGTAAATGGGCTTTTATGATGTTTTGCGTTCGTTTCCAATCTTTAATTACTAGAGGGGCTGGGAACAGGAGAGAGGACCTAGTTGCTAAGTGGTAGGGTAGCGGGGAAGGGGGGAGTGGCCGATCGATTCGATAGGTATATCAATTCCCAGCCATTCAATCGTCCTTTGGATGCGGGGTTGTGCGTGTGCCTTGTTCAACAAGGATGTCCTTTCCGTGTCCTTCTCTGGCCAGTGCGACATTCCGGGAACTATATTCATAGGCTACCGGATTAAATTACCCCGACAACAAACGCAGCCATCCAGGTGGGTGGAGTAATGACGGATGAAATATACATTTCTATCGCCCTTTCGAACACTACTCCTCTCGGTTTGACGACGGGGAACGACTAATGAAAGAGAAAATGTCGTCCTCAAAGATTTATCCGTCCGTGCACCAGAATCCGATTTATTTACTCTTTCTCGTTCCTTGGCACCCAAAACGTGCAGACGTCTCTTCGTTGTCGCTTAGCGACATTTATGTAGCTCAAGGAAAACGATTTCCTGGAATCAGCATGAATTACTGTTAATTCATCAATCAAAACTAGTTCGTCGTCTCGTGGTGAAGATGATTACTGTAAATCTAAGCAGTAGTCGTCCAACGCTCACGTACAAGTTTTATGATAATTTCGAGATTTGCATATTATTTTCCTACGAAACACATCGTAACCGTAGAAACGTTGTCAGCATCAAGTAAATTATCATTCCTTGAATCGTTGCTTAATGCATTTTAACGGCGTCTCACCGCTTGGGGCAAGTTCCGGATGTTAACCTTGCCAATGCGTTTAGGGACAAAGTCGTGGGATTTAGATAATATGGTAGTTGTTGTAAATACACTACAATAACAACCGGTTTGAATGCAAAGTTGTTCAACCAAATTGGATTTGGAACTGGAATGCTTGATACTGATTTGATAGTTAAATCATTCAGATCAGCTTCCATTTTTGGAGCAATGGAAACGTGTGATGGAGGCATTAGATAATAATTCTTGTATTTGTATACTCCTTTGCGATGCCACCGGATTGTTGGATCTTACGTTTGAAACAGCTGAGCTTTCTGTTCTTCGCTTGTTTTTTCTCTTTAATTCTCCTGCACAAAATATTGGCAAGAAAATGGGGTAATGGGGTATAACTCCGGTGGTTTGTCTGATGTTTGCAGGTTCGTTTTTCGATGCATCTTGTTGGCGCCCGTCCCGCCATAGCAGATGAATCAGGTAGACACCATCGTGGGTGTTTGTGTTTCCGACTTGTTTTTCCAACCTCAATATGATGGATTGCATGCGCGCGCGAGCAAATGACATAAACGTTGCTTCTAATACCGCTTGAAGGCGGCGTTTGAGTTCTAGCGATCGTGCTTCTGTAAGCACCTTCAGTGGAAAAAACAACATCTGGTTGTCCCAAAACCCATCTGCGCCCCGGGGTTAATGATAAATGGGGGCGTTCTTTAATTTGCCTCTTAAACTCTAACGTAATGCAGTCAGATTTTACTCGAAATTCTTTTTTTTTTAATTGTTACCACAAGACTTCAGGAATAATTATGCCAAAACATCTTAATTGAGTCATTGAATCTTTCGTTGAGTAGAAATAATTTTCTCGCAACCCATAATTTAGTCTGATTCATCCACCTTTACATAGGTAGCCTTGTTAGTATAAGTAGGGACAAGAAGCATGAAGCGATACATTTATCTCCACTGACCAAATCTTGGTTCAGGCCACGAACGAACATTCATCACCTTCCCAAATTTTATTTGGGACGGGAAGAAGACGAGCGCACCGGAAGCCGGAACCGCCAGCCGTACATACCATCGTGCTAATGAGACGCGAGCTTCTAGCATCGGCGGTCGCTTTTCCCTGTCCCTATTTTTCCCTTTTTCCCCTGCTGACGTAGCCCTGACAGTCCGAAGTAAAACACATCGTAAATCTTTTTCCTCCGCTCGTCGTCGGTTACGTGCGTTGAACAAGCGATAAAACTGTCGTTAAGTCAATGCCGCCGCCGTGATGCCGCCTGTCTTCGATCCCTCGCGCGGAAAATCGTCTACACGCAGGTTGTGGGACGAGGGATGGATTTTTTTTTTTTTTTTTTTTTTGAGAGCATCGCAGATAACTTGTTTTTCTTTTTACTCCTGTTTGCCTCGCGGCTCCACGAATGGAGTGTTTTGCATGCCGTGGGAAATTTGTCCCCCGAAAATGCTCCATAGGATGATGGTCCTCCAGCATTATTGGTCTCTGATTGCCATCGGGGGTGAAAAGGGGGAGAGGGAGTAAACCGTTGCCCTGGGCGTGTTTCTCATCCCCCCGTTTCATTCCTCCTCCATGTGCTCATGATGACGTCGATGATGTTGATCATAAATCATGCTCTAGTTTCGCTCTGTTTCCGGCGGCGGAAGTCGCCACCATTCCCACATAAGGTATTTTAACGGTGTCGTCGTGTATTATGAGGCAGGTTCCTCGGGCGCCAGTGAAAAATATCACCGCTCGAATGAGCAACTTTTACGAACAACTAGTGTCAAACATTAATTGATAGTGCCTTTTTTTCCACCTTCGCGTCATTTACCGGGTGTATGTCGTTTAGAGTTTAGAGGATTGAGTTTAACGTAAATGGAGACGAATTTAGGAAAATGTATTTTACACGCTAAACGACGCGGTCAGGGTTGTTTTTTCCTTTCTTCCTTCGCTGGCATAAATATGCTAATTGGATTTGGCAGCTAAATATGCTGCAATGTTCGCTGATGAGATTCTTTCAATCCCGGCAGATGGTGCAAGTCTCATTTTCTTAAAACTCGTTCAGGAAAATTAACTACCATCACCGAGCCCCCCACTCCCCACTCTTACACTCTCCCAACGACTTTTTTGAGGATGTGCCGATGAGTGTTAAAACTCATAAACTAAGCGAACATCAGCGCAAGATTGATTTGCGGGAAGCGCGGGAAAAACTTTTCCCAACAGCAGCAACAACGGCTTCAAGCGCTGAAGTAATCCAGTAGCAAAGAACCAAAAAGAAAAAAGGTGTTAACAGTTTGCTTTTGTTTAATTAGAAATGAAAATTCACCGTGACACTCGATAGGGGATCAATGTACGAAAATCTTTGCCTAACAGTTGGGGGGAAAGTTTCTTTTGCGCCTTTTAGCTTGTTCAAGAGTTCATCGTAATTTGTGTATCTTGAGTGAATATTAAAATTCTCATTCATGTGTTCCAGGAATTCGTTAGCTTTCCACGGCTCGGGTTTTCTAGAAAAGTAATTTGTTTGTAACGAAAAAGTTATGTTTCCACCTTCCTATGCTCGGGCCTCCTCATCCATTGGACGGGGGTTGGGCGTAGGGATCCGCCAATCCGATAAATCTTCTTTCCATTCCAATGAGCTCCGATTTGTCCAAGCGATTTGAAGCGACGAAGATAAATAAAACCCTTCAAAAAAATTAAGTCTCAAGCAAATCCTTCGATCGCGTGGGCTCGGTTCGATGAGCATCCCGAAAGCACGATTGTATTGAAATGCTCCGATCGAAAATTTCATATTTCGAATATCCTATTATATTCCACTCCCCGGAGATGCTTCTTTTTTGTCGCGTCTTCGACGCGAGTTAAACCAATTTTTCTCATTCGTTTTCTTCTCTCGATCTGTGAGAGTTTATTTCTGGATAAAAAAAACCATAGATCCTGTATGAATGATAATCGAACGTTTGTGTGTTTTAAATTCTATTCATCGCAAATCCTCGCAGTATTTAGTTGGAAATTTTCCCTGTTGGGATCTATTTTTCTAGCGTTGTTCGCCTAAAATCTACGATGATGATTGTATTTTATGTTTGACCAGACACATGAGAGGATTAATACACATCCACTTTCGTTTCGAATTCTTGTAGCGTGTGAAAAACCCAAGCCCGATTTAAACAAAACTTTTCTTAGAGCAAAAGATACCGGGGGTTGAAAAATATTTTTATACTGGTTTTATAGTATGATATCTAGTTTCATATGTATAATTTATAAATATATTTATTAATATTTATATTTATATAATTTAGAGAAATTGTGATTGTAATTTTCGTTTGGTTACAAGTCTCTTACTAAAGGTAAATCGAGCATGTTTTAATTTCTTAAGCAATTTTTTAACAAACGTTTTAATTCAGTTATTCATGATAATTTGCATTTCCTTTTACTACATTCAAGCAAGCTATTCTATTGGGCTTTAAGGAAAAATAAAATTCACAGTAGTTCGAACGGGCTGGGCCGTACTGAACGCTTAAAGTCGATCTCTGCGAACCTTCTAAATTTGCTTGCTTTCTCGTTTTATATGCTCCCTTATCGCAGCTATAGTTTGCCCCGACCACCGGACCTCCGCGTGATGATTGTTGGCTCCGAAACCTTACGGTTCCTTTTCCCTTTTCGAAACCGCAATTCATTTGGCAAGAAAGGAGCGGTTGCGTGCGCCGGGCGGTGTGTTATGGTTAAATACTGATCGCCACAGCGTTGGGAAAAATTATGACGGTCAAACGAGGAGAAAATGGACTGCGTACGCAGCAGCGACTCCCCGTAGCCGGTTGTGATTGGTCAGTGGTTAAGAAATAATGTACGCAATAAAGCAAGGAACGAAAGAAACACACAGCTTGTTAAATCAGTTGTGCTTCTGCTGGATTTGATATAATTAAAAGAACTGGCGCAGTGGTGTTAATTTTGTCAAATGATTGCTAATTTGATTCGCTAGCATGTTTTCATGCTTTTTAATCAATCTTGTTTAATGATTCTTTGCTGTACCAAGAACAGAAGACTTTCCCACCCCACTCCCAAGAGTGATTGGCAATTAAATTTAAGAAAATAAAAAAGTTCTTGCGGTTTGATTTGGAAACCCGATTTGTTAAGGCGCTTTCGGTAGAGCGTGTTTCGTGAAACTTGGCGACTGATGTGGTTTGCGCTATGTATTACTCTAAACCGCAAACCACACATCCTTTCCTTTCCCTCGACAGTTTCCGTGCTGTGTCCAGTGTCTGTAACTTTTCTGAGGTTACTTCAAGTTTTAGCATCTACGGGCTGTTTTGGTCCTTAGGCTCGTTTAATTTTACTTTCTTTTGGGTTTTTCCTTTAAACCCAAACATGGGGGTGAATTTAAAGATTAAAAACGTAGAAAAGGACACATGCTTGGAACGCTGTTGAAAGAGAAAAATTATCTGCCGGATTCCTCCAAACAGGCTTTTCCAGCAGACTCACACAAGGACATCCTCACTGTTTCCAACGGGTGGCACATCTGTTGGTGCGTTCAACCGATGAAGTTTTTGTAGAAAGTATGATGGTTAAAAAATAAAACTCAACTAAATCCCTCGTCCGTTTTCCTGTTCTCATGAGAATGTTGGTGGAAACCGGTAAAGCACACGATGCTCGGGAAAAGAGACGAATAATAAACGCGCCACCAAAGGCGGCCCATTATTTGACGGAAAAACGCAGCGAAGGAAACGCGCGTAATCAGTGGCGGAATTTTCTGTTTGCATCCACATATCTCCTCTTCAAACTGCCTCTTTTTCCTGCTTCTGTCATCCAGCACAAAGGCCCCGACTTCTCTCGGGAGCGGCTGCAGACAATTAAAACGAGCTTTTCACTCATATGGAGCTATTTAAAAAGGGATAAACCGATCGCGAAACCGGCTGCAAAGCGCTGTCCGATGGAGCATAGAAATTTACAAAGTGTGAGGTGGAGAGAAAGATAGGCCGGGGGAAGGGAGGGGTTCATAAAATATTTCCACGGAAATATGAGCCCCCGAACCATCCGTTGAGAGGGACATCGACTTCCGCTGCGGATACGTAGGCATTTTGGATACCCTTTTATTCACATGTGCGCTTAGTGTATGTATACTCTTGGTGTAACTAAAGCGGTTTTTTTGTGACCGATTTTCTAGCTGATCATTTTTAACTTTTTCTTTTACTCTTGAATCTTACGTGCATGGATGGTACTAGGACCAATACTTTTATTTTTATTTTCACCTTCACTTAAACTGGATTAACGCTGAGGATGTCTCCAGGCGGCTCGTTCTTCTTGGTCAAAACATATTTATTGCGAAAATGTTATCTATGTATGCATATATTATCTTGGGAAAACATTCCACCGTACTCAACACCAGTTGGTGTACTTAATTTGTCGACTTTGTTTTTACTTGTATCTAAAAACGTGTTTTCCAGCATACTTCCTAGCCTCATACGTTTGGGAAACTTTTTCAGTTTGTGAACTTTCCAACGATCCCCCCAACATATGGCGCGCACAGAGGCCATCCGCACAAAAAAAAAAACTCATACAAAGAAGAGCCTCATAAAAAATCGTTTGGAATTCTCACATTCCCCGAGCCGTTTTGCTGCTCGAATAACGCTCCGGGGGGAAATGTTTGAATAAAGCATCGTAACATACCGATGAATAATTGAAAAAAAAGCGACTTGACGGAAGGATTTTCCGACTGTCTACAGAAAAAAAAAGACAGAACAGATTGTTGCTTCCCCGTCTCGACGCGGCTATATGCGACGAGAAGAGAGTGTATTGTAGTTTTTCGTAGGATTATTTTTTTACATTTCTCCCACAGAACGATTCTTTTCCATCTGTTGTCAAAGGTTGTTTGGTTTGTTCTGTTTTTTCGCCGGTGGGATTTTGTCTGCTGGGGCCTATTTTGTAACTGAGATTGTAGTGTTTTATTTTGCTGTTTCTAGCAACGGTTTCGTTATTTTGAGTGTCAATCGGACCAAGTTAAAGTTGGCTAAACCACTGATATTGATGACGAAGTCAAACTTGTTGCCTCGATTCCGTAAAGTTCAGTAAACCAAAGGGAAATGTGTTTTTCATAAGAGAGATTCTTTTGGAACTTTGTGTGTCTGATTTTGTAACGCGCAAGATTTTAATATTAATTTAATTAGTTTTTCATTGCATTGACCTTGTTGTCGATTTTCCATATACTTTCTCAACCCTACGTTGTTTGTAATTTTTGCTTTGGAAATTAAGTTTACTCCAGATCCTGTGTGTATGTTGAAATGTCCTGACAAAGAAAGCGGAGAATTTGAAACCTGGTGTTTGTACATGGCGCAAAGTTTTCCATGTAAAACAGCCAGCACACCATGATGCGGGTCAACAAAATCTGTCTCTGTTAGTGGCGCTTCTGCAGAAGCGTGACGACAAAAGATATGACAATCTGTTTTACACCTTTTCTTTCGCCAGACACTTTCCTTGGCACCACAAGACCATTATTACAGCACGAAATAAACATGCATATCTAGCTCCTTACATTTTATTTTATTTTCTTACAATTGTTTAACCGCCACCGTCGTCGTGCTCGACTGAAATTGATTTATTTCAATTGCTACATCGGCGGTTGTAATGGCCACACCATTATTACAACCGATCTCGCAGCTGTGACTGTGCGGTTTTGGTGAAAAAACGGAACTCTAACCTGCGCTTGCGATAGGCAGGCATGTCGTCGTGTGTGCTTGGCGATGATGGTGGTCCAATTTTCCTATTCGTTTTGGCGGGACATGTTTGCGTAAATGATATCGCACAATATCATGGCTTTTTTGTTGCTATTATTATTTTGCAAGAAAACCGTGCCGTTATGCAAAACATAACGCCGGTTTCCCATTGCTTACTTTCGCATGGAAATTGGATTCGTTTGGGCCAACCATATTTCCACCGTTCGAGGGCGAGGCCATTTTAAAGATCGATTTCGACACGCCTAAAATACTTTCCATGTTCTTCACCCCGCGCGATATGTTTTGGGGGGTGCGAAAATGGTACGTGAGAAAAAAAACACACACACACAGCGTTAAACCGTACATTGGGCTTACCTTCTGCTTGTCCATAATCCTTGTTTTTTGTAGTAATGACGTTCCAAAGTAATCTTATCCTGGGAATGTGCTTGCGCCAGGGCGTGAGTGAAACCTATTTGTTTATTTACTTTTCCCACATAAAGCTCTGCCGTCGCCGGCGGCATAACGGTAAAGGTTATTGTTAGCATACTTTAGGGCATTTACAACACACTTCAGGATGTTTTCGCATAAACGTGGATAAGCATACCCCGGGAAAATGTGTGACGGTGGAGGGGTCTCTTTTCAGGATACTTTTAGCGCCATACAGGCACGAGTGAGCGATTCAGGAGTATAACACTTTTAGTGTAATTTATTTCTGTTCTCCTGGATACATCGTGTATTCACTCCTCACCTCTTCTAGATGGAACCCGTTAACGATTCTTGTAGATATATAGTTATTAATTAGCTGTTTAGTCTGGCATCTGGTGGAGCCCTCCCGAATAATTGATGCCCTATGCTCGGGAGATGAGGTTTCGTGGAACTACTTACTTTAGGGAGGTGAAAACGAGGAGGTGTATGTCTCATTTCCCCGTAGAAGCACAATGGAGCCTTTCACTAACGCCGCCAAGTCTTCAGGGATCGGGTGTTAGCCACTACCTGGTTGTACGTCGTTATAGTCTTCTGCTGGTAGGAGGGAGAATATCCAGACATCTTGCCGAAACACATCAAGGGAGTGCAGGGACAGGGTGGGAAAGTGCCCCTGGCTTTTCCCTTCCCTCCTGCCGTGTTACTCGACCTTTGTCCGCTTGGTTCGTGGGACGTAGAATAGTACGCGACCGGAAGAATCCATACACACACGAACGACTCCCATCGACAAAGTCACTCGACTTCCCCACTATTCGGTTGGTCCGCCGGAAGTATAAAAGGATTTTACACCGATCCGCACAATTACGTAACGGGCGAGTTTTAGACACGGCGCGACGATGATGGCGTCGTCGACGACATTGTCGCGAACGGAATTTTGATGCCGCTTAAGGACTTTTGTATTCCACGCTCCGGCGCGAAGAGGAGATGGTGTGGAGGTTTGGTTTGTGCAAGCCAACCAGCGTAACCCCACCGCATACACATGAGAGACGACGAGGATCATTGTTGCATACCACAGAGGGAAGAGACGGTCGGAGAAGAATGTGTGTTTCCTCGCAAGAGATCACAACCACCTCCGACGACGACGACGCCGCCATCGTGGTTTCGGTTGCGTGCGATGTGTGAAAGGCGCTGTTCGAATCCTCCCACCGCGGGGACATGTTTTTGTTAGTGTGGTGTTTCTGTGTGAAGAATCGTAAGCAGGACGAGTAGAGGACTGCCTTTCCGCGGACTTACGCACGCCACCGACGCTCGGCTTAACGGCGTGCCGTAACAAAACGTTTTACTGCCTTCGGGACGAGATTTTATAATAGAGTCATTTTTTGGCATTTTCCTCGCTCCACAAGCTCCTGTTCGCCGCCGTCGGTGTGTAAGTATGCGTGTGAGTGCTTGATGGTTTCTTAAAATGGGGCGAAGGAAGAGAGGGTGGTTCGCATTATGCGAACGGGGGTGGAAAATCTCGCTGACAGCAAAACCCCACCTCGGACCTCGTTGAAGAAAGTAACTGATGGCGTATTAGGGCTGGGACAGCGGGTGGTCGCGGGAAAAGAAGCGATGTCACGCATTTGTTTGAAGTAGTTGAACGGGGTTTTTATTGCCTCCTTTTTGACGTGTGCGCGCATTGTTCGCCCTCGCAGTGTTTCACATACTTCGCATGGTGAAAAACGCTTTGTCTCGTCACTCCTTCCAAAAGGCGTTTTTGGCGAACTCCAAGGATCAAATCGATGTTTGCGTGCGGTTAATGTGGATGACATTTGTCAAACAGCACAGTGGAGCCTTTTTGGGTTGGAAAAAATGACGCGAAGGTGAGACCTTACACAGCCTTATGACTTTAATTTGCTCAAAATGGGAGACAAACACACTTTCAGACTGGAATGTCAAATTACGAAATAATATTCACACGTAGACTTTGAATGAAATAATAATGTTCTGTTAATTTATCTATTCCCTTTATTTTTACTGCGATACTGCGATATTATTTCAACATAAGAGAGCTGGTTTTTCCTCCTTATTATTTTCAGTTTCATGGCACCAAAATGGGGTTCTTGTCCTTTTCATTTTTTTTTATTTAAAGATTTCTTCCATGAACTTCGAAGTACTTGGCAAAGGTCGCACTTGATTCAAGCACTTGAGAAAGGTCCGACAGTGTACTTTTTTTTGTCTCTGTACAATGCTTAGTTTCGCATTTCCCTTCCGGCTGGTCACCCGTCTGCTTATATCGTTCGAAGGAGCGTGGAAAACAGAAAAGTGATTAGCGAAACATCGGTAATCGATGTGGAAAACTCAGAAATTAACTGAGAAAAGTTCTTAATGGAACCCGCGGAAGGTTGAAAGTGTTTTTCCCAGGACCTGTTTTCCCGGTGTTTTCCTTTTTTTCTTTTTTGGTGTGATATTGCCCTGTCACGAAACCATTATCTTCTTCCTGACCTTGGGTGTGAAGCTTGCAATATGAATAAGGATGCTGAGTGAGTTTTCATTGGCCATTTGTGTGTCCATTCTGGTGTCGATTCCATTTTCTCAATTTTCTTGAAACAGAATTTCTTGCAGTTTTCAGTCGTAACGTTTTTTCCACTTGATGGAAGAAAAAAATGTCACGGTTAAGAATTCTTTGCTTCTAAACACCTATCCTTTCGTGTTTTGTTCGGAGGTTGCTTGTGAACCGCTAGCTTTAGTTTTCCTCCGTACTAATGTATTTTTTTTATCGATACTACGTAACCGGGGACGATGTGTGAACGTATTGGAAATCTTTTCGTCATCTTGGCCAGGGGCAGAAAAGTGATGACGCAGGCAGGAAAAGGACTCCCGTGCGACCGAAGTGATTGGAACGTCGGGTCTTCTAAATATAAACACTGTCGTTCATTTGACCACGCATTTTCTTTTTTAACTTCCCTCTCTAGTTAGTATCACTAAAATGGAGCAACTTTTCCGGCTCTCTCTCTTTCACGTGGTCCGTCATATTTTCGGTTCGTCTACTTGATGGACAGGTTTTTGCTTTGTGTCTGCTAGTTGATTTGTTTTTCGCCCAAATTTCTTCTCCACAAATCTCGAAATTCTTGCCGCATTTTCATGCCGCGAATGGGCGACGCACTAATTTTCCCCCACCCTCACATAGAACGCGTCCGATTCTTAGTGGCCAACAAAGCAAGCACTTCGGATGGTTCGAGGGGGTTACGTTTTTTTTTTGTTTCTTTCAACCCAACATTCCGGCTCGACTCGCGGGTCTCCCTCGGTTGGCCGTCATTTTACTTTGACACGCACATTTGACTGCGAAGGAAATGAGTGACAAGTTCGATATTTTCGTCCCGCCAAACTGCGCGAAGTTCGTGCGTCGCTAGGTGCCTCTGTGCGCTTGTTGCGTACGGGTGGAATATGGAACGGAAGCCAATCGATGATGATGATGTGTGTGCGGTGCAGGCAGGTTTACTTTTCTGCGTTATTGTTTAGCTATATTTAATTTATCGTATTTTCCTGCTGCTGATTTTGGACCACATTTCAAATAGCTATATTTTGTCTATTTGAGTTGAGATTTTTACACTCACTCCGGAGCTCTAGTTGACGGTTCGGTTCATGTGTGGAACAATTTCGCTTCTATGCAGGGACACTACCGTCATGGTCCGCGCGGCCTCTCCATATGGTAGGCGTTTTTGATGTTCATCTGCTTGCAAGTGAATGCCGCCCCGCAACCAGATGTTTTGTCGAGTACGCAGTGCCGAAACGGACGGAGCGGATAGCAAAAAGGGAAGGAAAAAGAAAACACACCGACGGCGCCATCGACGTCGCGCGGAAAATGGTGGGTTTTCCAAACCGTGTGTACCCGGAGTTCAGTTTTTGGTCGCGGCGACGACCGATCGATCCGCATCGTTTGACGCAAGTAAAATGTGGCCGTTGACAAAACGTCTTCTCTCTGTACCAGCTATCTTGAGGTGAGGAGGTGGTGGTCAAGCGGGTTGGTGGGTGGATGCAAAGTACACGTTTCCTAACCGTCGACGTTGTCCAAGCGGGGAGGATTTAGCGGACGCGGGGGGATTGGGAAAAGCGACAGCTTGAAGCTGCTGCCCAGGGCCACTACAGAAGATTTTCCACCCTTGAGCACGCACACTACCTCGGAACCGATCCGTGAACGAACCGATGTTTTCCTTTCGAAATTTATCTCATCGATTTTCTTACACAAATTTGTGAACGGTCGGAAAAATTAAAGAAAAGAGTTTGTATGTAAAATGTGACTGCTTTTCAATTAACGATGACGATGTAACCAACGTAAGACAAAAGTTCTGTGACAGATAGTACCAAATTGAACAAATTTGAAAACTACCTCCAACCCGCGAGATTGTTGGGGTTGATAAATTATTAACACAATCATTCAGATGTTCTGTCAAGATCTGATTTCATTCCCCTGACACCATTCACTCGGCTATCTAGTGGATTATACAATTAAAGGAAGCACGCTACCCTGAACAAGAACATTTTCCAGACGGTGAAACTTCGGTTCCGGGAGTGATAAAATTCAAGTTACGTAACACAGCAGATTGACATGAATATTTCAAGTTTCTATGCTCCGACGGACATCTCTCAAGAGTGTCAGTGAGACAGAGTCAGTGAGTTGGAATAGAGAGTCAATTTATTAATTCACTCAGTACACTCAGCATGATTTGGCTCCCTGAGAGTGATTTAAAAGAAAATTTATGTATGTGATTTAAAACACTCTTCGAGGAGCCAAATCATTCTCACTGAGTCGAATCATTCTCACTGACTCGAATCATTCTCACTGAGCAAATCATAAATGAACCCAAATCCCCTAGTAAATTGAATCCGACTCACTCATTGCAATGAATTAACTCACTCACACACTCTGACTCAGTTTGCACTTCACTAGTTTCCACCCATTTTGAGGTAAACTAGGGATATTTTTTCGATTTTCTTTTTATCGATGTCGTTTACCTGCACCGCTGAAACTCTAAACTAGAGACGTCTCTCTGTAAGCTACTTAGTATTATTTTTTATTTCTCGCTCAGAAGCTTCTCGGCACAAAGCTGCGTCCACCATCCCTAGGCCTTTGTTTGCGTAAAGATTTCAATTATAAATTTTAATGAACTTCCCGGCGGCAGCAAAGAAAACCCGCTGCTTGCCCGACCGAATCAATATGTGCTCACTCATCAATGCTTCGGTCTCCACGTCGAGCGACGTAGAGCACACACTGTTGCTATATACGGCAAATACAATGGAGTGCAAATGTCTACTACATCCCACCATCGCTCACTTTCCCTCACCGGCCCGAAGGGACGTTGGGATCTGTCTTTGAATATCACCGGATGTAGGTGGTGGTAGTAGTGGCGGAGGAGAGGGTGTCGGTCGGTCGCCACGACTTATTCTCCCACCAACCTATCTCCGGTTGAGGAGTAAACTTATCAACGATTCATGAGCTCCACCACCACCAACCCAATTCAAGAGGAACTTCAATCTCTGCTGAAACTGTGAAGTTTTCTTTACAGTTCCCCTCCAATCGGTTCCGGTGAACGGCGTTCCCTCGGAGGGCGGTGGCGACGATTGCGGTTAACAGTGGTCTAGTTACGCACGCCGGGGGGAAAAGAAGCCTTAGGACTAATAGACCCTTCAGTTGGGGCGGGCAGCAGAGGAGGAGGAGCGATGCTGGGCTCCGTCGGGTCGGAAAGTTTCTTGGTTTGGCCTCGTAAAGTCCGGGAAGGCCGACTTCTCGGTGGAATGTCCTCGGGTTTCCCCGAACGCGGGAAGAGAGTTTCCGTACGCAATGAATAAATGATGTCCGAACGTACAATAATGGTGTGTTGTGTGCGTTTTTGAAAGACCTTAGGCGAAGGTAGCGTAACCATCCAAGGGCCAGGACGTGAACGTGATGCTGCTGCTGCTCCGGTATTCTGGAAAGTCCCTCCCGGAGTTCCACGTGAATTTACTCCACCACCTGACTGTGCGATGAAGAGAAGTCACCTGTCTGTTTCGGTTTGGAAAGTCATCAAAATCAATGCAAACCCGCCCTCCCTCCCACTTCAAGCAAATCCTTTCTCCTCTCGCTAATGGATTCTAGACCAGATAAGGATTGAAAAGAAACCAGACCTCAGGTTTGTGCGCCTCAGCGTTTAATGGGGTTCAGGTGCAGTTATAGCAGCGGGTCTCAAAATAACGACGTTTATACTATAACGAGATGGAGAAGCAAGCATTACCACCGACCTCCACACCAGCAGGTTTCCCGTAACGTCCCAGCAGTTGTGGTGCATTCGTTTCTATTTTTAAGCCCTCGTGTAGGCTTTCGAAATGCAACAACCCCATTCCACATTCATCGCCCCTGTTCCGGGTCGTCCTTTTCCTTGAGTGGTGCGTCCCTTTCTGGGACAAAATGAAAAAAAAAAAAAAACACACACACACACACATGGGAAAAGCTGATGCCACATCGTTCGCTCCCGGCAAAAACAACGATGTGGTAAATCACTTCTCCCTGGGGCTGACGGGAAAAGGACATTTTGCACATCCTCTTTTTTCCACTGTCGGAGAGTCCTCCAGGCGACAGAGGGATGGGGGGCGGGACGGGTTTGTTGAAGATGTCTCCCAAAGGCTTCAGCGAAGAGCGCCCCCCTCACGTACGTGGTACGATTACTGGAGGATGTGTTACCAGCCAGCCTCTCTTGTTGTCACCGCTGGCTGGAAAGTATAAATAGCGTCGTCCCGAACTTGGTTGGCATGCCTTCATCTTTTTGTGGCGCAAACGTCGCTTAAAATTGTGATGCCCATTTTTGTCATCTTTCTGGTACCTCTCGGGCGCTTTGGGCTGTTGTTTCAGACTGCCAAAATACTGTGCCACCAGCGAGAGAGGGCTGAGGTACGTCTTTGTTGCAGCAGATTTCATTTGTAACCTGGTTTTTTCCTGACTCGTTTTGTCGAAAGAGTTTTGTGTGTGTTTGTGTTTTACTTCTATAATTTGAAGGAATTTGCTTCTTTGTAATGTTTCAAATATTAATACCAGCTATTATTGCTTTAAGCCATAAATCTACGATAAAAGATGTTGGTTATTTGATTCTCTTCCACTGCACTACTCTGGTTTTATTATACTGAACAGAAACACAGATTACAACTGATGAGGCTAACAGACAGACACAGAATAATATCTTGCTTCACATTCATCATAGTCTACTACATGACTATAGCCTACTCGATTGTTGAAGTTGTAATCGCAAAACTCAACACTCCTCCTCAATTACAACCGCTTCAACAATTCCCTTAGGTCAAAGTTAACAACCTAGACAGCTTCTTGAACTTTGTTTTTCCTAGTGGCTTGGTAAAGATGTCAGCCACCATGTGTTCTGTGGGACAATAAGTGAGTTGCAACATTCCGTTTTCACACAACTCCTAATTTCTTTTACATGACGATTTTCACAGTACTATGGTCTCTGTGACCCAGGCGACGATGCCACATGTCAATGCAGTTAGCATTATGTCCGGCCGTTGCCAACAGTGTACGCTGTACATCGGTATTGAGCTGATAAAGATTTCCATTGCGTTGTCCTTTCATCAACACTTTGCCGTCTTTCTTCACAACGCAGCCATTTTTGGAAAAGTTTACTGAGCAGTTCTCATCACACAACTTGCTTACAGACAGCAGACTTCCTGACAGTGACGGCACATGATACACATGTTTCAGCCTCACAAGGATGTCCTTTTCATTTCCATTAATAGATCGAAACTTAGCAGATCCAAACCCTGCTGCAGATGTTTCCCTTCCATCAGCCAAGCTTACATTTGTGGTGTTCGCACGTATATCATCTAGTAGCGATGCGTTGCTAGTCATATGAGAAGTTGCTCCTGAATCGAAGATCCATGACGCAGAGCAATTCTCCTTTTCAGATCTAGCTCCCAAACACACTTCTACTTCTGCATTTTCATCCACCAAATGCGTCTTCTGTTTAAACGATCTGTTCACAGCTTGGTCCTCCGTCTTTTTCAGTAGTCGATCCTGTTCTAGCTTCCTACAGTAGCGCCTAATATGCCCTTCTTTATTACAATAATGGCAGAGCCTTTTCTTTTGCACAGGTTGCTTCGTTTTTACAACCTTACAAGAATGCTCTCCATTTCCATGGCCATCACGCTCGACTCTCTTCCGCCATTCATCTAGAAGCTTTCCTTTCACGAATTGTAAATTCAAATCTTCTTCTGGTCGGCTTTCTAGGGCGCTTATCAAAGTATCATACGATGCATGCAGACTGGATAAAATAATAGCAACCAGCCAATATTCTTTCAGAGCATCTCCCATACTTGCGAGTCGGTTCGACAATTGCGTTATTTCAGCAAGATGTTCTGCCATGTTGCCATTTTCGGGCAATTGTAGACGAATCAGTTTCCTCAGAACATGGATTTTGGAAGATAGCGTGGCTCGTGCATGGTGTTTCCGCAGAGCTTCCCACATTTCTCTTGCAGTTGCGGAACGGATGACGTGACACGCTTGGTTGTCGTCGATGGACAAACCAATGAAAGCTCTAGCCCTACCATCTTTAACAATCCAGGTAGTATCAGGCGTATCAGGCTTCTCATTTTTCACTACGTCGATCAATCCTTCCTTGGTCAGCAACAACTCCAGCCGAAAACGCCAGATTTCATAATTGAAATCGTTCAACTTTTGTATCGAGAAATTCGTATCCACCATTTTCACGCTCAAGATTCTGGGCCCATAACCTGTTGGTTATTTGATTCTCTTCCACTGCACTACTCTGGTTTTATTATACTGAACAGAAACACAGATTACAACTGATGAGGCTAACAGACAGACACAGAATAATATCTTGCTTCACATTCATCATAGTCTACTACATGACTATAGCCTACTCGATTGTTGAAGTTGTAATCGCAAAACTCAACAAAAGAGACTAATTCCACGTAACAAGAGTATGCAATTTTAGATTCCAAATTCCTGTCCATCATTCCAAAATCCTTCCGAGAAGCACAAACAGCATGATAATCTTCTGTACTGTCACCGACAAAAATAAAAGTCACAACACTGTTTCAACTATTCACGGTGACTATTTTAGAGTCACGTGAACCATTCTACCGTCCGGCGGCGGACGACGATATACAAACCTTTGTATGTTGGGTATGTTTTTCGTTGTAGCCATGATGATCCACAGGGTACAACTCCGTCCGGTCGTAACTCCGGGTCGGCCGTTGTCGTTGTGTGTCACATTAAGCGTGGGGAAATGAGTGTGGCTTTGCATAAATTATCAGCTTCATTTCGGCAGGCTGCCGACAACTGTCATAACACACACACACATACATACATCACTCATGAGACACACCGGCGTTGTGTTTTGGGTATATGCGGTTATGACGAGATATACAAAATGCACTTCCCTTCTTCCATTTTCACGCGCCCAACGGAACGGAATTGTGTTGGGAGCTAGGTTTTTGCAAAGTTCTTCTCACACACAGCTAAAGGGGACTGGCTTTTCCGTGTCCAGGTGGTGAATGTTTGATGGGGCACCAGGCGCCTCCATTGTGCATAGGCACGTGCTCCGAGTTCTATCTATCTATTTTGCCAGACAGAGCCTGTACGTGTGGTGTGTATGTGTGTGTGTGCTAGTTTGTTGGAATTTTAAGCCACATTCCTTTGGCTGTGGAAGTCGAAATAAAAATTTAATCCAATTTCCATCGACTCGGAGGGAATTAATTGTGCAGCCAAATTACTGCGTTTCCTAGAAACGCACTCTCGCGTGGGAATGAATATTCCAAGCAAATTTGATTGTTGCGGAAGGATTGAGGGAAACTGTTCGGTGAAATAGCCATGCATTCCCAAACGCTGTCTAGTGTGCGGTGAAAAGTTAATGAATCCGAGATGAATATGCAGATATATGAAAATGAGATTTTGCTGTGAATCGCAGCGATATTAAACTTGTGCTTTTGGTCTGTTTCAAATCAACACTCCGTAAAGTTTTTACCGTGAAGCTACAGAATACTTCATACATCGTTTTCGTTTCGGTAGTTTTCCAAACACCCCTTATTGGCCATTGGTTGACTTCTTCGTTGCTAGTCTTCCATGACGCCAGGGGGAAAGTGCTGATCATCGAACTAATATTCCTTTCTGCTACGACCAAGGCCATTTTACTTCAGACAGGTCGTCGGTCACTATCGATTGTTTTGTTCTGCTAATGGACGAGCCCACCACTACCTCATCAGCAGCAGCCAGCCCTTTTTTTCCCTAGGCAACGCGTTTGGGTGGGGCTTTTCCGATACTTTGTATATTTTGCACGAAGCCGGAAAATAGCTGCCACCATTCTGTTATGATGATAGTAATAAGGTGTGGCGTAGGGACCGGTGTATCGTTTTACTATCAAGGCAATATATTAATTCCATTGCGACATCATGATCTACATCGCACTGCGGTAAGGAAGTGGAAATAGAAAAAGTTCCAAAATCCCTTTGAGCTGAATGAGGTGTGTGATTTCCTTCTGTTCCGCTGACGTGTTGTTCTTTTTTAACAAAAAATTACACTGGATGTAATTATAGAAAAATTGAATAATTTTCCAAGAATCATCCTTATATTCACCTTTCTAAATTTAACATCCTGCTGTATCTATAACTTATATAAAAGAATGTAGAAACATGTTATGAAAAATACAGTTCAAAAGGCCAGTATGTGTGTTTGCGTTTTTTTATCTTTTCCAGTTCCGTTTCCGGTGAGGAATGAATTGTTGTTTGAATGTTCGACGGGGGAGTGTCCTGCTGGGACTGATGGGAAAGAACAAAAAAGGGCAAGGGAAGAAGGAGGAGGGAGGAGTGGTGGTGGTGGTCAGCGTAGGAAGAGGCACAACGAAATGTTTACACAGTTACGGAAATGCGGCCCTATCGCACCGGAACGAGATACAATTTTGGGACTTTTCCCCGCTTCCCCTTATCGCGTTCCCTTGATGAGGAAAAATGGAAGGTAGAGAAAGCTTGACGCAAAAAAAAAAACACATTGGTTTTGTTGTCGGTCGTGTTGGATAAGGTAATGTATTGCCTCGATAACGACCCACCGGTGCTGTTTGCGTGTGTGTATATTTGTGTGTGAGTGAACTCCCAGGTGAGAGTATCCTATGTAGGGAGAGATAGATGCGTCAGGTTGGGTGTCCGTCCGAGGGATGGCACGCCGCATGTATTTATGTTGCGCCTTGGGTAGGAAACGAAACATAATCACCGACCGGACGAAAACAACAATAAGCTGTCGATATACCTGCGAGCTCTTTCGCGTGGACAACAAACCAGGGCCGCAACCTTCTGCGCCCACTTACACGCATGCATATACTCCCAGTGTACGTGGCGGTCAAATAAACCCGGAAAAACAGAGTAATGCGAAACGAGATTCGAACGCGTGTGTGCCCTACTCTGTGTGTGTACACCACGATGATAAGCCTGTGTTAAGCCGCCGGATAGTATCCGGTAGATTAGTGCGCGAGCTTTTGGTGAATTGCTACCAACGAGCGTTGCAATCGCTGGTCTGTGCCGTTCCGCCTTATGCTCTATTGGGATAACCACGAACGGTGCGTTTCGACGGTGGACCTCGTTCCCCCAATTGGTAGACGAAACGAAGGCAGGCCTTTTTTGTGGGGGTAAATTGAATGTTGCTTCCTCGATTGCAAAGGGACGCTCTTTGGGATTTCAATTTAGCTCTAACTCTCGCTTGCCGTTTGCTTAACGAGTCTCGTTTGTCTTTTTGTGCGGGGCGTGTTTTATGTTTGTTACTTTACCAGCGGGGTGATCTTGAATAAAGTAGCTTTTCTCTGTCCCTTGAAATACAATATATTGTGAAATTTTGTCTTTCGGCTTTAAAGGAGTTGGTGCTACTCAATTTATCGTAGTTTTGTTTACTTTGGATTCCTGTTGAAGTTTAACTATACGATTCGTGCATGTATTCCACTATGACCATGTTTTTTTTTATAACCCATTACAGTGTCTATTTTTCGTGAAAAGAAACAACTACCATATTTTATCAATAATCGCAAACCAACCAAACATCCGGCATCGACAGGCCCACCTGTTGCCAGTTCCAATTAAAGTGTCGGAAACACACAGCCGTGTCAGAGTGGATAAGAAGGTCGGGGAGAAGAAGGGGGGCACACGTTGTTGCTGAAGAGTGGCACCCTTCTCGGTTGGGTGCACCAGTTGAACTCACTTTACGAAAACAGCCAGCATAACAAACCAAAGGAAAAAAAAAACCAAAGACGATTTGGACTATTTTCTCCTAGCCTAGGAGGGGAAGCCTCTAATCCCTTGGGAACCAGCCGACCCCCGACCCTAGGGAGCACAGGAATACTACACCGCAGAATGCACCACCACACCACACCGCCATTGTCGGCTTTCAACAAGTGTGTATGCTGGTGCTTCTCCCTCTCTACCCCCATTTTTAAAACGCAATTATACGGTCGGCAACAAGTATTGTTGTGGAAAATGAAGTGAGCAAAACGCAATAATAGGTTTTTCCACTTTCCCGTTATAATCTTCTCCTGCCGGCTGTGTGAGCGGGCCTTTTTCTGGCCGTTAGATTTTTGGTCTAGACAGATCGTTCGAGGAGGAGAGGATATATAGTGGTGCGGGAGGGATGGAAACACCATTTCACTGGGGGAAAGCAGAAAAACTTTGTCTATAAATCCGCCTCTCTAGCGGCCCTTGGCCTTAACGGAAGGGAACGTGGCGGTGCCCGTATGGAAGATCCAATAACAAGGTTCACCAAAATGCCTTCCTGCAGCCTTCGATGTTCTTTTTCTGCAATGTCTCCTACCATATGGCCAGTTGGTTTTTTTTTGATAGCGGTTCTCTAAAAGAATTTGGCTTTGTTCCAACTTCATATTGGAGAGTTTGGAAAACGGTGGACTGTAGTAAATGGGAGTTCCCTTGTTCTGCGCACTTGGAGTGGAAAAGTGTGTTTGACAAGGTGGTATAATGTCATTTTTCCATGTTTTACTAATGCACTTTTATCGTGTTGATGTGATTTGATACAGACACATGATTTTTTTTAAAGTTTTTTCTTCCAATTGGTATTCTTATGTACATGAAATGTGAAAAGTAACAAAAACAATTCATAAAAATTAGTGATAATAATATTTGAAATGTAATGTGAAACGTCTTATATGTGAATCTACTACATATTTTAGCTTTTTTTTATGTATGGAGTTCTGTGTACACTAAAAACTCGACCAATACTGAACCGTCGCTTCTGAAACTTTTCACACATTAAGTTTAAGTACTGCAGATGTTGTTGAAGGTTTGTTTGATCACTATTTTTTTGATAAAATTTTCTAAAATTTACAATTTAAACTCAGTTTTACTAACACAAACAAAACAAGCATCTAATAAAATGTCAAAGTGTATCCAACATAGTTACCCTAAGGTTTATACATCACGGGGAAATTGATGAAATATCAAACATTTAAATATGCCGTTATTGTAACTAATAAATTAATTCTAACTTTCAAGTAAAGAGTAAAACCATAAATCTTTTCTCAACCTTTTCTTCACCGAGCAACGCCGGGGCGTCAAGCTAGTATATGGT
Organism: Anopheles ziemanni; assembly: GCF_943734765.1. Lineage (NCBI taxonomy): Eukaryota > Metazoa > Arthropoda > Insecta > Diptera > Culicidae > Anopheles > Anopheles ziemanni. Next base: position 30,089,408 of record NC_080706.1, on the reverse strand, counting down.
ATTTTTGACGTTATCATCAGTTTACCTAAGGTAAACTAATTGTTCAAATTATTACACAGCGTAGATCTTCTGTTAAATCAGAAACTCTTTGAATATTCTTGTAGCAAATGAAAATTGCAATGTTGTTTATAGTAAACCATATCTGTAACATTTGCCTTATGCAACTCGAGCTGCGATAAACAACCTGTTCTTTGTTGTATCTTTCACCGAAAGTGCACCCCGAGGAAAACATATCGTTTTTCATTTCATAATAACTGTGGTGCGCGGCCACGAAGTACCTTTTGCATTTACAGAATGGTGCTCTCACGTTGAGCCGCCGGGTTGACCTGACATCGAAAAGTTGTGTTATTGTTTTCCACGGTTTTCCTTTGCTTGCTTGGAATCGAAATTAATATATTTTAACTACCAGAAGAGCGAACTGCTTAAATCTATAAGGCTTCGTTTGGCAACAATTATGGCCTTGTAGATACAGAGATTAATTTAATTTATTCCAGATAAATCGCCTGCGAGTCTGACAAGTGTGTTTGACTGAGTTGGCGTTTTAACTTACACTTAATCATTGATCGAGATCATTTCTTTCGTTGCACCTGAGCTCAGGTCAAAGTGTAACGGAATTGAAAACCGAATTGTTTTCAGTCAGGGGGGAAATCTGTCGCAACCGTTAGGAGAAAAAAAACGAATGTATGCATTTCGTATCATACCCCCCCGCAACGTGAGATAAGAAAATTGAAAGCTGAATTTATGAAGAAAAAACTGTACAGCGAACCGAAACGCATGAGCGCACATTGTGCGTTTTGTTTGCTCAAACAATCTACAGTGAAGATAAACTTGCAACATCCGGCCCTTTCTCCGAGAGTTCGTCTTGTGTGTGCGTGCCTGTTTGGGTCTCTTTGCTGGACTGCTTATCTGCTCTGATGAATGTTTTGACACAAACCATTGCTTGCGTCTTCTCATTTGAACTGTAATTTGAACGTGTTTTCTTCGTTTTACTGCTGGAAATATGCAAGCAAATAGTTAGTTCCGGATTTTTGCCGCTGCACATTTTAGACACGCACGTGTTAACTGGGGAAAAAATCAGAAAGCACATGGAGAAAGAGAGTAGAAAGCATTCCTCTGCACGTACGCTTTGCCTCGAAGGCTGAACATTTCTAATGGGATCCGAAATTAATTGTTTCGGCTCGTTGATTCCGGTTCAAACTGAGATGCGCATCAATTGAATTCATTTGTCTTCCCCAGCGATCAGCGTTATTGGCATGTTTGTTTTTGTGAAAATCGTATAACGAATTTTATTCATATGGGTTGTTTTTAACAAACGATGGAAGGTTGACTATGTTTGTAGTAATATTTCGTTTGGATTATCAACCATCCGCTATGATTTTTAGCGTTCGTATATTTTAGTTGCTCAAACGAAAATATTAATATCATTATTTGAATACACAAAACTTTGTTTCAATCGAATATCGTTATACTAGTTTCAACTTAATATTTTTTGTAATCCTTTTCAAATTGTTCGAACAAAACAATCTAATCGAAATGAAAGTGCTAGAATTTTCTTTGGCTTACACTTGACAAAAACATGGTATAAAATATGCACCTGTTTTTATACACATCCGCTTCATGTTGAGTTCAGTTCAGTTGAGTGTTGCTTGGTTTTGCACACACTGTTTATGAACTTATTTAACGACTTCAATTATGCTGTATCGCTTTGCATATGACGGGTTCAGTAACGAGCCGTCGTTCAAATAGCTTAGCACTCATTACACACATAGGCAGGGTGATAATTCCCTATCGCTTGATTTTGTTGCAAGCGCTCACTCCTGCGCTATTTGCATGCGGACGCAACCATTAAAATTTATTTCACACGCCATCATTTAGTTTCTTTTGTAACCACGTGAATATAATTCAATTACGGTACCTACATGTGCATGTTTCCTTCCAATCATGGTAATGAGCTCTTGCAAATTATATTTGCGCGAAAACAACTTGTCGATCATATGCTGTTCCTGTTACAAAGCTGGTGGAAAATAACATTCATTCGTTGGTTAGAAATTTTCACTCAACACTCAGTTATAGAAAAATTGATGAACTAAACACAAAGTCTTGTTCATTACTCATGAGTTATCGAGAAATTATCGTTTTCGAGAATTTGAGTTGCATAAGATTTTTCGTTTAACTTTCGCCCAGATTTAAAACATCACGGCTCAATATAGTAACAACTTTAAGGTTTAGTAGAATTATTAGATGCTTGTCAAACTGCACTCTTTCTCTAAATCTGTTTTCCGCTTAAGCTAAGCTAAAGCTTTGATCTGAACCTAATCGTCATATTCCTCGTTCAGTTCCCTGCAACGCGCTCTGCTGGTTTGCCTATTCGCGCAGAACAATTTCTCGTTTATGTCCGAGCCAGATGCACCGAGCATAACCCAATACCGAAAGCATAAAACTACCCAACCGCTTCGGAAGCGCCCAGTATTGGTCAGTGAAGTCCCGTTTTCTTTCCACCGCATTGGTGGTTGGTGTATTAATTTATGCTTTGATGTTGCTGCACACGTTACTTGATAATGATGGTATCTTCTTTCGCGGGTCCTGTGCACGCTCAGGTCCCCCCGGTGTGTGTATTCTTCGCTTGTGTGGTGGTGCTCTCCGAAACAAGATGTGCGTTCGTGGTTACCGGCTAGTAAAAGCTAATGCTGCCCGCTCTGCACGTAGCGCAATTATGAGGAAAATTATCCCCAGCGTGTCCAGCACACAACACCATCCCCCGAGCGTGTCCATCTCTCCCCCGGTGTTGGGGGTTTAAAATCACGTCCACCAACCACCAACCGACATTTGTGGGGTCGGGGTCTTGGTCTCAAAATGGTGTGCGCTGTTGTGTTTTTCCTCTCGGTCCATTGGATTCTGTCCGTTGCCTTCATCGCTGGGAGAGCATCCAGGCATGATTTTCGATCTTTTTGTACCTGTCCAGTTCCGCGCGTTGTTGCCCTGTGGCCCCCAGAGGCAGGGAACACGGGAATGAGCTGGAGCTTTGGTCTTCGTGACCACCGTAAACGTTAAGACTGTGGTAAGAAAAAAGTACGAAGAGAGAACTTTGTTGCTGTAGAGAACCCCCTTCCCTTCTTTCTAATCATAGTCCCCTGACCAAACAGCGAGACGAAAGAGCTTTTGCTCTAGTCATTGGAAAAGTCCAATGAACCTACCGCTCTCCGCCCCACCCAACCACACGGTTCGACTGGCGGGGGGCAGTCAACCAACCAAGCCGTCGGATCGCCGGTAATATAATGGGTGGACTTTCCTAATCGCGTTTGTCGGTGCCGTTCTTCCACGTCCGCGAATGTGTGTTTCTTCGCTCGGTCATGATTCGTGCGCAAAACTGTTCGCTTGTACGCTCCGTCGACGATAATCCCTTCATCGTCACGGATATTAATGTCGTCCAGGGCTGCGCTAGACAGATAATATAAGAAAGAGGTAATGGAAGTAGAAGTAAATCAGATTTTACAGCGTTCAACACAAAAAGACTTTAGGGATGTGGATCAGATGGTAGCCGTGACTGTTGTAAGGTGAATTTATTACAGGCAAATAAGCAGACCTCCAAGCGGCTGAAGTATTTAAAATAATTTAACCAAACGAAGGTTTCAATCACGGATATCATCAGCCCACCTATTCAGAAATTTTGACCAACGAGAATTCAGGGATATTAGACATTCTTATTAAGAAAATAAAGCTGCAAGTAAAATTTGAATCTGCAACTAGAAACGCATGGAAATCTCAGAATATGGGACCAAAGCGACAGTGCCTGTTGCTTGTAGAAAGATGAATAGGAGAACACTCTACAACACATCCGGAGGAGACCTTAGCTTTCTTTGTGCCGAACCAGTGTAACGAACGAAGAAAAAAATAAACACAAGAGCCTTCCACCGTTCATCGCCAATTGGCTTCGGACAAGCTTTTCTGGGCAGGCATAAGCTTCTGAAGTCTAAACCTCTCCTTAGCTCTCCTTATCTCTTATGCTTCATCGTCCAAAAGCAGTTAGAGGAAGACTCTAATTCTACGACTCTAAAAGGAGTCTAGTAGCGATGCCTCATTTTTCGTCTCTAAGAAAAGAAAGTAGTTGGATTCGGGGAGCATATTTCCTCTAGTGGCGTTATAAGAGGAGAGTGGTGAAAAGCACGTAGAAACATGATAGGGTTTCTAGTGAGCGTTTCGCCAATATTATATGTCCTTTCGGTTCAACGGACTGCCATCCATCCGTCGCTAACTAGCAATAGGGTTTTTTTTCATTCGAATTCAACGACTCATCCAACCTTTGCTGTCCAACGGTCAAGCTCTCTCCGGGTATTTTGCGACCAGAAGCTCCTCCTCTATGGTCTATTTCAAACGCGAAAGGAGGCTATATACTGACGGTGTACATCGTTTTTCTAGCATAAATCAACCGTATCATTACCTTCGTACACTGTATCCGCCTCCCTGTTGGATCAGTTAGGAGGAACCAGGTTCAGTTGAGGTTCGATGTTTCTCAATGACGATTTGCTCGAAAGAGAAGGGAGATTGCCAATAGCTAACGAGATTGTTGACGTAAATAAACAAAAACCAATCCCTATGCTCTGTGCATTATCAGATAGAAAATGAGATAGCAGAATGTGATAACATTCTACTTTAAATGTTGTAACATATGGTATCAAAGAAATTCCAACAAGCGACACGATGAAAAAAATACCAACGAACGAAACAAGGATAATGCCCGCCTTCGTTCGGCTTCCGAGTGTGTTAACAAGATGTTTTTGAACTTCCAGATCAAACCCAACAAAAATGTGACCCGCTGAGTGCAAAAGCGCTGGCAAGAGATAAATGTTCCCATCGAAGATCCTCAGAACCTGTGACGTCGTACGTACCTGAAAGCCTCGTAGCCGGGCGCACCACCACAACCACACCGTCAATCGGCCTATCTCTACTTCAGAAACAAAAAAAGGAAGCCCAGCCTCGCCCATCACGGTCCCTCGTATTGATCAATCATCATGACCACCACGATAGTTATCAACCAACTTCCCGGCGATAAGAAATAGCGGAGAAAATCAAGAGTGTGAGCATCGTGTACAAGATCAGATTTTTGTCGTCTGTCCCAATTTCCGCCGGCACGGAACCGGGAATGTCACACAGGGCTGAGAAGGAACGAGTATCGAAATAGAGCAGAACGGGAAAGCCATTTGTCGATGTCCGATAAAAAAGAAGAAAAAATAACGAACGACCAAATATCTCGAACTGGAAACTGTTCGACATCGTCGGGTTACACTGATTTGATTGCAGTGCAGTTGTCGTGGAAGAGGCAAACTGACGAAACACGTGTGTGGTGCTTGCGACCCGAGAGCCGCTCGAGGCAGAGAGAAAGAGAGAACGAGCAGAAGGCGAATCGACGACTGGTGTGATTGTGTAGCACCCAATAGGGAAGCGTTGTTGTGGCACTGATAAGACCCTTCCCGGGCCGGGTTGACCAAGCGAAGGGCAGAAGGTTCCCCAGCTCCTCCAGCTTCGATAAAGACGAGGGCGCGCATATAGCACAAGCCTAGGCGCGCCGGTTCAGTATCAATACATTGCGTCGTTGACGAACCACGCTAGTATCGGAAACCGCAGAGCGAAGTGGTTGAGCTTCGTTAAGAAGGTTCGAAAAGAAAGGCCTTTCCTCGTAGCAGCAGTAGCACTTAAATTAGTAGCACCAACGTGAAACACCAGTGTGGCCTGTATCCGTAAGCGCGTTTACATTGCAACCGGAGCAAAAGGACCACGAGCCGGAGCCCCCCTAGCCCCGCAAGAGAAGAAGAGTGCCGAGTGTATTAGCAAGATTAGAAAGCAGCCGTTATTTACCCTCTTAAAAAATAGTGTGAAAATTTATTGTCCGATGTAATCTGTAAGAGGCTATAAAAGCGGAACGACGCTGAAGGATATAAAAAGATAGTTCTATATTTGTTTGATTGGCCTTAAGAGGAAAAAAGAAAAGCCCCCGAACGAACGAGAAGAGTGAGTCAAATATAAAAAAAGGAGGTCGAGAGACCGACCGGGCTGTGCGACAAAATAAAAATAAAATTAACCGATACAACCCCACCCACCTACGCTGCCAAAGTGTCCTGTAAAGTAAAAGAGCAAAGAAAACGAGCGTTTGTCGAAAGTTGGGGGCCGCAAAATCTGAACCTTTTTTGCGGAGGCTGCTGTTGCGGCTTGCTCTGGTCTCCATTTCCCCGTTTTGCTTGTTAACACCGACGCCCGACGGACGCGTGCAGTGATGCAGTAAGCTCGAACGAAAAGGGACATCATCTCGTAATCGTTTCCCCCCCATCCCCTCCGCGCTGCCCGAAGGACAATCGGTTTCGAAGGGGTGGGAGCTCGGTTTTCCGGCAGATTTTCTAATCTATATGCAAAGTGCCGGCGGCAGAAAAACACGGACAGTCGTCGGAAGCGGTGGAAGCCGTTTTCGAGGGGGGCCGGCGAACAACGACGACACCGTTCGACAAAGTTGCCAACACTTATATCCTTTTGGGAGGGGATGCTATACAAACAGAGGCGAAAGGAGGACACCCACTGCTGCACAAATCGGGACGTGTACCGGGGACACGCTGATCTAACGAGCGATTGTGGAAGAAGCGGAAGGTGTGGACATATCGTGGCTTGGCGATAGAAGGAGGACACGCCAGAGAGCGGTCGACAGCGCACAACTTTACAGCGATCGACGGACGCGGTTGGAAACATATTTTGCGATTACTGTCCGTTTACCGTCGGCGGAGCGGAGATATCTCTCCAGCAGTAGAAGCAGGCCAGCAAGCGGAAAGTGTGGGAAGAAAACAGAAACGACCGTCGCAGGACACGACGCCGATAACTGCGGATATCCCTAGGGGGCGTTCGTACAGCGCGCGAGGCCCTTGGAGGTTGTAGTCGTCGTTCGCTCGCTCGCTCTAGCTGTACCGGAAGAGCTTTTGGAATCGACTGAAGGGCAAGCTGGCGTGCAGCATGAAGTGGCAGAACTAATAAAAGATAATGAACGGAAAAATAATCACTACCACCAATAGCAGGACCAGCAGCAGCAGCAGCATCGTTGGCCACAACGAAACGACGACCACTTTGGTAACAGCATCCTTCGGAGTCGGTGGATTGCCAAGCGCGCGCCCTAACAGTAGAGTCGTCTAATAATGTCTTCGTCAACATTCTGATTGTGATTCCGGAAACCGTCCGGAAAAGGCGCCCTTACGAGTCTCACGTGGTGTTATGCCGTGTGCAGCTGTGTGTAACACCAACAGGGGTCAATTCGCCGATCACGACGCGGGACAGTGTGGTGTTTGAACTGTCGTGCGGAAGCTGCTTTGTGTCGTTCACGGGGATATTTCACGCCGCATTTCGCCGCCCGGCGGACACAACAGGGAGAGCAGCGCGAGTTATCGAGGAAGTTAGTGACGGAGAGTTGGGTTTAACAAGGTTGCAAATCCAGTACCATCCATCGGGGTTAGGGATGCTGTTTGGGTTTTACGGTCCAATTTTCCACTACGCGGGACCCTCTGCTGCGTGCGTACAAACCCCCTAGCTCGCCATCACTTTGCGTCCGATGATTGTGTGTCGTTCGCTGGTTTTAAGAAGTTGACCACCCTCTGCTTCCGAAAAGACACGCAACCGGCCTAACGATAAACGTCAAAACAACGGCCTAACGGCGCTAACAAACCGTCAAAGCAGTTGGAAAAGTTGACACTGGAAAGGAAGGAGCAAGGATTAGTGCCTCCACCGAGAACAGTCTTCAGGTCGAGTCGTGTTTTATTATTATTTTTCTGTTCTGTTCTTCTTTTGTTCTAAAATAGATATGCAAAGTTGAAGTGAAAGTGAATCAACGCACGCCTCGGTGCTTTCGGTGTGTAGTGAATCGTGGTCGCGCGCTAGAAGAAGGAGTTTAGTGTCGTTATAGTCTAATTTTTTACGACATCCAACACAAAGGGAGTTGTGTCTGGCACATGCCAGTGTTGTTTTTTTTTATCGGGCTGTGAAGCGAGAAAGTTTTGCGTTTATTAGTGAGTGAGTTGGTTTACTAGAGAAAGGTGTGTGTAGAAAGCACAACTACACACCAACCCTCTTCGGATGTCTCGACCCGGAAAAAGGAGCCGTTGTTAGTGTTGAAGTGTGCGCAGTTAGCACGTGGTTAAAATTGAGTGTTATAGAGTTAGTAAATTGTTTATGGAGATATAAGAGTTAGTTCACCAATTCATGGAGACAATCCTACCGATAAAGTTGTGGTGTTTTATGAGTGGGGCCTTCTTTTCAATTCGGGCGGTGTATCCGTGTTTATCAAGTGTTGCAGCAAGTTGTTGAGCCAACGGGGTGTTTGCACGGGGGGTTATTATATAATAAATCGAGGTACGAGTTACGTTCTCTCGAAACATCAGAAGCCTAGCCCCTGTTCTCGTGTGAAGCCGTTTGTCTTGAAAGAGAGTGCAAACTGTGAGATTCAAATCAAGGTAGCGAATCGCGCCAATCCGAGTGTGTAAGACGGGAAGAAAGGCAGAGGTAGTCGTCGGAAACGTCGCTCGATCGTACGATGGTAGTGCTGGAAGGTGGCACGATGGGGACATCATTGCTGGGCGGCCCGTACGCCCAAGGTGCCCCGGCACTGAAGATGATGCAGAAGCGCTACGTGGGACTACACCAGTGGCTCAGTCCAATGTGCGCCAACAAGGACCTCAAGGAACATCTAGTAAGTGGTCGTTTCCCGGGAAGGCACGTCCGCTGCCCAAAGGTTGGATGGAGCCTGGCAAGAAGTTTCTCTTAGCGATTTGGGATTCATTAATTCGATATTCTATAGCAAGAATCTTACAGTATGTTTAAACTTACCAAAAAAGTTAGCTTCTCAATTTCAAGAATAACGATATATTTGTCTTTGGGTTGCACTTGTTGTAGTCAGGAACTTCAGTATTTTAATCTCCGGAGATTTATTGTACGAACGTCTTAATAAAGCTGTGATATTCTGTGCTTTGGAACTCGAAAGCATTATTCTTGATATCGTTTTCTAGTAATTGTTAAGATGTAGTCATGGATGAAGAAAAATTATTGGAGTTATATCCCTGATTAACAATTAGATTAAAGTCGTAACTTCGTAACCAGTAACTTCGCAGAGCTCGAACTTCGTGTTTATTCGAACTTGAAAGCTCACAAAGTCATACGGATGTCCTATGTTCTTTTCTTCACCACGAATAGACGCGACACAGGCTCTCTCTTGTGTATCACTCTCAGATAAGAACTGCCACGGACGTGTCTCCGGTGTGTTTCTTTTCTATTATCTTCCATTAAGATTGTTTGAGCAAATTTGTTTTGTGCTGCTTTGGAACGCAATTGAACGAATCACGAAAAGTATCGACACGATGAGTTTGGTGTCAAGGAAGGGTGGTGAGAGGGACACATCTTATCACCTTATCTGATGAGACCCGGTATAAGAAGACGAGCAACAACCACCAGAGGCAGGCCATGTAGTACACCGTGCCTCGAAAAGCGCATGGCAGGTGAGATCAATTATCACGAGTTGCCGGAGCCATGGTGTGCATGATACGAATCAGCCGCAGCAAGGTCCGGCTACATCGGCTCTTTCTACATCATCAACGACACACGTGCTTCAGCGCAGTCCTTGTCAATGTTTCCGTCAATTCTGGTACATTTGTGTGTGTGGTTTTCTAGTTACACCAAATTGGAACGCTAATTGAATGGCTTTTCCCATAATTGTGGCGGCACACCTTTAGACAATCGAGGTCTCCTGAAGTCCCCTTGCTTCACTATGATGTATTGACGTTTGATGAAAGTATACTCACTGTTGTGTGTCTGTGTGTGTTCATTAAGGGGTGGCAAATGGGGGATTTTTTTTTTGTCCCAAGAGAGGCCAAAGAAGAAGAAAAACGGAGGATTGCTCCGCTGACATCGACAACGCAAACACTTTTAGAGGGACATGTCATCGATGCACACATCGAGTGATATAAGCTCCATTATCAAAAAGCAAATACCCATTGACAAACCTACGGCTGCATTACTCTGGCCCGGTTGTTTGGTATCTCTTGACTCAGTTCAATTTACAGCGTTATCAATTTAGCTCAAACGCCCCTCGCATTGCGGGTCGTTATACATTCTATATGTTTGAAACCGATCTTTCTGTAGGTTGAAACTAGATCATGTGCAGAAAAAGTTTTCAATGTGAGTGTATGTGAGTTACAGATGCACCATTGAATGGAATTTAAAGACTGGTGTAATCAAGTTAGCGTCCACTACTTCCGAATACATTTCTTGGATCATTTTTCTTACGCTGGAAGTTGTTTCAAGCCTCAGTTCGCACAGATGGCCATGGAGTTTCCAGTATCGGTTTCCGTCACTAAAGGAAAAATAAAAAAGATAAAACATTTATATCTGCAAATGCGAACAAATCACCATCGAGAGGATCCTCTCAGTTTCTCCTTTTTCTGGCACCGAAGAAAAAGGGCTACCGCAGTAACCGGACTCTTGAATTATCCGTAATCCAATAAAACCGCTTCCACGGAGCGTATTTTTCCTATCCCCACTATGGATCTCTATCGTCTACTGCTTTAACATTGCGCATAGTGGTAGGCTAAGGCGTTAGAGTTTCCACGGAACGTCCAGAGCATCAAGTTGCAGCACAAGGAGGTTAGAAGATTCATCCAAAGCCCGGTTTGGAGTTACGGAGAAACAGCCGTGCAATACGCCCCGTCGATGGCCCACCGGGGGATATCTGCCTTCGATAGACCGTGGATCAAATAAATCCATCTGCTTTTCTTTCTTGTCGTGAAGTATTACAGCTCTTGTTCAGGTCTTAAACAAATCAAAGCTTGAATAGAAGAATGTGAGCTCCTTTGGAAATTTTATACACACTTCCCCCGGTAGTTTAGGAAGAAATAGTTTCGAACTACAGAGTTTCTTGTAGGCTCTCCAATGTCTGAGTATCTGAATTTGGTGGATTATATTGGCGTTACACTTGTCAACGCTTTAAATCTTTACCATCTACTTTAAGCATAACCGATCATTCCACTAATGTGTCCTCTAGTCTAGCATATGAGGTGAAAAGTGTGCGGTAGTTTAGTTGAGCACTAGAATAAAAATATCCATAAAATCGGTTACCATTTACGACGAAAGCGCACATATGACGACGAAGAAATATAGACTCCTGAAAGCCGCCGCATTTGCAGCCTCAGTCTTTCGCCACGCATTCATAACCAGGGCACCCTGAGTTCACGTCCGCCTGCCCTGCCCGTTCATCCAAGACGTAATAAAATACGAAAAATAAATAAATAAACGCAAAACACATCAAACCATATCACACCAGAAGTTTGGTCGTCCTTAAGTGAAAAAGTTGAACTGCGAACCATCGCCCCTCTCCGGTGGGACCGAATGATCTCTTGACTGTGCGGTGGTCAGGGCACTGTGAGGAAAGGGCAGTGTGTTCCATCCAGTTGGCAAACGGGGACTCACATTTCAAACGGTTTTATACGCCAGCACCGCTGAGTAGGATCCTGTATTAGACAGACTCAAATCGTCCACTTCACCAGTCGGTTCCTTGCTCCCTCGAGTTCACGATAGTTTTAGGGTAAAAAGGACCTCTTGTGTGTTTGTGTGGGGACAAGGGAGCGGCACAATTTTTATGTGCACGCGCAGCTCCCTCTCATATGAGTATTGCTCATGCATGCTTACGTGTGCCCGCTCCACGGCGGTTACGATATACTTCGGTTATAAACGCACGCAATGTTGGTGTGGAGTGCCTTTGATGGCCCCCCGGAATGATGACACTTTCGATGCACATACAATAACAGCTAACGAAGCACTTGGTTGGTGGTTCCCTTCGCTGAGCGCGAGCAGCGGAAGGAAGGATGTGAAAGAGCAAGAAGAAGGTTATAAGTCGATAGCAGCTTATGGTTTGAGGTTATTTTTCTATCGTAGGCAGTTGTCCTCTTTTTGCTTCGCCTATTTCATATGCCATATAAAACTCCATGAACTCCACTGTCTATTCGAAGCCTGGCAACCGAAATCGCAATTGTGATGCTCCTATTACAGTCGAGTATATCCTCTAGCCACAGTTCTAGGCAACGCCGCGGGCAACTCATGTGGATAGACAATCGACAAGGACCGTCCAAAGTATCAACAAACAAACGGCCAGGGCAAGCTCGTGCAACGACTCCTCGCGAGGCAATATCCCTTCCATACTAGCGGACACCATTTTGTTCATTGGTTTTTGTAAAAAGAGCAAAGTCGAATAAGTTTGTTGGTAGTATGTGCCAAAGGACTTGTCTTCCCCTTCACATGTGCGTCTGCATGGTCCGACCACAAACACGCTCAGTACCGTCGTGCCGATATGTTCTTTATTTTACTTTTTCTCTCTCTACATCAAGAAAAACAAGAGTCAGAGTCATTTCTAAAAAGCAAACTTTCTGCCACCAAAGGAGCTGCGTGAGCGTTTCCCATCCGATATACTTTATCGTTTTTACATTTTTCCTCTACTGTAGTGAGTTTTAAGGGCGCGGATTGCTGCCTGACGAGGGCTATGATGGCTTCTCAGAGTGGTCGTAGTGGTTGTGACCTGTGATTACCATTTTCGATTCAAATATTCGTGATTCGCTTGGCTTTGCCTATAGTCGACCGTCGTAATGCTTTTGCGGTATTGTGTATTTTTCTAAACCCACTCGAAAGAGTTTGTCAAAAGGAAATAAATAAAATATCTGCTTGTACAGCAATATAGTCATGTCACAGGCAGAAGCTGCACGCCGTGTAAGATAACCGACTGCAGTTCTTGGCGTATCCCGTGCTCTATCCTTGCAGTTTGTGAATTAGCTCTGGACGTTTTTGGAAATTGCTTTTTTTGTTTACGGATTGTCTGGCATTCGCTATATCATTTTGTCTTTGTGTTCAAGCCAAGGGAAATCCCATAACCTCGCCCGTACATATGACGGCAACAAGGGCGTGAGTCACCGCTCGGTCTCGTGGCCTGTTATCGGGACTCTACTTCTACATCTTTCTGTGGCAACTGATAACCGTTTATTTATCCGGTTGTTGTTCTTTGCTGTACAAACTCGTGGTTAGTTACGGGTTTTTCTAACGAAAGGGTTATCTTGAAACTAGGTTTTTTTTTTCTCACGCTTAACGCTCTATCGAACCTAGATCTTGTTTGCACTAAAATGTAGGACTTATCGTTCTAATGTGTTTGTTCATGACTCGTATGAGTCAAAATCTTTAATAAAAAGACAAATTTGGTTCCACGTTGCCAGCTGTTTCTTTGCTATATAAACCTTCATATCATGATAGCCTTTTGCACAAATTTAATTGGCCCAGTGACTGGTAAATCACCATCACCTAATCCCATGGCATTAATAGCTGGTGGGGCGAAATTATGCTGACATTAACGCCGTTAGAACTTTACCATTTGCGGGTAGAATGGCGCACAAAACAGAATCATCCCACCACAGCCGAGTAACAATAACGTTGGTACGCTGCGAGCTTGATTCGGTTGTGTTGGGACGCCGGATTGTTTAATTGTTTCCACCGTTGGCGCGAGCGCTGTATTGGTTCGCTGGAAAACTTTGTCCTTTCTGTGAGTCTTCTGCCCGAGCGGATGGAAAATCTGGTGAGAAGCACAGTCAGCCACCCAACTTTAAAGCTTCGAACGGTGCCCTCCGGATGGGTTCAAGCAAATCACAGATAAAGTCATTAAAAACGGTTAAGTTTTTAACTAAAAATGACAACTGCTGCTCACGTGCTTCAAGGCGTGTGTTAAAAACGATAATGGTTTTCCCGAGATGGTGTGTGGTGTACGCGTTGGTTGGAAAATATGGCCGATCGTAACTTCTTCAGTTGCGCTGCCTCCGACCGAGAGGAATATATATGAGTGTTGTTTTTCACGGAACGGAAATGGATATGTCAGCAGTCCGAAAACGACGGCAACTTGTGCTGAAGGGCTTGACGGTGCCGTAAAATCAGTTACCAAGTTTGATGAACGCCGTTGTGCAACTTGGGAACGTGTTCTTAGTTTCCGTGGCAGCTTCGGACGACGCTTGCTCAATTTTCGACGGAAGGACGTGCTTCTGGTTACCGTATGCTCGGGAAATTCGTGCACAGCCGCTGCAAAATCATAAGAGAGAGAGAGGATGTGTTTTGTAAGCTCAAGATGCTTCTGTTACGGAAGCAAGGCGACGAAAACAATACCAACTTGTGGAGTTTACAAGCATTTTTTTCCCGGAACGACGACTTGCTATTCGGTAGGCTCTATTTGTACAGGTTCAGTTGCCCAAAAAAGTTAGGATCTGTACGACTACGTGGCCCCGGATATACTCCGTTCTTGCCGGTTTACATATTTTCCCCGAAGAACCTACGGATGTTTCCCAAAGTTTGTTTGGCGTCATTCATCATATTTAGCATGGTTAATCCGAGGCAGGGAGAGTCAGGGGATGAAAGGGGATGAATGTATTTTGAAGATTTACCTCAGGCACAGCTCTGAGGATTATCGTTTATATATCGTATTCTTCGTCTGAAAAATCTAAACACTAACACATTTTAAACACTTTTTAATCTTGTAACTTACCGTGGTTGAATTCATACTTGCTATGGTATGGAACACTGACTTTTTCGCAATACTGTTGAAGTCTTTTTTTTCTTTTCAAACAAAAACAAACAAAAATACTTCCATGAATCATGATAGATCGTCCGCTGTTCGTGGCTAGCACGTGTGAAAGGAGATAAAAGATCTCATCGTTTATTTAGTCCTGGACCGTTTCCCAGAAACGCCTTCGAATCTTGCTTCCACGAACCGTCTAATCGGGTTTCGTACGCTTAATTGAACGAACTGCCAGGGCTGGAATGCCTTTTCTCTTGTCCATCAATGCTGTGTTCACTTCATGTTGCGTGCGGATCGAACTTGACTAGAAGTGAAAAGTACGCCAACATTTTCCTCCTACCCTTGCTTGTTTCATATTCGGATTTGCGATTCTTGCGAATCGTTACAAACTTTTCTCTTTCATTCCTTTTGGAAGAGAGTAAACCTTAAAATATGTTCAAACATCTATAAAGTGCTTTCCCACGATTGTTTACATTTTAAATCATTGAAAGCTGAACTAAAGAATGAGAAAGGATATTGTTATTGGGTTGGTAAAGAAAAGGATATCTTACAAACGAACTCCAAAATGCTCTTTTAAAGAATGATTTCGTCCGGATAGAAGAGTAATCGTTATCGTACTGCAAACTGAACAAAAGATAAAACAGAAGTTAGAACATTTGCTAAACAAATCAATGACTTCAATGGTATTCTTTCTGCTTAAAATATTTCGCGAAGAAATTTACTCCCGCCTGCATCTCATCTTTTTAATTTCAATCTCTTCTACCCAAATCTCTAAACTTCTTTACTTCTTAAAAAATATTGATATAATATATAAAATATATTACGTTGATGGTATTTTTGAAAAAAATATGGTTCGATGATATGGCTTAGTTGTTGTTATTACGTAATACCTAATTTGTCGACACGTGTATCATCTAAAGTGCACTAAAAGCGAAGCAAACCCATCTTCACGATCAAGCGCTTCTACCATGTTTTTTGTTATTCATTTGAGGGCGTTGACGTTTCCGAGTCTTCTGAGCGGCGACTGTGTAACCTTCGTAGGTTTTTGGCATCAAGCATGACTCTCGGAGGTAAACAACTTTAACCTCCTCCTCAGCATTACCATCCTCATCATCATCACCAGGTTGAGCATTGAGCTCGTGCCGCATTCTAGTGATGCTACGGCAGCATCATTCTGCTGTCGTCGCGATTCCGGTAGTCGTAGAAATCACATAGCAAACGCTCTGTACCCCGGAGTGGGCGGTACATGCTCGGCCGCCCCTGTTTGGTTTATCAGTTAGAACTCTGACGGTTTGGTCCCTCCGTCTGTTTGGCAGATGTGGCAGAAGAAAAAAACAGGCACGATTTATCTCATCCTTGTTCCCGATCCCGCTGAACCGTTCCGCAATGGTTGTGCATGGTTTTTATTTATTTGCGACATCGTTCTGTTTTCGCTCTGCTTTTCCAATGATTCATTCTCAGTTTTCAGGGGAGTAAAGTATGGAGCTTTTTTCTTATTTTATAGTTACGTTTGACGGAAACCGTCTCACCGTTGCTCTTTAGAAGAGTTTCTAATGGTGAATTTTGGTGCCATATCTGGTTAGGAGGGGTGGTTGGAGGGCAGATGTGAGGAGAGGATGGCCTGCCCCCTTGGCTATAATTGTTTGGATAAACAAAAACCATGGATCCATATGGAGGAATTTATCTTCGGGCGGGTTTCATAGTAAGCAGGAGTGAGACGTAGCTCATACTTTTTATGTGTATGTGTTAGTTGTACAAGTAAAACGTTGACTATCAATTATTTATTTCAGATTAAAAAATGTTTACCCAGTTTAAACTTAGAAAAAAATAGTTGTACTTTTGTATTTAGCCAGTAAACCAATTTTTCATATTTCCATATTATTAACGTGTACCACATTTTTCACAACCAAACAAAATGTGATTAAAATTTTTCAATTTGTTAGAACAAAACGTTTCTCTACGATTTGGTACGTCTTCTGTTTGCTCGCGTTAAAGGCACATTTCATCAAACATGTTTGATCTTTTGTGCAACCGTCATCCCGGAAGAAGCAGTAGCATCAGTTCTTCGGTCCCAACGGCGACAGACATAACGACGACATCAAAAAGATCAAACGGTGTTTGAAGTTTGCGCTGTCTTTTCGAACCGTTCCAAATGGGATCTGTGAGGCTCTGATCTGTATTTTTGGAGCGGCTCCTGTTGTATGTATTTTTCCTGTTTATGGTTGATTGGGGGAGTTGCTAGAACGTTTTTTTTAAATCAATAGACAACGAAAAGACACACCTTTTCTCGGCGATGTGGGTTTTATTGAATTACATTCGCTTTGTATCATATTAAATGGCACATATTGTATGTTAAATCTAATTTTTTTCAATCTACTTTACGTTGGAAGATGGTCTTTTACATACACAAAATGGAATACAACTTGTTATCGATAATTTAACATAACAAGACTAAAATGTCAATTTTAATGCTGTAAAAAATGTAGTTATACCGTTTGGCCTTAAAACCCATTATTTTGTTTAAAAAAAACTGTTCTTTTTTCTGATTCCCGCACATTATGTTCGTAAATCCCATATCGACGCGGCCATAACTTGTCATGACACTCGCATACTGATGAAAATTGATCTTTTATTCATCGCTACTGAAAGAAGGCTTTGCGAGAAGGTTTCATCGCGGCGTCATATGTGTTGTTTTCTTTCTGCGAATAGCAAAGCGACCTAGCAAACACATCGTTTGCCGGTCTTCTATTTATGCGGCGCTAACGAATGCTTAGCAAGAACCATTCGAATGGGGCTCATAATCGCATCTTTATCACGCAAGTGCAGTGACATTCTGATCCCGACGGTTCACCCGCATCCAGCATCTGCCGCAGCACTGCTTCTTGCCATTGACGTGCGGGTTGACATTTGCCCGATGATGGCGCACCGTACCATCGTTGGACTGGATTAAATGTCATTTCCGTTAGTTCCGAGCGCACAAGGCTCTGGTGGATGGTGAAAAGTTTCGTTACCGAGACAAAGGCGCGCAATAGTGGTGTGGTTGTTCCACACTGGAGCCCGAATGCACGGATGTGTGAAAACCGCTTTCCAAAAGTATGCTTGTTATGGAAACTAGTGCTGTGGCTGATGTAAAACGAGGAAGAGAGATAGATTCGTGGCGTGATGCACCCTTTTGCGCTGCAGGAACCGCATCAGTTCCTTCCAGACTAGCTTTTGACTTCCGACGTGTCCCACGTAACCTCCTGCTGTGGCTGACTGGCTGGCGGGTGATGTGTTCCACAGCCCGAACAACCATAAAATGTCATTATGTTGTACTAATGTAATATTAACACGTCCTAAAATCTTGTGAAAATGCAAAGGGAAGGATGGTTAGGGAATGGAGGACAGCGGGAGCGCAGACGGAGATCCAGACGAAAACGATATCTACCAGGATGTGCCTCGCTGCCGCTTCAGGAGTCGGAACGTTTATGTCTCCCCGGTCTCTGTCGAAGGGTTGAATGTAAGGTCACATCCGGTGCAAAGTTCCATCCGCTGATGTCACTTTCCCCTCGTTGGTCACGAATTTCCACCCGATCGCTCCTTCGCTACGCGCCATTACTGTAAGGCGACCAGTACCAGCTTTCAACATCGCAGGACGCCATGGTGGTGCTATGGTTTTTCGTAGCTACTTTTCGGCTGCGAATTGGGTGCTCCTGCCGATGCTTCGACAGTGGGATGTTGCGCTTTTCGTTGTCAATGTTCGGTATTGACAGGAGCCAACTGTCCCGGGACATCCTTTATAGACAGGATATTCAATTATCATCAAAGAACCAAGCTGTCTGTCGCTGGCCTTTCGGGGAGGGACTTTCGGGTCATGGAAAATAATGTTAAATTGAAGGGGGGTTCTACACAGAGGGATCTTAAAATCAAGAAGGACCTTCTATTTCTGCTAAAGTGCGCTGTAATCCAATCATTTGTCGTTCGCAGTTTGGGAGTAGTGCTTGCCTCAAAATCTTGGTCATTTAGTAATGGTACCAAAGGAGTCCTTGTTCTTCCTTTGAAAAAGCTCCCTCAAGGTTGACACCTCGCTTAATGGCCATCCTTCTATTAAAAGCTGGAATTCTCTCAATTAGCACAAAACATTGTGAGTGAGTGCCCCACATTATATACTTCAGTTGAAAACCATTACCTCAGCAACCGGTCCGAGTTCCCGCTAATGTACTTGCACATTGTTTTAGTATGTTTGAATCAGATTGACTGTTCTCTTTGACTAACTCAACGTTTCTTTTCTTTTCTTTCAGGTAAGTTTCACAAGTCGTGCCCTAACGCTTCCCCCGAAAGGATCACTACGATCCCAAAGTGGAGAACGATGGATGTATGATGGATGCTGGTGGAAGAGCAAGCGGGTAAAAAGGGAAAGGTTGAAAAACTTTTGTGTTCTCGCCGCGAAAATGGGTAAGGTCGGCATCAGCAAAACAATTCCAGAGGGTGGAAAAATGGAACGGAAAAAAGAGTTCAAAGGTTCCAAATTGTGAGTATGCAGGTTTAACGCGAGTGAAGAGAAATTTACAGCTCCCTGGCGCTATGTGTGTGGAAAAACTGTAAAAAATTAAACGAGTGCCGGAAGGGTATTCCGTTTATCATTTGGTGGCTCCATAACGATATAAAGAATAATTAAGTTATTTCATGGCGAGGAGTTTTTACTTTTCAGTTTTTCATTAATACGAATCCGTTACGGTTTTGTTTGTAGTTATGTGTGATAAAATTTGCTCATTTTTCGTACAAGTTAAATTCACATGGACATGGACAGAAACCGCGTTAAACCTCGTGAACCACATTCAACATTCTTTGTTCCGTTGCGTTACGATCCTTGATCCTTAACGCTGTTGTGGATGATGACATCGAAAGTGTACTTTCTACCGAGTCACATCCATTTGTCTGTCTGTTGATTTGCCCTCCACCTCCCTCTCTCTCTCTCTCACCAAACGGTGAAGTTTTCCACGGACATACCTCGATGCCCGGTGGACAACAGGCGATGGTTGGATGGGATGACGCAATCATTCCGGTTGCTGCTTGATAGACAACCGGAGTTGGCCGCACCGGGGCGAAGGGGAAAACCTCCACACAATGGGCAATGATGATGAGTTTCCGCCCGCTGGAAACCTCTTCGCAATTTGAATCGTTGCTCAATGGACGGAACCCACCCATGGTGGAAGGAAAAAGAATAAACTGTTTCACAATGTGTTAGTGTCATTAGGTTCATCTATCCTTTTTTTCGGTTTTGACATCCTGGATCACAAACACATGGACCCGTTCGTTGCGTCCGACTCGCCAACATATGGTTGGTGGAGATCGAGAAAGCTCACGCACACACATAAAGCTAGGTTTACTCGTCTCTAAAGCGTGTCACGCGACGCACGGGAAGGGGGAGGGCGAGTGCCCTCAAGGATAACGATAATGAGTTGGGTGTGTAGTAATGGAAAACCGCCGAGCTTTTTTTCCATCGAATGGAGGGTGGGAGTAGCGCTAGGAAAAGTGCTACCATTCACACCCAGCCATTATTTTTATTTTGTTCGCTTGTATTTTTTTCCCAGTTCCTCCAGTTTCCCCGGTGCAGGATGAGTGCTGTGATCGTGTCTTTCGATGGCGCCAGCACTATTTGCCCTTTTTGTCCGTTTTCCACGAGTATAGTAAGGAACACTAGTGTGTTTGTTCGGGAATTTTTTTCTCCCCGATGTAGCCGGCATGTGTGTCACTTGCACGATGTGTCAGACCAGACGAGGGTCGATTAGTGACGTCCTTGGTCATCGGTTGGCGCTTTAACCTTTTGCCGGGAGGTAAAACACACACACACACACACACACACAACAAAAAAACAAAACGGAAAAGCAAAACCTCGGCCGCCCAAGTAACGCTCCTCTGTCATTAGTGTGGTCGATTTATTTATTTATTTTTGTCCCTGGCAGACCAGCCACAACGCAGCAGTGTGCGGTCATGAATGTAAAGGAAGGAAGGAGGTAGTCATGACTCTAGGAAAAATTGATGGACACAAGCAGTATGTTTCTCCTTTTTTATTTTGCCACCGCCCTCGCCATCTCGTGGAAATTGAGTAATTTCTTTCTCATAAAAGTAAATGTTATGTTTTCTTCTGGCCTAGCGTTGGCACTATCCTGAAGGCAGGAAAAAAGGCAGAGTGCTTTATTCAATTGAACTCCGATCGTTCATCGAGATTATTGTAGATTGCGTCGGGTTTTGTGGCATTCGCCCACTCAAAACACTTTCGACCAGCAATTAGACATCCATCAGGGTACACAATTCCTTGGAAATTACAAGAAGAAATGGAGAATGTCAAACAGCAGACGGCTTAGTGAGAGCCCGGTCATAGACGTCTTATTTTGTATCGCTTGCTTTTCTAACCATAAGCTTCCCTCCCCTCGGGCGGTAATTCAACACCGGCGGGGATCGTCCTTTCTTTAATGGATATTTATGCAAACAGCTTCAATGAACACCCCGGCGACAGGAAAGGTCTTTCGTCGAAGAGTTTCGTCCTTTCGCCCTGCCTAGCGGGGATAATCGTCATTTGTGTACAATAACGTTCGTTTCCAGTCGTCTGGTGCCTGCCGGACATCCCTTGTCCCAAATCCCCTTTCCATCCGCTTCCCGTCCGCCAGTGAACGGTTTTGTTCCGAGCTGTAACAAATTGCATATTAATCCCGGATCGTTGAATCCGAAAAAGCGGCAGAAAAGAGTGGTGTGGCGCTATTACTGTTAACCCGGCGAAAATTACGTGGGAGACATGTAAATCCCGTCCCCCCTCACTCCCGCTCCTTAATCGGTCGTGGCTCTGAAGTGTCCACATTCATTTCGGCACAAGTCTGGAGGCAGGAAAATGATAACGGACATTAGTCATACCGGGGATGCCCAAATGCGAAGCGAGCTATAACTACAATCCTGAATCCTTGATCCCAATACCGAGCCCCGAACGTAAAGGGAATGTGGTGCATATGTCGTAAAGGATGTAATAAATTTTCATAAAATGGACGTTTATTTTTGTTTTGTTCGTGAGAAGCTTAACCGTCTGTGTGTGTCCTATTTATCTCTAGCATTACTGTTCATGCCAGAAATCAATAATCACGCATTTCCACATGGGACGTTCGTAAGTTCTTGTTTCCAAAGCACGTCAAAGCTATTCTAATCTTTTACTTTTGTCGAACAAGAAAATGGTCCGTAATTTATTGTACTCGTTTGCTAAAATTATCCATTTATTTTTCCCTTTGATGCAATTTTTCTTTCGAACCCTAGATTCGTCTTGGAGATAGAAGCAGGTTTCTTTTTCTATTACTGAAGATTGTGTTGCTCGTTATTGATCATGTTCTTTAAAAAAAAGTGTTTTCCACGTTTGCATACGCTTTTCTTTCCTTTTCCTTTCTAATACTCCAAATCCGGTGGGTTTTCGGGTGGTTGCCACGATGATTGGAATACATTTGTTGACGAAATTGATGGGTGCAAATTTCCTATGGAGATTTGCTTCGATTTTACCTAACCCTGCCTTCTTCCCCGACGCTATCCATTTTGGCCATCCATCTTGTCTTCAGTCTTCGCAACACAATAGGAATAGAGATCGTTGTAAGTCCGGTGTAAGCGCACAAGCGCCATCAATGCGTATTTTGGGGAGGCAGAAGAAAAATCGTTAAAAAATGCTATGAATATTTTACCACCTCCAATAGAGAGGACCCCTCCCCAACGCTTCGGCGTTCTTCCCGCTTCTGTAAAGTCCCCGAAATGGGTGGAACACATGTAAGTGTGGTTCTTTTTCCTTTGATCGTTTGCATCATCCGGCTGCGGGGCGAAAAAGCGTTTCTTAAGCTACACTCTCTTTGTGGTACAGCGTGTTTGACTTCTTTCAACGTCTTGGGTGGCTTCGGTGCAGACCGGGTCGAGAAACGCCGGTCGCTGCTCTTCACTTCTCGGGCATATGCATACAAATTTTTGCATAAGTGGAATGCATTGTAAATCGCTTGTTAACGCAAATGCTTGTTTTGTCCTAGTTGTTTATCTCCTTTTGCTCTAGCTTTCCACACTAGAGTTCTCTTGGGGGTTCAACACAGCTCTTTTCTTCTCTTCGTTCCATGATGGGGTTTTGGTGCTGCATTGGTCTTCTTTTCTGCTACGCTGCTCCGCCGCCCAGAAGTGATCCTTGGGATAATTCTTATGCTGCCTACCGCACGCGCTAAGCAAACCACTTTCCCTCATTATCAAACAAATGTCTAAATCATCCTACTGTTTTACATTCTTCTACCCTCTGCTCCACCACTGCTCACTGCCCTTTGGCCTTGTTCTTGCTTCTGGTATAAAACGCGTGAGATCGTTGCATGAATATTATGCATGCAGCACGTTGTTGTTCATCCTTCGGGGCAGCAAAATTAGCAGCTTTGGTGGCAAAAATCTGATTTCACAAAACGGTATTCATGGCCTACACGTTGCTGGGAAATAAGCAGGGATTATATTGTTCGTGTTGGGATGCTGAACATGTTTGTCGGGAAATGAAGGCATACAAAAAGTTGAACGAACGTTTGAGTAGTTCAAAGTTGTGCATGTTCCTCTTCCCGAACGGACAACGCCTCTCATCGCCTTTGCCATCATCTCCGGAAGGCTTGTCTTTTAAATAATGTCTATCCCACTATGGTTTTGTTTGTTTCTATCAAAATTGCTTTATGGTATAGTTCATTTTTATTTTTTTTTTGTTTTTATTTAATTAATTTTGTGTTTCACAAATTTATAGTTTTATTAAATATTGTTTCTCACTTCAATTATCTTCAATTAACAAACTTCAACTATCTAATAATAAAATTGTGGTTTGTACTTTTTTTGATAGAACGTATTCCAATAAAAATAAATTCTCATCTGGTTCGCAAAATTTATGTTTAATTTTTTTTTTATCCTTTTTTGTTTTTTTTCTTGTTTTAAAGGTCTAAAACATAAGCAATGTTAAGCTTTGATCATTCTCTCGCTTTATCTGATGGTTGTTGTAAAAAATGTGTTAACATATTTGATAAGAATTTTAGTTTCTGCCGTGGAGCCCCAATTACTGTCGCGCGTAATAAGTTTCAAGTGTATTGTGTTTTCTGTTTACTCTAAAACGGTGTAGCACGTAAAAACAAGAACACCGCTTTACGGACGGTCTAGGACTTATCAAACAAATTTACATTTTGCCCAAAGCAACCTTTCTCGCAGGTGCGAAAGCAAGGAAGGATGACATCAAACAGCTTTTTCCCTTCCCGTTTCTGAACGGTTACGGTACTTTTTTACCTCGCTACCGGATTTCCTTCGCTTCCCAAACAAGCGCTAGGAGAAGATGGTGGTAAGTCCGTTAGAAACTTTCCGATCTCCATCACAACCCAACCACCTCCGCGCCAGCCCGTTTAGCAAAGCTGCTGCGGTGCTCTTTTGCTGCGGGTTTTAGTCGATCCCGAAACAACATCGTTCAAGGGAAGACACGGGAAGAGATGATGATCGTGTGGAGCAGAGAGAACTGGAATGGTGTCGCTTTCGGGAAGAGGAGAAGACCCGCGGTTTGGCGGTAGAGTAGGCCCCCACCACCCTCTGGTCCGGGTGTAATGATGGCGCAATCTCAAGTACCGTTATTTTTATGCAGTTGGTTATTATGGAACACTTTTCTCGTTAAGGTCGTCGCCATCGTCGCGCGTCAACCAAACGGACGGTGAAGGATTTGTCGGGAAGAAGGGAAGAAGGAAAAGGCAGAGAATGGGAGCAGAGAACCATCAGCGACCCCCACACAACAAGCCCTTTTGGGGCCAGCCCTGATCTTTGCGAGTGTTTGAGAGTGTTCTGTCGATGTAGGTGTGTTTTTCCAGACCCTCTCGTGCTAGTTTGGTGTGGGTTAGCAGAATACATCATTAGTGTTGTGACCTGAAGATGCTTGAACACCCAAGCTATGGGTCGTACCAACTCATCATCGTGGTGGGGGATTGTTATCTGGAACCCACCGTGAGCCATATTTACACAGAACACACACCGCCTAAGAGAGAAGAAAAATAAAACGCGAACCTATTCCAAGCAGAACGCATCCCTTCACCTACTTGACTGTAGCTGCTGAGATCAGTTCCTTAATGTAGTGTCGCCCGTGTCATGGTGTGGCGTGAAATTAGTGTCTGTATTTGGTATGCCTACGGGATGATGTTGTCTCGGAGAAAAAACAATCTCCATGCGATGCAGGCAACTCCTCACCCCGCGATAGCGATAAAGAAAAACTTATTTAAATTGAAGCAAACCATTAACCGCAATATAACCGTGCATTTGTGACGAGGCGCGGGGTCGGAAGGAACGGAAGTCCATCATGAAGACGACGACGATGTTGATAATGTTGGCGACGATGCTGCACGAAGAGTCTGAAGTATTCTGTCCTCATTCTTATCTATCTTTCTACCGGCGGAAGTTGATTTTGTTTGCCTGTTTCGCTTCCATTTTTCTCCTTCATTTTAATTTGCCTTTGGGACGGATCCTCGCTTGTTTTTTTTTTTTATTTTCCATATCATTTTATAGTTTTTTGCCTTGGGTTTTCATAACTCAGGTGCATCATTTTTCCTTTGGAAACATTGCGGTACATTACACTCAATTGCGGTAATATGGCGCAAATTGCAGCGCAGAAATCGTGTGCAACTTTAGAAGAAAAGGGCAAACCCTTTTTTCGTGTAACTACCATCGGAGGAGATACAATTCCATCTCCAAATCGAACGATGGAAAGATGCGCTCCCCCCCACCATGATCGTCATCATCATCACCACCGTTCGAAAAACTGGTTTTACCGCCACAGTTGCTTTTGTGCCCTTTTTACAGAGGGGAACGAAAAAAAAAGTTTTCCACTCCCTAGAGCTTTCTTGTGGCACGGTTTATTTCTTTATTCTTTTTTTTTAAACACACTTACAACCCAAACCGGCCGTCTCTGTTCTGTTCTCGATCGTCGTTGTATTGCGCTGGGACTTGGGTTGGTTAATTTTATCTGCCTTGGCAAAGTGAGTGTTTTGCAATATGCAAGAAGGATCCGCTGCTGCTCCTCCGTGCACACTTTTCCATCCCGGGAGGTGCCGCCATTCCTTCCGACAAATGCAGTTTTCCCCAAGCCGTATTGCGCGGGCATACCTGTGTGTTTGTGCGGTTTCGAGTCACCGAACAACCGTTAGCAGCATCGAGCTGCAGCAGTTGATTGATTTGCGCGTTCTCCTTTGCGCCTACCTTCTTCATCTCATTATGTCAATGCTCATTATGCATGCGACCTCAGAACAACACAACGCCGGATCAGCGTTAGCTCTTGCGGTGCCCTGCGGCCCTGTCAAAGTGACAGTTGAAGAAAATAAAAGCGCACTAAAACAGTTTTCTGAGCCGACTTAAACGAACTTCACAGGGAAGGTTCTGGCATCGCCCAAGTAGGGGGTTCAAACTGGAATTATTATTTTCAATCCGGTGGAAGCATAAAATATGAATTTTCAAAAATTTACCATCGAAATGAGCAACTCATAAAGAGGAGTCATTTCGAACATTCGCCGAAAAGTATTACTTGAGGATATTTTGCGTGAGCTCCAGGTGAGAAAAAGGTTCGTACATTTATTCCAGCTTATGCGTCAGCTTTTCTTTCCACCACTTTGCAACGATTTCGAAAAAGGCCACCGCCGCCCAATGCCCACACACCCTCCATCGGACCGTCAGATACCGCCAACTCCCTCGACAAGTTGCCAAGATGTTTAAAACCCTACAACCCTCAGCAGGTCGGGTCGCGATCACGCGACTTTACTTCGCTCCAGCTGAGTCCGCTCGGCCGTTTGTTCTCGTTTTTGACTATGCCCCCTTTCTTTGGTATCTTCCGCGATCCACCGTCCATGTGTTGGTGTTGGTGGTTGCTGGGGATGTCAAGTTTCGATCTCTTCTACCTTCGCCGTGGGTTACCAAAGCGCGGCGGCCCTACGATCTGAGAACGGAATTGAGGTGGAATACTGTGGGAGAATAAAACAAAATAAGAAAAATAATGAAACTGTCAACGTGTTTTGGTACCGTTACTTTGACCGGATTATATAACGGTTGGTTTGGTGTTGGTTGGTTCTTCTTACCCCCGGCGGTTGAACTGACGTGGAGAACTCGCGAAGAAAAGTAGATCTCTTTCACCAACTCCTGGAACTCGATCGAAGAACGGGGAGAGTTCGTTCACATCGGCTGTGCTTGTATGCAGAATTTCCCGGTGTCTGAAGAGGAAGATATTGCAGGTTGGACGTGTTTGTATTTCTAGGTACCTGATGTTTTAGGTTCATTAGGAACTCCTATAACTATTCACCATAAAATCCTTTTGTAACTGGAACTGGTTTCGAGATTTAAGAACTCGTGGTTTCCTATTCAATGTTTTTCTAACCTAAACAATATCTGTTCTACATTCGAAGTGTGTTATGCTTAGTATGTGAGGGACTTTCCACCAGCTGTCTTCTTAGGACTGGCGTTGAGATCATGACCCATAAACGTCTTCGGATTTTTTTTACCACCAACGCGAAAGATCAACTGATCTGCTGAATCATTCCCGTGGTGATCATATCGCCATTCTACGATTTGGCCTTTGCGAAAGAACTTCGGCAAAGAATCGGCTAAGACGCGCGCGTGTGTGTATGAGCGCATATATTACGCACGGGCACATCTCGTCGAAATCTGCCTTTCTCCCGAACTTCACCGGTTGACCTGGTTTCCGGTCGATTTCGTTTGGCCGTGGATGCTGTATTTGTTCGTTTCTTTTATTTAGTTTTGTTACCTCCTACCACACCACATTCCTCCTCCCCAGCAAACGTCATCTTAAGTTTTGTTTTTGTACTCTTTGGTCACTTCTGAAAAATTTGAACTTTCTCTCCTCTCTTCCGGAGCAGGTTCTGCCCTCCGTGCGTTTTGGGTGGCTGGGATTTTTTTTTTTCACCCCTTCTATATGTTTGATATTTGTTTTCATCTCCTCATTCCGGAGGTGTGATGGTGGTTCCGTTAGGTTAGCCTCGCACAAAATGAGCTCAGACCTCTTCAAACAGATTGGCTTTTTTCGAAAAAAAAAAACCAAAAATGCTCGAAACAGGTTAGAAAAGCGGTAACGGGAAAAGACTCGCTCAAAGCTAAGCCACCCATAAAACAAATCGGTCTGCGATCCACCTGACCAACCGTATGCTCAAACGAGTAGCCTTAAACAAGGTTTTGAGGGGAGAAAAAAAATCTACAAACAAAGGCACATGTTGGGAAAGAAATTATGCCAAAAGCCCAAAACGGTGTCAATGGAAAAGATTCGGAATCTTTTTTTTCCTCGAGCCGGAGGTTCAGGAAGTGGAGCGATTTGTTTTCCCCGTTTGGTGCGGATTTCTTCTCCACGTTATGTCCAGTCTTTCGTAGCTCTTTTTCGCATCGTTGGGTCGTTTGTATGTCCGATCCTTATCAAATTACGTTTCTTATTAAATATTTCACGGTCCGTTTTAAATCTTTCTTATTTTTCCGTGTTCTTTCCTTGATTTCAACTCGAATCGGGTTTGTTTTTGATGTCATAAGGCATATTCTTTCGATCCTTAACCTCATTGAATATCATTTAATAAGCAAAATTGGCTCATCCAGCCAGCCACTCTTGAGTACGTTTTACCAGAAAAAACCTAGTGGCGAATGATGATGAATTACACGCATTAAGCCCCCATTGCGTTTGGATAAAGGAGACACGTTTTCCCTCGACTGTCGTAAAAGATTCCTTCCGCGTGGAATAGGAAAAACAACGGTACGCAAACGCCGTGTCTCGTGTCTCTCTGTCGGATGGACGCGGATGGATTTGAACGATGCGTTTTGTTGGCCGATCGGTCGAACACCGGGGAGATGGATGAGTTTTCCATCACTTCCTCCTCCTGCGCCTTGTTTTCCCAATTTATCTCTATCGGGGATCGTAGCTGCTCGGACGAACAGTGTGTGTATGTGTGTGTGTGTGTGCGTGTGTATTGCTGCATGGCCACAAAACCGCGACCGCCAAATCCATCAATACCACGGAGAGAACATCCATCACTTGGAGGTTTCCGTCGAGCAGAAGCTGCGAATGACGATGATGATGATGATGATTGTGTTTGCGGTGTGTTTTCCACCCTTCCTGCGCGGTTTTTCATTCACCGCCGCCCCCTCCGTGCTGTTGCTGTGGTAAACCTGTGGGTGGTTTGAAAGTGTGGCGAGAAAGAAAAACCCGCGTGCGTGAGCACAGTCGGTCTACGATTTTCCCATTTTCCGCGCGATCATCTCGCGACGCATTCAGGACCCAAGTGTGGCAAAATCATCGTCGTTTGCCGGGTCGTGCATGTTCTTGTGTTTATTGTTGATGCCACCAGGCGACGACCATTTCCGTCCACCGGTTCGTCGATGCTGTGGCGCGATCTTCGGTGGTTTCACGGTTCTTCTTGGGAGCTTAACAATAACAGATCGTAAACGAACGGGGGAAGAAAATCGATCGGTTTTCCCACAGCCGGGAAGACAGATGATTTGTCCCAACATCTTTACCGTATGCTAAATACACACACGCAACCATCGTTGCAGTAGTGTCGGTAACAGTCTTCTGAAGATTATTATACAATTGTTTGCAAGGGAATTTAAAAAAATGAAAATCATCTTGGGTAAAGATTTTCCATGCATTGAATCGTCAAGGCCGGTCTCTTTTTACGTGCTCGATTCCTTTTTTTTCTCTTGCCATTTCCGGTTGATCATTCCTTCCCCATTTTTCACCCCGTCGCTTGCGTCATAAAACGCACGCTGTAATGTTTTTTTTTTTTTTTGGGAAAACTAGATTATAAAAATATTCTTGTAATGATTTTGTTTCTCCTTGGGATTCACACGATGGGTAAAACAGGATGATGCAACTGACACAAGTTGAGACACATCGACAAACTCATCCGTACCCTTGTGTTTATTTATTGCTGCCGTTGGGACGTTGCTCCAGTCGATTTAAAGTTTTGATGAGTTCATGAAGGGAAACAATAAAAGTTCTCGGCAATGTTTATGGCTCTGAAAACAAATCTCTTTGCAGCAGCGAACGATTCGAAAATAAATTATTCATTGCAAGTGTGATGGGACTTTCCAATAAATAAATCACGACATTGTACTGCCTTTTCGAAGTACCAGCGTTACAAATTAATATGACCTCTAGTTTAATATGTTTGATAATTGCTTCTTACTTGTTATTTGACATTAGCTCCTAGATCCTAAGTTTTATTCAGAGATCTAATTTCCTTGGGCTTTTTGGAAAAACTCTGTAAGTTGTTGAAATACACTACAACATCTAACTGTATCATCTCCCTGATTGACTGCAACAGAAATTGGTGTGGGGGGAGGCAGAATAAATGTTGTTTATTTCTTCTTTTTCCTACCCCCTCCTCCCACGCACGTACGTTTTCGTCTTGCAATGAACTCGCTCGCGGCGGAAGAACAAATTACTCAACAACACCGATCTTCATCAATCCGAAACCGACACGATCGATCGCTAAAAACGGGATGGAAGGAACGGAACGCCCTGGCGGGAAAGGAACGAAAATCCGTATCGCTAAACACAGCTTAGGCTCGGGTTGTTTGCGAAAAATCAAACTGTAAAATCGTTCTATCACTCGCCACTTTGTTGATCGGCAAAGGAAAAGAGATGAAAATCGGAAGATTTTAGCCGTGATTAAGGGCGAAAATGAAGCAAACATTGCATTCCTTCCATTCCACATCCAGTCGCCGAAATATCTGTTTCGCCATGGTTTTGCTAAACGCCGAACCGTATTTTTCATTTTCCCGCGGAAGTCCGGCAGTCGATGGCTGGCTTTTTAAGGTGCTTAAAAACAGCAGAACACCCAACCACCGTTTGCTGGTGGTTCACTTTTCCCAACAGGTGAGATTTTTCATTCTGGACGTTGTTTGCTCCGTTAACGAGCTGCGAAATGGACAGAACAGTCTTTTAGCAGGTCTGGTTGAGTTTGATGAGCCAGGATTGGGCACGGCAATTTAATCGGCCTCTTGAGATGGATAAGATTGAACACCGGGGGCGGGCTTGAAGGTTTTCCAATTCATTTCCACCCGTACTAATTGTCTTATTGTGTAAAAGAAATTTTAATTGCACACTCGAAACGTATTGACGTTACGAATAGCTAACTCTCTAAAGTGTGTTTCTTTTTTACTGCTGATCTAGTTTACTTTTTTTTAATTTTCTTGCCTGTGACAGCTGTTCTCCGAATCTGAACCTAATTGGTTCGATCCGCTTCAGCGCGGGGTGGTGGCTACATGCAGAGTTGAAGTGGATCAAAACTGATTTTCCCCTGGGATGGGAAGTCATTTTCTCTTTCTCTGTGCCTGTCTATTGGCGCTTCCCCATCCGGAAACGAATTGCCGGTGCGAAATGTGTTTGTGTGTGACCGGAAAAACGGTAACGGTAACGGGAAAATAGAAATTTGTCAACCACAACAAGACAACACAACACGCGACGAAAGTTTCGGGTCGAAAAAGGCGTGTCGCCGGTTGTGAAAGTGCGACAAATAAACGCAGAAAGAAGCTTTCTGACGTAGATCCTAATCTTCTCTCCGAGACCCCTCTAGAAAGCGGATGGACCCGGCGGGGGAAGGTTAACGAAAATGTGATGAATTACCGTAATATTTTTTATTTATTTTTCTGTTTTTGGTTTGTTCTAATTGCGGAAACTAAACAGAAAACAAGCAAAAGAAGGATATCCTTTGCTTTGATGAAAATTTTCTAACAGTTTTTGTTGTTTCACTTTTCTATTGGACGTGCCTATAAGTCCTTTTTCATATCATTCGTTACTATCTTAGAAACGAAAAGAAAAAAAATAAAACAAAAACCGCGTTTAAAGGGGATCGCCTTCTCGAAGGGTGGCGCATATCATTTATCACATTATCTAATTTAAAATATCCGTACGTAAATGCTATTATGTTCCGGTAAACCACGAGCAAACGATGACGAATTGGGTGGCGACAGATCCTCTCTTGGCGCTCGGTACGGTCGGTACCCATTTTTCCACATTTTTCCTTTTGTTTTACTAGATATGTCCCCTTCGGCGGGACAAAGTAAAAATGAAAAGGATCAAGCAAAACAAATAGCCGTATCCATTTCCCCTGTCTGGTACGCTCGAACGGAAGTTGGACCCGGCACATCTTCCGGCCATGGTTTGTGGAAATATTTTTCTCGGTAAGCTTTTATCAAGAAAACTCCCTTTTGCATTTCTCTTTTCCTCCTGAACCGCGTTTAACCGCTAGAAGCGAAAGGTTGCGGAAGCATCATCTCAGCCTTTAAGAGCGGCACATTTTTCGGAATTTAATTTTCTATCACAGTTTGAAGTTTCCTTCCGGCTGGGGGCCTTCCTGCGAGCAAGGCTGTGTGCTCGGTTGTTGATATGGGCAGTTTAAAACATTCGTTTTGTCCTTCCCAGTTTGCTTCGACGGTGTTTACCTAGGATCAAGGCAGGAACATTTTATCGTTCGCTCTTCGTCGGCAGCGAATGTGAATGTGTTTAAGATGGATCGCTTTTTTTCTTCTGCTTGCCTGTTCTTAAGGTGGACGAAGTGTTTCCATCTTTGGCTTCAACCTTTTTCCGCGCATTCCTAATCCGTTATCTTTTACGCAGGCAAACAGACGAGTTATCGGTGCTGGAAAAAGGTTTCAGAAAATGTTTAGTTTTCTTATCAATTTCTATACAGTACTTTCAACCTCTACTGGTTTTTTTTAAGCTTCAATCTCGCTTAGCTACGAATATTCATTGTCATACAGATTTTGTTACTGAGTTTCGAATGATTACAGCGTTAGTTACCGGAACCGCCAAGAAACCTTAGGTGCTCATTAAACTGTTGAACGATTTTTGAATTAGTTTCCTTACGTTGACGACTCGGTTTATTATATTTTACCGCATCGGGATCGATGTAACCGAATCGTAGACTCCCGAAGGGACTCGCCTCCATGCGTCATTGTAACGCCAATGACTCGAGGCGGCGATCCACATTCCTTGGAATGCCACTCATTTCCATCAACCACCCCCCAGTGAAGAAGGAGGAACGCCTTCGACGCAAATTTGTTGCCCTACACCTGGCCATAACGGCTCGCACCACCTGTGTGTGCGTGCGCCCCGATGGTGTTCGGTGTTTTTCCCGCAACACGTTAAAACAGCAGCAACAGCGCCGCACACCAGACGCCGGTGAAAATTCGCCTCTCGGCACCCACACGGGTTTTCCGACGCGGCGGGTCCCTTGGTGCGGGTTTTTCCGCCACTCATCCCCGACCTGACTCGGTCTCTATCTCCGGCAGACGATGGAATAATTTGGAATTTTACGATCTCCCATAAATTACTTTCAATCGTCGCACCCCCTACATCCACCCCATGCCCCCAGCGCGCCCGGTGTTCGACTTTCCTTCGTTCACCTGGAAAATGAAGTTTCCATATTTTCGATAGTGGTGGCCCACTTGCCGAAAGAATTTCCTTGCCCTCACCTCCTCCTGTGGTCGTTCGAATTTTACCGGGAGAGAGATGGATGGATTGGAATAAGATGTGAGGGGATATAAAAAAAAACGGAACGAACGATGGTTTTTCCGATACACCCACGGCATCGCGTTTTCCATCGCGCTGATATCCGAACGACACGCAAAACACCTACCCCTTTTGTCGCGCTGGGCGCTTTTTTTTTTGCAAAGGACGGTGGGACATGTCCTTCACCTTCCGCGCTTCCCTTTCCCGTAACTTTTGCTTTGGCCAAACTTTGACTCTGAAGAGTTAGTTCCCCTAACCCCCGACGGGCATGACGGGAATTTGTGAGTTCTTTGTGATGGAAAAGGGGTGGAGAGAGGAGGAATGGTGCTGAATATCCCACCTACTACGAGCCCGCAGCACGTTTGTCACGAGAAGGAAAAGCGGTCTCGCTGCGGTGGAGGGAGGGAGGTCCTGTGAACGCGGATCGTTGCGACTTATTTCAGAAGAGAAAGCGAAAGAATTCGCGGTGTACAGGAAAGAAAAATTCCCACATTTTTCCACCAGCGAAAGACAAACCCATCCACGTAGACACGGGCGCGCTTTTAACCTGGGAAATGTCAAACCCAGCGTGGATAAACTCTCTCCAAACTAGGAAAAGGGAGGAAAAATTCGACTTTTGGAATACGACGGTGGGAGAGGAAAAAAAAACAATTTCAGGATTAGCTTTTGGTATTTTGTGTTTTGGCGAACGAAGGAGGAAAAACAACTTTAGACGAGGGTTAACGGGGTTTATTGTGACCAGTACATTTAAATTTCCGACGGTCCCTTTTTTCAATGAAGCTTTTCCTAACCAAAGAAATCGAACGGCAAACTGTGCGTGAATTTTAAAATTCATCTCACAAGACTGCGATAATAATCAATTTTCCATTTTCCATTTAAATAATGTTTTCGGAAAGGAAAGGGACTCAACTTTTCCCTTCTCTAAAATGACTGTTCTTTGGTGCGAAATGAAATACATTTCTTGTAAAAGGTTTGTTGTAATAGTTGTCCCCACCGTGGAAAAGGCGATCGGTTGCCAGGCGACCCAATATTTCCCAGGTTTGTTTAATCTTGTTCTCGGAGCGATTGTGACGAAAATCGAATGTTGATCGACGGTTTGTCACCGCCCAACTATGACACGAAAGGGAAACAGTTGTGAACGTGGCAGGAAAAACTATTTTTGGAAAACCAGTGCACCCCGGAAGGGTCGTGTCCCAATCTCCTCCGGTCCTGGTTTGCAGGTTCGCTTACAAGTTTATTGTTTCGCTGTTGTTTGGACAGCGTGTGACGACAATCATTACTCCTCATTCGCTCTAAGACGGGCTTAAAATTTACCATGGTGAACTTCGTTCATTAAAAGTTCTTTTACAATTACTTAGCATCCAATTAGTTTACCGTAGTGTCGTTAAAAACTTTGCAGATTCCATTTACATCCATCTTAGCGTCGACACAAATTTAATACCTTCCCCAAACCCCCCAGGTCGAGTAAGCTCGACTTATCAGGTCTTGCTTTTAAAGGTGGATATGCGCCGGTCGAGGCAGCCGACTTGTTGCTCAAAGTGATTGAATTTTGTCACTTTGTCGACAACCGTACGAAGGAGCCACCGGAATATCCTTCGGGCGTAATAAACTCCGACACTGAAGAGAACCGTTCGCTCTAATGAGCATTGATTAACTCATCATTCGCCTTGCATTTCCGTCACCTTCTGGCAAGACAGGTTGCGATGGTCGCGTAAATTTTCGGTGTAACAACGACGACAACACCGGCGGCAGGCAAACACGACGAGACAACATCGGCCGTGCAATGGAGCGCAAAATTGAAATCTGATTTCGTTGTAGTTCATTAGCGAGAGTGCGGTGCCGGTGTCCGCATCTCATCCCCACCACCCGCGAGGATCTGTTCAATCTTTCGCGTGGGTCGCCTTCACCAAGTGGAAAATGTCGTTATTATCGTCGCCAGCGATCGGAAGTACATAAATTCTAATCGATTTTCAAAAGCGTAGAAGAGTGTCTTCTTGTGTGTTGCTTGCTGATATGATCGGCCATAACGCCACAAAAAAAAACGGTTGTTACATTATTTACATTGAAAGCTCTTTATATTCCAAGATTCGAATGTATATTTAAATCAAATGGACTTTTGTATGGATAATACTTATAACTGAAGTTGGAAAGAAAAACATGCAAATCTCCTTCGGCAATATGGTAAAATAAAAGTTGGGGCGAGAAATACCCACTTCCAGCGCTCACTTGGGGAACCTTTACCGAAGTAATAAAAAAACTGGAAAATACATCGCTACCGGATATTCAACGGCTCTGTACTGGGACTTATTGTGTCCTGCCTTTGCGGAGTGATTTTCCGGTTGCATTACGTGCCACAGCGTAAAATGGCCCCAATCCAATTCCGCCGAACAGAAGTCATTCCCATCTGGCGAATATTACCACCAAACTTGTTGGGAATAGAGAAAGGTCGGAAAAGGGTACGAATGTTCTGGTTGTGGTTGAGGCATACCCTTTTACCCTCTTCACTCACAACAAGCACAAGGGAGAGGGATTCGGTCCGGTGTTGGGGATTCCCTCTGCGTCAAAACATTACCTTCCGCCTGTGCACTTACCTTTCAAGGTAATCCTTTTTCGACAATTCGCTTGTGTGCGTTTTTATTTTCCTCCGGCCAGCATATTTGCTAATCCTTTTTACTGAGTTCGGGATAAAAATGGTTCTTCCGATGGTTGCGCAAGACGTTGCACCCGGGTTTGACCTGACCCTTGCTTGGTTTCTCCCAAGACGTTTCGCGGACGTACATCCGATACGGCAAAGTTGTTGGGAGCAGACGTGCTTTTTCCTTCCATGACCCGAACCTATGAATTTTGGAAAAATATGGGTTTTAAATGCGGCTTGCTTAACTTTTTTCTGGTTGCGCCTCGCGAACCGCCTACGTTTCATTCGACATCAGCTGTGTCAGCTTCAGGAATCAAAGATAATTGTCCGAGGAAGCTTGGAACGATTCGGTCAAACGTGACAGACCGGCACGAGGTACTTAAAATAGCAATCGATCTTTGCTGAATTTCTATTAAAAATGCAGATGCTCCAACAGCTGGTAACAGGACTGTAACATTTCCGGTTGGATTTGCTCTATTTTTCACTTCCATATTCCACGTTCCATTCACTTGAAATTGGGATCCTCAGCACATCATTCATACTATCTCATGAATGTTTGAATACTAAGCAATTCTCCACTGTCTATGAGGTGTGGTGACTATTGTACACCACAGTAGTTGGAGCACCAGGTCCAAGTCGTTCAATGGTACTTTGGTTCTTGATTTAATTCAAATCCAACCAATTTTGGCCGGACTTCTATCAATCTTAATCCAAACCGTTCAATAGACCATAAGCGTTCTAGAGCTCGAGGTTTTTACGCGCCGTGGGAATTCGTTTGAAACATTTTCCTCGTCGCAAAAATGTCATCCTCCTCAGCAAAACCCAGCTATGCGTTAGCTGTCAGAAATTTGTCACTTGTCATCGGCATGGCCTCGGCGATATCCTTCTACCGTTGCATGTTGCGATCGTCGCGAAGCCCAGGTTGCAGAAGGTTACGATCTTTCACCCATCGTTAGTGTCACCCAGTGCGTGTGTGTACCCTTCTCCCCCCAGGTTTCTGGTTCGAAACAGTGGCCTCTTTCTTGGCCTATAGCTCGAGGAAAACTGAATTTCGATCCGCCAACAACGACCACGAGTGAAAAAAAGCGCGCGGGAATGTCGTCTCTTATGTCCGGAATGAGGCGGCTGGCTACTCTAGCTTATCAAAATCTGACAATCAACGAATCGATGGCGCTGTCACCCACGAGATGACGGTATTCCGTGTACTCCATTGGTAACCCCGTCCCCTCTCCCTAACACCATTTGTTTCCACTGGGTTTTCTTCCGTGAAGCTGCATGACGTGTAATGGTTGACAAAATGGCTTTCCCATATCTCCCTTGTTATGTCAGCGTTTTGACGTTTCATTGGTTTTTTTCGACCGCGATTTTTCGTGCCTGTCCTTCCTTTTCTATTACCGTCCAGGGGCAGTATTTGCGTCAACAATGGTTCAATGACGGTGATTTTTTTAAAGCAAAAAATAAAAGGAAACGTTTTAAAGCGGTCTTGAACGTTGCTCCTACCCCTCAGTGCTTGCCGTTGAACGGGAACTCTGCAAACTATTTTTAAATTGCTATTTCTCCACCAAAAATCACCCGCAGTAACACTCCAAAGATGAGTGGCCCAGAAGCGGTTTGTTTGATTCCATATTATATTCTTGCGAAAAAGAGTCCAAACTGCACTGCGATATGGCTTTTTTTCCCCCATGACGCGAGCCTTCGGGGGCCGAACGGGCTACTGAAAGTCTCGGTACCGGCGACACACCACCACCCACCGTCCACTTCATCTGGACAGTTTGGTACATTCTCTCCCGGTTTGATAAATGAAACTGTTATTTCCGTCCGAGAACGCCCGGGGCAGTTTGTCCGTTCGCCTCGGAAAAGCCGTGGCGAAGTTCTCCGACAGTGGCACAAAACTTGCCGCAACAGCTCACAGTGGAAGCCGAACAGTTTTGTGACAGGCTTGACCTGAATGTGCAAAGTTACAAAAATGTTTTGCGATGGTGAAGGAAAAAGGACTACGAAGGGTGAAGACAAATTGCACGACCGACGAATTGTGCTTGGAACGCTGCTGCAGAACGGTTGAATCTGGAGGATCGATCAGCTGAAGCTGAACCAGGGACGTTCGGGTTGTATGGAAAATGCTTCAAATCCTTGAACTTTATGAATGAGCGCCGTCGCGATAAGCGTGGGTCTTGGTCAATAAAATTTGATCCAAATAGCTTCGATTAGATTCATACTAGAGTTGTGCAAATCTGTTTCAGATTCATGAATGTAGGAATCATGAATGTAGTTATAAGGGATTCATGAATCTTTCGTCGAGAGATTCATAAATCCTAAAGAATACACCAACTGATGGAAAGTTATCAGCCAAGAATAGGTTGAGGGACCCCTTTTTTTTAGTCGCATTGTCTTCGCCCATGAAAGATTCATGAAGATTCATTAAGGTTTCAAAAGATTCATTAAGCTTTGATGATTCGAATCCGCAAAGATTCATGAATCCATTTGAATGAATCTTAGGCGAAAGATTCATATGAAAGAATCTCGCTAAAAGATTCATTAAGCACAACACTAATTCATACCCATTTCAATGAAAGGCGAAGGAATGTCGTTATATTTTGATGAATTCTTCTTTAAAATAAGCATGAATTCTAGCACAAACTAAATAGAAACAGCAATTTTAGATGAAATTTTACACAAATCCAAACTGCTGAATTTTATTCCTGACATTAGCCAAGCAATTCACGAAAAACGTTTTTCTTAAATTGCGTTCACAAAATTCTGCCTATTGGCTTCAGCTCTCAACAGCCCAATATCAAAGCGTATCTTCAATCTAACGACTTCCTCCGTTCAGTTGTGGAAGGTTGTCAACTTTGTGCTTCCCGGAAAGCGAATGAAATTTATGGTCTAATGACTTTTTCTACGATATCGTCAGTTTTATTTCTATCCGGCTTTTCCTCCATTTTCCGTTCGCTAATAAAACGTCATATTTTTATACAAGTTGACAAGTGAAAAGTGAGTGACACGTGATGTGGTATTTATCGCAATAATTATGATCATTCCACTCAGATGCAGAAGCTATACCATTTCTTCGTTTATCGTATCGGAGGCGGTGGTTGGAATTTTCAATTAAATGTCTCCTTATCAAAGATTGAAGGTTACAGCAAAGAATTCCTCTGAAAATTCCTATAGAATTCAACACGATCAATAGGTTATCTATTATAAAAGGTGGAGTTATAAAAATCAATATCAATTGTACGAGTTTAATAATTAAATCATTATTTATTGATCACTTTGATAGTCACTCACCTTTTATCGAGTCGCTAGTCGCTCCTTATTAACCTTGATTATGTTTTGTTACACTTTACTGTTAAATTTGCCCCAGGTATTACTATCAGGTGTAACTCATTTCTAGGAAAAATTAGCCATGATCGTGGGAAATAGAAACTGAATGTTATAGGAACATTGCGACGACGAGACTTTTCAGTTGATCCGTCTGATCCCTCAGGCACCGTCTGATGTCTGTGAATGCGAAACCTTTACAAACTAATGTTTGTTTTGGTATGACCATCCGGTCCCCAACAGGTGGTTGTTCATGGGAACATGAAATGGAACGAGGATCAATTTAGTAAACTGACTTTGTCATCAACTGACACCCTTTACATGTCTTAACTACTCGCGGAAAGGTTGTTAACGAGCAATCCGCGTGCGTCATCAATCTAAAATTAGTTTTAATTCAATATCTACGAAAATGTTATTCAATTTCAATGAGCTCCTCCCCAAAGCCAAATCGTGCTAGCCCCAGACTGCTTCACGAATGATTCATGAACTCTGTGCAGCAGCTAAGGCTTCGTATGCGCCCAAGTTGAGCCGTCGTTGCGCCCGCGTTCAGGAGAAAATATGATTGGAATTTATATTTTCCTTTCCTGCCCTTGGAAAATTTACTGTCACTCACTCCCCCCGTCCTCGTCTTCCGAGGCAACCGACGTAAACCGACCACATGGTTGTTAGGTTTGATAAATTCTTTTCGCAGGCAATCACACGCTGCAAGCTGAATGTGGACCAAGCTGGACACCCAGCAGAGGGAACGGCAAGAAATATGATGGCAGTTCGTTGACTGGTGTGTGAAGGAAAAGCGCGGAGATGTCGCGCAAAGACGCTGTACAGTGTGGTCATTTGAGGATAATTAAAATTCCTTCCTCGGCAGCAAGGGTGGCGTCTAGTAATTTATTTTTCAGCTTTCTTCCCTGTTTGTTGCTCGTCCGGTGTTCAGTAGTGTGCGCCCTTATTAAAAACTCCCCTCGGGTTCATCGCTCGGTATCGTTTCGCGCACCTTCCTTTTTACGAAATAATGTTTAATGAATCTATACTAACGCGCACACCAACCACCAAGTGTTCTACCAACCGGTGAAAATCCGTGATGAAAATGTAATTTTATCCCGGGCACAAAATATTGTATAAAACATCACTCTCCTTCCACTTGTTTGTTCGCTGTTTAATGTGCTTTATTCGCTCATTACTCGTATTACCGCGTGCGGAAAAACGAAAAATCCATATCGGATTGCAACTACTATTTATGTGTGGGATTAATGACGATAGACATCCGTCCGCTGCCTCTTGCAATCCCGGAGGAAATTCGTTTCATTAATCATTCATAACTTCCGCGACACACACAAAGCGCAAGGAGTCGAGGTGGATGAAATCAAAGTTTTAACCCTTCGTCTCTTTAATAAACGCCACTCATTTGGATTTGGAACGTTCGTGATTGACGGAATGTCTAGCACCGAAAGAGTAAATAATTACGACCTCTATAAATATTAGAACCAACCTTCCTCTCAAACCCTTAACTCTCCTCTTTGCCGACATTTAGATTCCTAATACTGGGATCACCCCAAAGTAAACGAATGTTGTTTATAGGAGGAGGATAATATTCTTACGGAATGTCTCAAATCTAACGAACTGTAGTGGGGTGACTAAGGCCTTGTCCTTTAGTTTTGTTCGAAATCTCCGTTTTTTCTAATTCCGTCGTTCTATTGTTGGTAACGGTTGGGGCCATACTTTCGAACGCAACAACCTACCGAGTGGTGGTGGTGCCTGCCGCGAACATAAAAGTACCATTTTCATTATTCATGCAAACGGCCCCCCATTTTCGGTTGATTTTGGATGATTCTAGTAACACGTGCCCCCCCAAGATTACACGTCGAACAATGGCGTCACTATTCTGGGAGAGTGTTTGCTTTAACCAGAGTGGAAGTGGAGTAAACTGAAGGAGGAAAGCATTGCTCTATAAATTGGACTCTGTGATGAACACGCGCACACAGAAACACACACGTACAGACAAACCAAATCATTTTCCTCTTTTTTACGGAATGGTCCTGCCCGAGATCTTTTCGGTGAGGAAAAATGTTTTATTGATGTTTCGACGCGATTTACGACCCATTCGGGCAGGTGTTGCTATGCTGTTTTCCCGGGAGCAATTGCTGAAGGTCCTTTATCCGATGGGTGGCGTGGGGTGAGGGAGGGGTCACGATCGAGCAGCATACGCCACTGAACTTTTTCCTTTCTCCAATACAACACCCACCCACTGGGCAATAATTTCGGCTTGGGGGTGGTGGGCGTTAATCATCATGACTATGCCAGGACGCGGGGTTTACGATGAAATTGCGGCGGAAGGGGAAGTGGTTGCATTGATTTTTTGTTTTGTCTCGTAATGGGGATATAAAAATGTGTATTTAGACGGGGGGAGTAATATTCGGAAGTGAGGCCTTCTGGGAGCAATACCGCCGATCGATCAATATCTCGGAAAGCATCATTCAAATTCGATTTAGGACACCTTTTTCCCCCCTCTTCGCCAACCCCCCTCCCACCAAACACATTACTGCATTAATGAACCACACCCCGGCTGCTGGCCGCAGGAAAAATTCTTCTTCCAGGAAATTGTTTGCAGAAACCCCAACGCGTGCACAGAAAAACATCAACCTGGTGAAAAATGGAGAAACGTTGAATGGTTGTTTAACCTTCTTTTGGCCTTGATTTGATGAGGGGTGGATAGAAAACGACGAAAAAAGAAAGCATCGGTTTCGAATGTTTCTAATCGATATGGCGGCGGTGTGTGTGTGTGTGTGTGTGGTTGGTGTGTATTCAAATAAACGATACCCGCACGAGCGCGCTAGCATCAGATTATAATTCTATGGCATGATGCCGGCTCGCAGGCGGCGGGGGCGGTACACGATGCAAGACGCGGGACGGTTAGTCTCCTTTTTCCATAGGATTAAGGGTTTTTCTTTTCAGTACATTTCTCTACCAACGCCCGCCGCCGCCGCCGCCACTTTGCATCGGAAGATCATTAAGATAAGATGTAGGTTCGGGGATTACTGTGCACACTTAATATGTGCATATTTAGTAGTCGTTTCTTACTTTTTACCGCTTTGGTTGGTTGGTACACTTGGTTTTCATGTATCCAGTTTTTTCTTCGATAAATTTTTCACGTACTTTTATTGCGTGTTGGTTTTTTTCCAACATGTCGTAAACAGCCAACACATTTTTTGGCAACCTTGTGTCAAAACGCCTCGTGGGGATTAAGGGTGAAGCCGAACTTTAATTATTATTGAAACTCTGCCGAGGAATAATTGTGTAGCATTAAACAACTGCCTTGTCGGCATTGATTTGCATTTTAATCCGGATCATAATGTCACACGAACATATTTTTTAAACACTTAAAGATGTTTACTGCGAAATAAACCCTATGAACCCTTCGCACGATCTTTTTAAATGCTTCCAAACTTTCCAGTAACTGAACCTTATCGAGTTGGAAACGGAGACTAGCACACCACACCGCCATCATCGTAATCGATCTCCATCTTTCCAGCGGAGACGCTTTGCCACAAGTTTTCTAATTAAATATACATGATGCCACGAACTCTATTGAACTTGTTTTTCCATGATCTTTACTTAAAGTAAGTTGTGAAGGTATGGTTTTTTTTCTCTGTGGAGCCAAAATTCACATTCAATTCTGAGAAGGTTGAGTCGAAAAACTCGGAATTTTGTTAGTCTTCGGGTCGCAGAGAGAGGTGTTTTTCGTGGAGATGTTGGAATGGGTGACACCGGCAGTTGCTTCCTGGCCATCATCCATCACACCGGAACCCGCCCAGGTCATAGAATCGCTAGGAAGGGACGATGCCCCCGGAGGCAAGGTGACGTGTACTGACTTGACTTTGTGTCGTCTAGCAGCATTTTCCCCCCATTGCGTGTCCACACCTTCAACACATAGCACGCTTGCCTTTTTTTGGCACACTAATACTCGTTATAGAAGGCCCCACGGGGGGAGGGATTAGGTGAGAGCGCGGGATGAAGTGGAATGTAGTAGGGGCCTGTTAATCCGATTTCTCAACTTTCTGATCCTGGCTTTGATTGCTTCGGCAGACGTCTAGGATAAAGTCGCAAACGATACAGAGAGCAGAGCGCGCCAAGGAAGAAGAAAAACATCGCCGATAGGACATGAGAAATATAAAAATAAAAACATTGAAACAACAATTCCACGCTGGCTGGCCATCGTCAATAAGGCAGAGAGGGAAGGATATTCGATCGCTGGCGGTCTGGGAGGAAGCTTGCCTGTTTGTCTTTAAGATAATTCTGTTTCTGGTCCTTCCTAGAGAGAGCTTAACGCTGTCTACGAGGAAAACATCCACAGTTTATTTTTCACGAGAAACGAACACAAGCTGCTTTAAGTTGGGTAAAGTTATGATTGGAATTGAGTGACTTCTGGATGATTTCAGGAGAATTGTTCACCTGAAAACTTCAATGTTCCACTGTTTTTGAGGGTGAAATCTTTTTCATCATAATTTTCCCTCAATGTTTAGTATATTCATCATCTCTTCAGTATTTCTATAGAATTTGCGAGTTTTGCATTTTTTTACATTTATTTGGATAATATTTTGATTGGATTTTCCTATCCTGATTTCTGTTGAGTTGTTGATAAATTTGGAAAGCCCTATAAAAAATATTGTGTCCTTGCAAACTGTGTAACCTTTGAGGGAAAGGTCGCGAATGGGGAATGAGTTTACAAACCAGGAAGGGCTTCCCTAGAGCTCGTTCCCTGAATTATGTTGATTTTTTAATCAACAACCGGTCGTGTTTCATTCAGTGTTTGTAATTTTTTTTTATTCAATTAGTTTGAGTAAGCTGTTTGTAAAATGTCGAAAGTACCTCATCTCCCGAATGTTACAGCTTTGAAATTTGTATTACAAAGAAACCATCGTGCCGAAATATCGTACTTCTTTTTCGATGTGCATCGAATTTTCTTGTATGCTCCCGGTGCTGTTCCCGTTATGTGGTTCTCACGATTTTTATGTTCCATTTGTCGCATTGCACACACCGCTGCACAACTCCACCGGAACGAAGGGTGTGGAGAACGGTAAACCGGTGAGTTGCCGGTTAGTCAATGTTGGAGTTTGGAGTTTGGATACTGCGGAAAGTGGTGGCCCTTCTTCATACGTCGTACGTACGTTGCCACACACCTGGGCAAGATCTCGTTTCCTGTCCTGCACGACGCCGCCCTGAAGAACCGATCCGGTCAACGACCCTTGCACGCGGTCGGATGGATGCAAACGTTATGAAATACGAAAACGAACCGAAGAAACCTACATAACCAACACACACACGCACACAAACTCGTTAGGTGCAACCTCAATCTTTCCTCTAACGTCAGTAAAGAAAGCACAAGAAGCGGGCTCGGAAGGTACTTCTTCGACCTTCTTTTGGTGCTTTTTTCCCCAGTTGTTGCTTCCTTTCTTTTAGCCTCCTCTTTCTTTCTATCTTTCACTTCCTCGTCGCGCACCGCAATTACATCGAAAGCCGGTGGAAAACTCCCCGGAGAAAGATCGAAAAGAAATCGGCCGAAAACAACCGTTATCCTTTCCATTCCTGGGGGAAGGGATCGCGTGTGGGAGGCGAGGGGCTGAAAAGTGCATACATAAGCTCGAACGACGAAGGGGAGAAATAATTGCATGAAGCTGCAAAACAACAAGAGTTGCATATTTTCTTTCGAGCTTATCGACTCCGTTCTATCACCGTTTCGTTACTCTTTTTTTTTCGTCTTTTGCCGTGCCTTTCTTGCGCAATCTTTTTGCACTCTTTCTCTCTTTTGTCGGATTTTATTTTGCTTTCTTTAGGTGCATCT
The DNA here is from genome assembly GCF_943734765.1 of Anopheles ziemanni. Taxonomy (NCBI): domain Eukaryota; kingdom Metazoa; phylum Arthropoda; class Insecta; order Diptera; family Culicidae; genus Anopheles; species Anopheles ziemanni. The sequence goes on along the minus strand of NC_080706.1, from coordinate 30,044,476 downwards.
TCCTGAACGTTTGCCCCGCTTTCAGTTGCATTTTTCATTACTTATGCGCTCCGTTTCTTCGATCGGCTGGCCATCACGCGCCCAATTCTCCGGTTCTTTGAGCCGTTTTGTTTCTTCTCCATTTTACAGTTCACATACTTTTTTGATTTCGTTTCATTTACCGTAACGACATTATTTCACATAAATATACCTCGTTCTGTGATCTGATTAAAGAAGAATGGTTTGCAATTTCGACAACCAAGTAATAATTACACATTCCTTTACCAATTTCTTTCCCGTTTGTTCCCCTGATATATAAAAAAAATCCTTCCTACTTCGAAGGAAGGTTCTCAAAGTAAACGGGAACTCCCATTCGTAAACCATCTGTCATAGGCGGTTGTTATCGGCAAAGGATTTCGCCCAACCATGCCTTCGATAAACGGCCGATAGCACGCTTTCCCATTCATGGGCATCAGGGTGGCAAAAGGAATAAAGTAAAATAAGGTTTAGAATTTACCACAACAACGTGCGGGAGGAGGATCAGCCTTCCGGGCTTCAGCGACAATACCACAACAAAAATGAAAGATCTGCCTTCTTCTTGCACTGGCGCAGAAAAGGTGGTGGCATTTTGTGGTTGCCATTTTTCCGGGAAAACAGAGCGATGTACATCCTAACCCCTTTCCCGGTACGATGGGTGGATGTGCACCGTAGTGTGACGAAATCCTTTACCCTTTTGCTGATTCTTACATGCCGAAGACACTTTAGGTAAGAAAAAGGGCTACGTTGAAATTCCGAAAGGTTTCTGCTCAGGGAAGAGAAAAAAAACGCATGTAAGGAAAATAAATCATGTGAAAAAGGAGACGACGAGTTAAACGAACTCGATGAAGAAACTGGCTGTTATTGCAGCAGACGCCTTCCAAGTAGAAAAACACGATTGAAAGAGAAAAATCGATTCATAATTTCTTCAAGTGGAAAAACGTGTAAGAGGAACAAATAAGTGAACTTGAGTGTAGCTAAGGGGTGCTGCTCGTTTAGTAGGCGCCCAAGGATCAACCTATTGCGTACATTTTCTTACGCCTGCCATCGTTCTTCCGTTCCGATACACCGAATGGCGGGAGTGGGAGATAATTTTCCGATAGAGAAAAGTCGTGACTCTTGGCGTTTTCCTACCCCGTGCGTGGGGAATTTATGTATGGTCTTCTCTCACCCTGAGGGATAGAAAAACCATTGATAGGAAGCGGTAAATAATAGCGTAATCCTTGCATCTATTCATGGCGGATTCGTGGAATCCATCGCTTCTTGATGATGATGTCGAAAAAATGATGGTATTAACACACGACCATCACCACCGGAAACCTATTCCCTGCTCTCTCTAGATCTGCCTGTGTTTGTTGTTGCACGTACATTTTCCATCCTGCCATCTGCTGGCAGACGTCTTTCTGGCGGGAAAACACGCGCAAAACACACCCTCGTACGCATCCGCCGAAAGCGAAGAGTGAGGAGTAAGAGAGCGGGTGGGGGATGCAACGATCCGGGAAATTTATTTCACTAAATACTCCATTATCGCGCGAGCGAGCACGCACACACACACGCATCAGTTTTAAGTAACGGTGCAACGGTAATTTATGTGCGATTTTGTTAACCCGACGTTTTTATATTCAGGGCAGTTGATTTAAGATTGGTTTTTGGTTTCCATGTTTTCTCTATCGTTTAAGTTTTGTTTTTTGGCTTTCTTCACAATTTACTTCACATACAGAAAAATGTTACTCCTCCACTCAAAACTCGACTCCGGGTTGTACGTTTTCGTACCGGAAGTATTGCAACTAAAAAGCGAAACAGAAATATCAACTGAAGCAAGTAAAAATGACGAATCGCAGCGACCTTCCCCCGGGCACGTCCGCCCAACCTTCATTCCCCTGTGGCGGACCAACACCCCGGACCGAGTGGAAATGATGAGTAATTGGACTAAAATTAAGTTATGGATGAAGGAAAATTCAATCCATCTGTAACGGCATGAACCGGGGCTGTGAATGGTGTTGGATGGATTCGGACTTCTCCTCTGTGTCCGGCTTTTGGAGCTGATGGGTTGCAAGTAGCATTCGGAAATGTTGCTCCAGTCTATCGAGCATTTTATCTGGATTTCTTTTCTGTACGTTCTATTGGCTGCTTGCGCACACACCCACCACCACCAGCCACACCGTTTCACCACCGTTGCAGGAGAGAAGCAGCCCGGGATGTTATGTTTTATGGGTTTTGCAAAAGTCGGATTGAATTAAGAACGCACTTTCTACTCTAGGAAGAGCCAAGGCGGCGGGGTGGAAGGTAATTTGCGCAAAAAGCAAGCACACCTTCTCTTTCACTAACTGTTTTTGTAATTCAATAAAAAAAGACAGTTTCATACCTTTTTGGAGATAATCCTATCTTGTTCTGAATCGTGGTTGGTATATTTTCTATGAAAATAATTAAAAAAAAAATGGATTTTCGTTAATGCACTGACTTCTGGAACATCCTTTTGTTGTTAAATACATTACCTCATTAACTCGCCTTCTTTTTCTTCTTAGTTCAACATTTTTTACAGTAAATCAACAGCCATATACAGTGCCTTCATTTGCATACATTTTGCTAGCAACAACTTTGTTCCAATTCTAGACTCCTGTCGCTTGCAGCTCGAACAAATCTAGGAAGTTCGTTTTCATGCTGACACTTAAAAAGTGTATGTGCTTCCGGTGGTAATGCACGTACCGATTTGAGTTTACCATTCGTGCACTTTATTCTATTTGTTGCATGCAATCGAAAAATGTTTATGAAGCATTTTAGAGCCTTTGATGTTTAAGCTATTTCAAAGGGATGGAATGGTAAATGCTGCAATTTACGTGATGTGGGCAAATTTCATTTTCATTCCACTGCAATTGATGCATTCGTTCACTTTGATGTTCTTTTAATTCAAACAAAATAACATTAGTTTTTTTAAAGCTACACCATTGTTTTGAGTTTTTCTCAAGCCCATCAGAACGTTGAAATAAAAAATATTTCATAGTTCTTCATTATAATATTAATTTTATGTTATCTTTTGCACTAATTTTTATGTCCAAATTCTTTGTTAAATAATTTAATTGCTTTTTAAAGAACCCCGTTAAACGCTACGTTTATGATTTTATTTTGTATAGATAGCAAATGAAGGTGGATAATAATTGAGGACATTGAGTACCCTATTTAATTTTACATTGCTCCCGCTGGAGCTGTTACTCGTAGATTGTCTCTGGTAAGCGTCTAGCGTCAGTGTGTTGTAACAGACCCCGGTACATCGTACAAACTAGTGTCGCCTTCCTTTTTGTGCACAACACTCATTTCACCCTGATGTCATCGCATCGTCGAAGTCCTTTCACTTTGGCTGCCGCAAGTGTGCAAATGCTGGCCAATAAAGCTCCTCGTAACAGCTGTGGGATGCACAGGGCGGATCCAATTGCATTATGAAGACATTTCATGGCGAAAGTAAAGTTGTGTTGTGACGTCCTTTTAGAGAGAGAGAGAGAGGTTAGCTTTCAACAGTTGTAGTTCATCTTAAATTCAGCCCATTACCGGCCGGAGTAGCATAGGTCACATAGGCAAACGAGGAGTTAAAGCATAAATTGCCAATTTTATTGATTATCGATACGCGCTGAACCTTCTTGCAGGCGACGATGAACACAATCTTAAATCATAAAACGAGTGTTGGTCGCAAGTATGTCTCAACCGGCACTTCACTTGTCACTTTTACCTTCTCGGTCGTCGGTGCAGGAAATTGGAAAAGTGAATGGGTTGTTCGCTCGTACAGCATACGGCATCGATCACCACCAACCGCTTGGGCATACAACGAGCTCTGTGCAGCTTTTGGAGGTGTGGTCGTATTTGCCGAACCGTCTCCCTTCGTCCATCTCGCACCAAACTGGCGCCAAAGCCTTCTTGATACAATGATATATCCGCCCCCGGGAATGGATGCGAATACTGCTGAGACCAACCAGAAAAGCTTTCTCCACCACAACCGCCCAGCGCCATCTCGATAAAACTTCCATTTCGAGCAAGAATGCATTTCCCAAAAATCGCACAAAAGTGTCAACCATAACAAAATTATCTGCGAATCCGAAGAACCAACGACAGCCAGTCGCCACATGTGTGGAGGAGCGGGGTTGTGGGGGTTGATGGGTGGCGGGTTTTTGTGTGCAGCACGAAGACAGGCGGTCGGATAGAAAAGTCATTCGTCCCACCGAGTCTCCACACTCCATCGCTCAAGACAAATCGAGGACTCCCCCTCGACGCAGATTCTAAGGCGGAAGAACCGGAGCGCAACTACTGCACGATAAAACATTGATTTGATTTCCTCCCTGGCATCATGGCAATTGCATATTCAATTTCCCCCTACACACACCCACTAAGAGAGCTTAGGGAAGCGTGCACAGTCAGCAGAAACTATGAATGTCAGTGAGCGTGTGTTGATTGCTGCAACAAAGTTGACGCGGAAGTGCACGATGCGATGTGATGAGTTCCTCGGCGCAAGTGTGTCTTTAGGGACTGCCCGAATTTTCCCATTCATTGGTGTCGGAAATGGAAGCAGTGTTTTGGTTTGTTCTCTGTGTGCAATGGCATCAACTTTACTCACTCTAGGCACTTTGATTGCCTGCGTATAATTTATGTTGTGATCTCTCGCCCTTGATTGGCAAACACGCCCTGTAGAAATTTCGATTTCCTTGAGCAGTAAGAATGTCAGTAAATTAGCAATTGAGGCAAATAGTATTATTAAGACGTTCCCCCGTGGTTGCTTTAATCAAGGATATTCTTTGAAACACATCTGTCATAATCTCATCTGTCAAAATTCCCTCCAGACATTTACCGTTTGATTGACATCCGGAAGTTTTTTGTCAAAACATAAACAACAAATCACTGATCGAATCTAAACAATAATATGATTAGCACACCCGGATTACACGTCCTTCGACTGCTTTTGCTTACATCGATGTAGCTTTCTTTTTCCAATATTTAAATGAGATCAAAGACAATTTTCCAACGGTTGCAATTATTAATTAAATCTCGCGCGGAAATCATCATAACATGCAATACCTGGAAAACAGAATTACCTCACTGATACACACTCCCTCGAGCGATGGCCCGTGACCTGACCGTGCGCTGGATGGAACCGTGTTAAATATTCAACTATGTTTTTATGCGTTGTTTGCATACGGGCTTTACACACCACCCTGTTTGTAATCCTCGTTTTTGCATATCTTGCCGCGAACCACGTGGCAATTGCCCTGTTTGTGCCCTGTTGAACTCGACCGTCTGTGTGGAGGTGTGTTGGACGTTTGACCGATGTGTATGTTTTTGCAAGCGCGCGCATAAACAGATTGTGCTGCTGTTGTCCGTCCGGGTTTTCATTTGCATCGGTGAGCTTTCCGATGATGTGACTCTACGCACGTGTTTGTGATTCGCGTTATCGCCGGCTTAATGAAGGCATAATCAAATGAATTCAATTAAACGATGCAGTAATAAACATAAACAACATCCACTTGCTTCCTTCTTCCCTTGCCCGTTGCGTTGGATATAGTTCTGGGAATACGCCAAAAACAGGAGCATCCGGTTAATCTAAGTGAGTGTGTGTGTGTCCTTTTTTCTAACGGAACTAATGAAGCCGAATAATCCTGAAACGGTGGTGTGTGCCTTTAATTTTGGAGATCCCTTACACGGTAAAAGGAGTAGCTTTCGGCGTCGCTAAAAATGTCGATCCAAACCATAACAACGCGATGATTCAATCATCTCCCACACTACGAAAAGCGGAGAATGAAAACAGATGGCCGGCGGGTAGAGCAGGCAGCAGAGATATAGGTATATAATTGCACTTCCGCAACATTTGATTACATTTCTGACCACACCATGGCTTCAACCACTGCGCGCTGCTACTCGTCGTTGGGTGTTGGGGTCTGCCTCTGCTTGCGGCGCTGTCCGATGGAAGCACTACTTGCTATCGGGTTTATGTTTGGCTTCGATTGTTCCACCGAAGCACACCACACTGTGGAACTCCGGAGTTGCCCCAATTAAATCACAGCGCGTAAGCGCAAATAACACACCACGGAGAGGCTCCCGATGGGCAAACAATCCGCGTCCGCAAACGTAAATGTCCAGAGTGGAATATTCCTGGTTTTCCACGTTCGTTCAGCAAACATACGCTCGCACACACACTCAATTCTTCCGGGTGCGCGTCCGTTATCCAGCCAAGGATCAACATGAAAATGGATATCACCGGGAACGGATCAAATCAGGGAGTTCCAGGATACGCCGTGCTGCTGGATGGGATGATGGAAATTGATAGAATGGAAAATCAACTAAGTGTGCCATACCAGAAGATGTGGAATGCGTGACCTACACTTTATTTGCTATGTTCCCGGTTTGTTACAAAATTCTGTTACAGAACTCTGAAAGGTTTTTGCGCACTAGCCTATTTTACACATGGCGTTCTGCCGCGACTTCTATTCGGGTTCTTTCGATTAGGAAGCATCCATCATCAGCAGAGATGCAACATTGTCCACATAACTGATACATTGCCGGATTGCAGTATCTTATTTCGTGGATCTCACATGAACAATCCTTCAAAACCAGTCCTCCACTCCGTTGGAAGAAGAGATTCCAAAATGACACAGTTGTTTGTCTTCCCTGTTTGGGTAGGGGATTTTACGTAAGTGTCCTCAAACAATTGCTGGATACATGAGCATTACCAACGGTGGCGAGTGAGTGAGTCTTTGAAGGATGTGACTTAATGGGATCCTTCCACAAGCCCTGAAACAACTCGTTTAAAAGTACGGTTTTTTATTCCATTCTGTTTTTTGTTTTTCTTACCCGCAGAAATAGAGTAGTATTGGGAGGACATACAAACAACCGAAAATTTCAAAACAAACGAAAACAAAAGAATGTTATTCTGCACTTTGTCCCAACTTGGTGACAGTTGAGCTTCATTGGGAAGAATGTCTTGCCTTCTGTTTTCTTAAGCGCAATGATTTTTATTCCTCTTTTCCATGAGCAAGAGCCAAAATGCTGTTTCGAAATCCAGGAAAATATTTTCTTGAAGGAAATCGCGATCGGGGAAAAAATAAATAAATTAAAACAAATACCAAAACTAGCCCGCGCGCCGAAGGGCGAGTTTAAGTGTTTGAAAACCAGAAGAAAAAAAAAGCACGAAACGTTCGTAAATTTTCCAACCCACTCAAACGAATGGAAAAATCTGCTGATGAGCTTTGACTCTCGCGTGGGTTGGTTGGTTTGGTGTGTGGGTGCCTTTTCATTCTTTCCCACGTGGACAATGTTGGGGCCACACACTAAGTGTGGTTAGGTTTGCTCCTTCGCCTTCGCTCTTCAGTTTTATCCTTCATTTGGCATTGTTTCTTTTATGCTTTGCAAATATTGCTAATGGAAACACAAACACACTCCCGCTCCCACCACCACCACACACGCACACCCCGCTTTTCCTGCGTTCCTGGTTGTGCCAACGGCAACGTCGCGTTGATTCTGTGTGTTTCACATTTTCCCGCCCTAGATTGGATGGACGCGCGCTAGGGTTGGAAAATTGGAATGGAAAGGGTTCGGTTCGGACACACCAGAATATCAGAAGACACTCCCTGCGGAAAGGATGAGTCGAAAACAATCATCCATGAGTTTCACTCATGATGTTTTTTTTCCTCTGCCCATGACTGTTATGCGAGTCTTTTTCCTGATTCCATATCCGTATGGTTAGCGAAAGTTAAAACAATGTAGAGAGTAAGGCGTGACTAAAAGAAAAAAACGGAACTATATGGAAAGCTTCCCGCTGGGTTCCCCACATCGAAGTTATCTAAATATTTAGGAAGAAAAAAGAAAGGCGACACTAAATATGTTTCTGCTAGCGCCATCATTTCCAACGTTGGCAAATGGGAAATGATAATAAATCTGCCAACTGCTGATAGTAAAGCTGAAGTTTATTTTAACGTGCGCATCCTTTTTGAACGTTTCCTTTGCGGCGTGTTGCTATTAAACTCGTTTGCCTTCTTTCTCTTTTCCCCAATTTTCTTATCGATGTGATTGAAACGATGCTAACTCTTTGTTTTCTCCTCTTTCTCTCTCTACTTGCAGCAACTTTTCCGCTCGAATCCCGGCCTGACCGCAGCTAACTCGGCCGTTCCGGGGGCCCCCAACGGGCAACCGCTGCCCCAGTCGGCCCTGTCGCTCTCGGCCGCCCAGCAGCAGCAGTTCCTGCAGCATAATGCCGCGTACGCCGCCCAGCAGGCCGCCCCGTACGTCATCAACCCGGGCCAGGACCCGTCGCAGTACATGGGAGCGCTCATCGCGGCCGGCGTGCCACAGTACTATGCGCCCGCCCCGTGGGGCGTTTACCCGGCCAATCTGGCCATCCCGCAGCAGCAGTCACAGCCCCGCCGGCCCCTCACCCCCTCGCAGCAGGGTGCGGAAAATCAACCCTATCAGGTAAGGGACGAAAAACGGCCACCAGTTTGCTGATAGTTTAGTTTAGTGTATTTTTTTCACTTCACTGTACGGTGTTTTTGGTTTTGGTTGTTTTCGAATCCTTTCCACGTGTACAAATGTTTCGTTTAATTCGTTATCGTGGCTCTCGTGTCGCCTTTCCCATTGAATTTTACTTCTGCTCTAAGGCAATATTCTGATTGACGCTAATGTACATGACTGTTCTTAATAGGGTTGTACTCATTCCTCCATTTCATGTTTCATTTTGGTCGTTTCCGCTCTAAATGACAACATTTTATCCTCTCCCTAAAAGGTTAATCAGAGGATTCTCTCTTGACTAAACTGTTTGATAAAATAATTTATCTTTCACAGAGCAGAGATTTCGTTCTCGAACAATTTTTCTTTCGCCCATCTGGTTCGTGACCGGTAACAAATTCTCCGCACGATACAGGGTTTTTCAGTTGATATCATAACAGTAGCAGTATTTATTCTAACTGCAGCACATGATATTCCAACAGTACCAGTTGATTTCATAACGCAATCATGTTTATTATAACTGTGTCAGTTGAAATCAGAATCGTAGCAGTTGATATTATAAAGTTGGTATGGCAGGTCGAGCGATGTACGTAACTAACAAGTATAAACGTATATCGCATGAATGAAACGCCAAAGTTGATTTACATAGCAGGTGAATTCATCTCGCATGAATCGCTTTAATTTCAAACGAAAGGAATTTTTAAACAAGCATTGCTGATTAATTTTCATGTTGACTGCATGTCATTTTTTTACTTATTTTTGTGAGCAGTTTCGTTCCAATGAAATCGAAGAGTGTCATTCGCTATGAACCCACCTGATATGTAGATCAACCTTGGGCTGTCATGCGTGCGATATACGTTTACACTCGCTAGTTGCGTACTTCGCTCAAGCTGCTGTACCAGGAGGATTATAATATCAACTGCTACGATTCTGATTTCAACTGACACAGTTATAATAAACATGATTGCGTTATGAAATCAACTGGTACTGTTGGAATATCATGTGCTGCAGTTAGAATAAATACTGCTACTGTTATGATATCAACTGAAAAACCCTGTAAGACACCTAATCCGGTAAACTTTCCCGTCGACCACAACGCCACATCGCCTGTGGTGGAAAACAATTCTTCCGCCCGGCTTGTGGGGGAGGAGTGTTGGAAAGAAAAAAAAAATAGCGCACGTTCCCAAGAAAACACCACCCCACAATCGACAAATGAAACGGAACTGAGATGAAGTGGCGGTTAATTAATAAAGCAAAATGCGAACGATGAACTTTTGTTGCTCGGGTAGGGGGAGGGAAGGGGGCTGGTGGACGACCTCGTTTGTTCCAGCTTCTTTCGCACTTTTTAGCCGTGGTTGGAAAACTCGGAGTGCGCGCGGAGCTTCCGAGTGGGGAAAAATTTCATCGCAACCATTTTCCAGCAGTGATTTTTCGACTCTGCGAGATGCTTTTGCACTTTTAAGATTCAACGGCTTTTCGCACACAAACACACACTCCTCGGCGGGGTAAAATAATTACAAAACTTGCTAATCAGTTTAAGTTCGCCGGATGACCGTTCGCAATGGGCGAAGGTGGTTGTTCAATTGGAGAGTGTTGGGTGTAATTTTTCTCAAACGAAGAATTATCTTTTTCCGCACATCAGATTGTCACTTAAAATTTACAGATTAAGTTATACTCAATAACAAATAACTATATAACAATAACAAGCTAGTTGACTATAAGTATACTATAAATATACTAAAAGCTAACTGAATACAAATATATAATATGGTAAAATCACCATCCGAACAGAACCATTTCAAAGTTTTTGTTCGGTTTTGGTTTCATTTATTGATTTCTGACCGCTGCTTAACGCTGTGTTCATTCCACTCTTATGTATTCAGCAGTTTATTTTATTAATCTTGAGACACTTGACGTGTGTTTGTTTATACAACCTCAAGAAAATCTTCCTTGAGAAGGTCATGGTTAATAATCAATGCCGATGTGCAACGTCTCCCACATCATTGCCTTCTCAGTTTCTCGCACGAAAACACACAGAAGTGGGTTTGTTTAAAATATAGCTTAATTGTACCATCGGCATTCCCGGTCGCTTGTCCAACTTTCCCAGACATTCTCTTACTTCATGCTGGAGAATGTTAATTGGGAAACTTTTCTCTGTGATTTCTCGTCGTAATACCGTATTCATTACTTTTGTTTCCCTTTGTTGAAGCCGATCGAGAAAAACGATTGTCGATGTTCGACTTTCGCACGAGTAGCTTTCTTACCAAGGTTAGAATTTTGTTTTGCAGAGACCATGGTATGAAAGCTGCTTTTTAGAATAATCTCTATGCTGCAAGAGTGTGTTGCAAAACACGGTATTACATTCTTCACGCCTCGCTGGGAATTGTCTCTGCTGAACTCATTAAGGCATAATCTGCATCATGTAGAGCGCGCACTTGCACACCTGAAAGCTTCCTCTATGTAGCCGTACCTTCTCGCCTCACCTCACCGCGAAATACAACACCCCAAGTCAATCTTCCGGTTCAACCAACCGTGTCCTCGAGGAGAAGAGGGAACGCAAGGCGTTCGCGAGACCGTCCTTCCAGCGGAGCGGAGTGAGCTTTGCAAACTTCTCTTAACGCTACGCCTAATTGGTATTAATGATTCATTAACACAATCCACCACCAAGCGCCCACCTCCCTTCGGTGCTTCTTCAAACCCTTCGAAGGGTTGAGAAAAGTATGTGTTGATATCGTGCCAGCACAGCATGGTGTTTCGTGTGCAGTTCGGTTGAGCGAACACAACAGAACCGACCAACTCTGGAACGTGCACCACGATTCGCTGCACTTCAATTCGTCTCCAGGGGGGGAGGGGAGGGTGTTGGGAAGCTCGGGCTCGGACACTGGAGGTAGGATCCCAGGCCGTCTGCACGCGACATAAGCATGAATAAAGTAAATGCTAGTAAACAGGGGCAAGAAGTTCTCTAATGCGCCGGCGAAAGGAAATGAGGACATGCATTCGACTCTCTAGAAATCGCACCAAGGGGCAACCGTGTGTTATACTGCTTGCACACACAGTGGCACGTTAGTAAAGTAGATGAAAATGGAGGAAAACTGTTTCACCCCGCAATAAGGATGAAACAACATCGGTCGCGGTAATTCATAACCGGCTGAAAATACAGCAAAGTCACGATGAAAGTACACCGGAAAGTTTGGCTCATGTTTACCCTAACAAGTATTAAATGTTACATAAAAAGTATATTTGCTTTGATGTTTAACAGAACACTTGAAACAGAAATATTTTGTATTTGTATTTGTATTTTGTATACTTGTATATTGGATTTGACTTGACCACATCATGTTCCGTTTCATGTTGCATAAGGTTAGATAAAATTCATCATCATTATTTTCTTCTAAATCTATAGAAGTCGTAGGCAAATTTTTTAAACATTGCTCTTATAAGTTTGCTCATATAAAGATTCTCATTTGAAGATTTTTGAATACTTGATCGTATATTTTCTAAAAAAAACAGCAACCAAACCCGGTGAAGATATTAAATATATCTCTACAAATAAAAATCATTTATCAACTATTCTACGATATTCGTCTTATTTGAATATCAAAAGTTTCTTCTAAACAAGCATTTTAATAAAATCAACCCTGTATTTTTATATGTAACGTATTCATATGTTGTGTCTTTGGTGTTAGGACCTGGGGTTGAGATAAGCCTTTTCTTGTGTTCAATAATGCAAACATAAATACTCACATACTGTATAATGCAACGTATTGTTCTAGAACAACATAAAGTATGAGAAAATATTGCAAAAATATTTGTTTGTTATTTCTTATAGCAAAATATGTTTTTTTTTTCATTAGATTTCATAATTAGCTATTTGTTTGGTTTTTGTTTTTAAACATATAATTTCTGTTCAAACTGATCAATGAACATGTAGAAAAAAACTCGTATTTATTTAGTTTTACTTCTTAAGGAAAAAGTAGCTGCAAGTTATTTTGTCCTAAAAAAAAGTCAAACTTTAATTAACTTCTGAGTAAGTAAGCTCGTTTTTCTTTCCTGACAGTCTTCGAAAGCGAAACAAATTTCTAATTCATGCCTGTATGCACATTTAACATTGCTTGCCGCTACCATAGGCATCCGCCGGAAAATCAAGTGTTAGGGTGGTAGGATCGTAATATTTCCATCGCACACGATTCTACACACACTCGGTTTGACCAAGAAAACCATCTCATAATCACACCGAACCCACCGACACCAAACCCGCTCTATCTATATACACTGCTGTTTGAGATTATGTCGGCGTTTATAGCTCTTATGCTCGGTCATAAAGCGAGGGCAAGGAGAAACCATCGGATGGCCCGGTACATGAATGAAAACACATCACGATCCGACCCTGGTTCCGATGGTCACGGTCAGGTCCGCTCCCCGCCCTCGACGGCGGTCATCGCACGAAGCAGAGACCCCTATTGCCGTCACCTAATCCCTTCTCACCAACGACGCCGAAGCCGATGAAAATGTCTTACGGCAATTATGATTTACCAGCATCGGGAAAGGAGGAGGCACGCACGGCGAAGGCAAAGGATCGTTGCTTGGGTTGGTTTTTGTGCAAAATGTTGTGATCCAAATCGCACCGAGCGGTCGGTCTGGAAGAGGCAATTCATGACTACGCGCTTTTGCTTTTGCTCTGCATTGTTGTGTCGCCATCAGGTCGCTTTCCCGGGGCCTCTGGTTCTCCCCGATGCCGCGATCCACTTGATGAAGGCATTACCCATTTCTGGGCCAATGACATTATAATGCTTGAGCGCCAATCAATCGCGAGCATACACACGCACGCGGTTTGCGAAGGTTAACGACGTGACTTGGTGTCGATTGGAAAATTGTGGAAAGTCAGCCCCTAGCGCACTTGGTGGACGACATTTTTCTCCATCCGTCAAGGGAATGTTGCCAAGGGATGGAAACCAAGTGGTGGTGGGGTGCGGTCATTAGCCTCTCCACAGTAGCGCCACCACACACGGGTGTGTGTGTGTGTGTACGCTGTGCGTGGTATAAAAGTACCGAAGAAGGGAAGGAGGAACCCAAGGAGAAGTGGTGGTTCTCCCAGCAATAAACGGATAAGGGCGTTTGGCGACCAATAATAGCGTGCTGCTGGTACGAAAATGGGTGCCCTTGTTTCTTTTGTGTGTGCCATAATGTGTCGGCACTTACCCTGCCCCTCCGAGACTCCTCCCTCTTCTCCCGAATGGTAACCCTTAATATCCCCCATCAAAGAGGGGAAATTAAAAGTGAAAGCTCCAACACACGCTGTAGGAAAATTTTCCACCCGTAGTCCTGGCGACACACAGAAGGGTGGTGGTGTAGTGCGTTTATGCTAAAGCAGTACCCATTCAGCAACCTGCCCCCATCCTTTTACAAGCACGCACGACATTGTTACTCTGCAGAGAACTTGGTGGTGCTATTTTTTGTTAACGCGGGGGTGCTATTTTTTTTTAACGTACACGACATGATCAATTAGCATATGCCAACCAACAACGTCATCAACATTGCCGTCACCATATAGTGCTTTGTGTATTGACTCGTGCTCTAGATCAGGGGTCGGCATACGTTTCCTGCAAAGGGACCAACTGATGAAAAAGAGTCCACAATCGCGGGCCACATATCTTAATCGAAGTATTGATGTTTCTAAAGTCAAAGGCTTTTTAAATGGAGTACCGATTTTCTAATCCGGAAAATAAAATAAAAATAATAATAATATTTAACCATTAATTTTGAAACTTATTTTCCTTTCCCGTTGTACGTGGTTGGGATTTGAACCCACGCCGCCGAGGTGGTGAGCCCCGGCGCTCATGGGCCGATTTTCTAACCGGCGCTACCTCTCAGCTGTCGCGGACCCCCAAATATTTTAAGTTAATTTCTTTTAAAATCGTTGTAGTTAATCATTTACTCAGATTATTTTACTTTACCAAGTTGTGTTAACGGGCGTACTCTCAGTAATTGAAACAACTCAGCTTTAGTATGTGTTGAATACTTTTAACCATAGTTTGTTATGTCAAAAAATTTATTCCTTGAATGCATTTAGCAAAGTAAGCATTTTACTTTCCCGCTGAGTGCTAGAGGAAGTTTACGAAACTGGGTAATTTGAGAACGGTATAACTGCGATCGAAAAAGTCTAAAAAATATTGCCTGAAGTACACATGGAAGTTGTCTGGCATTCGACATCTCGTTTAATGTTTTCAACGTTTGTTTTTTTTTTCTAAATAAACACGAGTATTGTCGCGATCAAATCTGACAAGAAAAGATTTTCTTACGGACTGGATAAAAAAATAGCTGACGCGCCGGAAATTGGCGACCCCTGCTCTAGATAGTTCGCACCGTTTTTGTATCCGATCGATAAAGTTATTACAAGCGAAAAAAGCGATGGGACACTCCTATTCCAACTCCATGTTCGCAAGTATTTTTATTTTAGTTCTTCCCTCACCCTGGGGAGGTGTACATTAATTATTGTGTTCAGCTGTTTTTTAAACGATTCCAAAGTTCAAACCGGGCGAGTGCCCCTGTACTACTGCTCCTCCTACCCATCGCGAAACAACACCGTTTGTAACATTGCTATGATGACGGCGCCCTCAAGCGTCATAAAAGCTAACGATCGGCGAAAGTAAGTGTGCCACAACACCAGTACCTTCTGCCCATCCACACCACCCTTAGGTGCCTTAGAGAGAGGCCGCACGCCTCTTTTTTTCGTACCTCGTCTAACCTGTTCCATGGCGAAGAACTAGTTTTTGGTGACTAGTTCACTGGAGCGCAGGAGAAGCGGACGGACACACCTTTTCCTTCCACGACGGACGAAGGGAAAGGGAGTGTGTGGTGCAGCGGTGTTGCCAAACCACCTTGCCAAAAGCTCCCGGGTGAGTTCAAATGGAAACCTCGGTGTTCAGGTTGTTTGCGAAATTGTGTACACATCGGGTTCCAATTGGGGGTGTTAGGAATTAACTGGGAGAGTTAAGGAGTCGGAACGGGAATTTGTACATTCCCGATTACCTGATCCTCAGCTCGTAGGGGTTGATGGGTTAGGTTTTCTCGTCCGGTCGATTATGAAACAGTCATGGATATCCAGTTTTCTACACTTGCTACATGCCCGACTCCGAAGGGAGCTAGAGCTTATTGAGGAACTCGTTAGTTCCAGATAAAGTTATAACCTTTTACGTGCCTAAACTGTACCATTTCCAACTTTGGCGAAGCCAGCTCCCGCTTGTTCGGGTTAAATGTAATTTTAGTTTTCCCGGCGGAGCTTTAGGTTCGTTTTCCTCCGATCAGGGAATATCGATTAATTATTTCAGGGCTTTAGCTTCTTCCTACTTCACTTCCTCCTGGTGTCTCTTATGTGACACCCGGACGGAAATGTCAGCAGCTGCTCTTCGGCTGACGAGATATAGCGTTCAACTATGATGTAAGGTTAGTTTGCAAGGGAGATCTGGAATCTCCCAACGGAGATAGTGGCGCTTTCCGTTCTACGTTATATCCCATGGATACATGAGCAGGAGACTTTGCCTACGACTAGAGTTCATTATATTTTTAACTCGCCTTTTTATCCTGCCGTGCCCGGCACCCATCCACCTCGATCCTTTTCGATTTCGCGGCCTCACAATGGTTGGTTCATTATCACTTTCCGCGAGGTAGATACTGGAGCTTCCTCCTCCTCCATACCCCGCCAGTAATTGCAATTTCACCGGCAATCGCTCGCGTGCAATCAGCCATCTTTCGTTACGTTGGCTGGATAAGAGGAGTCGAGACAGTGGGAGGAGGGAGGTTATTGAAGAATTTTTCTCCTTCCGTGTTCTATAATGTATATATTGCCGACGGGAAGGAATGTTACCTCTTTTCCCTTCCAACACCCCTACACTCGATGGCTTGGCTATATCATTATCGGGGTGTGCTTTCTAGGCGGTGGATAGCCGTCTTACCTGCTTTCTTGCTTCAGCTCGGAGAAACGAAAGCAGCAAACACTCTCGTGTCCAGCAAGTTT
Source organism: Anopheles ziemanni (assembly GCF_943734765.1). Classification (NCBI taxonomy): domain Eukaryota; kingdom Metazoa; phylum Arthropoda; class Insecta; order Diptera; family Culicidae; genus Anopheles; species Anopheles ziemanni. Next base: position 30,027,969 of record NC_080706.1, on the reverse strand, counting down.
TCCTCTGCATAGCATTCGGATGGGTAGACCTAGAGGGAGGGGTTGGATGAGGCTCAGTTCATTCCATGTCTATTTCTTTTTCAAAGTAATACTTTACCTTTATGCTCTGCCTCGACCAATCGGTGAACATATTCCACATTTTCAAGTGCCACCGCCAAGCTGATGGGATGGCAGAAGGGAGGGATCCATCGTGCAGAACGCCGGTGTTATTGATTTGATTCGCTCGCGTGTCTCGTCTAATGAGCGCCTCTTCTCTTCTGCGGAACTCCTCGAGGGTCTGTGCTTTTTTGTCTAGGAAACGGCCATGCGTGATAGGCCATAATGATAATCCACCTATGGCGTTCAAACAATGTTCTTTGATGAAAAAGGTCTTTGTTTGTATCTGTGTGTGTGTGTGTTTTAATTATTATCAATACAAATTCTAGTGTATCGCCTTAAATTAGAGCTGCAGAAAATCTTGTCTTAAGTTTGGTCTCGTGCTGTTTTTAAGGTTATCATTACGATTCTAAATTGTTTCGTGAAAGATCTTTCCACTTGTATGCTGTATAAGCCACATTCTTTTCAAGATTTTTAAAGGTTTTTATCATTGTTATCTCCCGCAAATGTTATTGGCATAGAAAATGCACTATACATATTTCAATACGCGTTGTTTGATAATTATATTCAACATTTATTATTATCCATAATCCTATATGTGTACATATTAGAACATTTTATTCGTTTCTATATTTTATCGTAAGCCAGAAATAAGTATGCTACTAATGTTACTGTTTTTTTATCAATATTGTACATTTTTTCCTCTCTTTTCTCTCTTTCCCCCTTTTTCTCTCTTCCATTCGTTTACGCTGTGTAACGTTTGTTTTTTTGTAAAAACAATACAACAACTCAATCCGAAACGTGACACCTTAACATCCCTCTCTCTCTCCCGTGGCGTTTTCTGCGTCAAAACAAAATCAATTTGAAAATAAAACGTTGTATAAAATAAAATGTCACTTCCCGACGCGTGGAACACAACCCCCCACCACCCAACCCCCCCTATCCGTGTACAGGTGATATCGGCATACTACGACCAGAGCGGCTCGCTGGTGATGGGACCACGCACCGGAACGCCGATGCGACTCGTCAGTCCGGCCCCGCCGGTCCTCGTACCACCGGGTGCCGCTGGGCCCCGCGCGCCCCAGGCTCCGCCACTCTATCCCCCGCAGCCGCAGACCGCCCAGCAGAACGTCTACTCGGCCCAGAATGGATCCAACGTAGGAGGTATGTAGCATCATCCGGGCGGTTACTCTTAAGGGAGATTCTTTTTTTTTTTGTTCCATTTCAAACAGGACCGTATGCAAGCAAAGCCGTCTTATTGCAGTTACTACGATGCATTTCTCCTTTTTTACGTATTAGAGAAATCTTTTATTTTCCCATTTTTTATTACCTTTTGTCTTCACAAAAATTTAATTTCCATCGAAAACTTTTTATCTTTTAACATTTTAATAACTCAATTGTTGGGTTAAATGTTGCTCTACGTAAGATATCACTGACGTTTGTGTAAATACATTCTAATAAGGCACTGTTGTTGACTGTGTCGATGTAATAAGGATAAAATTGTATTCGAATTTGTAAATGTGCATATAAATGAACCTTAACGGTTGCAATTTTTGTGGTACGAATTTTGTATAAAAAAAAGTTATAATTGAATTCGATCTTATAAAACCATGGCAATCGTGTAAATCCTGTAACTAAAAGCCAAACAAAAATCAATCCGTAATGTAATATGAAATTTCCCCCCTGACAAAAATAAGGCTTGTTTCTATTATCTGTTAAATGTTCCCGAATGGTTTAACTCGTTCAACAACAAACGCTTAAATTGCCACTTTCTTGACAACACCGGTTTTCCCCTGTGGAATGTTTCACATCTGCGGTGAAATCAAAACTATGCACCCAAGAATGATGTGTACTCCGCTTTCCACATCAATCAGGTTGATTGCTTTCGCGCAACGAGGACGGGTTTCCGCGCAAGAAATCGACGTAAAATGATATTACTTCGTTGTCCGACGGGTGAAAGCGGGGAATAGATAAAGGGGTAGATCGTATAATTTATATTGCTGGTGCACCCACCCCCCGGGGGATAACCTTGAGTGGATAAGAGCTTTTGTTATAGTTTTCCTAGCATTTCTGCAGCAACCCGCGAGCAGTTTAATGTGCGTTTTGCTTTATCTCTCGTTTTTAACGCCATTTTTGTTTTACCCTTCGAGCGGGGAAAAATTTATTATTTTTCAACTCTTAATTATTCGACCGTCAGCTTTAACATGCTCTGTTTCATGACCAGAGCCATATCCATCTCGATCACTCCGGTGGTGCCTTTGTTTCGCTCTATCTTCCATCGCAAAGTCTGCCACCCGACTAACATTAACCCAATTAATTATGGGTTGCATTTCATCCTTTCGGTGTGATGTTCATATAAAAAATCAGTCTTGTGCATTGTGTGCTCCATTGGGAGAAAGTGGGTTCACACTAATGCACATCGGAGTGCACTACTTTTTTTTTCAATTGAAAGCATTTAAACACTTTTTGAACCCTTCAACTCAGTACCAATTACTGAAACGCGGTCAAGTTTAGGTGTTGGGCTAGGTTTGAAATTGTGTGCACTGCAGGGTTATATTTCCTACAGCTGTTTTATCCGTCACGGCAAGCTCTCTGTGCCGGTGATGATGATGGTAACTGTCGTCGGGCTGACGTGAATAAACGAGACGTCATGATCGGATCGTCAGCCAAAGGGGATGGTTTTCCTCCGCGCGCCTTGTGCCTCTACAACCCTATGGAAGGTGGTAATCATTGTAGGGCTCCAATTTGCTATCGTCACCATTCACGCCAACGAACGTGTGTGCGCGCATAGAGAACGTGTATTTGCTGGGAAAGCGTTAATTTAATTTCTTACCGGCGTCTGTTGAGTGTGGAAGCCGGATTTTTCAACGATAATTGTGATAAACGAATGAATATTGCGATGGTAAATTCAATCGCAGGGATAGAATACAGGGTGGGTTTGCAAAGATTTTTATGTTTGAAGCACGATCAACGAGTTTTTCGTGATGTACATTGGCATTTTTGCTCAATTTAGTCAATCTTATATATAAATTTTATAATTTGGTATTGAATAAACTATCAGTAACTCTCCTCGGAGAGAGACCAAGTCCCGATAAGGAGCGTTGTGGCATTACATTGTGGCAAAATATGTAGAGACGCTCTTTTCCATTACTGCCTCTAATAAAAAATTTATTTGAGCTTTCGCCTACAAATTTTTAAACACTTTACATGCGTGAGGATCACGACCATGAGGCAATGCCAGCTTCTCGGCAAAAGAGGTTACAGAAATAACATCAGCAATTACCACCCATCGATTAATTGCAATTCAATTTTAAATCAACTCGTCTGACTATTTAATGAAGGTTTATGTTTGCTTTAAAAGAGAAACCGTGATTTTCAGCACCCGGCGAGGGTTTTTCATGCATGAAGAACATGTGACGGATCCAGAAACACACTTCCAAGCTTCAGTTGTTTGTGCTACGTGTTCCATTTTCCAACGGATTCATTTAAAATGCAAATCCAGTGAATGATAATAATGCAGTGCAGTGGTAATATAGTGAAGGGAAAGTAATGATTAAATATTTACCTCGTTCGATGTTCCAACCTACGGTTTGGGGAAAATCTGTTTCCCTTGCGTTCGAGGCGAGGAAATAAAGGTGAACCTGGTTTACAAATGTTTGTACCTAAAAGTAAACCCCAAACTTTACTCCTGGCTCTAGGCAAGCCTTTATCCCAAAGAAAGTATTGATTTAGCCTCTTGACGGGTTTGACAAGGCGATTTTTCTCCACGTTCGCCATCGCAACGTTATTTAATTCACTTTCGGTACTTGGAAGAGGAGAAAGGAACAAGAGTTACTAAAGCATATTCCGCCATGGGGGGAAAACAGGGAAAAGCTTACCTAAAACAACAATTTGGTCACGGTATCGATCCAATTGTGGCGTGTTTGGAAACAAGCCACACTCTTGGCGGACCAAAACAAACCGTTCCACAGATACGGTGGAAATTATTGAGCCGGAAAAACCTTTACCAGAGCTGATTAGAGGCTTTCCAAAGAAATTTCTCTCCTTCAGCCGATTATATATATATGTCACCGGCATGACGAACGAGAAGAAGGAAAAGCTTAGGTTTCCACAAAATCTGCCACAATCTCGGGCAATTGCTGGCCAGGGAGACACCTCCACCCTCCCGCTCCTTCCTCGGGTGACACTCTATTTTCACTTGCGACATGCGGTGGCCTTCCAGGGCCGAACCGAATGGCGAAAGACAAGTTCCCCCATCCATCTTTTTCGAGTGGGCGGGCGGGGTTATGTAAAATTCAATTGAATGTGCAACGACGAGCGAACGGGGTTTGGTTTGGAAAGCATAATTATCTGTGGTTGACTGATTGGTTCGCGGTAACTCGGCGGAACCTAATCATCCACCTACCCAAACGGCCAGGTAAAAGGGATTGTCAGAAACAGAAAAAGCCTTTTCTACGTGCATTGTGCTGCTGCAGCGCAGGGAAATCCAATCCGATTTTGTAGACTTTCGTAATGAGGAAGAAAACGGTCAGGGAGGAAAGCATTAAATACGTAAAGATGTATAAGAAAAAGGTTATGCATACATTTCCCGGACATCCGGAAGGAAGGAAGAGGGTTTTGCAAGTGCTGTAATTAAAGTTGTAAATTGAATTCCAACTTTTGTCGGGCGCAATCGAAGTTTTAAATTTGTTGTTGAGCCTTTCCCGGTTTGGACAAGTGCGCTGGAAAAGTTTTCCTTCGTACGAATCCATAATGCACGGTTTTTTGATTGAGTTTCCCATGTTTTTTCCGCAATTCCCAGGACTCGGTGCCTTGAACACGTCGTCCCTGACCACCCGCCGGGACTCGTTCGACCGCAACACATCGGCCTTCAGTCCCTCGCTGGACTACACCTCGGCAGCCTCGACGAACGCAATGGCGACGAATGCGGCCGCCGTCGCCGCCGCAGCAGCCGCCCGCAAGTGGCCCGTCGGTGCCGGAAACTACAGCGGCCTCGGCACGGTGGCGGCCGCCTCGGCCAGCCCGCTCGGACCCTCGCTGACCCCGCCGCCCGTGTCGGGCCTGGGTGCGCTCGTGACAAGCCGGGCGCCGGGTGCCGAAACGAAGTACCGCCAGGTGAACCCGGGCCTGGTGCCGCCCGGCATCTCGACCGCCAATGCGGCCATGTTCGGATCGAACGCCGCCCAGGCGCTCCTATCGCGGCTCTCCAGTGCGGTGACGCGCCCAACCGCCGCCCCCACGTCCGCTCCGGCCGTCCCGGGCGCGGTCGTTGCGCCCGGTGGGCTCGACCGACCGCCAGGACGCTCGCGGCTGCTGGAGGACTTCCGCAATCAGCGCTTCCCGAACCTGCAGCTGCGCGATCTGACCAACCACATCGTCGAGTTCTCGCAGGATCAGCACGGTTCGCGGTTCATCCAGCAGAAGCTCGAGCGGGCGACCGGGGCCGAGAAGCAGCTGGTGTTCAGCGAGATCCTCGGCAACGCGTACAACCTCATGACGGACGTGTTCGGCAACTACGTGATCCAGAAGTTCTTCGAGTTCGGCTCGCCCGAGCAGAAACAGTCGCTGGCTCAGCAGGTCAAGGGGCACGTGCTCCCGCTGGCACTGCAGATGTACGGCTGCCGGGTGATACAGAAGGCGCTCGAGAGCATCCCGGCCGAGCAGCAGCAGGAGATTGTGCGCGAGCTCGACGGGCACGTGCTGAAGTGCGTCAAGGACCAGAACGGCAACCACGTGGTGCAGAAGTGCATCGAGTGCGTCGATCCCGGCGCGCTGCAGTTCATCATCGACGCGTTCCGCAACCAGGTGTACTCGCTCAGCACGCACCCGTACGGGTGCCGCGTAATCCAGCGGATACTGGAGCACTGCACGCCGGAGCAGACGGCACCGATTCTGGCCGAGCTGCACGCCAACACCGAGCAGCTGATTCAGGACCAGTACGGCAACTACGTCATCCAACACGTACTCGGTAAGCTACTTATTCCTGCTCCTGCACAACTCCTTCAGCTCGTTTACTCATACCTTACATTCTTTTTGATTTTTTTTACATGTTTTCTCCCGACGCGCGCAGAACACGGAAAGCCGGAGGATAAGTCCGCACTGATTGCGAGCGTGCGCGGTAAGGTGCTGGTGTTGTCGCAGCACAAGTTTGCCTCGAATGTGGTGGAAAAGTGCGTCACACACGCCACACGTGCCGAGCGGGCGCAGCTGATCGAAGAAGTTTGCTCGTTCAATGATGCGTAAGTTGAAGGGAAACGAACGGGATACCATTAATTTTACGGATAATTGTGTGGGCAGCTTTGTTTTTTGCTTCGCAAGTTGATTAGGCTAGAGTTTATTTTTTCTGATCTTGCGGGTCGAAGAAGAACTAATAATCTTCAATGAAAATGCAACTCAAAAAGTGGGTCAGAGAAACTTTTCAATTTGAAATAGCTGTCAGGTGCATTACATGGAAAAAAAGAACTAACATGATTTGTTAGTACTTCTTCTCATAACGACTATTCAAATCGTCAAGTTTCTCTGTCCCACCCTATACAATTATGCTTCATGGATGTTACAAAAAGTGCCCACTATAATCCGTAAAACCACCTTATACACGCCCGTACAGAATCAACTACTTTTTCACAACTAATCGCTTTTGTTCTGTTTTCTACCGCGCAGTGGATTGCATGTCATGATGAAGGATCAGTACGCGAACTACGTGGTGCAGAAGATGATCGACGTGTCGGAGCCGACGCAGCGCAAGGTGCTGCTGCACAAGATCCGACCGCACATGAACTCGCTGAAGAAGTACACCTACGGTAAGCACATCATCGCGAAGCTGGACAAATTTTCGCTTAAAACGCCCAACTCGATTGCGGGCGGTGTCGGCGGTGGCAACTCGGCGGGCGCTCCCGGTACCGGAGCGAACGCCAATGCCGTAGCCACCGTGGGCGGTGGAAACCCCGGCGGAAACGCCAACGGTGACAACAGTGCCGTCAACGGACCTTCGAACGGCGGTGGTAATGTAAACGGAACCGGAACATCCCCAGCATCCGGCGCGAATGGTGGTGCCGGTGGCAACGGCAACACTAATGGTAACACCGTCAACTCCAACGGTGTCACCACGAACGGCACCGTCGGCAACGGCAGCAGTAGCAACCCCGGCAACAGTAACGGTACGGCCGGTTTGCGCCCCATCGGCCCACCGACGAATGGAGTGATTTAAATGGCCGGGTGTGTGTCGTTATGAAAAGTCATCAACACCCAGAACTAATTTCACACCACCCTTGGCTGAAAGTGTGTTATTAACGTAGAATACCAACTCTACTTAACTTTTTCGATGCATATTTACTACACGTACATTAGATTATATGTATTTTCTAACGGCTTTCCCCATAGAGGCACCGTCGTTTGCATTCGAAGCATATGTTTATGTTTTGCGCATGGTGGGCGCGAACTGTAAATTTATTCTGTTCCTCGTTAAGATAGGTTTGTCTTGTACATTTTTTACCCCGATGTTCGATCTCAATTTGAAGACGATGTTTCAAGCCGACCAGAGCTAAGAAGAAAATTGTTTCGAAACAGCAGTATAAACGCTGTATAAGAGTGTGTTTCACTAACGAATTATGCGTTTGAGGGCAACCCGACGAACGTTTGATGCTAGGCAGTAGTAGGGCCTTGTAACGTGTGTATAAAATTAGGCGAATGCTAACAAAAGCTCTCAAAGTTTGTCCCAAAATCCTCAAAACTAGGACGATTTCTAGAAACCGCGGTCGAAGAACGCTCAAAGTCGGGGTTTATTTTTTGATGAACAAAATCTTTCCCTAAACTTTGATCTGAAGAATATCTTCAGCGCACCGCAAGAAGATTAAAGAAGTAGTAGCTGTGTACCGCTGGAAAACCACTGCAGCTCTTCGTGCAAAAGTGTTTGCGCATTATGAGCGGTCTTTTACGCGGCATGAACAAATCGCAGCATCCGGTATAAAATATAACGACGAACTAAAAGTTTTTTGCTAGCTCATAAGTAAATCAAATAACTATAATTCTCTCCTGGAAAGAAAGTCGAAAAACATTCACTAAGGGAAGCTAATTAGGTAGCCACACAACGTGAACGCACGTGACCGATGGAGCTTACTCGATGTACGATGTTTGTAACTCTAAATGTGGGGACGCTATCTTTTTCATACACATATATATATAACTATACACACGCATATATAAGTTTATTTCACTACACTAACGGCTGAATGGAGTCTCCAATTCCTTAGCATGTTAAGACTTAACATGGTGGGAGATCATTTTTGTTGGATAAAACAAAGGATATGTTAGCCAAGAGGCCCCTAAAAAACACATTCGGCAGTTGGATAATTGGTGGCACACGCGCAAACCACTGCGAGCGGATGGTTTAGTTGCTCGCAACAGGAGATAGATTTTTTATTAATAGTAATGGAAATTATGTGCCCCGTTTGATGTTAGCATGGTTTAAGTAAATTTACATGAACAAATTAAAACGAAAGGAACCCAGATGAACTAGAAATACGATTACAGTCGTCCCGTCGCGAGTAGGGTGAGCAAAGTAAGCAGTATCAATTATTTTTAAATTATTACTAGGACGAAGCTGGCATAGGGATCATTTTTTCGAGATAAAAAAAACGAATGTTAAGAAACAAAAACGAACTTGCATCCACGGTATAGCGATCGAAGTAAGCGGGGGAAACATATTGAAATTAATTATGCAACTAATGGGTGTGCAAAAAAAAGTGCAGTAACACAAGGCTGATATGCCATGATCGACAGAAACCTGCAAACACACAAACACGCACGCGCACACATTGCATGCTACCAGGCAACCAGGTGGGTGTATGTGGGTGGGTGTGGGTGTGTGATTTGGCACATTAGGATAAGTGTAGTACAGTTTTTAAGTAAGACTAAACATAAAGCGGCAACATCCGTGTCTCCTACCCTTCTCTTGGTGCATTTGGGGCCTCTGTCACAAGGGTTAGGAATGTTGAAACTGTATGTGGTACGGGCAGGAGTCACACGCTTTTTTGCTTGCTATGTGTTCGAAAGCCACAGTACGTTGTCTTTGAAATGTGCTATGTTTTCATTGTTGGCACGCAAAGATCAGATTGGTTTTGCAGTTATAAAGTTCTCGGACGGCCGAGCACGCAGTTTAGAAGGTCAAATTTATCGAAATACTAAAGCAGCATTACACTACCATCGATATGTAATACAGTAGTTAACACGTGTAGAATTCCACAATAGTACTATGTAAACGCAAAAGTAAAGTGGGTGCTTTGAGAGATCCACAACAATAACCTCTGTTGCTTCTCTTTGGTTGTAGCTTACGCGATCGTACGCGATCGGACATAGTTTTTTATTCTTTTCAATGCTTTCCGTTGTTTTCAGCGTTGCAGAACAACTTGTAACGCTGCAAGCAAAGAAAAAATAGGCATAACAGAACCGTATCGAAACACACCGATAAGAAGATATACATTGTTCATTGCAAATTTGCCAGAAAATCAACATCATCATACAAACAAAGATCTACTTGCGTGTACTCCAAACATCTCCCCAATTGCTACCGATATGTCAACTTTTTTTTCCAACAGCGACATGTAGGGGAGGCCCACTGGAGGAGTACTATATACATATATATATATATATTACGAAAAAGTTTGTGAGCTCTATTGAATTGAACTATTCTGGTTTCGGTTGGCATGGCATACAAAATGATACCGGCCTGCTAAGGGATGGGACACGAGAGCATATGAAATATAAGAACTGGAACCCTATCTTTCGTATAGTGACAAAAATAAAGCACATGGGGAGCAGTATTTTAATCGCAAATCACAGGGTAACCCAACGGGCAAACGTTGCTTCTTGGTGGACATTTTTAACGACGTGGTGCGCACACACATTGTCTGTGGCTTTTAGGAAGGGCGTGTGTGTATGCGCGCGTCGGCATACGTGTGTGTGTTAGCACATAGAAGCTATGTGAACATAAGACAGGATTATCTTATTGAAAAGAATAGTTTTTTATTATCGCTCTGCTGCATAACTAGAATCCTCTTATATAGTTGAATTTAGTAAAGAGAATAGCTCGGACTGGAGGAGCTGGAAAAATTCTAGAACAGTTTAGCTGTGCTCTGAGGCAGATATACTAAACGTGTAAAGCTAAAACTAAGCTAAACATCAGTCTACTAGCTAATATCATCATCATCTCATACCTTTGTCTCAATTTGTAACTTCTCCCTAGGAAAAAAATGAACTCCTCTCTTTTCATACTTCACCAATGAGGCAAATAATATGCATGGACATTTTTTGCGTTGATAGTTTAGTTTATTTGTTTAAATATGCCCCTTATCGTAAGTAGATGTAGTTTAATTAATTTGGTTTTACAATTCGTTTCACTGAAGAGTATAACACCACTTAGTTTAATTTACTATCGAAAGCAGTTACAGATAGAGCATCTACATTATCGGTTGTCAAGCCTACCAACAGCAGCTCGTACTGCACAGACACGAAACAAAACCGAGTAGAAAGCTCGTAGCTTTTTCCGCTGTCCGATGGGTTTTTTTGAGATCATAAAATATAGAACGGAAAACATTGTGCTGCGGGAAAAAGAAAACATGTTTGGAACAGTCAAATCTGAAACAAACATGAAAAGAAAACGTGTGGTTGAATTTATAATAGTGACCTTCCCCACACACCCACATTATATTGCATATTCCTCATCATTGATAGACTTTTTCTTAGAAACGTTTTTTCTAGAATTTAATACAAAATCGTTAAAAAAAAACGAAATCTGCCAAACGGCAGTAAAAAAGCAACAATATGTAAAAGTTGGAATGGATGAACAATGAGAAACCATGAACTTCATATTCAAAACGAATGAAAATGTTTTTTGATGAACCGGTAACGCATAAGCTTCATTATACTCTAAACATAGGTACTAGAACATCAATTATCTTTCAGAGTTTCAAGACACAAACTGGTACATTCATAGACACACCTATAAACGCGCCAGAAGCAACGTGTGCTGTAGTAACATTTGCATTGACTCTGGGATGTATTAAAAAGGGTCAGTACGTTAGTTTGAGAATGGTAGGCACCGAAGGAACGGTGGTAGGCTTTCGTCGATTGTTTGAAAGCGAGGCAAACATTTGGACTGGCAATCGAATTTCGGGGAAATGGAATCGATAGATAGAGAGAGGGAGAGAACGGAGAGCGAATTATCGAAGCAGCAAATTGTAATGCAAATGATCATCTTGTATATCGCTGTACAAAATTTAAATAGTTATTTTATACTGAACACCGGAAAAGAATTGTTCAATTCCCGCAATAGCCAGCAACCCCTTCCCAGTACTCTTCCCCGAACATGTATAACATTCTCATAGAATATTGAGAAGAAGCAAAATATCGTATTTTTCCGCACCACCAACCCCCCCACACACGATAATATAAAATCCCCTCCCACATACAATAAGTTAATTCCGATGAAGCTGTGCATTTGCAGTTGGTAATAGTAATCACGTAGAGGTGACTCAGACACTCAGACAAAACACAGGCGAATAGAATTCACGATCTCCTAAGGACAGTACGAACATATATGAAGAATGTGGGGAGGAGTGTATGCGATTAGATTAGCAGCATCTTAAAGATATGCGAAATTTTAAACAAAACATTTATCATGCGGATACATATAACACAGAAACACACAAACAACAAAAAAAACAAACAAAAAAACATACAAACACCCAAACGGTCGAATTAGCCCGATGCATTTCGAGTATAGTGTTTGATTGTACATTAGAGAATCTTAGATAACAATGAACTAAGCTGTAGAAATCATTCGTAAATAATATATATTATATATGCAAAAATCCTTACGTTGGGAAACCAGTTTCGGCAGGTGGGTGGAACGAGAGGTGGGAATGGCGCGGGAACTTGTGTTCCATATTTCTCGAAGCAGCGCAAAACAAGATCAGTGAGTGTGGTGTGTGTGTGGGTGTATTTGGTTCGAATAACACCGGAAGGAAAGCAAACGCTGGTAAAACACAGTCGTTCGCAATGAAGGATGTTTAAAGTGTGTGTTTGTGTATAATTTTCTGTATAATAAACAAGAAGCAAAATCCTACGATCAAAATCGCCACACAGCTGCGCTGCTGCGCTTCTTATAACTGAAGGAAAAAACAGATAGAACCACGGGGTTAATACATCAAGTAGCCTAAAAGAACATCGGCAACGGCAAAGAAAGATAAAGAGATTCTCGATTGTAAAGGGATAGTTTCCTCTTGTACATACATCGATAGCGAAAGGTGTAAACTGTACACAAATACTCAAACGGTATCCTCATAGCCCTTCAAGAAATGATACACCGCTACAGATCAAAAAATTCAAACGTGGGTAAAATCCCAAATGAAGCCCCCCCGACGCCGCATCGTCGTCATTTTTTCCACGTTTGCGCCTGAAAGTTATGCAATAGGTGGCACATCGATTCAGTTTGAATATTTGAACCGTTGATGTTCCGTTAGAAGCTGTAATGATTTGAACTAATCGGTTAAACTGAGCAAGATGGACATCATAAACCAATGAGTCGGAGTGAAAAAATGAGTATGAAACGGCGGCGCGCCCGCAGCGAGCGCAGCGAGCGGACTGCGCTAGGTCTACCGAAAAAGGGAGTTTGTTATAAATTTGTGAAATAAGGGGGGCCCGTGGGCCCCCCTCATACCGCACCCCTAGGTTGATGGCGTAGCCGAATTTTCATACACTCATGCAAGTTATGCATGAGGGAATTTATGTTGTACATCCTTTCCAGTATAATAATCATCTTTAATTTAACGAGATTTCAATTCACAACGGCATTTGTTTCACCAATTGCATACCTTTAAGGTACATCGGCTCACAAATGGTGTAGCCACGACAGCGATTTTGGCTGGGGGGGCTTCATTTGGGATTTTACCCAAACGTGTACGTAGACAACAAGACCGCCCTACCATCCCATGCAAGCCCCCACGATTAAAAGTGTAAAGAAAACTACCTACGACACCTTCCAACGATCCAGGGAAAGAACACAACAACATCCAGAGGAAGAAACTACACGATACCACAAATTATTTGTAAAATCAGCTGTAAAAAAAAGTTATAAAATAATCGTCGGGAGAAGGGAAAACGGCATCGCAAATTATTAGCCGGTTGGGAGAGAGGGGGAGAAATATTGTACAGAACATCGGGACAGACGATCGTCAAAGACAATATGTGGATTCACTCCTCGGGATAGATTTGTTTTCTCTATAATGTTGCTCTAATGGCTAGCAGCAGTAGTAGGAACCTGCAGTAAGATGATGCGGCTTTCTCACACGCAGGGGGAAAAAGATCTTCTCACTAAATTCTATGCTCGGGAAGATCTTTGTATAATACATTAAAAATTACTATTCCAAGCGTGTTTCATAGACGTATACTAACTGCACTGAGTGCGTAAAGAAACACCTTTGCACCAGTTTGTCTAACCGAACCATGTAAACACACAACACAGTATTGCATTGTCGATTCAAAGTGGTTTAACGTTGTACAAAAAACAAACATATTCGTTCCACACTCCTCTGTCCCATTTTTGTTAAAAGATACACATACGAATTCCTTCGCAAATGGCTGGGAGTAGTGTGTACGCGTGCGGCACTGTACAAAGGATATTTATCGTAAAAAAACTACATGTGGGTGGGAGAAAAACTAAGACATAAAACAAAACCCTAGCGAATTACACCACGTTGAGTCTCACGTCAACCCTATTCTAGGAGAGAGGGGGTGCCTTCGTTAATTAATTGTTCATAGGAGATATTCGATAGTGATGCAAATAGTTTGTTTTATTTTCTTTGTTTAATCATTTTCCTAACCCGGTCGCCCCTACAGACAAACACATACGCACGTCAAACGCTAAGCGAAAATTGTGAAAATTGTAAAGAAAAAAAAACTAAGAGAAAAAAATCACTCAACAAACGAAAACTACCACTGTTGTTGGTGTGTAAAAAGCAGATATTGGCGGAGAAAATACCACGTGCCCACGCTAGGTGAGAATTAACACGGTAAAGTGAAAATAATATTGTATCGTAATACAAAAAAGAAAATTACCATACACACACGCGCAAGGCAAACGAACGAACAAAAGAAAATCCCCAACCATAAACCAAGTGTACCTAAAAATAAGCAGTTAAAGAAAACTCAAAGCAAAAACAAAGCTGTCTTGAAATATAGACTAAAAACAAAAACAAACGGCTAACTCCCAGTAAAACGTGATATGTACAGGGACAGAAAAGGGCATAGGAGATTTAATAGAAAGAACAAACAATACAACAAGTGCGAGGGCTCTAAAAGACCACTGAGATAGACGCGGTTCTGTATGGTTTTCTCGAATCTTTGTAAAAAATTATGTTTGTAAAGTCACAAACCTTTCGGAATTGTTTTAGGGAAACCTTTTTCCCCCCGCGGGCACTGGCTACGGGCTACTTTTTTTGCAAACTAAAGAGAGGCATGGCATCACCCGAAGAATATGAAAATGTGTAAAAATTTTAACTGTACAAAAAAGAAATCATTCCTCTTCGTTTGGATGAGAGTGGCAGTGGAGAAGGAAAGTAGTAATGGGTAGGGAAGGACACACTGTGATGGTTTCGAAAAGTACATACAACTAACAAGCACACGCAAACAAACACCGAAAAACGATTAATAATCCTCGGATAGTCGAAAAACACAAGCGCAAAAGGAAAGAACACACCGAAACCCACTAAGGATAAGGAACACTCCGATGAAGATCTGTAAAATATTAAAACACCCGTCAGTCAGCAGCAAAAAAAGCAGCAAAGGAGGGGGAGGGGACGCGAAGAATTATACAAAATTACCCAAAAATCGATCTGTGATTGTTTTCTACTTTTTGCAACCCTTTTCGAACTGTTTGACGCTGCGGCTTTCCCACCGTGGGTTCAACGAAACGACTTTGAAACGCGAGAAGCTTGACAAACTACTTGCGCAGCAAACGTGATTTGAGCCCCCCCAAAGCACCTACGGCTTGTGAAAGTCGTCGCGCACTTGAGTTCCGAAGACAAACACGTTGCTCATGTAAAGTGTACATTTTATCTATAAATTAAGGGAATTTTTTAATCCACCATCCATTCTTCAACGAAGCATACACACACACACACACACACACAACCCTCTATCGTCCGCCTGCAATCACGGATGGAAAACCCCAAGGAAGAAGGATAGTTGAAGATTTGAGGTTAATCAAATTGTGCTGGGATTTTGTTTGTTTTCCTATCGCAAATTATGGAACATATTTTGATCTTCAACCGCCTCCTCCCCCTGGCAAGGCGTCGGAACAACGCCGCACACCGGCAGATAGATATGGGGGTGTGGATAGTTGTGTTTTGTGCAAATTTTTGTAAAGAATTTTGTAAAGTCCGGTATCCCGCTGCAAAGGAATGCGATGAGAAAAGAAAACAAGTATTGTTTCATTCGAATAAATGTGTACAGCATAGCTTTTTTGCTCGCTGACGGTGGTGGGTGCATGGTTTGTACAAATTGAACATACATTTTTTCACACAGTCCGAGGGTAGAGGTGAGATGTGCAAATGGGATTACTTTTGTGCACTACTCGCGTTTGGGAAAAGGCGGTTTCGTTTACTTTGTGTTGAATTTATATATGAAACAAAATTCAATTCGGTTTCCGACGAGCTAGAGCGAGGGAAAAGAACATCATGATGTAATGTAACAAGATCCGGAGCGTTCTTGTTGGTTGTAAAAGTCACCATACACACATCCCCCCCCAGACAGAGATGAAAGAGAGAAAGAAAGGACATACGAAGGAAGTGAGAAAAAGGAAGACGAAGATCTAACAATATTGCGCATGTAATGAAACAGTGTAATAAAATCATCCACTACCTTTCCTAACCAAACAGAAGAACGTAAGCTAGGCGCAAGCTAGTGAAGAATCGATAAAACTGCCATAGACACAAAAGAACAAACATTAAAATTCAATCTAATGCCACGTTTGAAACAACAATAACGAAACAACTAAAAGAATGCAACAGGAACCGAAAGGGAAAACACGCTACCGCAGTAATAGAAAAGAAAAGAGGTTCGGTCAAAACTGAAACATATTCAGCGAAAACAATGACACTGAAAGCACACAACAGATTATAGAAATGATTGTAGGAAAAACAAATTTAGCCTGAGTGAAGCGAATGAAAAGTAAAAAACAACTATCGATGCAAAACCAAGTAGCACCGAAAGTTTTAAGATCGAAACAAATGAAGCAAACAGTGCCGAATGGAACGTAGTCAAATGAACTGTAGAATGGAGATGAAAAGTATAAACCAGTTTTAAAAGAAGGGCTTCAAAAAATAAAAAAAGAACATTCTCGATGGAAGCCGCGTGGAAAAGACAAAAAATGTATAAAAATACCATGGAAAAGGTGCAAGTATGTGAAGAAGCGCGCAGTGAAGTAGTAAATACGACACTTTTTTAAACATTATCTACGCTACTGCTGCTACTAGTTGTGAGTGTGTACAGTTACTCTCAATCCACACACACACACACACACCCCAGAAACAAACAACATCAGGAAACACAAGGGCACGATGTACCGGCAGAAAGGAGAAAGAAATCATTTAAGTGAAAAATTTTCTAAAAGGAGAATGGAAATTAAAATCTGAAAAGATTGAAGCTAGAGAGGGCCACCACAACGGTGGATACAGCTTCTCGCAACTTTAATAGTACTCGCAGGTAGATTAACCGGACTAGAGCCGCAAACAGAGTTAGATTGTTTGGAAACATGAGATTTAAGCCTTCCGTCGTATCTCCTTGACGGATTCGTTAATGCATCTTTTTCGTTTGGTTACCGTCTTTTTTTTATTTTCTTTTCGTTCAAGAAGGGGACAAGAGTAAAACGCATCAAATTAACTTATTGAAAATCATTGATAAGACCAGTATGAAATTCCGGTTGCAATTAGAAAACATGAGAGATTGCAAGCTTCACATTTCTACGAAATGAATGAATTTACGCTCGTTTATATGAACACAATTATGCATATATATTACATTTATTTCCCCGTTTTTTTTTGTTTTGTCATTTTCAATGTAGTGTAGAATTTTACGTGTCGTCGTGTATTAAATTAATTCAACTTATCCTCAATCATTTTAAATTCAATTATTAGTTTGTACGAATTTAGTTATTTAAATTGAACTAGCATTTTTGTTTTCTCGTGTATTCAAGTGAAAATAAGGCAATGAAAAAAAAAGAAGAAAGCCACTCCAACAAATATATAGATCGGCGTCTGTGTTAAGAAATGTAATTGCCCCATTTTTGGAAGGACACACAAACCCCCATAAAAGTGAAAAATTGTAACGAAGCGAACCAGAGAAATAAGAACAAACATGATCAGAAACTGCAGCAGAGAAACACACTCACACACAAACACACGAAACTATAAATAATGCATTATAAATATTGAGCTAATATTAATTTGAACATAAATATAAATACTATGATACTATCAAATACATAAATTTTCTGTAATATTGAAGAAATAATAATCCGCTATGTGTTTTGATTCCTAAAGTCTGACCATAAGTAAATTGAACCAAGGAAAGCGAGCTACTGCGGCGCCTCTAGCGGCGTCAGGAGAAAACTAATATTTTTAATAGCATTGGTAAATAGTAACAATGAAGTTGTGAAAGTTTCAGACCTGTACTATTGTTTTTCGCTAAATGCCGTATAATGGAAATTGATCGACCAAAAATAGCTCCGCACAAATCAGTGGAGCGCCGGTGGACAGATTGACAAAGCCTGGAATCCATAAAAAAGGAAAAAAAAATTTCAAGTATTTTTCCTTTGTACAGTTATACATAAGGTTTGTTATAAAAATAGATTTTTACTATTTACGTGTTCCCTGTTCCTATAAATTCACGTACTTTTTTTTGCTGATTTTTCGACCTGCCATTATTCCAAGGTTGTCTTGGAGTGGTACTTGGTACCAAAACCAAATTTCCCAGAGTTTCGCCTTAAGCTGGCTGTAGACGTCACATATTAATCTGTGCAGATCTTTGACGTCTACAGATTTCCTTTGTTCTCTCGTACCCATCGTCTGTCAAACATCCCTCCAGATATCCCGAATATCTCGAGGGATGTTGGAAAGAGCTAAGGAAAGGCTGTAGACGTCAAACATCTGTGCAGATTTATATGTAACGTCTACAGCCAGCTTTATTGAAAAATTTTGTGCAATCACAAAACTTCATTTTAGACGAAGTGTTGGAACAGTTAGAGATGTTCTTGGGAAGAGGAAGTGAACGGAGGTTGCGAAAACGGTGTCCCCATCCACGATACGGGCGCTAATGCAAGAACCAAAAACAAAATACGTAAATTTATAAGAACAGGGAACACGCGAATAGTAAAAACCTATTTTTATAACAAACCTTATGTAAAACTGTACAAAAGAAAAATACTTTTAATTTTTTTGTTTTTTCTTTTAATGGGTTCCCGGTCTATTCAATTTGCTCTGTTGCCTAGGTGCTATAGTATTTTGTGCGGAGCTATTTTTAGTCGATCAATTTTCATTATACGGTATTTAGCAAAAAACAATAGTACAGGTCTGAAACTTTCACAACTTCATTGTTACTATTTACCAATACTATTAAAAATATTAGTTTTCGGCTGACGCCACTAGAAGCGACACAGTAGCGCGCTTTCCTTGGTTCAATTTACTTATGGTCAGACTTTATTTGTCTGAAGTTGTAGAATATTGAGAAACGGGGGGTAATATTGAAAACGAGGTCGATTTGCCGGATACAAAACATTTCCTTGGTCATCTGCTATGAAACCTGCGTTTCTGTTATCACCGCAGCTTTAAAATTCAAAAAGATGTTGATTCCTCGTAACAGAAGCTAAGATCCTTCAGCAGGTAAATTTTGATCAGCATGAAAATACACTGGTCTCATTCTGAAACTTTGACATCGGGATCGATCGAATAGTTGATCTGTCGATCGATGCTGAATGGCTGGTCTTGGATACGGCCGACTTTGAGGGGCAGATGAGGCATCTCCTATCAAACCTTCGCTCCTGGTATCACAGCAGCCGGGTTTTATCGGGGCGCGCGAAAGAACTCTGGCCGAAATATGATCCATTTTAAATTTTTCATAACAGGAGTTAAGATCCACCAAAAGGACCTTTCTCTCTTTCTGACCCTTGACTTCGTTATCATTTGGGTAGTTGTTCTGTCGATCGATGCTGATCAGTTGGATTTGTACAGACTTTTTTGAAAACGCAGGCGGATAATCTTCTACCAAAGATTTGTTCTTATTATCAAAGCAGGCGGGAGATCAGTTGTATCGAAGCGTTTGAAACAAATTGGGATTAAATATTAGCGGCCTATGATTTTTAACAACAGTTAGTACGAAAATTAGTTTTTATCTTTCTAACCTTCGATTTGAAGATCTGACCAATCGATCTGTCGATTGATGTTGATTAAATGATTTCATCCGGTCTACTTTGATGGGGTTTCCGGTACTGTTTTCTGTGCGGTATAGTGGAGTACCGCTTGTGGGATAGTATTTTGATGCATTTTAGTTATCAACAGAACTCTTTATCAGTGCACATAGGAAATAACCACTCATGGTATATCAGTATCCTCCTGGTCCACGGTACCTCCACCAGTTGCTTCAGCTCGCTGGCCTATAGACGCTTCAAGGTCATTACTTTCTACTGCACACTTCAGATATGGATGGATCTATAGGGCTGACGTGTTTTTTCCAACTATTTTTTTAGAAGAGACAGTTTTATTAGGTTAAAACTTATTGCCCACTCGTGTCTTAAATTTTGTACGCTAAAGAAGTATATTCTCGTGTCTTAAATTTGTACGATAAAGAAGTATATTTAGTTCACCCTGAATTTTGTCTATAACTGGACTAGTCCACGCGGCCCTCAAAGAATTTTTATCTCTTTTCCACAACCAATACCGAGGTTGTTTTCTCGTCATACACTTGCCAACTTTTAATAATATCGGGAATTTTATAACGATCGTGAATTCTCATTTGTGGCATTTGTTTAGAAAGGTAACTATTTTTCTATGCTTTGGTAAGGTATATGAATCCTTCTTTGACTTTCACTAGGATTTGACCATGGAAACATTGGGCCATATATACTAAAACAATGGGTCTTACATACAAATAGCGATGGGCTCAGTTACTTTATCTTCACAGTAGAAACATCGCTCTTTCAAAGAAAAAAAATAACACTAAATGGTTCTCAGTTTTCAAAAACTGATTCGGAATGATGTTGTTTCAAATACTATACATTTTCAAACCGCTAAACGTGCAGAGTTCATAAAATTTATTGAATTCGTTCAAGTGTATATATTATAATTCATATTCCTCGTTGAAAAAACATCGGTGAATTCGTTCAAGTCTTCAATCCGCTTCTTTATAATCCATATATCTCCTCTGGTGATTTCTCCAAATTCGCATACCATTACGATAGTTTGCGTTGCCCTATTCATCCTTATTCATAGCAAAATGTTCTGGAATGAGAATCGAATAGGTTAGAAACGGTCGCATTGTGTTAAAACCAAACCTGCTTATACTATATATTACCATGCGACAGTTCAATCCGGTTTCTCCATTGACATCATGGTTATTTTCTTTCGGTTCCCCATCACCTTCTTCATCCAAGACAAAGGTCTATCGATTATATCTTTACATATCCGCATGTTTCTGACAAATTCCGTTTGACCGAGTTTTTTCAGAGCCTTATTTATTTGCTTAAAGAGGCTAACATCGCTGACAACGAAATGCCCGTTTGCGGAAGATGAACTCATTTGACGAATATCTGCTTCAATACGGTCCACATCTATACACTCTAGTGCAAGCATGCCAATGTTGCACAGATCCAGTTTTAGGAGAAGCTTCTTCAAACGACTTGGTACTGGCCCGATCAAACTCTCCACGATTGCCCAAAACGATTCTATTTCGTAGAAATCCGCACGATTCAGTGGTTGGATGGCATCTGGATTTTCAACCGAAGCCTTTCTCTCGACCATTACTCTACAAACTTGCATCAATCTGACAAATTCATTTCCCTGGATTCGGTACATGGTTTCATATATCATCTGGCACACCTTCCGATCCGAATCCGTGAGTCTCGTAATTCCACAAGGCTCCAATAGTTTTCCAGAACTTATAGGCACTTGTTTTGCAATGGTTTCCCAGTCAAGATATATTGACATACCAGGGAGAGGCGTGATTATTCCAGGATTACACAGGTCGAGAAATTCGAGAAGCTTTTTCACCCTGCTTGGAACTGGTCCTACGAAACCCTCGACAATTATCCAAAATGCTTCTGTTGCAAACATCTTCGATACGATTGTAGCACTTTCGGTAACGAGCACGTTTCACAGAACTACCTCCTTCGCGGTAGAGATTTGAAACAAGAATGCCGATCGATCGAGGAACGATCCAGTTCGATACAGGGTAACTCAAAGTGATAACTCAGTAACAACGTTTTTTTTTTCTTTTTGTAACGCTATAGTGAATAAACATCTTGCATCGATTTTAATAAAACAATAAAAATGGAGTACCTGCACAAACAAGAAAATATCCACATCGAACAGGAATAAAATGAAAGTTTTTTTTTTAATAATACATCAAGTAGCCTAAAAGAACATCGGCAAAGAAAAATAAATAGATTCTCGAGTGTAAAGGGATAGTTTCCTCTTCTACATACATCGATAGCGAAAGCGGTAAACTGTGCACAAATACTCAAACGGTATCCCATAGCCCTTCAAGCGACACACCGCTACAGATCAACAAATTCAAACGTGTACATAGACAACAAGACCGCCCTACCATCCCATGCAAGCCCCCACGATTAAAAGTGTAAAGAAAACTACCTACGACACCTTCCAACGATCCAGGGAAAAAACACAACAACATCCAGAGGAAGAAACCACTCGATACCACAAATCATTTTTAAAATCAACTGTAAAAAAAATATATATATAATTGTCGAGAGACAATCTGGATAGATTCACTCCTCGGGATAGATTTGTTTTCTCTATAATGTTGCTCTAATGTTGGAAAGCAGCAGTAGTAGGAACCTGCAATAAGATAATGCCGCTTCTCACACGCAGGGGAAAAAAGTTAGTTAGTATAGTTTGTTTTATTTTCTTTGTTTAATCATTTTCCTAACCCGGTCACGCCTACAGACAAATACTTACGCACGTCAAACGCTAAGCAAAAATTGTGAAAATTGTATAGAAAAAAAAATAAGAGAAAAAAATCACACAACAAACGAAAACTACCACTGTTGTTGTTGTGTAAAAAGCAGATATTGGCGGAGAAAATACCACGTGCCCCCTAGGTGAGAATTGACACGGTAAAGTGAAAATAATATTGTATCGTAATACCAAAAAGAAAATTACCAGACACATACACACACGCGCAAGGCAAACGAACGAACAAAAGAAAATCCCCAACCACAAACCAAGTGTACCTAAAAATAAGCAGTTAAAGAAAACTCAAAGCAAAAGCAAAGCTGTCTTGAAATATAGACTAAAAACAAAAACAAACAGCTAACTCCCAGTAAAACGTGATATGTACAGGGACAGAAAAGGGCATAGAAGATTTAATAGAAAGAACAAACAATACAACAAGTGCGAGGGCTCTAAAAGACCACTGAGATAGACGCGGTTCTGTATGGTTTTCTCGAATCTTTGTAAAAAAATTATGTTTGTAAAGTCACAAACCTTCCGGAATTGTTTTAGGGAAACATTTTTCCCCACCGCGGGCACTGGCTGCGGGCCAAACCGATAGCGTGCGGAGCAGTGGAAAACGAAATGATGTTTTTTGCAAACTAAAGAGAGGCATGTCATCACCCGAAGAATATGAAAATGTGTAAAAATTTTAACTGTACAAAAAAGAAATCATTCCTCTTCGTTTGTATGAGAGTGGCAGTGGAGAAGGAAAGTAGTAATGGGTAGGGAAGGACACACTGTGATGGTTTCGAAAAGTACATACAACTAACAAGCACACGCAAACAAACACCGAAAAACGATTAATAATCCTCGGATAGTCGAAAAACACAAGCGCAAAAGGAAAGAACACACCGAAACCCACTAAGGATAAGGAACACTCCGATGAAGATCTGTAAAATATTAAAACACCCGTCAGTCAGCAGCGAAAGAAGCTGCAAAGGAGGGGGACGCGAAGAATTATAAAAAGTCACCATACACACATCACCCCCAGACAGAGATGCAAGAGAAAAAAAAGTACGAAGAAAGTGAGAAAAAGGAAGACGAAGATCCAACTCTATTGCGCATGTAATGAAACAGTGTAATAAAATCATCCACCACCTTTCCTAACCAAACAGAAGAACGTAAGCTAGGTGCAAGCTAGTGAAGAATCGATAAAACTGCCATAGACACAAAAGAACAAACATTAAAATTCAATCTAATGCCACGTTTGAAACAACAATAACGAAACAACTAAAAGAATGCAACAGGAACCGAAAGGGAAAACACGCTACCGCAGTAATAGAAAAGAAAAGAGGTTCGGTCAAAACTCAAACATATTCAGCGAAAACAATGACACTGAAAGCACACAACAGATTGTAGAAATGATTGTAGGAAAAACAAATTTAGCCTGAGTGAAGCGAATGAAAAGTAAAAAGCAACTAACCGATGCGAAACCAAGTAGCACCGAAAGTTTTAAGATCGAAACAAATGAAGCAAACAGTGCCGAATGGAACGTAGTCAAATGAACTGTGGAATGGAGATGAAAAGTATAAACCAGTTTTAAAAGAAGGGCTTCAAAAAATAAAAAAAGAACATTCTCGATGGAAGCCGCGTGGAAAAGACAAAAAATGTATAAAAATACCATGGAAAAGGTGCAAGTATGTGAAGAAGCGCGCAGTGAAGTAGTAAATACGACACTTTTTTTAAAATTATCTACGCTACTGCTGCTACTAGTTGTGAGTGTGTACAGTTACTCTCAATCCACACACACACACACCCCAGAAACAAACAACATCAGGAAACACAAGGGCACGATGTACCGGCAGAAAGGAGAAAGAAATCATTTAAGTGAAAACTTTTCTAAAAAGAGAATGGAAATTAAAATCTGAAAAGATTGAAGCTAGAGAGGGCCACCACAACGGTGGATACAGCTTCTCGCAACTTTAATAGTACTCGCAGGTAGATTAACCGGACTAGAGCCGCAAACAGAGTTAGATTGTTTGGAAACATGAGATTTAAGCCTTCCGTCGTATCTCCTTGACGGATTCGTTATTGCATCTTTCTCGTTTGGTTACCGTCTTTTTTTTATTTTCTTTTCGTTCAAGAAGGGGACAAGAGTAAAACGCATCAAATTTACTTATTGAAAATCATTGATAAGACCAGTATGAAATTCCGGTTGCAATTAGAAAACATGAGAGATTGCAAACTTCACATTTCTACGAAATGAATGAATTTACGCTCGTTTATATGAACACAATTATGCATATATATTACATTTATTTCCCCGTTTTTTTTTGTTTTGTCATTTTCAATGTAGTGTAGAATTTTACGTGTCGTCGTGTATTAAATTAATAATTTTAAATTCAATTATTAGTTTGTACGAATTTAGTTATTTAAATTGAACTAGCATTTTTGTTTTCTCGTGTATTCAAGTGAAAATAAGGCAATGAAAAAAAAAAGAAGAAAGCCACTCCAACAAATAAATAGATCGGCGTGTGTGGGTGTCCTTTCGATATGTCCCAACATTTTCTCAACACACGTTACGCTGTGAAGTGATGGACGCGAACGGTTTAACTAAAGAAACACGATACGATACCCTCCGTTGCGACCGAAAAAGGCCCTACAACCTTCGTTTTGTTAAGAAATGTAATTGCCCCATTTTTGGAAGGACACACAAACCCCCATAAAAGTGAAAAATTGTAACGAAGCGAACCAGAGAAATAAGAACAAACATGATCAGAAACTGCAGCAGAGAAACACACTCACACACAAACACACGAAACTATAAATAATGCATTATAAATATTGAGCTAATATTAATTTGAACATAAATATAAATACTATGATACTATCAAATACATAAATTTTCTGTAATATTGAAGAAATAATAACCCGCAATGTGTTTTGATTCCTTGTTTGTCTGAAGTTGTAGAATGTTGAGAAACGGGGGGTAATATTGAAAACGAGGTCGATTTGCCGAATACAAAACATGGTCGTCTGCTATGAAACCTGCGTTTCTGTTATCACCGCAGCTTTAAAATTCAAAAAGATGTTGATTCCTCGTAACAGGAGCTAAGATCCTTCAGCAGGTAACTTTTGATCAGTATGAAAATACACTGGTCTCATTCTGAAACTTTGACATCGGGATCGATCGAATAGTTGATCTGTCGATCGATGCTGAATGGGTGGTCTTGGATACGGCCGACTTTGAGGGGCAGATGAGGCATCTCCTATCAAACGTTCGCTCCTGGTATCACAGCAGCCGGGTTTTATCGGGGCGCGCGAAAGAACTCTGGCCGAAATATGATCCATTTTAAATTTTTCATAACAGGAGTTAAGATCCACCAAAAGGACCTTTCTCTCTTTCTGACCCTTGACTTCGTTATCATTTGGGTAGTTGTTCTGTCGATCGATGCTGATCAGTTGGATTTGTACAGACTTTTTTGAAAACGCAGGCGGATAATCTTCTACCAAAGATTTGTTCCTATTATCAAAGCAGGCGGGAGATCAGTTGTATCGAAGCGTTTGAAACAAATTGGGATTAAATATTAGCGGCCTATGATTTTTAACAACAGTTAGTACGAAAATTAGTTTTTATCTTTCTAACCTTCGATTTGAAGATCTGACCAATCGATCTGTCGATTGATGTTGATTAAATGATTTCATCCGGTCTACTTTGATGGGGTTTCCGGTACTGTTTTCTGTGCGGTATAGTGGAGTACCGCTTGTCGCATAGTTTTTTGATGCATTTTAGTTATCAACAGAACTCTTTATCAGTGCACATAGGAAATAGCCACTCATGGTATATCAGTATCCTCCTGGTCCACGATACCTCCACCAGTTGCTTCAGCTCGCTGGCCTATAGACGCTTCAAGGTCATTACTTTCTACTGCACACTTCAGATATGGATGGATCTATAGGGCTGACGTGTTTTTTCCAACTATTTTTTTAGAAGAGACAGTTTTATTAGGTTAAAACTTATTGCCCTCTCGTGTCTTAAATTCGTACGGTAAAGAAGTATATTCTTGTGTCTTAAATTTGTACGATAAAGAAGTATATTTAGTTCACCCTGAATTTTGTCTATAACTGGACTAGTCCACGCGGCCCTCAAAGAATTTTTATCTCTTTTCCACAACCAATACCGAGGTTGTTTTCTCGTCATACACTTGCCAACTTTTAATAATATCGGGAATTTTATAACGATCGTGAATTCTCATTTGTGGCATTTGTTTAGAAAGGTAACTATTTTTCTATACTTTGGAAAGGTATATGAATCCTTCTTTGACTTTCACTAGGATTTGACCATGGAAACATTGGGCCATATATACTAAAACAATGGGTCTTACATACAAATAGCGATGGGCTCAGTTACTTTATCTTCACAGTAGAAACATCGCTCTTTCAAAGAAAAAAAATAACACTAAATGGTTCTCAGTATTCAAAAACTGATTCGCAATGATGGTTTTTCAAATACTATACATTTTCAACCCGCTAAACGTGCAGAGTTCATAAAATTTATTGAATTCGTTCAAGTGTATATATTATAATTCATATTCCTCGTTGAAAAAACATCGTTGAATTCGTTCAAGTCTTCAATCCGCTTCTTTATAATCCATATATCTCCTCTGGTGATTTCTCCGAATTCGCATACCATTACGATAGTTTGCGTTGTCCTATTCATCCCTATTCATAGCAAAATGTTCTGGAATGAGAATCGAATAGGTTAGAAACGGTCGCATTGTATTAAAACCAAGGCTGCTTATACTGTATATTACCATGCGACGGTTCAATCCGGTTTCTCCATTGACATCATGGCCATCTTCTTTCGGATCTCTACCACCTTCGTCATCCAAGACAAAGGTCTATCGATTATATCTTTACAAATCCGCATGTTTCTGACAAATTCCGTTTGACCGAGTTTTTTCAGAGCCGTATTTATTTTCCTAAAGAGGGTCACAGCGCTGACAACGAACCTCCTGTTTTCGGAAGACTCCGATGAACCCGTCTGACGAATACCTGCTTCAATGCGTGCCACATCACTTGGATCTAGTGCAAGCATGCCAATGTTGCACAAATCGAGTTGTTTGACAAATTTCTTCAAACGACTTGGTACTGGCCCGACCAAACTCTCCACGATTGCCCAAAACGATTCTATTTCGTAGAAATCCGAACGATTCAGTGGTGGGGTGGCATCTGCATTTTCTACCGAAGCCCTTCTTTGGACTATTACTCTACAAACTTGCATCAATCTGACAAATTCATTTCCCTGGATTTGGTTCATGGTTTCATATATCATCTGGCACACCTTCCGATCCGTAACAGTGAGTGTCGTAATTCCACAAGGCTTCAATAGTTGCACTTGGGTTGCAATGATTTCCAAGTCAAGCAATTGTGGATTATCCTTCATAGGCGTGATTATTCCAAGATTACACAGGTCGAGAAATTCGAGAAGCTTTTTCACCCTGCTTGGAACTGGTCCTACGAAACCCTCGACAATTATCCAAAATACTTCTGTTGCAAACATCTTCGATACGATTGTAGCACTTTCGGTAACGAGCACGTTTCACAGAACTACCTCCTTCGCGGTAGAGATTTGAAACAAGAATGCCGATCGATCGAGGAACGATCCAGTTCGATACAGGCTAACTCAAAGTGATAACTCAGTAACAACTTTTTTTTTCTTTTTGTAACGCTATAGTGAATAAACATCTTGCATCGATTTTAATAAAACAATAAAAATGGAGTACCTACACAAACAAGAAAATATCCACATCGAACAGGAATAAAATGAAAGTTTTTTTTTTAATAATACATCAAGTAGCCTAAAAGAACATCGGCAAAGAAAAATAAATAGATTCTCGAGTGTAAAGGGATAGTTTCCTCTTCTACATACATCGATAGCGAAAGCGGTAAACTGTGCACAAATACTCAAACGGTATCCCATAGCCCTTCAAGCGACACACCGCTACAGATCAACAAATTCAAACGTGTACATAGACAACAAGACCGCCCTACCATCCCATGCAAGCCCTCACGATTAAAAGTGTAAAGAAAACTACCTACGACACCTTCCAACGATCCAGGGAAAAAACACAACAACATCCAGAGGAAGAAACCACTCGATACCACAAATCATTTTTAAAATCAACTGTAAAAAAATATATATATAATTGTCGAGAGACAATCTGGATAGATTCACTCCTCGGGATAGATTTGTTTTCTCTATAATGTTGCTCTAATGTTGGAAAGCAGCAGTAGTAGGAACCTGCAATAAGATAATGCCGCTTCTCACACGCAGGGGAAAAAAGTTAGTAAGTATAGTTTGTTTTATTTTCTTTGTTTAATCATTTTCCTAACCCGGTCACGCCTACAGACAAATACTTACGCACGTCAAACGCTAAGCAAAAATTGTGAAAATTGTATAGAAAAAAAAATAAGAGAAAAAAATCACACAACAAACGAAAACTACCACTGTTGTTGTTGTGTAAAAAGCAGATATTGGCGGAGAAAATACCACGTGCCCCCTAGGTGAGAATTAACACGGTAAAGTGAAAATAATATTGTATCGTAATACCAAAAAGAAAATTACCAGACACATACACACACGCGCAAGGCAAACGAACGAACAAAAGAAAATCCCCAACCACAAACCAAGTGTACCTAAAAATAAGCAGTTAAAGAAAACTCAAAGCAAAAACAAAGCTGTCTTGAAATATAGACTAAAAACAAAAACAAACAGCTAACTCCCAGTAAAACGTGATATGTACAGGGACAGAAAAGGGCATAGGAGATTTAATAGAAAGAACAAACAATACAACAAGTGCGAGGGCTCTAAAAGACCACTGAGAAAGACGCGGTTCTGTATGGTTTTCTCGAATCTTTGTAAAAAATTATGTTTGTAAAGTCACAAACCTTCTGGAATTGTTTTAAGGACACCTTTTTCCCCACCGCGGGCACTGGCTGCGGGCCAAACCGATAGCGTGCGGAGCAGTGGAAAACGAAATGATGTTTTTTGCAAACTAAAGAGAGGCATGTAAAAATTTTAACTGTACAAAAAAGAAATCATTCCTCTTCGTTTGTATGAGAGTGGCAGTGGAGAAGGTAGTGATGGGTAGGGAAGGACACACTGTGATGGTTTCGAAAAGTACATACAACTAACAAGCACACGCAAACAAACACCGAAAAACGATAAATATTCCTCGGATAGTCGAAAAACACAAGCGCAAAAGGAAAGAACACACCGAAACCCACTAAGGAACACGCCGATGAAGATCTGTAAAATATTAAAACACCCGTCAGTCAGCAGCGAAAGAAGCAGCAAAGGAGGGGGGGGGGGGGGCGACACACACACACACACCCCAGAAACAAACAACATCAGTAAACACAAGGGCACGATGTACCGGCAGAAAGGAGAAAGAAATCATTTAAGTGAAAAATTTTCTAAAAGGAGAATGGAAATTAAAATCTGAAAAGATTGAAGCTAGAGAGGGCCACCACAACGGTGGATACAGCTTCTCGCAACTTTAATAGTACTCGCAGGTAGATTAACCGGACTAGAGCCGCAAACAGAGTTAGATTGTTTGACAACATGAGATTTAAGCCTTCCGTCGTATCTCCTTGACGGATTCGTTATTGCATCTTTCTCGTTTGGTTACCGTCTTTTTTTTATTTTCTTTTCGTTCAAGAAGGGGACAAGAGTAAAACGCATCAAATTAACTTATTGAAAATCATTGATAAGACCAGTATGAAATTCCGGTTGCAATTAGAAAACATGAGAGATTGCAAGCTTCACATTTCTACGAAATGAATGAATTTACGCTCGTTTATATGAACACAATTATGCATATATATTACATTTATATCCCCGTTTTTTTCTTTTTGTTTTGTCATTTTCAATGTAGTGTAGAATTTTACGTGTCGTCGTGTATTAAATTAATTCAACTTATCCTCAATCATTTTAAATTCAATTAATAGTTTGTACGAATTTAGTTATTTAAATTGAACTAGCATTTTTGTTTTCTCGTGTATTCAAGTGAAAATAAGGCAATGATAAAAAAGAAGAAAGCCACTCCAACAAATAAATAGATCGGCGTGTGTGGGTGTCCTTTCGATATGTCCCAACATTTTCTCAACACACGTTACGCTGTGAAGTGATGGACGCGAACGGTTTAACTAAAGAAACACGATACGATACCCTCCGTTGCGACCGAAAAAGGCCCCACAACCTTCGTTTTGTTAAGAAATGTAATTGCCCCATTTTTGGAAGGACACACAAACCCCCATAAAAGTGAAAAATTGTAACGAAGCGAACCAGAGAAATAAGAACAAACATGATCAGAAACTGCAGCAGAGAAACACACTCACACACAAACACACGAAACTATAAATAATGCATTATAAATATTGAGCTAATATTAATTTGGGGGTCCGCGACAGCCGAGCGGTAGCGCCGGTTAGAAAATCGGCCCATGAGCGCCGAGGCTCAGCACCTCGACGGCAAGGGTTCGAATCCCAACCGAGACCGGACCCTCCCCTGTACGAGAGGACTGACTATCCACGTACAACAGGGAAACAAGTCTCGTAAGCCCTTAACGGGCAGGCATGACCAAGAGGTCGTTACGCCAAGAAGAAGAAGAAGAAGATTAATTTGAACATAAATATAAATACTATGATACTATCAAATACATAAATTTTCTGTAATATTGAAGAAATAATAATCCGCGATGTGTTTTGATTCCTATTTGTCTGAAGTTGTAGAATATTGAGAAACGGGGGGTAATATTGAAAACGAGGTCGATTTGCCGGATACAAAACATGGTCGTCTGCTATGAAACCTGCGTTTCTGTTATCACCGCAGCCGTAAAATGGAGACCGATTTTGATTCCTCGTAACAGAAGCTAAGATCCTTCAGCAGGTAACTTTTGATCAGTATGAAAATACACTGGTCTCATTCTGAAACTTTGACATCGGGATCGATCGAATAGTTGATCTGTCGATCGATGCTGAATGGCTGGTCTTGGATACGGCCGACTTTGAGGGGCAGATGAGGCATCTCCTATCAAACCTTCGCTCCTGGTATCACAGCAGCCGGGTTTTATCGGGGCGCGCGAAAGAACTCTGGCCGAAATATGATCGATTTTAAATTTTTCATAACAGGAGTTAAGATCCACCAAAAGGACCTTTCTCTCTTTCTGACCCTTGACTTCGTTATCATTTGGGTAGTTGATCTGTTTATCGGTGCTGATGGATTTGTCCACTCTACTTAGATGGGGTGGTAGGAAATCTCCTATCAAACCTTCGTTCCTGTTTTAAGTTTTACAACTGAGTAAAAGTCTAGAAAAACGTTTAAGGTTTGGATTTTAAAAGCAAACCTTTCAAGCATTTTTATGATATTTAACTTTCCACTCTTATGATGAATGATTCGTGAATACCATATAAAACCATCATACTGTGAACTCGAAGATGATAACTGTAGCGATCATATTTTTCATTCCAAATCTTGAAATCAATTTTTTTTTAACAATGAAATGACCAATATTATCCCATCATGAGCTCGCATAAAAGCTCGTGCTAATTTACGGTGGAAAGGTTTTTTATTCTTATTCTGGGCTCAACATCCACAATCACCTTAATCATGCGTTTTATCCGGTACGGTATAACGGTAAATTGATCAGCTTTTGATAAATTTTCAAGACGAATTGCGTTTTTCCATCGCTTATATTTCTGCTTTCTTTCAAGAATACAGCAACTTTACAGCAGCTTTTTCCCACACTTTCGTGTAATCGGATGATATACGGTCACTTCATCAAAGAAGAATCTCTTCTGACCATTTCGGGTCAAAACAGGAAGTGCATGTTTATAAACTTTAGGTGAACTGATTAAAACGTTCACATTTGATGTTCATAAACATCAAAATACAATATAAAACATTATGAAACTGTTATGATAGGACCTGACCCGATGGATAAGCCTTGGGTCACTTACTGATAACTCACTGACGATCGGACACTTCGGCTGGGAAGCGCGATAGCATTGGGCACGGACGAGCCGCGCGTGGTGTCCGTTTGCGTTAGGAAGATTTAGCGTTTAGTTTTAGGTCAAAGACGTGAGTTTTAATGTGTACGTGTTCGTCATAGAAATATACTTTGCAATAGAAGATAATTAGATGTTCTCACAAAGTAGCAGTTGTGCGAAAGAACATTAAAGAAACATTGTGCAGTGTACTCACTGTTTTAGTGCTGGGGGGGTTTTTTGTTCCATGAAGCCTCTGTCATTCAGTATTCTCAGAACGGATATTATACATTGTAGACCCCCAACTGGATTCGATTTTACCTAACTTTCCTCTGAAACATTGTTTTAAATTCAATCGTTTCTTCGCATACAATCGAGCCTTTGTTACTGTTAGTATTAACAAATTCAGACTTTATTGTGTCGTGCGCATGCAAATCGATTAACCTTCAGATCTACAACCGCCTACCTGGGTAAGTTTTGCCCTTTTATTTTCTAATTACTTCGAATTGAACAGTTATATCGACTCGAAATTCCTGGAATGCCTCAAGCAACATGTTCTCTATCATTCTGCCGAAAACCGACTTTTTATTTTTATTCTAAGTATTTTTTTACACCATTTTTCTATTTATACCCCTTAAATCTACAACCGCCTACCCGGGTAAGTCATACGTTTTGTACGAGAGTTTATATTTTCCTTTACCAAGACAAACCACCAGTAGGTGAAAGGAGGTGCCCCTCGGGTTTTTCTTTTTATATTTATATTGAAAACAATCCAAATTTATCTAAGACACACTATGAAAGACTGTTTTACTCCTCGAACTCCTCGAACAATTAGTAATGAGATAAACTCGAAGACGATGTACAAATATGCAAATTATGCTACATTTGGACCACACAGCGGCAACGAAAGTATTCTAGGTGAACTTTCATAATTTGCTACACAAAATGATAATTTATTAATTGCAAGAAAATCATGATGCAACGGGTTGAATTAAATACAAAAGAAACTGTTATCGTATGAAACAAAACGATCGAATTTATGTATATGAGCTAAGTTTTAAAATGTTAAGGCTTAAATATCAGTTGTAACAATGTATAATGAAGAATTTCCTCCAGATATGCCACTGAATTTACTGAGGAATATGAACATTTCCAAAACGTAAAATTTAATAGAAAAATATTTCTACATCTTTGAAATTTCAATTTATAAGCAAAAATGTTGAAGGCACCAAGAAGTTACTTCACTAGAAACTTAAGAAGTATAAACAAACACAATAACTGATTGAAAATGTATGGTTTACAGAGTTGGCGATTGTAGATCTATGGGATAAAATATATTTGAATGAAAAAATTACTTACTTATCGAATTTTTAATATTATTATTTGAATGGGATGTGTTAGAAAACATTCTTAAGTATCATTACTGAAAATTTCAACTCACTACGGCATCTAGAACAAAAGATATTAGCTTTGAAGCACAGCAAACTGCAAACCCCCATACAAAACGTATGGCCTACCCGGGTAGGCGGTCGTATGTTAACGTAGGTATTTTTGGTCGTAGACCTGAAGGTTAATGCTGATCAATCCAGAGATGTACTCGGCCGAATCCAGCGGGTTTTGTATGCTCTACAAAATTGTTCGACCAGCCGATCGAAGAATTCACATTTGTGGTAGTTGTTTAGAAAAGTTACTGTTTTTCTATGCTTTGGTACGGTATATGAATCCTTCTTTGACCTTCACTAGGGTTTGTTCAAAGAGAACTTTGACAAATAACGAAACAATTCATATAAAGAACATCAAATAACCACATTTCTTAGTTTTCCCGTTTCCCTTCTTTTACTTTATCTTCACAGTAGAAACATCGCTCTTTCAAAGAAAAAATAACACTAAATGATTCTCAGTTTTTATTAGGGGGTCCGCGACAGCCGAGCTGTAGCACCGGTTAGAAAATCGGCCCATGAGCGCCGGGGCTCACCACCTCGACGGCGTGGGTTCGAATCCCAACCGAGACCCGGACCCTCCCCTGTACGAGAGGACTGACTATCACGTACAACAGGAAAACAAGTCTCGTAAGCCCTTAATGGGCAGGCATGACCAAGAGGTCGTTACGCCAAGAAGAAGAAGAAGATTCTCAGTTTTCAATAAATGATTCGCAATAATGTTGTTTCGAATACTATACATTTTCAACCCGCTAAACGTGCAGAGTTCATTAAATTTATTGAATTCCATCTTTATAATCCGTTGAATTCGTTAGTGTTCTATTCACTTCTTAATAATCCATATATCTCCTCCGACGATTTCTTCGAATTTTCATATCATTACGATAGTTTGCGTTGCCCTATTCATCCTGCATGCACCCGCGGGTTTCTTAATGCATTGCCAAATGTTCTGGAACGAGAATCGGCAAGGTTAGAAACGGTTGCATTGTGTTAAAACCAAAGCTGCTTATACTATATATTACCATGGGACGGTTCAATTCGCTGAAGATTCTTCGATGACATCTTGGCCTTCTTCATCCGTTTCCCCATCATCATCTTTATCATCTTGAAAAGGGACATGGACAGGTCTATCAAAAATATCTTTACAGATCCGCATATTTCTGACAAATTCCGTTTGACCGAGTCCTTTCAGAGCCGTATTTATTTGCTTAAAGAGGCTCAGATCGCTGACAACAAAACGCATGTTTCCGGAAGACCCTGATGAACTCATTTGACGAATATCTGCTTCAATACGTGCCACATCAGTTAAATCTAGTGCAAGCATGCCAATGTTGCACAAATCGAGTTTTAGAAGAAGCTTCTTCAAACGGCTTGGTACTGGCCCGATCAAACTCTCCACGATTGCCCAAAACGATTCTATTTCGTAGAAATCCGAACGATTCAGTGGTGGGGTTAAATCTTCTGCATTTTCTACCGAAGCCTTTCTCTCAGCTATTACTCTACAAACTTGCATTATTCTAGCAAATTCCTTTCCCTCGATTTGTTTCATGGCAACATATATCTTCTCGCACAACTTCCGATCAGTAACAGTGAGACTCGTAATTCCACAATCGTCCAATAGTTCTCCAGAACTTTTAAGCACTTGTTTTGAAATGGTTTCCCAGTCAAGCAAATGTGGATTATCCTTCATAGGCATAATTATTCCATGATTACACAGGTCGAGAAATTCGAGAAGCTTTTTCACCCTGTTTGAAACTGGTCCCACGAAACTCTCGACAATTATCCAAAATGCGTATGTTTCAAACATCTTCGATACGATTCGATAACACTTGCGGCAACGAGCACGTTTCACAGAACTACCTCTTTCGCGGTAAAGATTTGAAACACGAATGGTGTTGCGAAATGTGCACAGGAACGATCCAGTTCAAGAAAGAGAAATTGGCCAAGCGATCGAGAATACAGGGTAACTCAAAATTATAACCCAGTGACAACTTCTTTTTTCTTCTTATTTAACGAATAACGAATAAACATCTTGCATCGATTTTAATAAAACAATAAAAAAAATGGAGTACCTGCACAAAGAAGAAAATATCCACATCGAAGAGGAATAAAACGAAAGTTTAATTTTGAACGCATTCTGCGTTCGTTCAGCTTTGTTTTAAGTATCTTGGAATCTTTTGACAATTTATTGTTTTCGACATCTCGTTTGTAAACAAATAAGTGAAAATATTGTTTGTTGAAAAACATTAATTTGTGTGTGGTTTCAACCATGATTGATGAACTATAATATTATAAACAATACGTATTGTCCGTGCAGTTATACCATCAGCAAAAGTTAAGTCCATTACACATTAGCACTATACAATGGAGTACCTGACAGGTCTGTCTCAGAAGGAAAACGTCCGCGCCTCCTGCAAGAAGTGTGGCTTTCCCGGTCACCTCACCTACCAATGTCGAAACTATCTCACGGTAAGAGCTCTTTTTACCACGCACTTTTCCGAAGGATTGTGATTGTGTTCTTGTTTTATCCTGAAGGTTGATGCGCAAAGTCAGTCCGTTGTGCCCAGCCAGCAGAGGCCGGGCAGTGAATCGCCCGAGCAAAGCTATCTCACCCCACTCCAGGAGCTCCGTCAGCAGGAGGAAGAGGAGGAAAGACGAAAGGCCGAGAAGCTGGAGCGGAAAGAGCGGTCCCGCCGTGCCAAGGAGTCACGAAAGGAGAAAAGGAAGCGTAAACACAGACACCGTACGAGGTCACGGTCGCGCTCGACCAGCAGTACAGAGGACAGCGAATTGGACAGCAGCGATAACGACCGGCGTAGGAGGAAAAGTAAAAAACGCGAGATCAAGAAGAAACTCAAAAAGAAGCGCAAAAGTTCGAAAAAAGGCAAGCGTCGCAATTCGGAAAGTACCTCCGACGGTGACGATTAGTATTTAGGACATTTAGGAAACCCATAACATTTCGCAACATTTTATTAAAACATAATAAATCGGAAAGACATTTGATAAAACCGTAAAACTGACACGGGAATGTTTCTTTGCACAAAGTGTCCTAGTCGCGAAGAGTCCTGTGTTGCACTTCGTCCGACCTCGTAGAATTATTTGAAGAAAATCTTTGAACTGGACAGATTGTACTGAAGCAGCTCAAACTCGTGCTGCATGGCGTTCAGCCGCTTCCGAGTGAGTGACACCGTTGGGAGCATTTTCTCGTCGGTGGCGCTGTCTAGCGTCGAAGATTGCTGCAGCAGGTGGTGTGTGCCGGCCGACTGTTGGTTCAATTTGGCCATCTCGCGTGCGTATTTGGTGTGCACCTCCTTAAACCAGTGCAGCGAATTGAAAGCGGCGGTTTGGTTCAGCAACGTCAGCAAATACGATAGTCCTACAAAGCCAAAAGGCGAAATATGACATGAGATGCACCGTCCAAGACGGAAAGGTTCGGAAAAGTGAAACCCAACTGCTTACCCATTACGAACCCATCGTCGGTGGGAAGGAACGTGCCGTGGCGATCCTTTTTCGCTATCGTTTCCTTTGCCTTTAGCATGGCCTCGACGTAGCTGATCGTAAGCGGTGGTATGATCAGATAGAATAGCTCGAGATGGGCGAAATTGTCCGCCTGCGCTGACTCCCCACCGTCCTTCTGCTGGTCCGCCCGGCGCCGACGGAATCCATCAAACGCATTGAGAAGCAACCGAAAGAACTCATTCTCCAACCTCCAGCTGGCCCGAACGGCGGCCATATCCTGCTTCCAAACAGTGACGGCCGATTTGTGACTGCAAGTGTCGTGTGGTCCCTCCGGTTGTCCGTACGAATCTGTACCGTCTTGCTCGTCCGACATTGATGGGTTCGAAAGAAATTCGGCGGCACCGGTACATTCGTGCAAGGCTCCGGAATGCAGCAGACGTACGAATGCCATCGCGTTTCCTACGAATAGTATACGAAAATCGTTATAGCAGTAGGCGTTGAGGAAGGTAAATTAAATAAACCTTGCTTACCGATTTGACAGATCAACTTTCGGAACAGATCGATGTACGTTTCGCCATCGTCGGAGAGGCCCAGGTTGCGGATGCGCCGGTTAAAGGCGAGCGCACGGTCGTACGTGTAGCTAGGTGTCGGGACAGTAGAAGCGCCCGTAGACGCAGTGCCAGCACCATCGGTACTTTCGGTGGACAACTTTTTCGCATCGGCCGCCAACCGTGAGTGTATTTGTTCGTCGTACAGGAAGTGAGAGAAGGTGAACAGCTTCTGCCGTAGGAATTGGAACGCATAGTTTACCTGCCAAGGTAAAACGAGCGAATGGTGAGTATGGTGGGGAAATTCAAGCAAGAGAAGTCATAGAGACTTATAAAAATTAAAATCAATATCTTTTTTCTGAAGTGATGCTTGCTAGGATCCGTTCGTGATCAGCTGCTTGTGCTTTTGTAGCAGTTAAAATTTGTCTTACCACCGTGCTGATAATTCCAGGTCCGTGTCGCTTGATGGAGTTAGCAATGTGTTCGATTTTAACAACATTTACCACCCCTCCGCCGGTAGGTCCACCGCCGGCCGGTGCCGCCAGTTGGCGCTCGATGAACAACTGTCCATGCAGATCGTACCCGTACGAGCCAATGAACGTTTCAAAGTCCTCCATCAGCGCCAGAATGTCGTCGTCCTGTCCGTGGCCACGTGGACCCCGCCGATCCTCGGCCGTAGTGCGCGGCAGCTGATCGTCCACCAACCGCACACCGTACTTCCGATCGACAATCGTACGCATCTCACGGTAAATGCGCCACTCAGACGGCGAGATCGTCGACAAGGTGTAGAACACATCGCTCAAATGCTGTGCAACCGAGTGACGCGCACTGAACCACTTTCCACTACAGCCACCGACATCCAGCTCCCCCTCCAGTGTGAGATTCGTGCGCAGATACGCAAATACTAGCTTCTGGGTGTGATTCTGGTCAGCAGCAGCTAGTGATCCATTTCCGTCCGCCGTTCCGTCGTGAAACGGATCAAACGGCTCGATCTGGTGCCACTTGCCGTGAAAGTCCCAGCGAATGAACGCCTCGATACGGTTGCTCATCGGGACGACGCTAGACGAGAGGAGGACGGACTGCCGGGCGGAACCACTGAGCAGGGCCGTAAACTTGCCGACCACATCCCTTCGATCGCACTCCCGCTCCCAGGCGATAAACGTCGTGAGCCGCTCGAGCAGGGAGGCCACCTTTTGGAACGCATCGTCCGAAAGGGGAAGAAGCTGCGTTCCGCTCACTTCGCCATGGCAAAGGCAGATCGTTAGTTGGGCCAATCCGACGCGATCCGGTGTGGCGGGGCCGTGTAGACATTTTTCCAACACGTCGATCGTCGAGAGCTTCTCGAGCCACAGCGAACCGCCGGCCGGTGTTTTCGATTCTTTGGCCTCACGGAGTAATTTTTTCTAAGTGTCAAAAACAGAATAAATTAGCACTGGCAGTATGGCGTGATTATTTTCATTTAACCTACCTTGGCACTACTGATGATGGTATGGATTTTGTGCTGCTGGTGTTGAATGATAAACTGCAGACAAGGCACCGTGGCCGAGCGGTGAGTGGACGACAGAAGAAATTCAACCACCATCCGGCGGTACAGGATCAGCCGGTCCGTTTTCTCTGTGGGTGTTCGGCCGTACAGGTCGTGTAGGGTACGCAGAACGTGCTCCATCCGGTGCACTAGACGAATTCCCTCGAGCAGCAGGGCACACTTC
Organism: Anopheles ziemanni; assembly: GCF_943734765.1. Lineage (NCBI taxonomy): Eukaryota > Metazoa > Arthropoda > Insecta > Diptera > Culicidae > Anopheles > Anopheles ziemanni. Next base: position 29,988,451 of record NC_080706.1, on the reverse strand, counting down.
AGGCGTAGCTTTTCCAGCGTAAAATTTCCTTCCTCTTTTGCGGTTCCCGGCGGACGGTTTCTTAGCTGTACATGCGCCTCAACCAACCAGCTGGCGGCGTGCAGGCAAAGGATTGCTGAAACAGAGGATTTCTCCAGTGCCTGGAGCTGTCCGTCCCGTGCCCTATCGTAGTCGTGGGACGAGTTTGCAACGGGCGTACTGACGGAGATCGGTGCCGCACTGGCATCATAGTCTCGCAACAGTTTGTGTCCCTGCTCCTGTACGAACTCGTCCGGAAGCCAGGGAAAGTTGTCTTCAAGGGGAATCAACGGGAACTACAATGAGACCAACGAAAGGCTTTTTGAATTAAACGTTCTGAGGGAAAAGGTTGTTTTCTAATTTGTAGCACAATTTACCTTCATATTCAGCTCGCAAAGACTTTTCATCATTCGTTGTTCGATGGGCAGAAACAGGTGTAGCGCAAAGTTGAGCAAAATATTCACTCCGATCACACCGTCCGATTGCGTCACCTCTGCCCCGTGTGCTGGGGCCACTCTTAGATCGGCAGCAAGAGTAGCAAACTTACGCTTTAAAAACTTCATAAACCGATCACTGAACGCCTCGCCAGAACAGACTGGATCGAATTTGGTTTTCACCCTGTAGAGTGCCTCAAGCACCCGCTTCTCGCCGGTCACGTCGGGCGTGCTTTCATCGCCGATCCAGAAACCTATCGCTTGGCACACGAACAGAAGGTCCCGGTATCCAGGCTTATTTTGCGGCAAGGCCGTTTTCGTTGGTTGACGAAGCTTTTGTCCAAACGCCCGCCAGTGGCTTTTCAGTGAAGTCTTCCAGATGATGTGGTCGAGCTCGAGTGTGATGCGTAGCAGTCTTCCGATGTAGTCAAATAGGTACTGAAATAGAAAAACATAATTTGTTAGTCTTCACCCATGCCGATTAATCGGTTTAAAAAGGCCACTTACATCAACTTCCAGCGACGGAGGACTCTTACCATCCAACCCGTTCTTTTTCGTTCGTCTTCCCCTGCCGTAGGATGCTTCCTCGTCGAAAAAAGCACCGATCTGTCGAAGCAGAAGCACACCGACGTCACGCAAACGCTCGTAATGGCACTGCACCGTTGCCATCAGGTCCATATTCTGCGCAATCCACATCAGCGGGGCACAATCGGAAACACCACCATCGCCTCCTGTCGCGCGAAACGGCTCCGTTCGTTCATAGATGCTCCGCACAAGTGAGCGGATTTCGTACTCAAGACAATCGATTTCCCGGCACAACTGCCCGAATGTGGACAGGATTTTGTGCAACGGTACATTGCTGCTACTGCTACTGCCGTTCGAGTTGGTGGTTTGGCTGCTCGGTTTTCCAACGCCGTTGTTTTCTATCATGCGAGCGGTGGAAAGTTTCTCATTTTCGCAGGCAAATTTCAATCGTACGATGCTGGGCACAGCGCCATTGGAGGTTGTGGGCAGCTGCAGTTGGGCCAGCTTTTGGTCGTAGTCTTTCAAAAAGTATCCGTACTCCTTGATTTGCGCTGCATAGAGATGACCTGTTAAGGTTGAAGGAAAGTTGATGCCATTAATCCAGATCTAAATCTTACTTTATACTAATATTTTCTACTACTTACTTGAAGACGCTATCGTTTCCATTTTCGAGCTATCGTTCTTATCAATACATTGCAAAACCAAGAATAGAGAAACTGCAAAACATTCAACGATCAGGAACCCACTTTGCAGCACCGTGATTCATATCAATCTGTTTTGTTTTGCAATTACCTGACACTTGTACTGCTTCTGTCAATTGTTCGTGTGGAATATGGATCCAATTGAACTGATCGTTACACGCTTGTTCAATATGTTCAAATTTTTACTAATGATGATTTTATTTGATTTAATTTCACAAACTTTTGCTCTGCGTTTTATTGATACTGTAACTATTTTACTTTAATTCAACACAATACGATGCCTTATTCAAGGAACCGGACATACTTCACTTCAACAAGCCCTTAGCAACGGTTGGTAAGGGCTACTGAGTATGCCTAAACAAACACTGATGATGCACTGGTAGGAAAAATCATTCGTGCAACTTCTGTAAAGGCCACGAGACTACTGACCATGTGAATTGGAAGCAGATAATGGGAACTGCTTTGGCAAAATGCTGTAGAAAGGTAACCGACACTGGCAAGTAAGTACGCTTTCGTTTTCGGATACGCCGATGAAATATTATGGAACACTGGTGCGCTATCTCTATTGTCCCTTTAGTGAGGCACTGAGCCTACTGGTGCTGGGCATCGAGAACTCTGGAAAGACGGAAATCTCGTTCAAAATATGCCGTCGCAAGCGAACTGATTACGGACCAACAAAAGGATGCCGTTTGTTCGAAACGGTGATCGGTAAGTTGCGACAGGCTGAGTAAACTGATAACGCGATTTACGAGTATTCCATTTTTAGCGGAAACGGATGTAAAGTTAATTGAAATCGGCGGTGGATCTGATTTGAGAGACATATGGAAATACTATTTTCTTGATGTAGGTTTGTTATTTGACACTTTTGTATTGAAATTCATTCTATCCAATACCCTATTTATCTACAGGCCCTTGCCGTAATCTTCGTAATCGATGCTTCCAACATACACAACATCTGCGAATCGTACAACATTTTCCAAAACCTTATTTCACACGAGTTTCTCGTTGGCAAACCCTTTCTGATACTAGCCAATAAGCAAGACCTGCCCGAATCGGTCGATTGTATTGAAATCTGTGAATATCTGGACGTGGAGTTCTTGGCGAACCGGTTTCGTTGTCCGTGCTTGGTTGAAGCATGTGGCAATTGGGATGCCACAATAGACGAATCCAATGAATACGACGGGCTTACCTATGGCATTCAATGGCTCGTCAACACCGTCCTCGCTCATCGTCAGTTTATTATGAATCGTATTAACTTCCACAAACTGATTCTGGGTCCTGAAGCTGCAGATGGACATCCTGAAAAGTTGAAGCGGCCTCGAACAGGAGTAAAATCGGGCAGTCGTAAAAAGCGTAAGGATAGCCGCCCAAAAACCGCTCCATCCAGTCAGCTAGCTTGGTTGAAGGAGAATGATAACAACTATCTGATCAAACGAAACAGTGTGATTTCCGTGAAAAGTATTCCTAGTAGCACTACAACCGAGCGAACTTCCACCGATCAAACGAACAATTCCTGCTCTAAAACTACCACCGAAGGGGGGCTTTCGGAGGTAGACGAGGGAGTAGAGTTAAGCCATAGCAGCAGTACTGGTACGTGAAATATTATCATTTCTGTGAAATGCTCACACATTTATGTTTAAAACACTTTCTTTTCTAGAGCAACCTACAGTCTTAGAAGTTCACAAAGATGAAATGACCCTAGAAGATTTATCACTTTCCTTTGGCGTAAATGAAGTCAACGGAAAGCCCGTAGAAATAAGCTGAAACACCGGTTTATGTGCCAAACTTATGGATCGTATTTCCTACATATTCAATAAATATGCTATATCTTTCTTTTCGGATTTAGTAATGTGTTTGGAAATCTATGAATTAGTTCGATTTTTAACTAAAAATGTGTTGGGTGAAAAGAAACAGAAAGTACAAACACTGTACTTTAATCAGATACATGTTCTATAAACCTTGAAGAACACCGTCAATTATTTATCTTGGTTTTTAGTAACTTTGGCAGATCGAGTTCATAACAACAACAACACTTCCTACCAGATACGTAACACGATGAGGCTCTCGGTTGTGAATTTCTTCAAAAAGAGTGTAAACGGACACATTTTCCGAGGCAAGTACCGTCTCGTCAAACGTGTCACACCCCGAGCGACACAATCGTTAATTAGAGAGTACGAGCAAACCGAAGCCAACATGAAACTGCTGCTTCACCCCTACTTGACGAAGGTGAGTACGGCTACCGGCAACCGGATTTATACACCCTTCGAGTATCACTGCTGGAGTAATGCGTTGGAATGAATTCTTTCAGGAGCAATCCAGTGGTCACGCAAAGGAGCTTGGTAAAAAGGATCAAATTGTTGCCAAGTGGCGCGAGGAGCAATTGAAGATGAAACCGCACGTCACCATAGCGGAACGTTTGGCTCACCTGAAAGTGAAGGACGTTTGGGACTAAGCGAAAAGAGTATGGAAGTTAAAATGTACACAGTAAGAGCACATATTTTATTGTACAACAAGTGCTTACAGCTATGCGTTTAAACGATTCTTTGTTTAGTGTATAAATGATAACAATAGATACAAAAAATAATGAATAACGTTTCGTTCAACGAAATAGACAATCGTAATTTCCTCTAATAATACCATTGGTGCAGTCTATGACTGTTCCGGTAACCATGCCAACGGATTTGGCGAGAGGTCGCTTTTGTGCAGAACTTTGCCCTGCGAGCAGTACTCGGCAAACTGCGCCACCACTGGATCGCGCTGGCACGATGACATTCCAATCACACGTCCCTCTTTGCCGATGTAGAATGCCACAAACTTTAGTGCTTCCAGATCGCCATCGATGATGACCTCCTCCGGTGTACCGTAGCCACAGTAGCGGAACGACTTACCAAACAGAACCGTCCAGAAGAAGGGAACCGCCTTCAATAGAGTAGCTTTGCCAAGCATGTTGAGGGCCGCGATACGGCCGTGATACTGCGCCAGTGAATAATGGCCAATCGTGGCCTGCAGGCCTTCGTTTGAGAGAACCGGAGCGTTCGCAATGTCTCCACCGACGTAAACACCCGTCAAATTCGTCTCTAAATACTGGTCAGTATTGACGGAACCGTTGCGGTTGACGGTGATACCAGAGTTTTGCAAAAACTCGGTATACAAAGTCGATCCGATGCCAAAAATGCAGATATCGGCGTCCAAAAGCGATCCATCGCTGAGCTCAACCTGTTTGACGGCACCTTCCTCCCCGATGCATCTCGTGATACCGGAATGCATTACAAACTCCACACCCTTCTCCTGGAACAGGTCCATCACGCGCTTTCCGATGGCATCACCGAACGATTCTTTGAGAGGAATTGCTCCCCGCCCAATCACCGTGACTTTGGCGACCTTGCCCACACAGTAGGCCGCCGCTTCGAGCCCGATAAAACTGGTTCCCAATATGACGACCTTCTTTTCCGGTCCCAGCTGTCCGTTAACCTCCTTCGCATCCTCCGCCGTACGCAGCACGCACACATTACGTAGATCCGAGGCCCCTTCGATCGGTGGTCGGCGTGGTTTGGAGCCAGTTGCAATGTACGCCTTGTCGAAGCGGATCTTGTACCCATTGTCAAGGGTAAGCTCGCGGCCGGCTCCGTCCAGCTGGGTTACCTCCGTGCCGAGCATCACCTCTATTTCACTATCGTCGTAGAACTGTTGCGTGCGAAGCAGGCACTTCTCGAGGTTCATGTCCATCGTCTTGCTCACCTTAATGCGATCGTACGGCAGGCAGGGTTCCTTATTGATTAGCACTACCCGGCCGCTGAATCCCTCCTGACGAAGCGTTTCCGCACATGTCGCCCCGGACGGTCCACCGCCGATGACGACGTACGTACGCTCGTCGTGTGCCTCCCGTTTGGCCATCACGCGCGTTCGTTTGTTGGTGGCCAGCTCGGAGCGTTTGGCACGCACCGTTACCTCGCCCGTGTCTCCCACGGTCACCCGATAGCAAGGCAATGAATCCATGCCCGGGAAATCTTCGATGTCGCCGGTTTCGACGTTGAAGCAGGCACCATGCCACGGGCAGCGCACCCGCCCCTCGCCAAGTGCACCCGTAACGAGCATAGCACCATAGTGCGAACATTTGCTACCGATAGCAGACAGTTTTCCGTTCTGTCGCACCAACAACACCTTGCCCTCGCCCAGCTCCACCTGTTTCATCTGGTTTTCGCCAATATCCGTCTCCTGGCACACGACGGCCTCAATGAATGCGTCATCTTGCGTCGGGGTGGACGTTACTTTGGAAGCTGTGCGGGCGAAATAAAGAGAAAAGACAAGCATGAAAACACAGTCAATTGAAAATGTTGAGAAACCGATGCAAAAATCAATTATTATACAGTCATCCAAGACCGAGGGCACACTAATTAGCTTGGAAATTCTAAACGAAAAAAAAACTGGGTGTGAACGACAGTCACCAAAACCGTACCGAGATACGACATCATCGTGTGACGCACTGGAAACGGAGAAACACGTTTGTACCGATCGAAGGAGCCGGAATTTCTGATGGATGGGGTTTTTTTAGCGGGTTTCTTACTATGTCGTGCCGTATTCGTTGCCAAGGAAACCACAACCGTACCCACACACAAGCACCGGGTTTGGTACTAACACAGCACAACGGGGTAGTAAACAAAACGGCGCGACTTGCGCACTCTCGTTTCCCTTTCCACGGTTCCTAAGTAAAAGATTAATGGTAGTAGACAGAACGATCGCATAAGCCTTGAACATAGGAGTTGTGGTATTTTTGCACAAATCGCTAAAGAAGAAAAGAGTAAATGCGAGTTGAAGGTTGATAGTCCAAGTGTCTTGGGGGAGCTAGGTTTTTTTTGGCAACAATCTCCATCCGTCGATCAACACCTTCTTTTGTCACGATTTGGAAATGACAACTGTAGACCGACCAGTTTTTTTAGTCGGCTCCAAGGTCTTATGTTCCGAGTTCCAATGTTTTTTTTTTCTTAATATTCTATGATTCAACGCAACATTGCGCCCGCTCTTTGATGGGCGAACATGAATGGCACTACTACCACACGGATTACTTCACTTTCACTTATTCTTCGCGGTTCCGGCGAAGGTTGAATGTACCGGAAGTGTCACTATAAGTTCGTGACTAATCACCTTGTACGATGGATTAGGGAGGCCGGTTCCGGACACTGATTCTAGGTTACCACTTGGTAAGAAATCAAGTTTCACATGCTTACCCGTAGCAAGGGACTCGTGCGAGTTGCGAACCGTTTTTGACGAACTGCAGCCCATTTTAATATTTCAAGCCCAACAGTTGGTAGCGGCAACTAGAAGCAGGTGGATGGACTCGTATGTATGTACGCTCTCCACACTCCACTGATGAAGCCGAGGTTAACGCTTTAAATCGCCTCCAGAGCCGTAATGACCCTGGACAACGAATGCCGACTTGCGCGCAGAAAAGAACGTGCCTTGACGGAACGGCACGACTAATGGTAGAAGGAGGAGGAAGAGCAGGGGGTGAATTGCAACGCAAGGTAACCTCGATCTCTCAGCAACGCGTCGTCTATCGACCACTATATTTAATGACTATTTAATCCTAGCCATCGAAATGCACGATCGAGGAACCAATGAGTCAGCCACTCGAGAAGTGTGTTTCGCACGATGGTCGAAATTAAACTAAACCAAGCACTGGGCCCTCGACTCTACCGTACCGGTCGTGCCGAAGCCGTGCTTTGTAGGAGGAAAGCCCTTTCGATATGAACACCACACGATACGCCGGTGATGCGAACGTGCCATCATGTTGAGGTTACTTGCAATGCAATCGTATCGCCGTACAACATCGATCGCGATATTTCGAAGCCCGACTTGGTTTGGTGCGCAGTGCAATACTTTACAAGCGCACATGAGCACAGCAAAATGAACTTTATGCTGCAGAATAAGACACAACACTTGTTTTTTTTTTTGACCAGATTTTTATTTACTTGGCTTTAACGCAACGGTTCCTTTATGCTGTTACTGCAGAGCACATAATAAATGCAAGAATGAGCCACGAGAACTAAAACCAATTTTACTTTGTTCTAATCGTTTTCTTTCGCCGATTGTTTCGATTTTCTTCGACAAAAACGATAACGCAGCAATGCCCGAATTAAGGGAAGAAAACGAGTCGTTGAAATCACACAACCGATAACGGTCAACACAAAAAACACACAAGTCCACAGAATAAATCGGAAACGGGCACGCTACTTTCCGCTAGTCTCTGTTATCATTAAGATGATGTCAGAGTGGAGGACTCTAATCACACACGCTACGTGAAGTTTATTATCTAATCAAATGCATAAATATCTATCACCACGCTACAGAAACTTATCGACGTAGTGGAGCACTTCGAAGCCCACCTCCACCATGATCAGAATGATAATCATCCACTCCAATCGTACGTGATGGTCATCATTTAGGTTGGAGCTTATCAGGTCCGCCAGCTCGACGCAGTGGTTAAGCTTTTCGTTCATCACTCGCGTCCGGCGCGTGATGCTGAAGTACGCGCAGGTCTGATTGTACAGCGCCTCGAGCTGCTCCCGGTCCCAGTAGAAGTCCGGTGTGTCCAACAGGTCGGAGCTCAGGTTGATGACGTGCCGCAGAGCAAACAGTTCCCCGGTACGCCGCAGCATTTCCGGCCGGGTGACTTTGATTTTTTTGCCCCGCTTCAAATCCTCCGTCATGTAGGCCATCGAGTCGATGTACCGCTCGAGCGAAGCTTCCCAGATGCCTAGCTTCACCGACAGCGACATGGCGTTGGCGAAGGTGTACTTCTCCAGGTCGGCTTCGTCCGACTTCGAAACATAGAAGCTGTTGTACTTCAGGCGTGCCACACCGTCGTAGTTGAACAACATCGACTCGCTTTCCTCCAGCACCGTTCCCTCATCGTACGAATCCTGCTCGAACGGTTTCAGGAAGCGTAATATATTGCTACTCTCCAGGTCGGTGCAGTTCCACAGCACTACCGTACCCTCGCGGAAGAAGTACAAATCGCGTCCCTCGTCCCCCACCTTGTACTTTGCCGTGACGTGCAGCACATCCGGTTCCATGTCGTTGTCGTCGCTCGAAAGGAACTGCTTCGGTTCGTACAAATTCTGTTCACGCAGTGCCCTCAGCAGCCGATCCAGGTCGTACTCGTCCGCGGTTGCAAACGCCGTCACCGTTTTGTATCCGCGGGCAATTTTTTCATTCTCATCCTCACGCTTCCGGCGGGGACGTTTTTTCAGCTGCAAACTTTCTTGCACGCTTATGATAGAGGATGATGAAATTTTGCTACACTGTTGAACCTGCGACGATGGCCTACCTCGACTGACGAAAAACGGACTCCCGATGCTACCCAGTGTGGGTGGAGTGGCCAGCGCAGTGTTAGCCGGCAGTGAACGATGTTTCGATCCTCGCGCCGCCACCGAGGTGCTAGCGGGGCCATTGGAAATGTTTCTGAATGCACCACACACTGATACAGACACTCTTTTGTAGCATAGTAAGCGAAATGAAATGAAACTTGTCATGATTACGATCGAAACATTTGCCGGTTTATCAATAACTGCAACATGCGCCGTTGTTGGTATCCGCGATGAAAAATTCTGTATGCTCTGATATGATTGATCCATACGATTAAGCGATGTTTATGTGGTCGCTCAGTTATAAAATTTTGAACAAATTGTTACGATGTTACAGCCATGGAAGAGTGCATAAATATGATGAAAAATTCCTGTATTATGAATTTAAATTTCTTACTGCTCATGATCAAATCAGCTACGTTCTCTATGAGAAAATAAAATATTCGTAAATTCGTACGTGTCGAAACTTAGCTTCATAATAACTATCTCTGCACGTGACATCTGTCAATGTGACAGCAGACTCCAAAATTCAAATGATGTCGTCGTAAACAGCATCTGATCGAAAGCTAAGCGAATTAGGAAGTAATAGTGAAACACTAGTGAATTTAGCGAATAATTATACCATACACCATGAAGACTCTGTTCGAGCATTTGAAAACGTTATTCGACTGTGAGCTCTACTCAAATGCCATCACATTGGTAAGATTGCGAAGTGTTTGATCCTTTCTGTAGCATTCGCCAAAATAAAAGCGTCATCTGTTGGTATCATTACGATTGTTTTGTTTTGCAGTCAAACCTGCTTCTATCTATCTACGAAACAAATCGTGCAATATTGAGCGCGCAAGAGCACTTCAGTACGCTAGTTTATTATGCAGAATCGCTGTACCACGAGCGGCGGTTCCGCGAGGCGGAAACCATCTACCGTCAGGCGCTGCAGGTGAAGCGGGTGCTGTCTAGAAACAAAGTCGGACTCCTCGTACCCGTTGACGTTGATCTGCAGTCCGAGGTAGAGCTTAAATACAAGACGGCAAAGTGCCTAATCGAGATGAAATGCTACCGAGATGCGATTGTCCTGCTGCAGTCGCTCGCCTTCAAGCAGCGCACGCCGAAAGTTAACATGTTGCTGAGTAAACTTTGCCACAACCATGGCCACGAACGGAGCGCTATCGGCACGTACAAGGAGGTGCTGAAAGAGTGTCCGCTCGCGTTCGAAGCGATCGAGGGACTGCTGGCGCTCGGCATTAAGGGTATCGAGGTAAATTCGCTCATCGTGGATGCATCGCTGGCTCCGCAATGTAGCGATTGGATGAGCGGCTGGATCAAGGCTCACGCGAATATCCATGCCCGGAAGTATCCGGAAGCAATCCAGGCGCTGCGAAGTATCGAAGCGAACACCTCCCTCCGGAACTACCATCAGCTGTTGGTGTTGATCGGCGAGTGCTATTATCACAACGGTGACTATGAGCAGGCGTACAACACGTTGAAAAGAGCGCACGCTATGCAGCCCCATTCCCCTAACGGCATACAGATGCTGGCCATCCTGATGGCGAAGAACAAAAAGATCAGCGAGCTGGAGAAGCTCGTCACGCCGACACCGTCGCTGCTGAACGAGTACACGTCGGAGATGTGGTTCGTCATGGGCCAGTACCTCTTTGCCACGGCGAAGTACGAAAAGGCGGTTTACTTCGTGCAGAAGGCTTGTTTCCTGAATTCGCGCAACGTCGAGGCACTCATCCTGAAGGCGGAGATTCTCTTTCAGGCCAAAAAGTACCAGCAAGGCATCGCTCACCTTCGGTACGGGCAACAGTTTGCGCCGTATCGGTACGAATTCCACAAGGCGCTAGTGGACAACTATCTAAACGTGGGTCGCGTCAGGGAGGCTCAAATGCAGGCTATGAAGGCGGTCAAAATGCTCGGCGAATCGGCACGCACGTTGGTGGTAAGTGTGATCCTGTGGTATGCATGCTTCGGGTATTAATTTATGTTCTTTATAATCAACACTTTATTGTTTCAGTTACTCGCCCGAACTTACATAAAAGATGAGAACGCTCGTCCGAAGGCAAAAGCTCTCTGCATCAAGGCACTAGGGATGAACGAAAACTTCCTGCCAGCGGTGTACATTCTGGCGGAATTATACCAGCGCGAAAATGATCTGGCCGCCAGGCTGAAGCTGCTAAAAAAACATGCTGGTATGACGCAAAATTGTAAGCTACACATCATGCTTGGTGAAATGCTGAACAATGAAAAGGATCACAACGGTGCCATGGACCACTACACGATGGCACTAAAGTAAGTTTGAGGGTCACGTTGAATTTCTATCATGTATGTTAATATTTATACCTTGTTCACCCTGTTTTTGGGTTTCTCTTTTTTTTTGTATAACCAACAGTCTCGATCCGTTGAATCGCAGTGCAATTGCCGGGTTGCTGGCGGTAGGACAGAGCAATGGAAGTACGAGCGGTACGTCGAATGCCGCCGGTACCTCCAGCGCCTACCTGGAATCGATTGTCGAAGAGGGAAGCGACGTGCCGGACAATCCGCTCGATATGATCGAAATACGCACGACCGGTGGCCCGAACGAGCTGGAATCGGAGAGCGACGCAATGTGGTCGGATGTGGAAATCGAAATCAATCAGTAAAGAACTGTCGAATTATGTGTGTGTCCTGTTTTTTTTTTAAGAAGAGAGAGACTGCTTATTCCATTGTACTGTTAAGGTCTAATAAATCATTGTTCTGTATACACTATGCAGCTACACACTTTGTTGATTGGTGATTCATAACAAAACTCCACGGTCTAAGCGGTACCTTTCCCTTTTTTATTTAAATTTAATAACGGGTAATTTTCACCTTTAAACCTTACTATTACAACAACTCGTTGCAATTGCGTTTATTTGGTCCTCGGCAGTGTAATTTATCAAACAACGGTGCGTGTGGTTGATGCATAAAATGACGGTATCGTTTAAGACGAACTATCATATTCTAACCCGGCGCCGGTCCCTTTTTACAATATGACCCATTTAGTTATGATCTTTGCCGACCCGTCCATTGCCTTGTACGGCTAAACCGAGTCCATGCAGGGTCCGTGTAAAGTACCAGCTCCAGCGCAAACATTTCCACCCTTAATAGGCACCTCAAAGCGATTGTAATAAATGTGTAAGCACTTTTGTGCGTCTAATTAAACGGGTTTTAGACCCTGGGCGGGCAATGTGCGCCGTGGCGAATCAGCTGTGACTAACACCTTGATGCCCTTTAAGGACGACGGGAGAATAATGCCGTGTCGTCGATATCCGTACTTCGGTCGAGCGATCCTTTGTCGGTCCTGTTTAACATCGATGAGGGATTATGAGTATGACTATGCGAGAGACAGCTTGATTTATTTGTGTTTCCTGATTAAAGCTACAATTCAATGCAGTTATTCTCAACGTAACGAAAGGTTATAACCAAATCCGTTATAGCATGAAAATACTCTTTGTAAAGTTATCATGCTATAACGCAGGACAACGTTTAATTTTTCAAGGATTTATGGAGGACTTCAACAACATACGAACCAATGCCTGCCATCGCCCAGTGTCATTGCCCGGACGTCCTTCAACCTTGACCGGAAGTAACGCTCGCCATGGAAAGCATAATTTTATCCTCCTTCCGAGCAATAATCTGACCACCTGGTCCTCCCACCGTTTGACTTCCTTCTTCCCACCCCAGCGCCGTCGGTAGTTCTTGCGATCCGTTACGCGGTGGCAAATGGACGTTAAGATAAGTAGTGAAAAATAAAAAGTAAAACGAACAACAAACGGCTTGTAAAGCTGCTATCTCAAACCGCAGACGGTTGTGTTGTTGATGCTGCCACTGCTGCCGCTTGGTGCGCCTCAAACGGCGCGAATGGCTCGACAATGCGGACGTCCTTTGCAGAAATTCGATACGCGCGTTCCTCGCTCCGGGCTTTACCATATATGGAAGGCTGCGGAACAAAACAGCGATAGCCTCTAGTCGTCGCTGTCAGTGGCCCCCTTCTTCCGTGGGACAACGCGCCTGCCACCCGCCAATAGTACCGAGCCGGGCGAGGACCTCGGCGAGGTTTTGGCAAGCTACTTTGGGGCAGAGCGGCAGCACACTATCTTGACAACGGTATCAAAAACAACCAATAACAGTAATAGCGATCCGGACACAAGTACGCACCAGAGTGGTGGGGGGAGCTCCGTGGCGTCCGTTGCCAACGGTTCCGGGGATGACCTCGGTTCGTGCAAAGCGGAACCAGTAAACAGCTGTACGGCAAAGTTCAATCACAGCGGTTTTGCTTAGTGTTACTTCATTTTAACGCAGTGTTTTACAAACTCTTCTTCATTGCTTAATATGTATATTTTTATCAATAATTTTTCAGCGCCTATATCTGGCTTGAATTTAAATTAAAAGAAAAACTAATACATAAGTATTTGTACCATTTTATTTATCGTTTTTACTGGCTCATATTTTTGTTTAGGAAATATTTTTAAAATGAAAAATGACTTTATCAGACTAGGTATGAATGTAGAAAGCAATGCTATAAAGTTGTTCCTGATGAAAAAATCTATTTTTTGTCTAAACAAAAAATCATTAAAACAATACTAGGTGATTCATCATAAAAGAATAAATGAAATAAAATTTACGTTTGTAGGAATTCAAAAACAAAAAATGAAAAAAAAACCATCAAAATCTCTAGTGTTCAAGTTTTAAGTGCAAATCACTTGATGGGATCATCAGTTACGAGTATATTTGTTGATTTAAAGTTCCATCCAGGATAGAAACGTTCACAAATCATCTTGCATCCATATTCTTTTTCACCACGCCACTTTTACTGTATTCTAACTACATGCGTTGCAATTAACGTCTTGCGTAAACGTAAACTTGAGTTTTTGTTTTGTCTGTGGCACGCAATTCTTGTACAAATTCAGCTCTTCAAGGCTTCAGCATGAATTTAGAATCAAATCATCATTACAACTCAACATTAAGGATGTTCTAAAATCCACATTTTTTTTGGGGATTTCGAGAACGACTTACTTGAAAACCAGCATGCAGTAAGTGAAACGGTGATCAAAAATCACACCAATGTCGTGTCCTACCAAAGGGGACTCATTAAGCATCCACTCGAAGATGTTCGAGTAGTCGTTATCTTACATTTCGGATTCGCTGTTATTAACACGTTGGTGTTGAACTGGTCCTACGGTTTCGTTCGGCCGGTCTTGGCGGGTTGTTCTCGGATCAAAATTAAGACTTTTATGGACAGGGACTTAAGATTAGCGCAACGCGGAAGAGATTGACGATGGCGCGACTCTAAGTGCTATAAAGTTAATTTAATACCGTTGTTCTTCTAGAACACCATCATCTGTTATATTTGATACCTAAATATGGCCAACCTGAGGGTGATTTGAAGTTGAATGTTTTTCGAAAATAATACCCTTTACCAAACGTTATATTGCAACGCATGGAAGGAAACTCGTAAAAGAAATCAAGGTGTGGAGACTAGGCGTTTCCCGTGTCGATATGATTAATGTACACCTCTCCCGGCGACCGGTTTCCGTCAGGACAGAAGTCAAAGTCCGGCCTTTTTCTGCTTCGTTTAATTTGTCGCCATATTGGCGTCGGCGCAATTTCACATACCTTCGAATCGAATGTGACTACAAGTGCGTACTTCCGTCAGCGACATCTTTTCTTCGGTGATTTGCTCATCAGCCAACCGTGGTTTGATACCCTCTGCCAAGGAAAAGAGGAAGTCTCCACAGTCTCTTCGGCGGCGGACTTATCATCGATGGGGCTATGATTCGTCATCGATCCTCCTGACCCCGGCGATGCGACTATTTGTCATCCGGTGGCAAGGATTCACAAATACGACACCGTCATCGTTTTCATCAGTCCGTAATCACGGCGAGATGTGTCTTCACAAACATCCGGCCTGGCCAGCAAAATGGGAATCCGGAACGCTGGCGCCTTTTGTGTCTCCTATTTTTGGTAATTCTTTTAATTCCATGTTTCGAGTGCGTCCGCAAGTGTCACGTGAGGCGGGGGTCAGCGAGGGAGAGGAGGGAGGGAGGCAGAACATGGCGATCATGCTCGCACTCGTGATCACCGACATCATGGCACACGATCCTCGCTGGCCCTGGTGATGGTTGCCACGGTGATCGCGGTCAGCCGTGTGGGGAGGCTGCTATTAATCTCGGGCCGCAACCTTCGGAATGCCATATTGATCGGTCGATGTTCGGTCAATTGACCCCTCGCTGTGTCATGTTTATGTGAGGTTAGGGAGCGACAGCGGTCCAAGCAAGCAGGGGACCGGAGGGAGGCAAGCGAAGGATAATTGGTAGTGGGGGTCACAAGGGCAGGAAGCAGAGACAGTTATACGTCCGACAATCGGGCTGTGATCGGGCGTTGTGATGCGATGTTTCTCCGTTCTCGTTCCAGGGAGTGATCGTGCAGGAGGAGCTTATTTTTATTTCCTTCTTATTTGGCTGTCCACTACTGTTTATTTATTTTTCCTTTTGTTTTCGTTTCTGATCATGTTCATGTTTGTTAGTTTCCTGTTCCTTTTCTCTTGCTTCCCTCTTGGCGACCGTTCCGGGAATCGCAGCGAGGATGTTGCAATGTCGCAGGATTATTTATTTCCCGCACGTTGAACAATAAACAACAAATTATGTTACAGCCCGCTGTACCGTCCACGCTTGGAACCCGGATTTTTGGTGGGCACGGAAATTTAAGAAGATATACCAATTAGCTTCATCACAACTCAACAAAGTATGAGCAAGAGCACGTAAAGTTTCCACTCCCCACTGCATGTTACAACCCTTGAAACAGGGTAAAATTGGTTTTACGCATTCAAAACATGTACGAAGCTTCAAAACTTGCAATTGCGAGTAATAAAATAAGTAATTCTGTAAGAAATGTGTTTGCATTTTGAACAAAATGTAATAAAGCATCATACGACAAAACTATATGGTTTTAAACATTAAATATCCAAAGGTGAACAAGTTTGTTAATAGCATAACAGTTAGTTGTTTCGTTCCGTTTGTTTTACAAAATATGTTTGACACAGCGTAGAGAAATTTACTGGGGAGCAGCTTATTTTGTCGTTAATTTGAATTTTATTGAAATTGTATTCAATTTTCATTCAGAAGGATTTGTACTACCAAGTTGAGACAAAATTTTTGGATTTTATGTAATTTTAACTTAATTTTAATTTAACTATTTACTCCTCAATCTTCTTTTTTTTTTGAAGATTTTTAAATTTTTGTTTATTGTTTAATGTTGATTGAATTCAAATTAAATAACTTTGTTTAAACATAAACATTGAAACAATGTAAAGCTTGAGTGTTCCGTTACAACATTAGAAACAGCACAAAACAGAACGAAACAAGTACGTTGTGAGTGAAAACCGATGCACAATTTAGCTACATGGATCCTTATAATAGGATGTAATGACTAAGAGGCCTACAAGGAACTTTGTTTGCACAGTTCATAATTACAAGCTGCGGAACCACATGGTTATCCTCGGTGGTTGACACGAGTTCGCCGGATATTGTCCTTTCGTTTTCGATTAATGTTTGTTCCACTCCCTTACACACTCGCAGGCCTTCAGGTAGGTCAGTTCACGACCATTTTCACGCGCGCAGCACGTACAGCACGTATGCCAAAGCGGGACCTTAACCGCGGGAACATACGCTTCGAGGATACATTTCCAACGCCGAGTTCGCCAGCTGGGGCAACGTCGCAGCATGAGTCACCGCCGGCGCAGTTGACGTCGTCGTCTCCATGCCAAACCCAAACGTGTCCGTGTGCCCTCGAAAACTGGCCGAATGTCATCGATCGTCGACGACGATCTGTGGAATCGATCACCGATCCAGCTGCTGCTGGCTGGGAGAAACTGTCCGGGGGAAAAGGGATAAAGTCTCCCGGAAGAGGTGGCGTGGGCTGCAGGTCCTACGTGTGGGGAAGTGTGCGACGGGCAGCTTCCGACGGATGGCAATGGCTCCCGGTGGCCATTGACTTTTGACGTTTCGTTTCGTTTGTTTTTGTTTGTTTGGCCGGCTGTTGCTCGTTTTTTTTTCACTCGAACCACAACCGAGGCTCCACATTGACGGGACGCCGCACCATCTCGGTGCATGAATTCGGAAGCAAGGGGCTGACCGACCGTAGCCCCGGCTCAATGTCAATGACGAAAGCCTTATTTTTTTCTCGTGCTTTGCTTGCCTTGGGCTTGCGCCTTTCGACCAGCTCCGGCACTCGCCCTACCGTATAAGGGAATTTCAAGATTTCTCGATTATTTATACATCCTCCCCTGTGTGCGCCTGTGGCCCCGCCGGCGGTCGGCCACGTGAAGAACGGTAAGCCATCGGGCATCGACGAAGCCATATTTCGCGACGATCACGATCCCCTCGCAGCCCCGTACGGACGATCTGCAGGGCGGCTTCGGATAGCAATTATCGGACCCAAAAGCCTGTTCGAGCTCGAACACGACGATCGGCCCTCGACGGGGGAGCCAGTGAAATTGCATGATCGCATGGCCAGAGGGAAGGCAAGAACACACACACACACACACTCCCATACAAACGCAATGTGAAGGAACTTGAAAGATGCTGCATTTCGTGTAAATAACATCCAGTGCGTTTAGCAAACGTGCGGCTTTCATCGCGTGCGCCCCAGCGGCCGATCATTCAAGCTAATCCGACACTTACCGGAGCAGAAGCGACAGTCCAGCAGATTGCTACTAAAGCCGTGCCGTGACCAGCATCTCTATCTTTCCCTCCCGCTGCACACATCAAACCGGGGAAGAAAAAACGTGTGCGAGAAGAACGCGCGATCGCGCGTTTTGCGTTGACAGTTTTGTGCGATCGCGATCGTGCTCGGTCGCAGCTGGAGGCGCCTTGCCACTGCGCGAATGGACGCATCCAAACACACGCGCACATACAGCGACGTAAACGCCAATTCCTAGTGGTAGCAAAATCCATCCGGTAGTGTGCGCGATCGTCGACATGCCCATTAGCCGGAACCATGCAGCTCCTTCTAGGGTCCAACCGATACCGATCCTGCCGACGTGACGAGAGTTCACAAGACTACAGTGACGCGCGGAAAAAAGGTGACACGGATGAATTGGAAGATTTATAATTTCTCTGGGTTCTGACGCGAAGGCCATCGTTGATCTTATTGATGCACAATCCAGTGATCATATGTTTGTTATGGGTCTTCCACAGGCGGTGCCCCTCAAGTTGGCAAGCACTGTGTGTGTGTGTGTGTCTGATCGGTACCGCACCGCGCGTCACGTTATTGGGCGCAAGAGCATAGACGCCATCAAAGCGCCGCAGAGCAGCGCCAAAGTCGTTGTCACCACCGTTGGGGTGAACTCGTGGTGGTCCACTCGAAACCTATTGGTTGCATCCCCCATCTCACCGCACCGATCCTTCCGATCTCGCCTCGCCGACGGCGTGAGTTTGCATGAATGATTTATTCTGTTCGCTAGACGATGGACGATGCCCGTGAAGAGGAAGAGAAGCATGACCGTGAGGAATGTGGTGGGGTTCTCGCTTGGGCCCCTAGCGAAGTAAGCCAGTTAGGAACGATCGTTTTAGACCATAAACCGTCGTCGTCGTCGTCGTCGTCGTCGTGGGTCCCACATGGTCAGTAATGGGATCGAGCAAATGTTTCATGAGCATGAGCTGCCTTCGGTCGCCATTGAAAATGATCTTCATCAACTCCCTAAACGGGCAGACCGTGGCAACGGTTCGTGGAGCTCGTCGCGGTGGTTCGCACGGCAGGAAACAGCCGCCCGGGTTATGCTGGAGCGGCGGCAACATAATATAAACATTAGCATTCGGGTTGTTTTGGTTACACGGTTTGGTTTTCTCCATAACGATACGACACCACCCCGTCCTTCGTTCTCCCAGCTCCCAGTGGTCCGAGCAAACTCGTTTTCCTCTTGTCGTTTCATTGCTTTCCCCCGCCCCCCACCGAAAGGGTTATCTCGCGCCTTGCTCGAACAGCTGTCAAACGGTGTACGGTATTGCGCTCTTGGGAGTCGTGTGGAATGGGACGATCACGGAACGATCGCGATCACGGTTCGCGTGCGTTTTGCTCTTTTCTTTCTCCCCCCTCCGATTCGTTCTATCCGGCTCGTGCCGTCCTGCGTGTTCCCCCGCTACTCTTCTGGTGTCATTGTTGGCTTTGTTCCTCTCACAACCTGGACACTTGGGACGCGGTGAGTAAACATGCGTAGACATGCCCCCGGGGACAATTGTGATCGGTCGATCGATCGTTGAAGGAACTGCATAAGATGCTCGAGGAAAATCAAATAAAATTTATGCTCAGAAAAACCATAGTAAATCAACTATTTTCATTAACAAATTTATGAATTTGTTGCATTTCCTATTGTTTACGAGATTAGCATATTTAAGTTTTAAATGGTTTCTTACCGACTTGAGATAATTTTTCACTCATACTATATGAACCGTTAAAGATTCTTAGGAATAAACCATATTTTAAAAAAAAAACATATGAAAAAATAACACACAATTTCCACGAGTTGTAATCGTGCTCAAACAAATTGCATGACTCAAGACTGTGCAAACTCCGCAAGGTTTAACGCAATCGAATGGGTCCCATACCGGGATGACCGGGTGCATATAGTTCACTGTTACTTAAATTCAGCACCGGAGGCTCCCCCACTAAGGTTGCCACAATGCTTCGTCAATATTTTTCCCACAGGCACCAAACCCAAGTAACCTCGTATCGTCGCCATGTGCTTTCTTGCTTTCGCCGCCGATCTTCAAAACCCTTTACGATACTGCTTATTTTCTTCGATCATACCATCACTCTTTCTCTCTCTCTCTCTCGCCCTCTCTACGTCTTTCTTTTTTACATACATTTATTTTTATGATAAATTTCAGTTCGCCTCAGCCCGCTTTCGGCAAATGGGACCGTATGAGTCAGTTGCGTCCCAGCATCCCCTTGGCTTAGACGGGATGATCCCTGTTTGTTTTACTGTGTTTTACTGCTCGTTACCGTTGGGCTTTGTTTTGCTTTCCATCGATCTCCGTTTCGACGAAGCGTTTCGGAGGGAGAGCATTGCAAGTGGAAGATGACGACTGTGAGGACGATGATGGAATAGGTTTGAAATTTACAATCATAATGGCGTGCGGTTCCTTGGTGGGAGGGTGAAGTCATCTTCTGGTGTAAGTGTTTTGCTTTTCTTGGATTTTTAAGCATGCGATGGATAATTTTATTTCGTGCCGAAAACCATCGGAATAAAAGGGATGCCTATTCAAGAAAGTGAGAAGGCATATTGATAAATCAAAATAAATTGAATTAATTTGTTTTACAAATTGTCTCTAAGCGAAGGTATTGACTGGAGTATTGATTTAGCTGGAAAGTATCCCGTGTCGGAAAAGTTATGGCGGAAATAAAAATAAAACATCGCTCCCACCGTAGCCAATAAACATGATTCGGGAAGCCACAAAGAACACGCGACACTGCGCTTAAGTCCGCGCTAAAAAAAAAGATATAAATAAAACCCAGCCATTGCCGGCGATTCACACCGCGTCGGTAATAAATTACACACTTCGCGACCGCTTGGCCCTGCGGAAGTGACACTCGGGGCGGAACTGATAAGAAAACTTTACCGCGAAGTAGTTTGGAAGTGCATCGCCGTTAAGAAAGCAAAGTAAACCCCG
The DNA here is from genome assembly GCF_943734765.1 of Anopheles ziemanni. Taxonomy (NCBI): domain Eukaryota; kingdom Metazoa; phylum Arthropoda; class Insecta; order Diptera; family Culicidae; genus Anopheles; species Anopheles ziemanni. The sequence goes on along the minus strand of NC_080706.1, from coordinate 29,967,722 downwards.
CAATCATTCGTCATCCATCGGCTGCTTTGGTTCTTTACATGCTTTCCGCGAATAGGGAATTCGCGTTCCATTGAATATGCTTGGAGAGAGGAAAATCTACGGATGGGAGGAATGGGCATTTAATGTTTTGACTCGAGCTCACAACAACACCAGACTCGCTAGTCACCCGGGACCGTTGGCCGGGAGTTGGCCGTGAATCATAAAATTGTCCCCACAACCGGTGGTGCCGGTGGTATTGGTGCTGTGGAAAACTTATGTGGATATGGGTCGGCCGCAACACTAACGCCAAAGTGTGTACGTATGTCGGGCGTGTGCGTGCGCCAAGAACGTGCCATGCCGTCATGGTGGAATGTTTGCATGGTCCATGGTCGTTGGTACCGTGGAAAACCGCGATGCGCTTTTCCTCTTCCTTTTTCTGCACGCTGTGGAGTGGCTTAGAAGCGTCAAACGGTTGCGGTAGTTTCTTTATGGACCATTCCCATTTTTCTGTATGCGTGTGTTGCGGAGGAAAAATAGATAAACGCTTAAACAATACTACAATTTTCAACAACGGCCATGCTTAGTACTGGTGAAACGAATTCTAAGGTGGCTTCTTGGTGGTTGTTGTATGAAAAGGTTTTCCATACAGGGCCTTGGATGTTCAAGGCTGTTTTATAACAAAGATCGAGCGGACGAGGTCTACCGGAAGTGTAAAGTTTGTTTACAAATACCATCACTATTATTGGGTTTTCTTTTTGCGAATGCCGGTCATCGCCCTTACATCACAAGCAAAACAAATGGCTTGGAGGATTAACGATATTTATTTTTGATGTTCCAGGAAATTTCATTGGTTTTTGTGTTCATCTTTCAGTTTCAGTTCTTATGAATGTTGATGTTTGATTTTATAGTTTGAAGCGAACAATACTTTACAATCGGTTTTTATTCCCTTCTGCAGTTAATTACAATTTATCAGATAAAACTTATTTATCGGCAAATAATTTAGCGACCAATTGGCCGTTCGCCTGAAGGAAACAACAATTTTACCTCTCCAACAAGGTCCAATAACAATAAAACAAGATAACGCGCATCCTCTCGGTCGAGTGTAAGCTTCACCGGCACCGGGGAATGCTGATGCAGTTTTCCTTTCTTTTTCACTATTTTTGTTCAATCCTGTTGTCGCAAGACGTGCACGCTTGAGTCATCGCTCGCAGCAATTTCAATGTCATCTTTACACAGCGCACACTACAGCACCCGGTAGCATAACCTACACACGGTCCATACGCTGTACGGTTGGCCCGTATATCCTTCCGCGATCCGGTATTATGTGCACAGGATTCCATCGACGGTGGGGTTGTCGAGGATTCCATCGACGGACGAGCGGAGAAGAACTGCAATGCACTCGCGGTGAGAGTTGTACTTTTTGCTCTCTCTCATACCTTATTTCTCTTTCTCTCCCGATATGATGCAGCTATGCATTATGGGTTGCGCACACTGAGTTGGATGCTGGAAGAACAACGATGTTTTTTAAGTCACGATTGTCTACATCACTCTACCGTCGCAGCTTTTGCTCTGTTCAATTCACGCTTTTCCATTTTGGGGTTTAGTTTCAATTCTTAAACTACGGTAATTTCACATTTTTAAGCAGGTTTTTATCCCATCTTCTTGAGCTACAATGTTATAAAACGTATGTCACCTAGTTTTCATACATGTAAATGCAGAAAAAAAAGCTGAGAAGCAAAAACTCACAGCGAGGAACAAACAAGTTGAACAACATAATCTTAAGGTTCGCCAACCAGTGGAGGTCTGATGATGTAAAATGGGTTTTAAAAACAGTATTCTGATTACGAGTCTTGCGATTTGTGTTTCGCCGTAAAGAATGACTTTCGGTTGGCGTTCAACAAAAACACACAGAGAGTATTTTGTAAGAGACTAATGTTATATACCGGAAAAATAAGAGAAAGCACGTAACGTATAAATCTAGTACCTTCGGCTTTAGCAACGCTTCGGGATGCTGCCTGCTACTGAGTCAGTGTGCGCAGCCCATGCCTCATGTTGCGAGAGAGCGAGCCGACCGTTCTCTCTCTATCTCTCCGGTGGCGAACAGCTGCATTGAGCGTGTCGATTGCACGGGGTTAAAACGTACACTTTTCATTTCGTTCGAGTTCAGTTCGGTATTTGACTCGTGACTGTGCGGACGTACGTTTTCGTGCTCAACACGCCCGACGGTAAGCACGGTTTCAAATGTGTGATCAATCTTGCAATCTGACATCGCGCCCGGTTTGTGCGTGCGTGCGTTCGTTCGTGCTTGCGTCCTCCGTGTGGTACCAGCAGCTGCTTCTTGCATCAAACGGAACTCACACAAACACATGTGTTAGTTAGGAGCAAACAACAAAAAAACGGAAACAACAGAAGGGCTGCGATTGCGCGGACCTGATTAGTTCTGTTCGTCGTCTCGCACCAAACTTGTGTAGTTTTGCCCTGACTATGATGGCTGGAAAAGGGCGCCTGCGAGGAGGCAAAGTGCAGTGATGATAGCGGACTGTGTGCTGTGTTTCATTGTGTCTCCAAGCGGCGAGTTCTTGGCAACTCTTTTCGTCCGTTCTTTTTCTAGATTGTTTGTTCGTACGCCTAAACTGCCAAAGGCATCCCCCACGGTGGTGACAGTTCGCATTGGAATGACAGGTCCTTGTTTTCCTGGTGTGCGGTCAAGATGTTTTCCCTCGGTACTTGGGAAAAGGACACTCCTGTCTGGGATGACCGAAGAGACCGTGCAAACAGGAATGCAAACTTACTCTAATACAAAGGCCGCATTATTAAAGCTTCACCCGGCAATGACCTCCACGAACGCATGTAGGCTTGTTTACGAAACGGCACAGCAATCTCGTCAAAGTATGCTAACTAAAGGCATACCCGGGCGAGCATTAGAGCGAGCCGTCGTGTCGCACTTTGGAAGTTGGGCGCAACTCTGCAATAGAGCCCGATTGTTTGTTTGGGCAGCTGCTGCTGCTGCTGCTGCTGCGGCGGCCCCCTCGATTGCCCAAGGCTAGTAGGCCTTGGATTGTTGGTTTTAGTTAATCGGAGAAGGAGAGAAAGAACCCCCCATGGCATACTGCAGCAAAAGCCCTTAGGCCAACAAACAATCCTTCATGTGTTGAAGCAGCAACTCGGCATTGTTCTCTTTTACTCGCCGTCAAGCTGTCGTTCCCTTCCGCTGACCACCAACGAACCGATGGACAGTTCCAGTTGGATTTGGGTGTGTTGTTCCATCGATGTGCAGTTCCACAACCAATTCGAGTTCTACCTTTACTCGGCAGACAGCGGAAGAAAATCGATCCTTGTTAGCGACTGCTGCTTTTACCTCAACATCATTCTCCTTGGCAACGGTTGCATCCAAGCAGCCTCCCTCCGAACAGACTCGGCCTTTTAGTGTGAAAATTTCCACTGACACTTCCGATGCCCTCGGGGCCGGCGAGCTTGGCCTGTATCACACGATGCAAATGACTTCCATGACTCGATCGAGGAATGGAAATTTTGTGTTTTCTCACATTTCCCATAGGTACCCCGGTTTCGGGACGGTTTTCTTCACGTTTTTTTAGTGTTCACAACATTTTCCTTACCACCACCGTCGTGGAGCCATGTTGTCTCGTGTTGTGTGTTTCTTTCTTTTTCCTTTCCCTCCCTTGTTACTGCAAGCATAGGGCGCATATCGCCGTAGGTCACGATGCTGTGTGCTGGCTGTGGCAAAGGAGACGGTGCAGCACCACACACGACGGCGATATCATATCGAACTGGACGAATTCAAACGATGAAGCGCATGAAGGAAGGAAAACGAGCGAGAGTGAAAGAGGCCGAACCGAAGGGGGTATTGGGGGGTCGGGACGCCGACACGACCGGAGAGGGTGTCGCAAGATAGTGTCATTTGTTGTTGCCATTGCTGGTGCTGCTGATGCTGTTGATATTGTTGTTATTGTTATTGTTTTCTCTTTACATCTGTCAATTGATGATGTGGTCGCTATCTCCCGTCCACCCCCTTTCGGCCGGTTTCGATCCTTATTTCGTTTCTTTCGGACTTTCTTGGTCCACCAATATCATTTGATTCGGAATCGTGCTCCGGTGGAGGATGTGAGGGGTTTTCTTCGGTGATAAAACCCCATAATGGGTGATAAAAGTCGGAGACATCATACTCCCCTAAATTCTTCATTCTGCGGGTCTGTTGTTGAATTACTTTTTGGTAAATATTTTTCGATTTCGTGTCGTGGATGGATATATTTATATTATGTTTCAAATGTCCGGTGTTCAGGTTTTTTTCTTGTACAGATTGAATTGCCAAGAGTATAGTAAAAGATTATGTTAGGTTAGTCCTTCATGTTTTTAAATGTTTTACCAAGCTCAAAACGCTGCAATATCATACGATTGGCTGATATTCTCGATCTTTCTAACCATACCACACATCTCATTATTTCTTCTCAGCAACTATATTCCTGAAACATTTCCCCTTTTGTTAGTGTTTTTTCTTTAGTTTAACAAACCTTTCCGCCTATAGTGTTACCAGAACAAACCCCGTCAGAGCAAGTGTTTAAAAAGTAAACGGTGGACAAGTAGTGCAAGTACATATATTGTGTGAAAAGGGAAAATTAAAGGGCACTAACCCAACGTACCGAAGGTGTCGGAGTGTGTGTGATTGTGTGTATGTTCGTGCGACACCTTTTGGAGGAAAGCGGCACCGGGGGCATTGTGGCACTGTGCAACGAATCAGCATGATATCCTTTACGCCCAACAATCCACCAGTGGCCGAACGACGCACCGCGACAGACAGTGTAAACGCACCAGCAGCGACGGAACCGGAAGTTACAGTCGCACTGTAGAGAAGTCAACGACAACAACAAAGTAAAAACCAAAAAAAAACAGAACGCCAACCAGAAGCAGCACATCTCAAAGGGCGAGACAAAACAGCATTGCTGGCAGGAAGCGCAAGCACGAGACTGCGAGAGAACGGAAATCATTCGGTATGTATGTTGTATGTTTGTGTGGGTCGGATGTTTAAATCTGCATATTTTCCCCAATCCCCCCATCCGCCTTTCGCCCGAGTCTTTCGTTGATCTTTTTCTGCCTCCCTGACTATCATTTCAATTTTCACCCCCGGTTATGACATTCATTCTTATCTGCTTCGGTTTTTTTGCACTCGGAGTTTTGTTTAATGTTTTTTTGCATTCATCTGTTGACAATCCAACTGAACCAGTAATTGGATTTCTTGCTACGACCCACGGGGGCACTTCTAATGCGTGTTTTAATCTGAACCGTTTCATTGATTTCTTGCTCAACCCCTGCCGTCCACCCTCGCTGCTGCCTGCTCGTTATCTGCTTGTCAACGGTTCGCCCGTTGTTGGTCCAAGAAAAATCGACTTTGTTTGCGCAACTATCGCTTCAACGCACGCACCACAACTACCAGCCAAGGCCGCGTCGAATGGCTGTCGAACGTTATTTATGACGGGGTTGTTCCGTGCGTTACTGGCCACCTCGGGCGCTGATAAGAACGCTGTTTTCCAACCTCCCGCGACCTACAGTGGAGAACGCAAACTACAAATTACGTTCCGATTTCAAACGCTTTTTCCTAGAGGGCGTCCACTGTGGGCTCGCTTGCACACGTGGAGAAACCTATTATCATCAGTCCAGGGTTTCAGAGTTTGTTTTTATCATGGCAGCTTCGGGCAACGGGTGCGAAGGGCGAGATGAAGGTGTTATCAATGAGAAATAATGATTTTCTGGAACACTTATCTTGGTTCCAATACCATGCATTTATTGTTGGCGATAAGATCTCGATATTGAGCTCACTTATATGAATTGATTTTTCTACCAGATGTGCCATTCAATCTTTCAAATAGACATTATCGTTAGACGTTTTCATGCTTGTGACTGTTTCAAATTCAGCTTTTTAGCAGTAAGTCAACTAGTAATTTTTTATACATGGAACATGAATGAATCTTTCACGAATCATGATGATTTTTGGCATTACTGCAGCTCTCATTAAAAGATTCATGAATATCGAAAACAAAAACGATTGGTATTTTCTGGTAAAATATCTTTAAAGTACCTATCATCTTGCTCAAAGTTCATGTTGAACTACTATATTTTGGTATTTCCTTATTTATTATATTTTCTTTTATCAACTTTCAATTTGTTGGCTTGGCACCAATTGGCTCAAGATCCTCGATGCATAAGATTGTCTATCTCTAAGTCTAATCTACATGGCTTTATTAAACCTTTTGATGTCTCCAATGAATTGCCCTCCATTTTTGTGTTTTTTAAGTTTTCGGTGTGATTTTTTACTGACGGAAACGATAGCTAGTTTTTCGTAAAAAATATGCTGCAGACCGTTTGACTCCCGCAAGAGTCATGCTATTTTACCCAATAATATCACTCAACGACCAACCCATACAGAGAGAAATATATAGAGAGAAGTATGTATATACAGCACGCTCCTGGCATTTGTTTGGAGATAAAATGCGAAAGCACGCCAACTCGTGGAACTGCCCATGGCGCGTGGTATTGGTGCGCATAGCTTTTACGATTGCCATCGATCACGGAGGAAGTTCCTCGCGGCACGAATCCGACCACAACGACGAAAGCACGCTCTCCCCGTCTAGACAGGAAGAAGAAATAAAATCAATATGGCCGACTGAATGAGAATGGGTGGATTGGGGGGGGGGGGGGGGGGGGGGGGGGGGGGTGGCACTGTACGGCTGGCAGCTGCTAACTTAACCCGACAAAGGGCTGTACGACCACCCCCATAGGACTTTCGTTCTCACGAGGAACCCCTACCGTAGCCCTTTAACTAACCCAAGTGATGGGGTTTTATGGTCATCACACCGGGTAGGGTTCTGTTATCACTTCGCCCAACCTCAGACCCACGTCGGTCCCTTAGGTTGATGTCGAAACGAATCAAATAACTCCCAAGACATAAGGGAGGCACACCCAGTATAGCTCTTTGTCGTACGGAACTGCGACCGCCACTGATAATGCTGGGCACTCCTTCGCCCCTCTTCGGTTTCCAAGCGTCCCCACACTGGCATGCGACAATTCTGATGTGGACTGGAGCGTGTGGAGTGCTCCACCAAGCAAAAGTGGGGACACAGTAAACATCTTTCCCGGGCCCTGTCCGGACCGGCGGGTGAATAATGTGCGATTTATGATAATTCCTCCCGGCTCACGGCTGCAGCGGCTGATTAGACTCGACTGCAATTGCACCGGAGACGACGTGCACTACCCGCGGAGTGAGTGCCCGCCGAACTTAGCATATTCCGGTGCGGGAGACGATAAAACTAGGCCACCATTCGTGTGTCGTGCACGTTCTGAATTGCGAATGCGACGCGCCGCCGGATTCTCGCAGACGACGCCTGTCTGACCGTTCCGGGACTGGAGTCGGGAGTTTGCACTCTCCCCCCATTAGCATACGGCTGGAACGGAGAGGTTGGTCTGATTTGGAGGAAAAAAACTGGGACTGGCTGGTACCACTCAGGAATTATCATAACTCTTTTAAGCAGTGACAGAAACGCACTCACGAGCTGATGTATCGGTAGTTGCCGGTAGTCACACGGAAAAGTGTGAATTGAACCCGGAGGAATTTGTATTCTTATCCAGTGCAACATTCCATTCCCGGGTTCCAGTTCGTCATGAACTAAAAAGCAATGTACAGAGTTTCAATTATCGAGCTAGGGTTTTTTAGTTTTCAGCTGGAGTTCATACGGTTGTTTAGTACTTACAGTAATTCGTGCCATTTGTTCCAGGAGAAATCACAATGTCTTCTCAGATAGTTAGTTGTTGATCACCACCACAAGACCTTGGAAAAGAGTACAATATTTTATAGGTTTTAAAACTCTCCAAAGCTGCATGAGGACGCGCATATCTTTATTGGCACAACTCGTGCGTTTAAGTGGCCACTTGAGACAACGATCCAATTTAGTAGGTACGTTCATTGACCCATCCTTTGAACGGAAAAAATAAAACTTCATTTATAAATAGAACCTCGATAAGGTCAGGGGTTTAGTTTTGCTAATAGTTTCAAGCTTTAAGTGGTTCATATAAAACCTCACACTTAAGCTGATTTTTTTAAACAACAAATATATTGTCATTACTGCGAGGCATTGAATCACGAAAATGTTTTTGTCTGGTACAGTTTAGATCAGGGTTCGGAAATCGATGGCCTGCTAAAGCAACTTTAGTTCGATATCTCATTATATTTCTGTTGGTTTTTTTTAAAGAATGAATCTTTTCCATATTCATATCCATTTTATATTATTAATCTTTACGTTAGTAAAATTTAAACAACTTGTTTCTATTCTAATTAAAAAAAAAAGGAAACAAATCAGGTCTGCAGCGATGTAGAGCATTTGTGATTTCGCTAATTTTTCAATCCCTTTACATTAGTGATGGGCGTACAGAGTAAGAATGAGTGAGTGAGGAGAATCTTACTATTGAATTTATCAGTTTAAAATCCCACGGACATTGAATATCAAAAGAGTTAATGTGTGAGTAAAAGAGGGCGACCAAGCCCTTATCCTATCTTGGGATTCAAATTTCACTTTGGACTTTTTCTTCAACTCCCTGATTCACTCTTTTGGGATTGGAATCTATCTTAAGAATTCAAATCTCTGTGGCGATCAGTAATTGTTCAGTCTGATTTAAATCTAAAAAAAATCAATACTCTACATCTTTCACTCTAAAAATAAAGAGCAAGAATAAATGGTTGCCGGCCCCTGCCTTATGCGAAAAGAATAGAAGCAAACCGTCCCGAAAAGGGACGGAAGGCATCCGATGCCTTGTTATGGAAAACGTGGTCCCAGCTTCCTGCATTCGCCACCAGCAAGTCCCCGATTACAACCGTACGTCTGCCGTTGGCGAGGAAAGGGCAGGTGGGGACGGTGAGAGGATCGATGAGCAACACCATTCGCTCCGTTGCAATGCGTTGGCTGCAATGTTGCACTCGTTGCAAAATGAAAGAAAACGGCAGGGGAAAAAAAGGAATAATCAAAAGATCCGCACAAAGTAAACTATGCCGCAAATGTGATTGTGCACTATCGAGGTGTTGGTTCGTTTTTTTTTCTCAAGTCACTTCCCTCGCCGGTTGGATTGTTTTTCCTTTCGCGCCGGCCCCCAAGCCCCCTTGCTTTCCATTTTCCTCCCATCGAGCTTGGAGAGCTTCCACCTCAGCTGCACTGACTCATTCACTTCGCTTCACTTTTGCTCGTCGCGATGCTGACCTTGGCGATGGAATGCTTTAATCGCGTTTCCGCGTGCTCCGGCCCGGTATTTCGCATCTTCATTCTCCTCCTCCTCCCGGCCCACTCGGCGCGGGCCAGTCGTCCCTCGAACCGAGATGGAGCGAGATGCATTCGAAACCCACGGAACTGCAACCCACGGTCGGGACGGAGAAACAACAACGCCTTTCTGTTGATGCCGGGTTTGGACGATTTTTCTCCGATGCACCGCAAAACCCGACAGGAGGACGTTTATACGAAGCGGAAGCCAATCGTGTTATCTCGTGACGAAGACGGTTGTTGTGACAGCTTTCCGTCGGCACCGGTACGGTATGTCCTTTTGGTTGCACGCCTCGGTGGCGAAGAAGTATTGCCCAAATTGTCTCAAAACATCAAACGGCTCAGACAACGTTTTTTCGACGCACCGACATCGTAAATCACTCACCGTTAATTATATACAAAACAGGAAGCATTGCGTTAGGTTTAATAAAGTCACCACCGGCGGCGACCGTTCCGATCGGTTGGGTAGGCTCCATTTTTCGAGGTTAGGACATTTCCACTTGGTTCGGTTTTGGTCTCCGATCTTCTCCACGGCGTGATTACATAAAGTTGCATCGTTCGGTCACGGTAATATGCGATGACCACACACCGCAGGCACTTTGAAAGGAAAGGCAAAGTTAAAAACGCGTTGACCGTGAAACGGTTGCTTCACACGCGCAGAAGAAGATGGTTTTGTTAAATCCTTTTTATTTCTTTCCTTCCCCGCTCCTAAGCTGGCATCAGTTTTGATCTATAAGGTGCCCATTTTGACGCCATTTCGATCCGGCGATACGGTTCGGTGGCTTTGACGCAATTTATGCTGGCTATTAGAGCAGCGAAATGATAAGGATTAGGTGAATAAAACAACATGAAACGCAACGAGGAAACCAACGGGTGCGTCCTTGGGGTAATAAAGATTTCCGAGGATTGTCCAGTGAAACAAAAGAGGCTTTGGTGTTGGTAAAAGGTTGACAAAAAAGCAGGTTGATGAAGTAATTTCTTACTGATACGGGTGGTTTTTTAAATAACAACAACCAAACCGTGGCGGGAAAACATCCTTCTCATAATTTAACGCAGCAATGTAATTACCCCTTTTTCTTGTGGAATTCCATTGTTCGTGTACTAAAATGTCCAAATGTTTTTTTTCTACCCACAAAAAAACAAAATGGTACCACTTTGCCGCAGATCGCTTCATTTGATTTTCCTTCGCCACAATTTGTCTGCCTTGTTAAGCAATCGCTTTTCGATACTAAAAACATAATGAATAAAAATTATGGCAGACGGCAGCGAGCAAAGCATTTAAAAAAAGGGAACGACCCCGTAATGCTTTGAACCAACCGCCCGGTCCCCCCCCGATCGTAATCTAATCATCTGGTTTTTCCCACCATTTTTCCCGCCCCGCAAGCGTTGTTGAATAACCATCCTTCCACCGTCGCGCTTTCCATCGACTGCATCTCCCGGCGGGGGTGGGACACTCATTGGGGGATCATCGGGGTGAGGTGTTGTTGCGTTTGCCGGTGCACGGTGGCGCCACAGTTTTCACGCGGGCCACATTTCCCCGCCACGTCCCCGGGTCAAGACGAATGCTGTGGCTCACGCGGTTGGCTTATGGATTGCGTCTCATTATCGCGTTTATGACACACGGCTCGGTGTGTGTTACACGGCTCAAGATGGGCAGAAAAGAAAAACCGAACCAAACTAGGCTACTCCCAACCTACATAATCATAAAAGGCGACGGGTATTTAGGCTCCCGTGATTAGCTACACTGGTGGGCTTTGTGGCAACATTTTGGCAAAATTTTACACCCAATCCCTCCGATGGGGATGGGAACAATGGGTGCTTGTCGGATGGGAACGATGTATCTCACGACAAATTCCCTGCCCCCCGTCTGGGTGGCGGGTGGGACCTCCTTCCCGTGCTTTCCCGCAGCCAATTGCGCGGTTTTACGGGACGCGTTTGTTTTGTCTCGTTAGAACCGTTTTATTGCCAAGCGAAACATTGGGAATCGCGAAAGCCGTATTGCGGTATAATAAGCGCTCTCTCCGTAGTTGAATGTGATGTAATGATTCCACATGCGAAGGAAAGGTGATACAACCGGCGATATAAAATGCAATCAAATGCAGTGACCGCCTTTCGGTATCGACCAAACAGTGCCGGTAAACTAGCATACTCAAATGGTGCTCATGTTTCGTGCATGTATAAAAATCATTTTTATTCACCGTATCCAAGATATTAAATATCTATTTGCTTTATTAGACTTTTTGTTTGGAGAATATTAGAAGAAAATGATCAAACATAGCAACACTGTGGAACATCATTTAGATATTTCAGTTGTACACAACTTTGAATGAACTATACGAAAACTACGTTAAAGACGGGTGGTTTTTTAATGTGTCATTGTTCATATCAGTAATAGTCGTGTAAAGTTAAGTCTTCTTTTGTACGAAAGTCTTTTTACTCACGTATGTTAAATGTTTGGTCTCATAACATGTTCCGTGGCACCTGTCAACTGTTTCCTAACTTTCACTATGTTTCACAATGCAATTTTAAAGTAGAAACTAGTGATAAGAACAACAATTCTTTTTGGAGATTCGAATCTTTCAATCCCTATTTTGTAAGATAAAACGCGAAAAATGTGTTGGTAACAGGGATATATAAAAAGAGTGTATATAATATCAAAAGAGTGAATGAGTAAGTAAAACAGATGCTGGTTGCCACAGTGACGCGAGTCTCAAGGAGGAGGTATTCGAATCTATACTTGGGATTCCTTGTACGGATTCAAATCACTGGGACGACTAGTAGGCAGCACTTTTACTTATTCATTCACTCTTTTGGGATTCGAAGCCGTGTTGTGATTTAAATAAAGAGCTACAAAAACGAAATCCTATCTCACTCAGTGCGCACATCACTAGTCATCAAATACCTTAAAAATGAGCTAAACTAAAGTGCTTCTTGGTCCTAAATGAACCTATGAATTTGCCTAATCAATTTTTTCGGCAAGTTTCTGGTTTGTTTATAATCTCTTACGTTTTTAATGCAATTTCCTACTCATGAATATTACTCAAAACATTTATCAAAATTGTCGAAATTTTCCTCTGAATCTTTGTTCTAGCCAATTAAATTGGTTTAACACGTTGCGTACCGAGCGTTTTTGGCACAATTTTTAGTACAATCTTTTTAATTAAAATTTGGGTAAAAGAGTAAATGAGGCCCCGAATCCCAACCGAGACCGGATCCTCCCCTGTACGAGAGGACTGACTATCCACGTACAACAGGGAAAGAAGTCTCGTAAGCCCTTAACGGGCAGGCATGACCAAGAGGTCGTTACGCCAAGAAGAAGAAGAAAGCTCCTGGGCCGCATGAAGCTCCGATGCAATTTTCATGTTACATTTTCATTTATTTACGGGTCACAAACTTTTTAGAACTAGTTGCTGCTGTCACCCACTCTTGGGTGACGTGGTACGGAACGTGTTAAAATTAAATTAAAAATCAATTTGTGAGTTGCAATGTAGTCTACTTCACTCGTCATAGCGTTTAATTAAATTCTTTTTTTTTTGCTTAGATCGATATTCCGTTGATATTAGATAATACGAAAATTATGTATCTCTTCACAAAGGTCCTTCTGATAATAACTTTAACGAGTTGTTGATGGAAGCAAAGATTAACAGTACGACTAAAACACCTTTGGAAAAAAAAAATCTCCGTCGGAAGAGAGGCCGCCCCTGCGCGCACGCGTCCGATGTTTTATGACACTGGCCATATCAACAAACCCGCTCACGCCGAAACCGATTAGTCACCGGTGGAGGGCATTCGCAACCTCTGCTGCTGGTCCGCGAAAAACCCGTCAAAACATGACGCGCGAAAAGTGCGCCACCTGGGCCGGGAGTGGGAGGCGGTTTTTTTTCTCTCGTTCCGATCCTTCACTCCGCCGGAGTTTGCCCAGAGTTTGGCCGTGCGCGACCCCATTTCTATCGTCTCTCATTAACCATGCTAGATTTTTGCCAGAGACCAGTAGCATAAGGGGAGGCAGTGGTAGGGTGGAGGACTGGTGCGTGGAGCATTGGAATGCTGGTGGCGAAAAAGTCCTCCCCCTGCTCGCCATCTCGGTCCTTCCCGGCTCCCGGGAGCCGAGCTGCGCGTAACTGAATCGAACGCAAAATGCGGTCACTTTTCGGTGCAATTTAAGATGTGTGTGTGTGTGTGAGTGTAGGTGCGTGCGTGCCTGTCTGTCGCTTTGCAATCCGCGACAAACACGTCACTGACTTGGCATTTCAATTATGCTCGATTTTCAAACCGAAAAATCAAACTCCTGAAAGAATTGGCCGAAGGATGGAAGAGATCAGGAGGCCTGTAACGTGTTTCGTCATTGGAACGGCGATGTAATAAGAATCATTCCACGGCACGAGAAGCCATGGCAGCGAAACAATTCCATTCGGTAGTCGTAAACGACAGAAAACGTGCCTCCGATGGAAAATGGGGTAGCAAAGGGGTTGCGGGGAGGGGAGCGATACCGACCCTCCAGGAGATTTCTGGGCATCAATCATCGTCGGACTGCCCGGTAATGGTGTGCATTATCTTGCGAATTGCTTCGGGGGTTCGCCACGGTGGTTCAAATCCCCAAAGGAGGATGGGGGGTGGGTTGATGAGGTCTTTCAAATTCCAAACGGTCTTATTTTTTACCATTTCGCCAAAAGAAGTCAAAGAGGAAAAAGAGCCAAAGAGTGAAAAAAAAGTGCACGATTGTTTGCCAAAACGTTTTGTTTCTTCGAGAGAAGATTTGGGGAATCATTTTGCCGACGTCTTATACTTTTTTTTCCGCCCATCTCCAATCGCCTTACAGGCGAGTAAGACGGTGGAATACTTCCCGGGGACGACGAGCTGCAAAACTAATAAATATTCCACATGGGAATGGTGTCAAGAGTGAGACCGCTGGGATTGGTATACACACACACACACACACAAAAGCAGCTTTATAGCAGCCGTCTTGGGGAATTGCGGTGAGAAAATGGTGATTTTACTGCAATGTTTCGGTTTTTTATGGACTATCGGCAGTAAAATTTCAATTCGTAGGAGCAAACGAATAATAATAATAATTTTATAACCTCTTACATGTTTGTAAAGTGTTTATGTATCTCTTAATTAGGCTTACACATTTTTAAAGTTGTTGAATTTATAAATGCAGTTTATTTTCACTCAAACAATTCAACAAAATGTTAAAATTTCTACCATCAAAATGGTTGCATTATACCGATGCAAAAAGAATGGAATAGTCCATAATATATTAATAGGCTATAGTTGTTACAAAACTACATCCCTTGGAATGTTTTATCTTTTGCTTGCTTTTATAAACCCGAAGGTTTAGCACCTTGACTGCCAAGTTGTTTTTGTACAGGTGTTTAGTACAATCATGTTTTGTTAAAATTTCGTTTACAAATTAATAAACGAACAGTTTTCCAAAACTAAGCGAAGAGTAGGCTTTCCAAAGGATACATTTTAGTAAATATTCTGCCTAGTGCAAAGGACTTATGAGTTAACGTCAACAAATCATATGTATAATACATTCAATGCTCGACATCCTCTACGTATTTCTCACTCCTTTAACAATCGAATTAAGCTGTGACCGGATCCTATCATAAACGGTTGCCCCTCGGATAGCCGAAGGGTTACCGCTTACTTATCTAACCATTTGTTTACACTAATCACCCATTACCGTCAGCGATTATCTTATTACCGGAACCCGCGGTCTCTCGCTCGGGAAAGAGGAAGAAACCGTGCACCACTCAAGGGGAAACGATATCAAAATACCTGCAGGGAACGACGAAGGAGGAGGAGGAAAAGGATGCGTGAACTTGAAATTCGAAATCGAAACCAAACACCTCTCCGTGTGCCCAACAAAACACGGGGAGAAAAAGGGTTTGCTACAAATTATTCTCCCTTTTAGTTTTCTTCACATCACACTGAACCCCTTTCGTTGTTTATCTCCATTCCACCCCCGGTTTCCGCCCGCGCCCCCAGGGGGAGTGCTGATTTAAATTGGTTGTTTTCGTTATTCGATTTGTTTTTATTTTCAAGCGTGCCCACAAGGATGTCTCATTAACGCGGACAATTTAACATCTTTGCCGAGGGTAATCACAGGTTCGTTGTTTTTAACACCCGTACGAACATGAACATGACCTCCCCTTTACCCTCGCCGTAACCGCCACCATCCTCTCGGTGGCAACGCGCCATGAGCGGATCATTTGCTCCTCTGGTAGACGAGATTATGTTTTGGATATATTTACCCACATCCTCCGGGTTGCATTACATTCCCTTACCTGTGAAATTTGAGCCAACCGACACCGGACCCGCAAAGGAAAGACCCCGACTCATTGGCACCTCGTTGAAGTGGTACTAAAGAGATAGGAGACACAAACGGTAGAATAGGACGATAGGAGCGGAGGGTCGGTTGTGGTCGGTCACGTTAAACACATCGTAATTCCAATTAACCTGCTGGCGCTATCGCGTTGCAGTCATTCATCTACGTTTGCTTGGTTCTTTTTCTTCTTTTCACCATATTCTTGCGCCTGTTTTCGTTCGTCCGCTTCGCTTCTATTCTACTATTGAACATTTCCACCGCATTTTCCTGTTCGCTTTCACTTCTGGTGGTTGTTTTTTTCCCCCCAATCTGATTCTGGTTTCGTTTTTTGTTTTTCGCTTTTGTTTTGTCTCCTTCATTTCTTGTTGCGCCTCGTTGGGTTTGTTTATGACGCTTCGTTTTCCGTGTTGGGTCGTTTCACTTTTAATTAGTTTTCATTTTCGAACCCCTGGTCGACCTTGGAAACTATCAAGGTTGGTTTGGTTTTGATTCTTTGCGCCCGGTTCCTTATTTGTTCTTTCGTGAATTGAAGTTTTTTGTCTTTCAGTTGATCATTCTATCCACTCATTCTACTGATTAATCAGGGTTCTTAGGGTTTGGTTGTATTTTTTTAAGCTTTTTCAATTAAATAAATAACTTTTGCTTATCATAATTTCCGCTCTTCTTTCTTTACAGATTTTCTCTCAATGAAAATCCAATTGATAAACGAATTTGCTAGGCTACCGGAAGCCTGACGGAAAGTGACGCTTTCCTGACAACAAACATTCGTTACGCGTTTCAGTGGTGATAAGAACAGTTCCCGAGCTGTAAAAAGGGGGTGGATCAACCAAGCGTACCGGCGGAAACTAGTCAACCGGGGAGATCCATCACGGACAACACCGACTAAGCTCCGAACCAAGACGGACGTGGTTGGGGACTGACAACAAAAGCTACCAAACCTCGAAGGAACCGTACCGGCAGCAACATGAACACCGTCCTGCTTGAGTCCCGGCCGTACCGGCCGTTCAAATCGAGCGAGGAGTATCTGTACGCGATGCGGGAGGATCTGGCCGAATGGCTCAACACGATGTACCCGGACCTGCGCATCAACGTGGAAAACTTTATGGACCGGCTTGACACGGGCGTGGCACTTTGTAAGGTAAGTTTTGCGAAAAGCTAGGGTGGGATAAATCCATCACTATTTGGTTGCAATACTAAATGTCGATTGCTTCCCCCGTGGCGATTGTATGTAAACTTGTCTGTTTCTGATAATTTTGAAACAACCGCTCCATTATTATTCGATTGTTGGTTTTCTTTAACGAAAGATTGCATTTACTGACCATCATTCCATTTTTGCAACGCAAGGAAAGGGGCCATTCCCGATCGGGGTGCGATAAAGGATTGTAATTTATGTTCCGAAAATGTTGCTTCCATCCATGACGCCGTTTTAAGAGGATTGACCAAGATGAACCGTCCTTCGCCGGAACTTTACCAAAAGTGTAAGAGGGTTACGGTATTTATGGACCGACTAATGAAGAGATGTCCTTCGAGGGTGCCGACAGAATGGCTATGCAGACGTCATACTTGCCACGTCGAGGAATAAAAATATGACCTTTTCGTAATGTCATTCCTTTTTAAATATATATTGTGGAATTTTATGTGAAATGGATATTTTTAAGGTATTTTTATTGTAGCATTTTGCAGAGCGTAATGCGCACTCTAAAATGTAGCCTATTAGCATGTAATTTATTAATCTTGTCAAGGATTAAAAATCAGTACCTGGGCCTTGTGAACTTTAAAAAGAACCAAACACATAACATTACTGAAAAGGTATTTGTATCCCTAATATTATTAATTTATACAATACTGTAATAAAAATAGGGATTCATCCTGTATTTTTTATTATTTACGTTACCACGCTACCGAGTGTAAGCTGAATTGAATCAAATCGAGTGCCATAAGAGCTGAATCAACTCAAATCCAGTCCTTAATGGTTCAAATCTGACTCAAATCCAAAACTAAAAAATCAAATCTGATTAGAATCCGTCAAATGAAATGGATTCCAAGGATTGGAATCCTTTAGAATCCGTCAAGGGATCAAATCTTTGAGTCTTCCGAATCCGGATTCTGTCACCACTAAATAGTGTTTGGCTTTGTAATGACGGACGGTTTGGCTTTACGCTGAAAGACCAATATGAAGAATCCCAGCCCCAAACCGTACTTATTAACTCTTTTCACAGTATCTGGTTTTGAAGAAAAGGCACAATAACATAACTTCAAAAAACACCTTCTTATTTTTAATAATTCAGTTTTGCATTGATGCGCACCAAACACGATAAACAAAACTAAATTAGGCGAGGAAGCAAGAATATTTAAATTTTAAGGCATTCCCACACAACACCAAGTCGTATTAAGTTGAATAAATTGAATCTCATATTAGTATATTTTGAATCGGAATCGCAGTATGCATAGACAATGTACGAGCAATGTATATTCTTTGTTGCATATGATGCCGATTAAGAATGTAATACGATTTTCTTTATGCATACGTATAGAAATACGAACAATGTACGGCTGATGTATATCGTAAGTCGTATATGATGCCGACTTAGAAAATATACGACTAAACATATACATTTTGAACAATGTACGGTTAGCGCCTCCACTTTTGTACGTATAGGCATTATTTTAGCATCATTTACGATTCAATCATATTGCATAGAAGTACGATTATTTCAAGTTGATATTCGATTTACATGCATATGTGTTGTGTGGGTTGTTGAAAACGTAATTGTGCTGCTATAATAAGATAACTTGCATTCCGGATCGCACGGTACAGCGCCCTTCGCCAGCATACACCCTGCAGGAGATTTCCATTATTCGCGCAATCCGTATTTGGAGTTGAAGAGCAACAACGAGGGCACGGGGGTCCCTCGGCGAGGGAAACGAACCCAACGACAATTGAACACCCCCACGGTGGCGCGCATTTAAATTATCGCTCACTTCTCCACGTCAATTGATTGTCAAGGGCTGCGCTGGGGGAACAGTTTTTGGAGAACCTGCAGCGGCTCGGTTGCAGCCGTAACCGGGCCGTGTTGCGTTTGGAATGTCTCGGTGGGGTTTAATTTTCCGCCTTCTTGACATTCCGACCAACCATTGGATTCCCCTTCCCCTCACTCATTGGAAGAAACTCGAAGGGATCTCCCGGACGTTCGTCCGATTCGGGGTTAAATTAGAAGCGCTGCACACATTAACACCAATTAGTCGTGGATGGATCCCGTTGGCACTCCAGGGCCCGGCCTAAGTTTGAGGCCATTTCTCAACCCCACGACTGCGATGCATTCCAACCGGCGGAGACAACCGGCTCGAACCCACACTTTGTTTGCCGCGAAACGATTTGTTTTTAAGCACTGTTAGTAGCGCTAGAGCTTCTCCATTGCCGTGGACCACGATGGATGGGGATGGGATTTGGCTTTTTTTCTTTTGGACTATCGGAATCTCTGTTCCCTCGCTTTCATTGACAAACGACAAGAGCGACACACTTTGCTGGTTGGGAACTTGTTTCGAGGGGGCAACGTCGAAAATCGACAAATTGCCGTTTGATTTTTCGGCAAGTGGTTCGATTGTGGATCGGTCGGATTTTTCCTTTTTCGAGAAACTACCACATATTTTATCGACTCTTTAATTATTCCTCCCGCATACTTTCCGCGGTGTTTCCGTGTATGCCAAATCGGAATCGGACCGTTTGAGATGAGCGAGATAGAATAAAGATAAATTAATGTCATAAACACACTCGGCGGTGCGACACTCGGCGCGCTACTTCCGAATCGTGGCTTACCCAGCTTCCGGGGGGCTTTCTGGCAGAGAAGCCCATTAGAACACAACCACCAACAACAAGGTTCGTGAGGCAGGGAGTCCATTGATCTCTGCGCAACACCAACTCCCCGAGCCCGGAAGATCGTGTATTGGCGCCCCGTATCACGCCGAGACCTTGGCGCCGTACGACGTGCCGTGCAGAGAAGGTCAGACAGCGCGCGCGTACACGACCAAACATACGCGAACGATGCTGGATAAGGAAATTGCCACTCGAACCTGCTCGGGACCATCCGCGACCGTGATCTGCAAAATGACGGCGTCGATGTCGACGACGACCTGTTGAATCATTCTCTATTGCCACCGCACTGGGGTGTTTGGTGATTACGGACGCGCGCACACACACACACACTCTGGACGGTGGCGTGTGTATGTTCGCGGCATCGCCTCGAGCTGGTGCGTGGCTCCTTATTTGGCGGGAAGCGTTCTGTTTGTTTCCCTAACCCTGGGGTTGCTACCCTCTCTTTCTCTCTCACTGATTCGCTCGGTGAGGTGCAACTCCCAGGACAACAAGTGGCGATTTTGGGCTCAAAATAAGATCTTCAACGAGTTCCCAAACTAGCAAGCTAATGGATTAGGACTGCATGCACCGGTACGACCACCTCGAGCTATGCGTTGTGCAGTCGCCACTCGTCGCTCTAAATACGTCATCACATGTCGTGCGTAAAGTGCAGAATGTGCAAGCTGTGGTTGCCGAGAAGGTTGATTGTAAGAACGTGTGCACGCAAATAGAATCACAATTATGTCGCCGCAGAAGTGCACGGTATCACGTCGCCTAGACTTGCGCACTCCCCAAACTATGCGTGCATCGCATCGGAGGATGCGGAAGTGTGTGCCCTGGCGTACCCGAAAACCTTATCCACTCCCCAGCATGAGAAGCAGCGGCGGTAGGGTTGGTAGCGGGATCGAAAGATCTCCCGACTCTGCGGGAGGAGGAAAGAATTACGAGCATCAAGAAACTCTTCGGTGTGACTCCGATCACGTCGACGTCTGCACACGGAGGGCAACTGCTGGGATATGGGCGATGATGGTGGGACACTCCCTAAAAATAGTTCCCCAACTATCACCAGCGAGCGCTACATCAGAAGGCTGGCGCATCAGCTTCAGCATGTCTGCGGAACTCGGACGACGATGCCTAACGTTCTCGAGCTGCTCGCTCGCTCGCACGCTTGCCTTTTATGATGATACGACGACGGGATGCGGGCATTGGGATTGCATTGCCGATCGTTGCCACCGGATTTAATGTTGAGATGTGTGTATGTGTTTTTTTAGATCTTCTGTGTGTTGTTTTTTTTTTGGGTATCCGGCCCCTTCGCTCCCTCCAACCATCAGAAACGGTCGCACTTGTGCACTTGGAATGCGCCCACCGTATGCCCGGGGTCCGGTATCGCTTAGGCCGGCTAGTCCTCAGAAGACTACGAATGAAAATTTATTTAGAACAACTGGCACAACAGCATCACTATGAATCCCCGACGCGGTTCCCTCCCTCTCCCACCGAAACACGGGGTCGCACAAACAGGAACACCACCATAAACCATCCCGGGAACCATCTTCCTCGCCGTTCCCACATCTGGTGGACATCGTTCTATCAACCGGCTGGCGGAGAACCTTCATTCGGAATTGCCCTCCCTCGGAACCCGCAAACTCCATCTTGGCAGTTGCCGTTGTGTGCAGCTGCGTTGCCGGTTCTTGTGTTGGATTGGATTTTCCGTTTTCCCCGCTCGCCAAAGCGGAAGGTACTGCCTGCAACTGCATGCCGCAGACTTCCTCCTCGCCGATCTCTCGAAAATAGTCCCATAATCCTCCGAGACCGTATTCGGTTTTAGAAAGGGGGGAAGAATAAATTGGGCTGCCGGTTTGATTTGAAAACGGGGTTTGAATTGGACTCAATTGAGTTGCACGTCGAAATGGCCGGGCGGGGGAACAAAAACCGATCCCGCCCAAGGCCTCAGACTATATGTGCCCGACGTCGTTCCACAGTATTTCATTGATCCAGCAGGGTTATGGTTCCGAAGTGGCGTTCTCAAAACTTTCCTCTGTAAGAACATTGACTGACTCTAAATTCCAGTCGAGGTCCAGTCTGATTTGCGTTTTCCTTCTTCAATACTTTCCTTGAAAGAGTGCCGACTGAATATGTCTAAAATATGACCATTACTTAATTTAACCTTCTATTAGTTCTGAATACACTTCGCCTCTAAAACGTTGGGCGATCTTGCAAGCGGTTCTTCTAGAAGTGCTTGGATTAGCTCAAGGGTTTGCTTCACAAGCTTCTTGGCAAACTTCTACGCCCCGGTCACACATTTATCAATCGAGCCATTTTTGGCCACCGAGGCCGAACGACATCTCGGGGTGTGTGTAATCGGGCACCCACTCGCCAAGCGGTTCGCGAGTTCCTTGAACTTTAAAAGCGAGGAGAAACGTCAGAACAGCCGCACTCGCAACCGAGACGAAATGCGCGAAATGCTATCCACAAGGACGGTTCGGTTTGCGATTAACAAGATTGGTTCTTTTTCGGCCAACATTGACAGACAAGAGAGATGGCTTTTTAACTCAAGCTTCCTGAAAGCTGCTACGGGCTATTAGCCATCGACGATCGATGGTTTAGACAATCTCGTGTGTAGATATTTACCACTGACTTGTGTTTTACTGCCTCTATATAATTAGTCCAGCATTTCTTATCAAACAGCTTAAGCTGGCAAGGAGTTATAAAATGTGCCCACATCGTAGGACTCGTTCCATTAGCCACTTCCAGGAGTTCGGTTTTGCTGGTTTGTCGGTGGTCTACCGGGCAACAAGATCAACCCAAAGATATCTGCTGCCTTTTCATTGAACTATCCAGAAATCCCAGCCCATTAAAAGTGGAATTGTGTCGCTCACCTTTACTTTACGAGCTTCTAAGAAGGGGAGTAAATATTAATCCACCGTGCCTTGTTTTCCCCCAAAATCCAGACGAACTGTTTTAAACCCTTAATGCCGCCATTGCGTCTCGAGGTGGTGCAGATCGTTAAAATTTTATTATCATTATTTTTTTTTTTCAAGTTGTTTCGTTGTTTTTCTGCTCGTGTGAACCCGAACCAAATCCGACCCGGCGCCAGATCGATGAAGCGATCGCGTTTCGTTTAAGTGTCGCCCGATGATCGCCGATCGCTTAAGTGTGGGAGCTCTTTTGGCGGTCGTAAAGCGATGAATGATTATACTCTGTGCCGTGCCACGGTACTGCCCCTTCCCGGGGGGGTGGTTTTTAATTCGACCGTTAGTATGCACATAATTAATTTCACGATCATACTTTTAAATGACACTCGATAATCGTTTGCAACGGGGAAAACATTTTACATTCACTCTAGAAACATCTAGCTTGGACAGTTTGCTTTGGTACTTTGACTTTCCAATTTCTGCGTCGTTTAGATGATGTTCTAATGCGTCTCCTTTTAGGCCCACCGAAGTGTGGCTTCACCTTTCGCCATCCACCTCTCCCCGTGTTCGGACAATTTACTTTGATCTTTACGCTTGCGAAAGGCCGCTAAAACGTTTCCGATGTTGCAAAAAACAACAACAAAATTAAAAAGAACAAAGCATATTTACGTTCTAATGCGAGTCGCTCGTTTTTGTTTCGATCCATCTTCAAAATCAATCAACGAGAGCCCTCGACTGTTGACACCGCTTAGGATGGGTAAATAAATAGCTAAGTAAATAGATAAATGAAAAAAAAACGCTCACAAACAATCGCCGTACACAAACCCACCCGCTCTTCCTTCCCGTTGGCTATCATAGAAAGATCTTCCGCGGAGTCCGCAGCGTCCGAGTGTCATGCATCTCCCCATACATCTGCAAACATGACCAGCGGATGGGGACCTTTTGACCGAACGGTTCGCGTCGTTTGTGATTTAACCACCAATCTCGCATCTCCATAATAAACTTCAACAAAGCGATGTGTAATACGATGCTGATGTATCCAGCGTCCGCAGCGTCGGCGGAGTGCTTGCCCCGAAACCGCAACACCCAGGCTATGCGACCCCTGGCCTACCCCAGGCGGGGGTCGTTCCCATCGAGCGGCACCGAGAGGCCATCATTATTGTCAAAAGTCATTCCGCGTCGTGTTGTCGCTGTGCGACTCTCATCACACACTCGATCGAGTGCTGCCATTTGACAGTGGAGGTAGTAGATGGTCGACCGTGGATGCTGGATGCCGCGAGTGGACCGGAGATGGCCGCGGTGTATACTACCACATACGAGGCGCGTAGGTGTGCTGAACCTGATGGACCTGCCGGACTCGCTGGACTCGCTGGTGTGGTATCGTTCTGTGACGTGGAAGTTTAGTTTTTTTCCATTCTCTGTCATAGTTGTCAAAGCGATCGTAACCCCCGCGCGTGTGTCGTGTGGCGATCCTCCGCACCCTTTGCCGTTAGATCACGTCCCCTTTCGATCCCTTAGAGACGTTCCTATTCGCACCGGGTGAAACCGCTACTCACGTACACTCCGAAGGCCCTTCAAAGGTGCGTGAAATCGAAAGCAAACAACGAAATCAATTTTCCAGCTCCGTCGGTCACGGTGTGTCACGATTTTGCGTTTACCGGGCCGTTCTGAAGAGAAAGGTTGATGGCAGTGCGTCGTGACGGGAAAGGAAACGAACCACCACGAGCGGTGTCGAGGGGGGGGGGGGGCGGATGGGTAAGAATTGGGAATGGTGGGGACAAATAAGCCAAGGTCACCAACGTCGTAATTCCATCGTGTGCGAACGCGACGAAGCACGGAATGGTTGTTGGACCCGCCGGAGTACGACACTTCCTTGTTTGGGAAGGCACTCGAAACCCGCACTTCGGTTCTAGGCTCTGCCAACCTCCCTCCACCCCCCCCCCCCCCCCCTCCCCCCCTTGGCGGGTGAGATGACGCTGGCCTGCGGGTGTATGGGCGGACCTATTGTGCAGCTAATAATGCAGCTTAGTGTCGTCGTCGTCGTCGTCGTTGTCGTTGCCATCGACGTCGAGGTAGTAATGGGCAAGCGGGCATATAATTGCGATAATGAAGTCGACTTTTCCATACGGCTTTTGTTTTAGCCGTCCCTTTCGTGGCTGCACATAAAATGCAGCCAAAGCCGTGACCAACCACCAACGGCCCTTCGTGTCTGACGTCCGGCCCATCGCCGCAAAGTTTAAGCCAAAGTTTTCCTTTTTCGCCCTCGGTGCTTGGAGCCGGACGCACGCTGCTGTATTCGTCACGCCATTTGTTTGTTTTTTTGCCGCCCTAATAAACGACATCTACGCGTTAGTTGCCCGCGGCTGCTTCTGGCCAATTTGGCTTCGTTATAAACTGACCACCGGTGTGCATGGCCACAGTTGTTGTAAGCCTCGTCGCTGTAGGGAAAGGAAGCTGCACCAAAACCGTTTGCAGACAACGCTTCCTTTGAAGGGCCTCTCTCTAACTCTTTTGCAGCACCATTTGCACTCGGAAAAGCGCCTAAGAAGAGTGACGACGGATGGCTACGCTTTTAAAGCCGCGGCTTCGGCCAGCTGCGTGAAGGCGTGAAACCGAGCAAAAATGTTTCACGATATCTTATCGCGTCTCGGCGGAAGAGCAAAACATGGGCCCGCGTTCTCGACACGAACCGACGAGAACCGTTTCCAAAAATGTCGTCGGAATGGCACCAAACAAAACAAAAAACAAACGGAGCTTGAATTCATTCAACTAACAAATCAATCGACCCCGAACCGACCCTTCGAAGCGATTGGCCACCCGGGGCATGTCCAAACCGATCTGGGCCCGATCCGGAGCACCGAATGGCACCATTAATGGGGCGGTCCGGGTTTGGTTCATACATAAGCAATCGGGCAAAATCGGCTCGAGCGCCACGCAATCACGAATCGCAATCCTTTTTGGCGCTGGCGGGGTATGTTCTAAGGGCTGCGGAGGTGCGACCGCTCCGGTGTCCATATTTAAAAACCCCTCCCCAATGCGAGATCGCCATTTTTGGACGCTCGCCGTTTGCTTCACTAGAATCGGGTGGAGTGATCCGCTTTCTGAAAGATAGAGCGCGATCGATATCCTATTCGATATCCGCGGTTCTCGATCGAACCGTTTTCCCATCCAATGAGTTGGTTTTTTTAAATTTATTTTCTCTCGGCCTTCGGCACGCGACTGTACTGTTGTTCGTGGAAAACAAATGATTTCGTGTGTGTCTTTTTTGTTGCTCTCGCAAGGGGTTTTCCACAATTCTCCACGCTTGCGATTGCTCATGCAGCGGCGCCTTTGCCGGCACGTTTGCGATATTTTTAACTATTTCGCGGCAAAATGCAGTCATGCGAAAACTTTGTTGATTACTCATAGCAAAATCAATAGCCACAGCGATTATGAGCATGAGATGTTGAAACAACGTGGCATAGAAAAAGAGGTATGAAATTTGATAAGTTTGCAAGATAACATTTATTTGATAATTTTGAAAAATAAAAATTGTAGCAAATAGCGTTTGCGAGATAACAAATTTAGTTTTAGAGGTAAATAGTGTTTTGCTCATACTCAATGGTGAGTTATAGGAAAACAAAAAAATATTTCACAATACGTTATGGTGGATAACTAGTCGATGAATGTTTTTAAAATCACTCGGTTTTCATCAATAAAAAGTTTGGTTAAAGATTCGGTCCCAGAAAATGTTGTAATATACATATAAAACATACATTTATGTACAAAACAAATGTATTGTTTAGTGTGTTTTATGATAAATATAAAGTCGATTATCGTGATTTTGTATATTTTATTTTTGATTAGAAAAACATAATCTAATGCAAATAATGAAACAAATTGCGTAATACAACTCTTGGGTGTTCCAAGTAATTACTCATTTGTACTCCGAAATCGAAATTGATTTAAAAGTAGTTCAAACTTCATAATTTTCGATATGTGTCATCAAACTTTAATATGCCAAATATTGAAAACAAGATTATGTTTTACTTACGATGGTTAAATAAAACCACAATAATTTTTAATTTGTTGTATTCTTTAAAACAAACAGATTTGATTGAATGTTGTTTGTGGTTCGTATAAAATGAGCCGAACTTAGTTAAACTGTGTATAAGAAGTTTGTGAACCAGATTATCCTCTCAATTTTTTTAAACATATTTTGAAAATATTCCTAGTGTATTTTTTGTCTAACAAGAAACTCGAACAAATCCTTCTTATTAAAATATGGAATATGAGCAAGATTATTATTGTTTTGTTTTTTAAAGGAAATTGAAGCTTTATTATATAAAAAAAATATTTACATGTGTAGAGTTTTTCCTTCACAAGATGGCAGCTACTAAGAGTATAGTTACATCTCTTGAAGAGATGTTTCAAGATTGTGGGTCAAGATATGAACTGGTTGTTGCTTTAAAGCTTGAAACACTTTACATGAGCAAGATTATTAATCTATGGCAGTGTCTATAAAATCATATGTTTCCCACGCCAAAGAACTTATTTATGTATAGCGTTTGAAAAGTAAACGAGCAGTTCCAGGAACTAGATCCTTATCTCGTCTATCTTATTGGTTCCTTTTTCTTCCTACATTCTACTGGATGGCTTAAAATATTCTCAACACCTCGTTTCCTGGCAAACGGGGTCCGATCTCACCACCGGTGAATCATCGGCACGTTGTGCGGACACTTCGAACCCGTACACACGTACGCTCAGCATGTAAACATTTGCTTATGCCACAAATCCTTCCTGCCGTGGATTCACTTCGCTTTACGTCAATCCGTTCGCATTGCTCATGCGGCAGCGAGAGGAGGAAGATTGGGTAGTTAACAAAAGAGAGCAGGGGAGCTTTGAAAAGAAAATTGTTATGATCCGCACCGACACCAGCGACGAACGAGCCGAACCTTCGTCACGGCATTTCTCCGTCCGCGGGCTCGTTAAGAATTCCGTACGGGTACGAACCGTCGATACTTGCATACCGAGGAGCGCAAGTAATCTGTCGTTCGAACCACGATCCAAACCTACCCTTCCGTCCCGTTTTACTTTATTTTTTTTCTTTGGTAATCCTTTCGATCGGGCACGATCTGACGGTCCACCACCTATAAATCGCCGTCGAGGCGGGCGTGTGGACTTGTTAAGTATGTTTTAATTTATCGAACCAAAGATTTAGGCTAGTGGGCAGGGGAGGGAAATCAAAAAAAGTTCCCAACTTACCTCGGTTTAAAGTCACACCACAAGCGAATGGGGGTGATTAATATTCTCTACCTTTTACATCTCCTTTCCGCAAAAAAAAACCCTCCGTCAGCATGCCAACAACGTCCGAGTGGCCGCCGAACAGTACATCGCCCGGCGGATGGCGCGGAACAAATCCATGACGAAATCGATCACATCCGGCCTGGCCGGGCCGATCCTGAACATGGGCAACGTGCACTTCCTGGCCGCGGCCAAGAGCGGCACCTTCTTCGCCCGGGACAACGTGTCCAACTTCATCACCTGGTGCAGGTAGGTTTATGTCTTGCCCTCTTTTCCCTGGAAGTGCTGGACACTGGCGCCACCACCCAGCGGTGTCGACCCAGAAAAAGTGCATCGAGCTCCATAAATAGAACACCTCACATCGCCCCGCACAACACCACGTCCTAGCCAAGGACCTGTCCATTGCTCCCATTTCGATTGCATATATTCCTGCAATCGTATACTGCATAACATGGCGTGCCAGAAGCTTTCCGCGTCCTCGCCGGATGCCTCCTCTCCTTCCTGGGCACAATTTTCCAATCAGTGTTTTCTAATGCGATTTTCTTTTCTCCTTCATACTCCTCTGCCGCAGGAAAAGCCTTCAAATACTCGAGTGTCTGCTGTTCGAAACGGACGATTTGATAATGCGCAAGAACGAAAAACACGTCATCCTGTGCCTGCTGGAGGTCGCCCGACGCGGTGCCAAGTTCGGTAGGTCCCCGACAAGGATACGCGTCCCCGTGCCGCCAGGCCAACGGGCTTTGGTGGCCGCATAACGATGACTCAGCAGCCCGCGCCGGTGGTGGAAATCGATTCGATTTAAATAAAACCCGGCCCCGCCCGGGCCCGCGGTGACATCACATCGGTCATTAGCGTGACCGCGGTGGTGGCTTCCTCGGTGGAAAACATTCCCATTGCGCTTTGGGTTTTGTAAAAACTATCATTACACGTTTCGTCGTTTCGTCCACAGGCATGCTTGCCCCGATGTTGGTCCAGATGGAGCGCCAGATCGATCGGGAAATTGCGGCCGACAATCGGGCGAACAGTGGCGTCGGGTGCGGCACGCAGACGGAGGGTGGCGAGAACGGTGGTACCGGCGCGGGCGTATCGACCGGCACCGAGACCGAGCTGTACGACAGCGACAGCGAGGAGGAGGACCACGAGTCGGAGTCGCCGATGCTGATGTACGGCCCGCAGCCCCAGATTGTCACCAACGATCTGAAGAGCCTGGACGAGATGGTAAGCACCTTAACTGCGCTCTTAATCCACACCACACCGTTCGAAATATATCAAATATACAGCCTATGACCTAAGACATGTGTCTGAGTTCTTCGTAAAAAAATCCTGTTGGATCCTTTGTACTTCGTAGACCACCAAACCCCTTTCGTCCAGCTATACCTTGGAACCTGCTACAGTTTAGAAGACCAATTCAAAGAGTAATTTTTTGGATCGGCCCAATTTTTGGGGGGACTAAAACCCTCACGACTTCTCTTACACGCGTTCACCTTGAGCCCTTTCAACCCTTTGCCCTGCATGGAGAGATTTAAATCAATTTGTCTGCTGCGCTACGGTTGTGCATTTGTCTTGCACAATCTGCCCTTCAACATTCCGGAGAGGCTCAGAAGGACATAGCGCATACGCATCTAGACAGGTATCTGCACGTCTTTTTGGGTCGTACCCTTCCACCGGTGCGTGATGTTGGGGCCATTGTGTCATGGGTTTGTGGTTTTGTCAACCGTTCAACTTAGCACATCCTTGTGCAATGGAGTGGCGGTTTACAGGTTTGACGGATGCAAAGATCGCGTGAGCTTTAAGCTGACAAAAGCGGGACTGACCTCGCTTCCCGCCCATCGACGTTGGGATGCTTACGTTTTGAAGTTCCTTGTACGTGTAGTAACTCTATCCAGTCTGCATGAGATCAAGTGTGAACTGAGACTGTTCTCTTACCGTTTTCCTACATTACACGTTAGTCGGTTGATGTCACCGCGTGTGGACACAATCAATTTGACAATTATCCAGCCGTTGGGGTCATCGATTGTCACCATGGGAAGACTCCCGCATATCTCTTTCCGCTTCACTGTCGTTGGCCAACCAGGCTCGGCGTGTGAAGGGACGGTGACTTGTTCTTTGCCCTCCTCGAGCTGGTGTTTATCCTCACCAGCAGGTGATGCAACATGTGTCAAGGGCCTTCGACCTTGCCGTCAGATGCGAGCTGCCGCTGGGAGAGAGGTGGTGGTTGAGTGGTGAAATCATCCCCAAACAACACCCGCCACCTTTTTTAACCTCATCCGCCGCACGGGATTTGGCCTCTGACACACGCACCGTTTGACGGTTGACAGCATGACAAGCAGCGCGCTGGAACGATACGGCTTCCGAAAGTGTAGGGTTGCCCGGTTGGCCTTCTTCGGGTGATTTTCAAGCGGGCCGCTCTTTGCAGCAGCCAGCAGTACATTGTTGTACGCGCATGAAGACGCGTTGGCAAACAATAGGGCCCTCAATGTTTGGCCGGGTTGAACAATTGAGCAAACCGTTGGCAAACGTTTGGACACCCGAATCGATTTCATGCGATTGTTGTTTGCTCGCCAAACGTGCCAGCCTCTTTTTCCGCTACGCAATCTTGTCACTTTTCTAGCCAACTCTTAGGGGTTGTTTTTTGTTGTCCTCCTGTGATTTCAGTAGCTTGACAGAGTAAACATAAGAATTGCTGTACAACTCAATTTTCACAGTTGAGCTGTGTTTTTTTTTCAGTTTCACGCCTTTGAATTTCATCACTTCACAAACGGAATAAAACAAATAACTTGAATTCATCAACTGGACACGCAATAAAAGTAAAAGAAAAAACATAAGACGCGATTCTACTTAGCTTTTCAGTGTGTAAAAAAATGTTAAAATATTTCAACCCAATTGTTTGTGCTGTGAATCGTTGAAAAAATGGTAAAAGAAATCATCATAATTAAACTTACATGTTCTACTGTTTAACAAAGTGGTGCACGATTAAAGATACTGAATCCTGGAAATGGTCTGTACATTGTATGCAGTACAATAGTGACACACATTAAAAACTCTTGATTTCTTGAAAACAATCATTTGGAAATGAATTTTGCTTCGGTGTATCTAAACAAATTTTTAGGAGATAAACAAAAAAACAACAAACAAAACAGATGTATAAAACACTCAAAAATAAAGTAAAAGACATCAATTGAAAATTGATAAGTACCGCAAAGTGTTTAATTAATGAAACCGTGTAAAAATAGTTTCGCTCCTTTTTGAGAACGAAGAAAACAAGCCAATTTAAAAATGTTTTTTCTTTTCTCTTTGAAATGTTGGTATGTGATGTAGTTTGCTCAAGAAGGGACAAAAAATTTATTGAAGAGCCAAAATTTGCCTCGACAATGTGTTTCGTAAAAGAGTTCTATTCAATCTGTGTTGGCACACCAAATTTGTTCTAGAAAATCCCTAGGGATGTGAAAAGTACAATGAACGTTGTAGTAGGCTATAAGAAGTCAGCCCAAGGAATAGTATATTATAGTAGGCTGGTGCCATGAGCTGACACATTTCACGCTGGTAAACTATTCTGTTGTGCAATATACAAACTTTGTTCAATCATTTAAAAACAAGCAGCTTAAATAAGTACAGAAGAACTGAAACGGTCTCAAACCCAACGCAGCAGAACGTTAAGTTTCCAAATAAGAACACGCCGTGAATGTCGGTGGCGATCGCACGTTGATTGGATCACCCGGTTACATCTCAATTCCGCCCTCGATTGGACATTTGATTGGTGATCGCAATATAAATATTATTGCCCCAATCCGTGCGCAAATTAGCGATTCCCGATGCTTCGTCGGAGTTGAAAATTGATTCTCGTTCTTTTCCAATCCCCCTCACTCCTCCCCCGCTGCCTTCTGCCGTCACTTTCACGGCGGATTATCGGTTCGTGGGATTGTTTGGTTTTGCGCGATTCCGTTTCGTATCGATCGGACGAGGATAATTGTCACCGGGCTGCGCCACCGATGGCTACGATCGTTTGCCGCCAACGTCCCAACACCACCACCACCATCGCTACCGCCACTGCCACCGTCATGTTATCCTCATTCTTCTTCCCCGCCAAACGGAGGGCCCGCCGCTCGCACCAAACGGTAAAGGAAAACGCAAACGTGTAGGAAGTGTGGTTCGCTAGTGGATAGAGAGTTTCGCTAATAGTTCCCAACCACCATCATCATCCGCCGGTGCTCGGCGCGATCCATACACACACACACACAAATCCCCCTTCGCCCAGATCATGGCATGAGCATGCAAATGTGGTCGCCGATCGGCCATTAGAAGTCAGCCAAAGAACGAACGAAGAAGAACGAAGGTGGTTGGTTGGGCGGCTTTCCACGTCTTCTAGTCCCCGCGAAAAGAAGTGTTCTGCCTGCCGGATGGGTGGAATGTGGCGGAGGGGAGGCAACACGAGACGGGTGATTAAATCGAAGTCTCTCCGCGGTGCTCCCCTTTGCCTTCACCCCATCCCCGCTTCGAACAGGTTCTGGCGGAAGGGAGACTGGCTGCTTAAGTCGCACGCGCGCGCTTACGACATTCTTGTAGAGATCGGCTTTTTCTACCTCTCCTCGACCCCGTGGGTTTTACCCTTACCCGGCTTAAAGCTACAGGTCGCGCAATACGGCGGCTCACCGTCGCCCTTACCGTGCTGACCACAACGACGATGATGATGATGATGATGATGTTGATGTTGATACACTGATGGTGATAATGGTTATTATTATTGCTATTACAAGCCTCCCGGGTACTCCGTCCGCCCAAATAGTCCCCGTCGACACCCGGTCCACACCCCGATCGTACGCTTTCTTCGTCCTCGTCTCGGCCCGGAGCGGTTCTCGGAGGCCTACCATCATCACGCCAGCGCACCAGAAAACCGGGGGCTCGTGGCCTGGCAAAAAGGCAACCCCCTCCAACGACGGCAAAGGCGATCGGCGGCGGCTTAAGTCGACCGGCCGTGGTCACAACAGCGCTAGCAGCCTGTACAGCTAAAAAACCCGCGTGGGCGAAGATAGGCCGGTCTGGGGCGAGATGTGTATATGCTGCCGCGCACATGCTGATTACTGGATCTAGCCCTCGTCCGTTGCCTTCCCTCCGTTTTTTGCGTAGTTCTTTTGCGCAAGGGGTCCCAAGACACCCCCAGCCCGAAACGAGTAGAACCAGCCTGTTGGTGAAGCCCCCGTTAGAGGCGAGGGACTCAGTATATCTCCCCGCCCATCCATTGTTGCCTGTTACGAGCCGCAAATTTATTTTACAGCTAGATCTAGCGCACGACAATAGTTGGCCACGTCCAAACACACACGCTTCGCCCATACCACCGGCCCTCCCCTTGTCCCTTGGCACGGGGGACACGAACCGACACACATCACTCATTACCCTCACCGCGTCGTAAAAGCGAGAAAAGCGCACGCACAAATTTCTAGCTCTGTGACCCCCTTTGTTTCCGGTAGACACAAACCTGACAGCTTCAGGCTTCCCGGTCAATGTTATCGCTATCGCGTCTGCGGCATCGAATGACCCCGGTTCTAATTATGCTTCCCTTCCTTCCGCCGTAGGTTCGAGATCTGGTGGAAAAGTGCACCTGCCCGTCGCAGTTCCCGATGGTGCGCGTCTCCGAGGGCAAGTACAGGATCGGCGATACCAAAGTGCTCATCTTCGTGCGGGTAAGTTTTGGGGGGGTGGAGGAGAACAATCATACAACGAGTTCCGGGCGAACTGCGATGAGGAAAGGGGTGTCTTGTATGAAGACACGAAGACGTCATACTTAGAGGGTCATACTCTATGTTAGAGATATTCTGTTAGAGGTTCAAGTCCCGACTGGACATAATATGGCTATTAAAGCTGCACTTTCATTTCCCCTTTCGGTTAGTTTTAACACCACTTTCCTTTACAATGCCGTTCGACTACTCATTCATAACTCAATGTGTTAATTCCGGATGTACCGACAATACCGCAATTACATCTACAAGTTCTCACACTCACTCCACCAAGACTCCAAAGGGGCTCGAGAATAATTTTCCCTTTCCCACCGGTGGCTTTCCGCTGGAAGCGGCTTGGAACGATCACCAAAGTTCTTTTGTCCCTTTTAAGACCCTAGTCCCAAGAAGCACGCTGCATTATTCAGCCGGAGTGTGCATACATTTCTGGGTGTACAGGCGTTCCGAGAACCGTACGTAGGTTGGTGGGAACGCTGGAGTGCATTCTTTCTAAACCTCGGAATGCATTTTGTGTTTTGTTCGCCATAGTTGAACCACTCGTCGTCTTGTAGGTACCTGCACGGGAGGTTCTATCAATCGGATTAACGTCAAACAAGACTCTGTTCCTAGAATTTATCAAAATGCAGACGAAAACCGGCGAGGTTGATCCCTTCAAGATCAGGCGATGAAGATGGAATGTGTAAATGTAAAAGGAAACAACTCAACAAGGAGATTAATGCACCCGTAGGAGGACTTTTGCCTTACCTCTTCATCATTCTAACACCATTTCCATGACACGGTTTCATTTCATTTTTTCGTTTTGTTGTCCCCGTTTCCTGTCGGGGTGGGTTTCCGCCGCGCCGTGTTATCACATCCCACTCCCAAGCCCATGTTGCATTACATCGGTTCTTCCGCTTGCAGTGATTTCGTCAGGGCCGATAAAATGACACCTTCATTACGATAAAATGTTTACTCCGCCCGGAGTGTTATGAGTCAACTTCATTCAGCTAAAATGCATGTTGCTTCACCGCAAGATAAGCGACTACCATTTCGTTATTTTTCATATTGTTTGGACGTACTTTTGATTTTAATTTGATACCGTTTCTGACGAGGGCCGTAGGAATACCAGCCGGTAGTGGAACGGGAGTTCCTTGAACAGCATTCGTGTTTTTTTCTATCCACTCATAAAATACATGAATATGCAAGTTGCACCAAAATTAGACAATGTTTCCTTCTTATAAATTTTGTCTTGCATTGTAAAAAATAGTTAACTGATAAGCAAAAGATATTATTTTTATCTAAAACATGAACAGTTACAAGTGGAACATAACTAAGAAAGTATATGATAAAATATGATGATATGATAAATAACATGAAACGATATGTTGAAAAGAACCAGAATGTGCCGTTTTGAGCATAATCAATCATTCAGTACATACCAGCGTACAAATCGTTTGGGACTTTAATTTCCATCCATAAACTCTACTGTTTTTTAAATGTAGCTTTCAACTTAAAATATTTTTATTTAAATATCTTTTATTATTTTATGTTGCCGATACAATAATGAAGATTCTAGAAAACTCAGTTTTTTTAGAAATCAATCATTTAAATGAGTGAATGTTTGCAAAACTCACCCAGCAAACTAACCTATTTCAATATTTTGAAAATGAAATATAGTCTCTTAATATTTAAGTATTAAAATAGCTTGAATATGTATAACAAAAAGATACGGTACTCATAAAGACAAAGAAGAATGCTCTACTTAAGATTGAAAGAGGCTTTGTAATTAATTTGTTATTAGTAACTGTGTCATTAATGTTCGTCATTCGCGGACGATTTAAGTGATTTTGAAACGCTATATGAGCAGTTCGTGGGGCGATAACATGCGATAAGATACGCGTGGTTCTAATCTTTCGTTCGCCAGTTGACGTTTCTAGTACGACCCTATCATGGGCAAACCCGATCATAGGTCGCGCATGCCGTTGGACAACCGATCCAATATTTGTGCACTGCCCAACGCGGCGTGACCGAGAGTGCGGATCGATCGACCGTACCGTCCCTTTACTTAACGGGGGAAGCTAAACATTGATCGCTTATCGGTTCGAGAGATGATTTGAGTGAACGACCTCGTCTTGAGGATGATTATGAATCACCGCCGTGCTTTCTTCGCACGGAAAGAAGCGCCGGAGGAAGTTGAATGAAATCGAATGGTATCGACTTTATGGAGCGTTTAATATGCAATTAACGAGGAGGCGATCGAGCCTGTGGTTGCGTGATCGTAGTGCAGCGTGACAGAAAATGCGCTTGGTTCCGCTGCAGTGGCAGTGCAGCAGATTGCATAAACCAACCATTCGATGGTGACTTTTGCAGAAACATCCGAATGCCAACCCAAGGCAAACGATGTCTTGTCGGAAGGTCATTAAAATAACCACAATTCATTAATCATCTTAAAAAATGACTTATTTATCCCGATCCCAGATTCTTCGCTCGCACGTGATGGTCCGCGTTGGAGGAGGCTGGGACACGCTGGCCCACTACCTGGACAAGCACGATCCCTGCCGGTGTCGTTCGCAGCATCGCTCGTCCGCCTCGGCCCGACTGATCACCAAAACTACCAACGCCAACGGTATCGAGCTGCACAAGGCTCAGGTCCACTACGACAGGTAGGATTTCCACGGATAATATCCTGCTTGGTTCCGAGAAGTAAAACGCGCCACTTTTTCCATTTCGACCTTCGCGTTTACAGGTCCGGCTCGCCGTGGAAGGCTAGCGCCGGTCAAAACGGATCGCCGATCAATGCAGGCAGCGCCAGCAACACCAACACCCTGTCGCCTCCATCGCGCGCCCGAAGTCGTAGCCGCAGTCCCAGTGCCCAGCGTAGCCGACCGTCGGTGGAAAATCAGGTACTTTCGGGGTATGCTTTTAGGACCTGAGGGCCGAAACTCATAGGTCTCTCCCTCTTCCTCTCCATCCCTCTGCCGTTCTATCAGGATAAACTGCAACCGCCCGGATCGCCGATGAAAACCGCCCGTCGCTCGGTTTCACCGAGCCCGCGCAGAATTCTGGCGGAAGGCAAGCGAAAACCGGTTGGCACGCCGGCCACTGCCACTGTTGGGGTGCACTTTGAATGTGATAAGGATGCCGGGCTGACGGCTACCACCGCGACGGCGGCGGTGGCGACCGCCACATCCGTGGCATCCTCCGAGGATGAGAAGAATCGCTACGAGAGCGTCAGCGACAATGGTAGCGAAATCAGCGACGAAGGCTACCGCAGCCTTGGGTTGGTCCAGGGTGCTCAGAATGGTACCAGCGGAACGGCGAACGGTGGGCCGCGCAAAGGCTTCGGAAGCAACAGTCAACACTCGAGCGAAGATGCAGATACTAATGGTGAGGCTCGGGTGGCGGAAGCGGGGAAAGTGTATGTGAAACTAAGTAGGCAGGATTAACAGTTCGCGATGTGCGTGTGTGTGTGTGTGTGTGTGTGTGCGCGTGTGTGCGAGTATGTCAGGGGAACAGAAATGCTTGCTAATGAACTTATAGGAGCGATAATCGCCTACTTAGCTTTTTCTTCTAAGCACGAACTGAAACGTTCACGTTGCCAAAAGGAATGGCAAAGGAAATGTGACCTCTTCACAAACCGGTGAAACAGTCGGAGCACACTTTAGGTGTCATTTTCTTAACCTGCAAAACATTGTCGTAGTTAAATTAAATAATACAACATGTTTGTTCTTTTTTCCGCAGCGCATCTCGATACGACCACTTCCGATTCGCATACGACCAGCCCAACTGAGGACGAAAGTTCGACCAAAACGAACAACGATGACGAGCTGACGACTGTCTCGGATGAAGTTACCACAGGGCTCGCCGATGCGCTCGCTTGCCAGCAGGAGCACGATTCGTTGATCGATTGCCCGGACGGGGCGGTAACGGGGGCAGTCACGAACGGGGGCCCAGCGTCAGGCAGCTTCGAGAGCTACGGCGTGTACGTGAACGACGACGAGATCACGGTGGACATTGCGAATGCGACCGGTTTGCGTAAGACGGGCTTCTCCGATCGGATACTGGACCGTACCAGCACGCTGGCTACGCCCACGGCAGGCCTCGGCGCTGGTGCCGGTGGTGCTACTGGTGCCGGTAACACACGCATCCCGCGCTCCCCTGTTGCGCCGCGGCGTAAGGAGAGTGCGGAAAGTGGCACCAGCAGCGTTACCACCGGCCACTCGACGGTTACCGACGAGTTGCCAGTGGGAGGGCAGCTGCGCCCGAAGGCTTCCACCGGCAAATCGGGCATCGGTCGCAAACCGAGCGCACCCGCTGGTCCCATCGTCAGCGAAGCGGCAAAAGAAACCAACACCTGGAGTGGCAGGACGTCGAAGAAGCGTCCCTCCTTGACACACCAAACGTTCTCCCCGGCTACTGGGAAGGCCGCTTCTCCGGCACCCAGCGGTGGTGGTGGACCGTTCACGCGCAATTCACCCGTCCGGTCGACTCTGGCTGCCGAGCGTACCCTGACCGGCCGGCGCCAGATGAAACCGGTGTCCGCGAACAACTCCGCCAACACTTCACCGAGCAAATCGGCCACCGGCGGAGTCGCCGACCCGGTTGCACTGCTCGTCCAGCAGATCAAGGAAACGCTCGATTCGGGCTCGAACGACACGCAGATTGTAGAGCGTATGCGGCGTCTCGTTTCACAAACGAGCGTTCCGGATGAAGGTACGACGCATCCGTCGCTCGTGGACGACTTCACCACCGCTTGGGTGCACAGCAATGGGAATCTCGATCGCTCGAAGGTGATCCTGGCGGCCGACGATCGGCAAGGATCGCCCGCGAAGCCCCACTCGTCCACACTGTCCAAGCGGGCGAGTACGCTCTCCAACACGTCCGAAGGGACGCAGTCGAACTGTCGCGATCTGGCGTCGGTCGTGTCGCCTCGGCGCCTCGACAAGGGTCTCTCAAAGATACCGGCTCCGGTACGCGCCAACACCGGATTGTACTGACGACGCGGTGCTGCCTAGCCAAAAGAGAACGAACGGCGATGAGCCTATCGTGTTTTTTTTACCTTGACTCTCCTCCCGACGAAGAGCCAGCAAGGAGTCGACCTTTTTTCGGGTCGGTTCCTGAAGATTGCCACTTATAAGCACTGCACATGCAACCAAATAGTGGCGCCTCCACCCGTGAACTCCGTCGTTTCGTGGCAGCTCCATTCCGAGCGCAACCTACCTGCTGAGTATGATCCATCGATTTTCAACCCATCATTTCCCTCCGGAAAAGGGTTTTGAGATTTTAAAGGATCTTTTGTTCATCTTTGACACCCCATTCCCAAAGCGGCATAACTTGCTCCCGGCGGGAAAACTATTTTTTAAGTGACTAACATACAAAACGAAACACACAAACACATTGTGCTCTGATTGTTGAAATCATATCAAAAGAGAAGCTTAAGGGAAAGGCACTGGGAAAGAGAAAAGGCAAACTGAACTGACGGCGCGAGGAAACGTCGAAGCAAACCACTTTTCCTCACGCACTGCTTGCTGGTTAAGGAGCGAGGAATTGTAGGGACGGAATCATCATTCCGGAAGCGTTTACTATTTTCCATTTACATTGCCACTGTACGGCTTCCTTTTTTGCTTCCCGTTGTTACTATGCTATATAGGATTGTTTTGTAGTTTAAAAAATGTGCTATATACAAATTATATACAACACATCAAACATACATTTCTTATCATTGTGTGCTTCCAGCTCGTTCTCTTGCAAACTTTATTCACTCTCTCTTTCTCTCGATAACTCTAAATCAATCTGTAGCTTCATGTTGGGCCGTTTTTAGAGACAAGCCCACGAAGACAGTCTCGTTACGTTTATTATAGCGCACGTGTTGCAGTAAGGATAACAGCATACGATATGATACTGGATTAACTATCAATTATTTACTAATCCCTTTTAGTATGTACATCCTAACGCGATGGAATGGAGCAATACCGAGACGAAATGAGCGTCCGGTTTTCGGATGCAAGCTACTGGGCTGAATGACTGACTACTGCTTTTTTACCGAAGTAGCTTAGGAAAAAAAAAATAACGCAGCATCTAGAGGATTTTAGAACGTAGTAAAGGAACGGAAAATCGAGAACGCAGGTGCTTTTATGCGGCGCATGAGTGAATTGAAGGAAATGGCAAAAACAGTCCCTTCTATTTGAGCAACATGCGACCGGTGTTCGTAGTTTTTCGTTTTGTTTTTAATCCTGCCTAGTGCATTTTTTAAACTGTGCACTCTCCATTATATTCCAAGACCGCTCCAGACGATAGCACAATACGAGCGATGAAACCGAATAGATCTAACCCATGTGTATCCACTTATTACTCAAACAATAATCTCTCCGTGCCCAGCATTTGCAACCCGACCTGGTTGATAATCGAAAAGTACGAATTTGAATGCGTCCATATTTAGCAAACACATTGTAACAGAGCAGTACCACAAAAAACACAAAAGTGAAGCAATTATTATATGACAAGCACGCAATTACCATAGCAGCAAAGTTTAAACATTTTACAACCATCGGAAACAGTTAAGAGATGACTAGAGAGTGGTGGAGAGAAAATGTCGACCAGACAAACGGGAAGAACGGTTTACTATGGATAGAAATAAAGCGGAGCAACTATGTCGAAGGCATGTTCATTTCCCGATAAAGGAAACCAGGCAAAATGGTAAAACATAAATCAAAGAGTGCTGTGCAATAAATACGCACTAGTGTTGAGTTTAGACAACTTAACGTAGCGCCATCAATTGAATGACAATTTACAATTGGAACCAGAAAAGTTACTAACAAAACGCAGTTATTAAGAGAAAATCAAAAACTTCAAAAAAATATATTATGAGAAAAAAACCTAGTACGTACGCATTGTTTCAAGTTTTCATTTTTGCTGTTTTCTACTAACGAAGTATCACGCAATGCAAGATACGATCGAAGGGGAGGAAAACCCCACTATCTGTTTTGTAGGTTAATAAACGTGAATAAAAATAATGCCTACCGAAATCTTGTTGATTTTGATTGTTTTTTAACGTCGTTTGTTTAACGTACACACCTCATTTATTGTTGCCAACTTGGTTACAATTAGTGATCTCTAGTTTGCCATTTCATGATACCGGTTATTTAGTGTTTGTCCCAGCCGTAAGATTTACCGGGAGTTGGCAATTTGGCAGCGGTTCTGTAAAAAAGGGACAATCATTAACATTCTGACAATTCCTAAATGTCCTGCATAGTTACCCCTTTTCGGCAAGCAGCTTCTGTGAGGTCAAATCCACCGGGGGAGCCACTTCCCGGCGAGCATCACGAAGTACGTAGTGGTTTGCAGAAAGTCTATCAAGAGGAAAAGAAAATTAGCTCGATTGGACTCGTTTCCAGGATCACTTCATTGCTTACTTGTGGGCCGGTCCATCAGGTAGATTTGGTGGTGGTTGAGTTCTGGCAGCAATTCCGTCCTCGAAACGAAGGGCATTGTTGTGTTTTCTCTACGAAACCGATAGTGGCGAGTTACATAATGTGAAATCCTGGGAGCTTATTAGACCCTAACCGTGGCACAATTGGGATTACTTACACCGAGCAGGAAATTACGCAGCTCCTGCAGCATTGGCGAAATATCGCGACGTACGATCTTCGACATTTTCAATCGGAAAAGGCTGCGAAGTCAGTCGAATCGAGGATAGTACTGAATTACACAGCTGTCTGGGAGTTTGTTCAAAATATTCAATGTTTTGATTTGGCTGTTGTGACTGACAGTTTCTGTTCGTTCGATTCTCGGTGCGTTTATAATGTACTTTTCAGAGCTTCTCGATTCATAAAAGAAACCCCAACAACCAACCTAATGCTGAGTTTGCAGATGTAAGTTTTAGTAAAAAAAAACACTTATTGAAGAACAAAATATCGGTTATCAATCAATTGATTTAATGTTACGAAATTGACGAATGATACTATTGACTGCTATGAATCTTAACACATGCAAATTCGGTTTAAATTACCTAAGATAACGGTTGAAAACTTCTTAAGATCTTAGTACCCTCGTTTTGTAGCTAAAGTAGTTCAGCCTGAACATGTATTCGACTTTAGTGTGCAGGTCCTGACACAGGGCACTGCAAAAATTAATTTCATGACTACAGGTTAGCCGGACAGGTGGGAGCACTGCTTAATTTCTACGTCTGTCAAATGTTGTTTGGTCAGCAGCAGAACAAGCAGCAGAAAAAGCACCAGCAGCAGAAGCAGTGAAAAGCAGCAGTAGTGGTTGGTCGGTCGGTAGACTGAAGCAGTAGAAGTGAAGGAATTCGCAGTTCGCAAGCGATTTTTGCACCAAAGCGGTGTATTTCCCTTCTTTGGACATCAGAGCTCACTGTCCATCGTGATCGACCGCGTTATTTTCACTCGTCCGCTTCCGTTCAGAACGGGTCTGGTAGCATTTACCAGTGTTCGCGTAGAGCTGTGGAAAAGACCAAACCAGAAGAAAAGTGCATGGGTACGCGACGCTTCGGCGAATAGCATCGTAGGAAATTGGGATTTGGATGCAAGCAGAATTTTCCGAGCGCATCACATTTGTAGATTCGGTGCAGAACAGGAGGATAACTGCAGCGGCAGCAGTCATTAGCGATAATTATCTGTGCTTTCGGCAGAAACACTGTGGCAAAGAGACAAGGCCTCCCAAGGAGGCACACAGGAGGCCCTCCCCGCAGCGCCTATCATTTGTGTCCCCGAGTTCGTCGACTGTCAGCGACGGAATTCTGCCGTCATAGGAGATATTCTAGTTTCATCACGCTAAGCTGCCTTCGATTTCGGAAAAATCGTTGCGTTGACCGCGAGTAAGGAGTTTTCGGCGTCTCTCAGTTTCCCGGGTAATCTACGGAAACATCTTGCTTCTTGGAACCTTCGATTGTCCGTGCGTGCATTTGTGTCTGTTTTATCCAAGGTGAAAATTCAGCTACCCAAGTGTTTTCCACATTCCCTGGTGACTATGTTGTTTCAGTGCTAAGCATAGTTTATATTATCTTTTTCTCAACTCCGCCTAATTTCCATCTAAACGACAACCCTCACAGATAGAAGCTATATCGTTTCGCAAAGGCTGTTTGATAGCCTACTTTTGTTCTTGCCCCCCCGGACAGTCCAAGCCCACGAGTGGAAAACGGCAGTAAATGCATTAGCAACGGCCTGCAGAAACGGAGAAGGCACAGCATTATATTAAAGTACGGTACGGTTGTGAGTGTATCGAGGAAAACTTATCTTTTTTCTTCTCGCGCGATTCGCGTCGTTTCGGCGATTTTCATACGTTTTTCAGCTCAGTGTCGATTTGTTCGTGTTTTGTTTTCCACATCATTAGTACGTTATCAGTGAGCCCCATACACAACGACGGCGACCGAGCGAGGACGACAGGACGACAGGGCAGCCTGCTGGGCTCTGTGTGTGCGAGTGGTTTTCCTGCTGGCGCTTGCTAGTGTGCACCACTAGCCCCGTAGCAGCGTCATCGTCATTTTCGTCGTCCTAGTGCTGCCTGCCTGTGATGGTCAATCCTGCGATAAAGCAATCAGGGTCGTGCGCCGTGTAGCATCGAACGAGGATAACACAAAAAACAAACCAGCAGTGAGAAAGAAAGAAAGATAGAGGAAAGTGCGAGAGTGTGCGGAGTACCGAAAATAATCGACAAATCTTCCACGGGCAGCCCCAGGAGCACGGAGAGCAGCAGCCTACTATCAGAAGGAAAATGTATAGTAAAATGAATGGATATCCTTCGTCATCCTTTCGATCAAGGTACGGGCGGGCTGCTTTTTGGGCATGATTCAACCAGCATACCAGCGTACTACATGACCTAGAAAAAAAGAACTGATTCCATTAGAGCGCGTTTATGCGTGCGTGTGTGTGTGCGTTTGTAGTGTGCTCGAGTTTATGTGTAAATGCTCTCCTTCTTCAACTTAAGGACCTGTTTTGAAAAACCAATTCTAACCCGTGTCAAAGAAAACATCGACAAAGAAGCAACGGCGACGTACGAATGTCGTGGGGTGTCAGACGAAGGCCAGAAGGAGTGGAGAGTGTTTTTGGGAAGATAAAAAACGGCATGTGCATGCATGCCAGCAGTGGAAAAAAAGGATGCTCATCAGCAACGAACGCGGGAAAGGAGTGACAACATGCGAGGCGACGCGCACACAAATCGATAAAAATGATCCACTTTGAAATAATAATAAAGTCGTCCTCTCGGTGGTGTATAGTAAGAGGACGGCCGACGCTCAATATGCCATCGGAACGTCCCAGGCAGTGGCTCGTGGGGAGCGGGGACCAGTGGAACAAGTGTGCTGCTGCTGTATGCTTTACATCCGTTCTCATCTCCCAGGCCACCCCCTGCCATGAAGTGATGTGTATTTATGTGTGCTACACAGTTATCCTGGCGTCAAGTCCTTGTCACTCTAATCACTGGCCTCTCGCACCCATGCGCACGACACTCTCCACCCACCCGCTCTCCTTTCTGCCCAGGCCGATGTGGAATCACCCAATACTATGGCCACTAGAACGAGAATCGTACTATCGTCCTCGTTGATGTTTTTCTTTTTCGTTTTTATTTTAAGGAGAAATGCATGCACTCAAGCACATGGACACAGAGCATGGACGTACGAATAGCACACCACTCTCATACGCCAAGGATGGACGAATGAAAATTGTCCTTATTATTTCAATTTGCTTCTCCCATTTGCAAATATGTACCATTTAGCAACTCAATACTTACGATATCCTTATGTTCTTGTTTTCTTTATACCTTTTTTTTCTTTCTCTTTCATCGACAATTATACACACACACACACACATC
The DNA here is from genome assembly GCF_943734765.1 of Anopheles ziemanni. Taxonomy (NCBI): domain Eukaryota; kingdom Metazoa; phylum Arthropoda; class Insecta; order Diptera; family Culicidae; genus Anopheles; species Anopheles ziemanni. Next base: position 29,923,509 of record NC_080706.1, on the reverse strand, counting down.
TATATTATGGAATTATGTAGCAGTGGCCGCCTGTGGGGAATGTCACATTCGCTTCCATCCGGAATGGTATGATTTGCCTGTTTATTTCCAATCCTCACTCGCCATGCGCTCGTCCCGCCGCTAACGGTGTGTGCACCGGGGTTTTACTGGTGGCTCTGGTGGGGACAGACCAAGGGAGGACGGTGGTAAAAACTCCTGGCTCGAGAGCATCATCAACGGAGGGGCTCGTAAATCTTTCGAGGATATCGTGAAAATTTTCCACCATGGCTCGCGCGGGACGACACACGTTTGTCCGCCGACAATGCGCGTCCGATAAATATCGGTTTTATACCGTACATCTGCAACCAGAGCGATCCGGGCCACGCGCCGTCACGAGCGTATCACGTCAGCTGGCGACAACCTGTCCAGCGAGGAATGCTGCATTACGGCGGCCGTACCGTGCCATGGTGACGTCGACGACGAGGCGTCCGCGCCCGGGGGACGACACATGACGATGCTTATGCTGCTGCTACTACTCGTGCTGATGCTCCGAGCCAGTGTAGAGCGCACATATTCTTTTGCCTTTCCAAATCTCGTCTAACTCCTTCCGCTGGTTCCTTCGCTTGTGCCGTCTTGTGTTTGGCCAGCAATTGGTAAGGGACCTAAAAAGCACCACCATTAAAGGATTGAGTTGTTAGAAAGACCGATTGAGGCTGAATTTTCCAGTCGATTGGTTGTCGTACGGCTAGCATAGAACGAACATTTTATTTAAATTTACATCTGAAAGTGAAGATAGGGTTCGATTATTCAGTCTAGCCATTTAAACGACAGCATCAGGATAATGTCAGTCGACTATGTCTTTAACAATCTCGAACACCTTGGTGAATACTCAATACTGAATAGAAATTGTTGTACAATGTGTGAAATTTATGGTAAATTAATTTTTAGGTTGTATCATTTGTTGTGATGCAAATTAATTAGAACAAATGTGATGCAAATTATATGATGTGAAGCAAACTCATTTGTTGTGATGCAAATTAATTAGAACTTTTGATTTCTGCGATTTTATTAAAGTTCAGGTGACGAATCAAATACGGTTTAAATGCTAAATTTCGTAAAGTTAGATATTGGACGCTATAATCCTTACAATATGGCCCCCTCATAGATAGAATCAAAGCAAAATAGAGTTCTATGCTAGATGACTTATGACAAGTCTGGTAAACGTTTTTCTTTGTGTCCGTTGTACACGTTGTTTAATTGTCTGTTGTTATCTGAAGAAATATGTTCATGTTTTTCATTTGAGTTTGTTACCCGCACCGAGAGATCACTTTACGAAGAAAATCTATACTTCATTTAAAAAAATCCAAAGCCTGGCGTTACAAATGGCCTAGGAAGTTTTTGCTATCCGTCTCTGCCCACCACCTCCACCAACCGGTCGCGCACCCGTGAACCGGCCACCGTGCGTGTGCGTGCCGTGCCGCGCCGTCAAAAGTTCAAATTGTTCTGAAATGTTCCAGTCAAACTACGCCAACTACCCGCTTCAGGATGCCGACTTTTCGTCCTACTCGCGGCCCCGCATGTACGGCGACATGCCGTCGAGCAGCACGTTCGGCGGTGGGAACCCGTCGACCCCGCACCATCACCACAACCACCACCACCAGCAGCACCAGCATCACAGCCAGCACCACCACCACACGTCCTCGTCCAGCACGAGCTCGCTGACCGGCATGAACTTCGGTCCCGGCTCCTCTGGGCACGCCGGTACCAACCTGATCGTCAACTATCTGCCGCAGGACATGACGGAGCGGGAGATGTACGCGATGTTCTCCGCCATGGGCCCCATCGAGAGCTGCCGACTGATGAGAGATCTAAAGGTATGCAACGGGACGAACTGTGTTGGGTCCTCCACGGTGGTGCCCCGGCGCCACCGTACGATGACTACTTAGTTCTCTTGTTGAAGAGATCCTTTGCCGCAGAATAGGGATGCCGCCGTCAGGGAGCAAAATAATAACCATTTTCCGATTGCTTCTTCTAACGTTGCTTCCCCCCGTGTCGGTTACCTCCCACCTGGTGGTGGTTCCTTTTTCGGATGTGCCGCTCCGAAGGGTCATTATAGTCACATCCGTAGGCGTCCTGCCCCCGAGAGAAGCACCGCTATCGCGGGGCACGACGGTCGAGGCAGCAAAGTCATTAGTATCTCTGCCCGATGTGACTCTGCAGTAATTTAGCATTAGAAAGAACATAATTGCGGCTTACATGTAATGTGGCCCAGCCCCCTCCCCGGTATGTCCTCAACGTTCCCAGTCACCCCCTAACCTCCACCCGGTTTAACGACGATGGAAATGTGGCAAGAAGCCGATTGGGAGATTATATCGATTCTTTCTTATTTGCCTAGAGACACATTTCGTTGCACGTTTCGCTTCACGGCGTCGTTCAGTGCATTGGTTGCTGGTGGGGGTTTATTTTGCTGCTGGCCCGTTTAGTGTGTTACATGACCACATTACGTATGATCGGGTAGTACGCGAAACCTATTTTGCTTACAACTTAATCTATTTTTAAACTTCTCGGAAACCATCCGGTAGCACATTCTTTTGCCCGTTTATTGATGCGCCGAAAAGAATTGATTGGAATGATTCCAATGCTGCAGGTGTACCTAGAACGATTTTTGGGAATCCGAAGGGCATTTTTTGTTTGTGGAAATGGTTGTTTTTAATGGTATACCTGTGAGTATTCGAAGTTGCGTACAACTAGGCCTAGGAAATTACGAAAAGCGATCGATTGATACTCGATGGAGTATCACCAGTTCGAAGCCGTTAGTGTTAAACTAGATATTTTACCCAGCAATCCATAACCTCAAACTGGCTACATCCCGGTGTGTGGTACGGGCCGTGATTGTGCTAGTCTATTGTTTTCTTCTGCTTGTTCTCCTCCTCCTTTTCGTCTCTGTTTTTTCCCCCGTTAACCGTCCCCGGCGACCGACCATTCGGCGTCTGCTTGGGCCCCTAAGCAGACTGGTTACAGCTATGGCTTCGGCTTCGTCAACTATATGACGGAGGACGCGGCACAGCGGGCGATCAAGTGTCTGAACGGCTACCCGGTGCGGAACAAGCGCCTAAAGGTGTCGTACGCTCGACCCCAAAGCGACGACATCAAGGAGACGAACCTTTACATCACCAACCTCCCGCGGACGATCACCGAGGAGCAGCTGGACATTATCTTCGGCAAGTACGGTACCATCGTGCAGAAGAACATCCTGCGGGATAAGCTGACCGGGCAGCCGCGTGGTGTGGCGTTCGTACGGTATGTAATGATATTCTGAACCGGACGATTGGACTTTCTCTACCCACTTCCAGGAAGCATGGGGAATGGTCCTACCAAAACAAAAAAATAACGAACCAGCAAATGATCAACTTGTTTGACGGCATCGTGCTTCTCCGGTTTTCTCTTCTTCAAGGTTTAACAAACGCGAGGAAGCTCAGGAAGCGATATCGGCCCTCAACAACGTAATCCCGCAGGGTGGCACCCAGCCGCTGATAGTGCGCGTCGCGGAGGACCACGGCCGGGCCAAGGCGGCCCTGTACGTACCCTCGTACAACTCTATCGTGCACAACAATAGAGGTAGAGTACGAATGCGCAATACTCCGTACTGAATAATCACCTTCTTCCGCCCTTCCACTACAAAACAAACAACCGTCATAGAGACACACATTAGAAACAATCCTTCATCTCCATCTCCCACCAACCATTTACACCACTACCCTCCGGCCCCTTTTTGTACTACTTCGTCCCCGGAATGGACGAACTGCGATGTTCTTGCTTGCCTTTTTTGTTATGTTGCATCGAGCACAGCCACCATCATCGCATTCCGGAGGTTCTGTGCTGCATAATGTAGAGGATGCCAAAGAATTCGCATCCAAACGTAGAATTGGAATTCGTTTATTTTCATCGCCTTCTTCTTTTTGCAAGATTTATTTAATTTATCTCGAAACAAAAAAAAAGATAAACTAATGATTCTAGCGCCACGATCAGTGTTCTAATGATCTGATCCAAGGGCGATTGTCACATTTTCTTTAGCTTGACGACCGTTTGAAGAAATTTTTCTTCTTTGTATAGCTTATCTTCTTAATACAGAGGGTCTAAATACGAACCCACGATGCTTTTGGTTAAGGTTTAATCAATTTTAGACCCCCCCCCCCCCCCTGCTCTCAAAACATCTAGATCACATAAACATTAGCTATTGGAACCTTGTTCATGCTTGTTTCTGCGATGTTAGAAAATTTATTCAATTTCTGTTGTTACTGTGTCTCTTAAATCCTCTCGGTTTTTCTTTTGTTCGTTATAAAATCCGTTTAAATTGCTGTTTTAGTACTCTTTCAATTTCATTTTCCGACTTATTTATAGTAACGTTTATTGAATTGGAACAAAACCATTGGTTGCAGAAAAAAACCTTTGCATGATAACATAATATAAAATATGACACGTTCTCGAAAAGAAGGGTATCCGCGCAAGTGAAGCGTGGGAAGAGACTGTACCGAAACAGGGGTTTACTGACCATTGGGAGTGAGGCTTATGTATAGAGCAACAGCGTGTTAGTAGATAATGTTTAGCCCCCACGATATTCTCCTTCAAGTCGAGGACTAAATTCGGGCGATAAACCATTTACAACGTACTTGAATGATAATGGCGAACATATCAGGAGTAAGGAAGAGGTCTGAAAGGTTACTGTCATCTGTAGGGTTTTAGGCCATGGATTGTATGTAGAGATCTCTCCCGAAAGCCTGCCGGGATGCAGGGATGGTCAACGAAATTCGTGGAATACTTCTGCACGATTTTCTTTTGCTTTCTGCAATTGAAGGAACATTTGTGGCATCTGTGAGATTTTGTTTTACGTCTTAATTTAGTTTCTTAACCGTTCGTTGGTTCATATGCCCGTGCTTTCCTTAAAACTGTTGACTACATTAGAGGACTACTACATGGGAAACTTCGTTTCATCCCTAGTGAAATGACAAACAAAATGATATAGAGGTACATCTACTGTATGTATAGTTTAACTGTGCGTAGAGGATCGATATCTAAAAAGCAAATTTAAAAAAAAATGTAAAATATGTGTGTGTTTTATTTTTTAGTTTTTTTTTTGTTATAGGAAGAATCATATAATTATATAATAAAATAATATTACAATTAAATAATGTCGTGGGCACGTGCAGTATGTATCGGCAGGATCTACCTTTATTAGGAAAAAATCGTATAGGCAGATCCTTCCTGAAGATGCTGTACTGCTATCGGTATTGTTAACAAATTGATATGTTTATGGTTTTTTTTCATCATTATACGTTATTTTTATATGAATCACTTCTTATGACTTTGTTTTTAAGGAAACCATTGATATCTTACTAAAAATTATCTGATTTAATTTCGACTAGTCTAATACAAATGTAGCATATCTTTCAATTTTTGTGTTATTCCCAAAGCGTCAGCATATGTTCTACGATATATAACATATGTTCTATGATTCTTTATCCTCGATGATTTTATACATAGTAAACAAGCAGTTATATTTCGTGGATAAGTGATTCCCGTTAGGGCATTAGTGTTTTCATCGTTTATTTTTGGATCTAATTGACGTATGCAATGTGCAATCGATTTGAAACATGATAGTATCGGCTAAGCCACCGCAAACAATCGGTGGCGCATTACATTCGCACCATAGTTTGACTCTAGAAATTGAATTTAATATCAGACAGATGGAATTAGAGCAATAAATGGTCATCAGAAGGCTCCAAGTAGAGCTGTAACATATCGCACAGCGTAGTTAGTAGCATTAGAAAAGGCGTTTAATAAAACCCGTTAGCTGTGGAGCTGAAATGAACGAAAATAGCGTCATTAATTTAGAAAACACTGAGATATTTTTTTTTATAGGACAACGGGGTATGTATAATGATGGAGGAGATGTGATTTGTGTTTTTTTTTCTTTAGATACAAGATGTAGAGGTGTTACCAGATAGAAAACCAGATGTGCGTGTGAGACACGTGCTTTTTGCGCTCGGGAAACTGCAGGATTACCCTGCCCCATTCGATCTGCGCTAACCTTAATCGACCAGCACAGGATTAAACTTTGTAATTTCTCTTTATTTTATAAACACACACATACACCAATCGATGTACTGCTTATGTGCGTAGCGTTGTAGTGCAGCTTGAGTGAATAGATGTTATGTTTGATGTTATTGCTTTTCGCGCCAACCCTACGACTCTCCTTCGAATAGCACCATTCACGAAGATAGTTTTCAAAACCGTTCATTAGCCCATCCGAGTTGGCCACTGCATCGACACACTGCTTTCGCTATGCCGCCGTGTAGAAATGCTACGTAGAGCAAAAGTGTCGTAGATGAAAAATATTTTTTTCTTTGCCCCCGCAAGCTTTGGTGTAATCTATAGAAATACACCAATCGTCTATTTGCAGCGAAGTTTTACGTTCCTCTAGTCCTACAAGTCCTGTTTGCGGAGGTGATCATAACAATTTCTTAGTTGTTTATGTGTTCCAGCACGCTGCATTTGTTGTTGTTCCTACCCGACGTTGTTGAAGCGTGTACGGGAAGGAGGGCTGTGTATGTTCATATATCCATCCTGCTAATGCTTCAGTCATGTTCGTCCCATGTAGTACACCACCATGGCGAACAGTCGTACCATTTACTACCGTCAGCTCCGTAAAACTACACAAACTATTTTCGGGATGCTTCTAGAGTATCCTTTGGAGAAACTTGCATATCTGTCTACATTACTATTCATCAAACATCTTCCAGAGAGTGGAGATTTCTGGGTACCCAACAACGGACCTATTGCCTGAATTGGTTCAGCAGGACACATTTGATAACGTGAAATTTTGCATTGTTTTTCTTCTCTTTCTCCCTCTCTTTCTCTTTTTCTCTCTATTTACAATCGTTGGTCGTTTTTCGTTTCCATTCGCCGAAACATTGTATTCTTGTTGGGCGGCTCCATCTGCTTCTTCTCCACACGCCAACTTCCACACCAACCACAGCCGATGGATTGGACTTTAGCAACAGGAACAAGATTGATTCGTATCCTTACTGATATTTAAGGTACTATTAGATAGTAACTAGGATAGCTCGGCCACTAGTGTGGCCTGTGTTTGCGTGTTTGTGTGCGTGTGTGATCGCGATCGCCTGAAAACAGGGCACCTGCCAAAGCTAAAATACAGCGTAGACGACTGGCCGATGCACGCGGTATCATCGCAGAGCAGAAGGAAATCAAGGGAATTTGTTCCTCCGGTACCAAAGTAACAAATTAAGTCGTCGAATCATGCGGGGTCGGTACGGCAAACGTTGGGCGGGCGAACGCAACTATAACACTGTGAGATTATCATATAAGACTTTTTATACAACTTCAAGCATAGGCAAAAGCGAAAACTCACTATTATTAACTGCAGAGACTGTGGGAGCATCGTCGTGAGGTGTGTAAATTTGAGTGAAAACTGTTGAGCTAAACCTGAAACCAAAAACAAAAAAAAAGATTACAACAACGGAAACTATCTTCCGTACCATTAAGCTGTTTGGCAGGTGGATCAGGAGAAGCATTTATATCAGCGGTAGTATATGAGCTAGAACCATGAACGCCGTAATGCGTAATGCTCAGACACCAGAAAATAGGTCTTCCCATGGGATTGGAATTCAGCAACGATTAGAGAATAGGTTAGGGTCCAGGTTGAAGAACTGATAAATTTGAAGAAATATTTAAAAGGCTACCATGACACTTCTCTGTACCAATGACCAACGTCAGCTAGAGGATTTCTTTAACCGTGATGGGCCGTGCAGTGACCACTACTAGAACTACCGTGCATCTGCTAGGCGCTGCTATCAGTGACCTCCAACAACTTTCCAATGGTTTCTTTATAGCACCTAGATACACACATGAAGTGGACACTCTAATGGCCAACTATAACTTTACTAGGGATCTGTACATGTAGCCTACCCTGCATGACTCCCAAAAACGTATAATTCTCCCGAATTCTTCCATCAGTGTAGTGTTTATAACCGCTATCTAAAGTTCCCCTGTGTGGGCCTACTTTGATGCAATGACGCTGACGTTTAACAAAAAATTTTAAACTCAATAATTTGCGCTAAAAGATGTTGTTTACTATTTCAGAACTACCGTTCGTAAAAACTGGGTCTAGTTCAGAATTCAGCTTTCTAGACAAATTCGAAATCGTAAGAAGAGTTGAAACATTTGTGAAATAGTCTATTTATTTGAATGAAATTATAGTTGAGCAAGCAAAGACGATTTCAACAATATAAGGACTGCAAAAAGTCGATGCGTAAGAAAACAAAAAATCCGTTCCGTTTGTTTAAATACAACTTTGAGTGATTTAATTATCTTCAATTTTAGTGCTGTGGTATCGTTTGAATGTTTTACATTAAAATTATGTTTTGCTTTATACGATTAAAAAATCTCATCATAGTAAACCTACCTTCTGGCTCTTTTATATCCCGATTCCTCATTTTCGGTCCCTTTTCCTTACCTCCGTCATCGGTATGCACGAACTCGACGACATTTCACTAACCGAAATAATGATCTTTCTTCTCGTTCTTCTTCTTCTTCTTACCATCCATGATCACCCATCCGAATCCCCCCATCGCAATCCAACCCCATATGCTTTCACCCGTGTACTATACGCTTCTTTGCCACCCACCTTTCAGCCCTTCCACGCCAGAACTCGATGAAGTACAATGATCGGTCGAGTGGCCTGCTGCGATCGCACCATTCGTTAATATTTTACTAACCTGAGCAATTTCTAGGATAATCTGAGCAAACGAGGCTTTCCTTCGTTGTCCCTCGGCCGAAGGAAATTCATTGCGCGTGAATTGAGGAGACACCAGCAATCGAGAGGACAGACATACAAGGGGGAACTAAAGGCTCGATCATTGTTTTAATGTTTGGCGTATTTTAGGGGTCAGCAGCTGTGCGCGTATGTTTCTTAATGTGTTACAATGATCGAACGTGACTCGCGCAACGGAGATCGATGCGAAACAAACGAAACCAAACTCTACGCATTCGACGGCGGTAGAACTACAGGTTGTAATTGAGTAAAGAGAATGAACAAACTCCGAAACACGAGAAATGTTTGAAATCAATAGTTCTATTCTTTCTCCAAACTCACACGAATAAAACAAAAGCATAAAACGACAAATTAACGAGCGACTTGCAAAGTGAAATGTTGTGGTGATCGGCAATAAATATAGTTGTGAGACTAGGATAACATCGATTCAAAAAACAGAAACAAAAACAAAAAGGTAGTGAAAAATAGTTACACAATCCAGTAGAGATGTGATGAAAACAAATTTTATACAAGCCCGGTGTTCAAGCAAGATAGGGTGGTGGGGTGTTGCGACCCCACGATAATTGTTCCTGTGTTGCCGATAAAGCTTCTCATTGCGCTGTTTTAATGCTAAAAAATTTGTTATACTTTTATGTTTCTCTTGATTGTTCACTTAAAATGCTCTGTCGAGGTTTGTAACTGAGGTAACTGAGACTAGAACTCGTTTTTCATTTATGTCATAGAAACAAATCAAACATCTTCTACATATTAACACTATACTCGACTCATACGAACAAAACAGGGTTTTACAAAATCATACTAGCAACACAAAAAAAACATAACTGAAAGATCACCTTAACTTACCAATTGATTAAGAACTGTTTTTACGATGCTTATGTTTTCAAACTAATTTTTAAATGTACTAAAAGGTTATGGTAACTCGCTAAGTGATGATAATTGTTTAATGTAACAGAATTCGTAGTAGAATATTTGTGCATAGTTAAACGGCCATTTTGGGCAATATATAATATTATTTTTCATTGTGTTGTTTGCTTCAAACAAGCACTTCTTTTTTTTACAATATTTGCCCTTCATCGGCAAACTACATGGTTGCAGGAGGCAAAAGTCTGCCAATTTCATTCCAGCTGCGATTCATAGCCATACATCTTCTACTAGAAGTATATAATAATAGTAGTTGCAAAACAAACAAAACTGGACAGAACAAAAAATCTTACCGCGACAGGTGTGTAGAGGAATTTATCTCAAGCCTAATGATATAAACCGATCAGTAAATTTAATTAAATCTCAACCTTACGGATCAACTATTTTGGAGTTCTATCTAAAACGCGTGCAGGTGGTAGCAGACCGAAGCACCATACCGAAAAAAAATATATACATATATTGACATGAAAAGGGTTTAAAGATATATAGATTATATACAACCAGAACAGAACAGGTGCAAGATCCCATTCCACTTTAAATACTTTAACTTTATCGAACAAAAATCGTAAACGGCATTAGGCCGTCGCTTCTCTTCCTTCTTTGATATTCTCTCTTAGGCAGTGTGTCTCTTTGCAATGCAATTGCGTTTGTAAAATTCCCTTACCAAATTAACAAGAAAAAAAAACTAATACATAAAATAAAACTATACGAAAAAACAAACAGCATAACTAGTGTAGTAGTGGAAACCACAGTAAAACGTGATATAGTTAAGAGAAAGCGGTAGGAGCGAGGAAACCGAGTGCGAACCTTAATTAAACCGATCATTTGCAGTGCATATAGATGTAGCAGAAGTAGCTACGGACGGATTCACTAGAATTGAAATGTGTACATTTCGTAGGCCTCTGATATTAGATTATTATTCGGCGACATTCGTCCTTATCGGTGCTCGCAGCCACTTCATTCTAGGGGCACCGAGGTGCGCCTAGCTGATCCTCGATACAATCCTTCTCTATGCATACCTCATTAGGATGGCGAAAGATAACCCCTCACAACAGGGCGGTGGGTGTATAAAATAGAGAATTGCATTGCATGGCAAAACCCAGAGAGCATACACAAAACGAAACAAACTCACAAATTAATAAATCAAACTCTTCCTCGAATTACGAAATAGATGCAGATTTCAATCAAACAGTTCGATGTTCTTCAGGTGCTAAGCTAAACAAACATACAAACAAACAAATAAACATGAAAAGTAATCGCGATCAGAATATGTATGCGGGTGTGATCTTGAAATTTATTTCAACAAATAAAGCTTCCGACATGCTTCCCGTTTAGTTTACGGTTCGGTTGAAGAAAGATGCTTGCTTAAACACAACGACGTTCAGCTTGTGCGCTTTTTCCATCCATTGTTATGCTTTTTCCTCCCGCTGTAGGGAGAGGAAGTCGGTGAGTGTTTTTTTGTTAGCTTTGCATACAGATTACAAGTATCTTGGATTAGTAGAAACTTGTCAAAAAACCAGTACTCCACTTACTGCAGGTTGGAATAAAACCACACGTACACAAAATACAAGGAACGAAAACTAACAAAAGTCTGTATAATAAGATTGCAAAAAAATTGGAAACGTAGGAAAAAAATACTGAACTCATGTGTTACGCATATTCTTGAAGCTGTTCAACAAAAAAAAAAAAAAGACAAGTGAAAGCAAAAGAAACGAACAAAGAATTGTGTAAAAAAATCGTTTAATAATGAAAACTGAACATTGTTGAAATGTTAAGGCACAAGCAAATTATGAGGTACGAAGTGGAAAGCATAAAAAAGAACATTTACGTGTCTTATATATTGAACCAATGGCATATATACATATATATATACACACACATATATACATTCGATTTGTTCTCTTACTCTATGAAAATGAACGTTTAGAACGGAAACAAAGCTACCGAACAGGAAAAACAGTTGCAAGTCCGCGGAAAGCAATAGAAGTTGGTGTGCTCGATGGGCGTGTATGCTTGCCGGGTATGAGCGTATGTGTGAAGTACTTAAACACCTTTTCCCCTTAGTGATCTCTTAGTGTAAGGTAGTTTGGTTATGGACATTTCTGTTTTCATTGAAGAGAAAAAAAGAACCGTTTCAGTACACTAGTACATCAATACTCGAAAGAGAAAATCCTTACAAGTATCCGTTTCACTAAACACTTGAAATGACGGCCACGTGCGGTGGGTAAATCAAATTAATTTGTCAATTAAAGTTATTGAGTAAAACCAACCATCAACCAGCAAGTTTGACTGAATGGAGCAACGAGAAAGGAAGTGAAAAGTCGGACACAATGAAGGGATTGATTTAAAAACCATTCTTCGGCGCCTGTTAGGGGAAGCAAGTGTAAAGAATTCAAAAGCAAACCCACAAAATACGACGGGGACGCCGATAAAAGGAAATACAGAGTGATAGAAAGGATACAAAAATAGGTCTGGATTTCAAAGTGTTATTTGATTTGAAAACAAACCCGCTACGAAACGCTTGAAAAAATGAAACTTATAACACTTTCACCTACGTTAAGGATGTTTGCAATCAGTGCTTTCGTTTTTGATTACTTGCTAAAATTAGTGACGGATTTGTTTTTTTTTTATGATACTTAGTGTCAGCAAATGTTGGTGAAACCGTTTGGTGAAATAGTTTGCTAGAATATAGTTGTGGTTAATTTAATCAAATGAGATATTTTACATGTAAACTACAGCATAATTAGCACGTAAAAATATATAATTCAACTGTTGTTTGCCGTTGTTTAGGTTGAGTATAAAAATGGCTACAAACACCGCAGGAGTTTGCGTTAGGATTTTCTTTTCTATTCACTTATTTAGGTGCATGTGAGCGTGTCTGTATATGCGTTTAAATGGTTTACTTCCGTCATTTCGTTCTGATGAAAAATCCAGGCAGAAAAAAAGGAAACCCAAAATCGTCTTGAGCCAGCAAAAATGGAATGTTGAAAAGAAGAATGTTGAAATCTAGTTATTAGCTGTGATTTTTTGGTTGTGTCAACCAAAGCAACGTGTTGTACGCAAGCACTACTGACGAAGAACCGAGCAACCAAACGGCCATGGGCCAGTCGTGCACGGTGTGCAGAATTTACAACCATACATTTAATATAAACAGTCAACTACAAGACGCGTAACGTAGAGACACACCTTCGAACTTAACCGACAAAAAACGGAGCAAAACTGCGAGAAAAAAAACTTCTAAGATTAGCGAAAGTGTAGTAGATGCAATGGGAAGAAAAGGTGAATAATGTCGAATAAATTGTAGTATAATGAATTAAAAAATTATTGAAGTGAAAAGCATTGATACACATCGTGTACCGTTAAAGTTGAAGTCCGCTAGAACCTGGTGGTGCGTTGTAAACTAATGATGATAGAACATCGGCGAGATGAGAGATCGTTCATAATTCGGATGCTACAATAAGGAAGAAAAGTTGGCAGAGGAAAACAAAACCCCCTTTCTAGCCTTCGACACTGGCTGGAGAAAATTCGGACTCAAGAAGAGGAACGATGCAGTAACATGGTGTATGATCGCGAGTGCACGTTTATTTGCATGTGTGTGTGTGTGTATGAATGAAGTGTGTGTGCGTGTATGTGGGCCTGGCGTGTACGTTGGAATGTTTCAACATGTAAACACTACTGCTAAAAGAACAAAGGAAAACAAACATAAAATCCAAACTTAAGAAAAAAAAACCCTATTTAAACAATTATAAGCGATTTTCCCTTGTGAGCAAAACAAACAAATAAAAGTTTTCATTGTGCTGTTTATACGGGCCTGGAAGTGAAAAGCGCCAATCCGGTCGATCACTTCCATCACTTGCGGCCGCGGCTCTCCGCAGCCGATAGTTTTCTTCCCCATTGATTTTTGAAACGCAGAATTTCAAAGTGGAAAGTATTTATAATTCTAAGTTATTTAAGAATAAACCAACAAGAAACGGAATTACATGCAAACGGACGGAATTTGCGTAGACGAAAAAAAAACACACACACACATACAACAGTTCACTCCCTCAAACCGACCGACACCAGACGAAACGGAAGCGACACTGTAATTCGATTCGAATATTCAAAATGAACGAATGGAAAATGTTAGAAAACTGAGTTGAAGTAAAGTTTTAAGACGGAGAAAATATATAAAAGGAACTACAGAAGATATACAACACTAGACAACACGAAACGACAAACGACACCGACGAGAAAGGACGAATTACAATAAAAACCAGACCGACATAGCACGGGACACGAGGGTGAAGCAAAAAAAAAACTGAGTAACAATAGTTGGTGACAGGTGTGAAAAACGTACCCATTACACGCGTACGCGTACACCCATAGAACAGACGTTTAGATACATTATATTATTATACATATATACATATATTATATATATTTGAAATGGTAAATTTTCCAAAGTTTAGATATGTTTGATCTATGTAAAGCATTATTAAAGACAAAAACAAATAAAACAAAAAACAAAAATCCAAGTAAATGACTCAAAACCGAAATGTGTTGCATCTTCTTCATTCTGTTGTTTTTGGTATTCACCCGTGGCGTTGTCTACTGTATAGTGAAAGAATCTTTCGAGCTTAACGATATGAGTTGATATTACACCCTTTCAGAAGTTGTTCCATGTGGCAGGAGTATTTTAAAAGATTGTTCTAGAATGTTTTTTCTTTCCTCCGCATCCAATGCAACACGATTTGTTGGATCATTTTAGCTACAATTGCTTAAGAAACCCGTCTTGATAAACATCGATGGAAAAACACCTTGCTATGGCACTAAACGCATCAACCGCACCCGTTAGCTCCGTCTACAGCTCGTCTCGATCACTATAGCCAACTGTTTCCTTCCGGTATAACTCGTTGACGGCATCGACAGGGGCATCCTGCAAGGAAGGTCGATCACAACAACAAAACGAATAGGATCAAATATAAGCCAAATCCAAAAGTAAATCGAAAAAAAAATACCTCTCCTGAGCTCACATCCGTCGCCGTCGGGTCGGCACTGTCCAAGGATGGCCCGGTGTTCGGCTCCACTTCATCCTCGTACTCATCGTTGGTGTCTTCTCCCAACATACCCTCATCCGAGTCGCCCCCTTCCAGCTGATCGAATTCGTGCTTTACGAACTGGACCAGCTTTTCCTCGTACACCATTCGGTCGTTGTACTCGACCGCTTCCTGAAATGAGGATCGATATAAAAATAACATTGGATGCCAAAAGGCCAGAGGATGTACTGACCCGACGCGGTTTGAAGAAGTTGGCCGTCACGCTACCCTTCGCTTCGGCCTCGATCGTCTTGAGCGACTCCGGCATATCGATATCGTCCGGTTGGAACAGAAGGTAGCTCATCCCGGCTCGGTAGGACTGTTCATACTTTTTTACTTTACTCAGACGAAGAGGATAAAGCAAAGGTACAAGTTAGTTAGAGAACAGGTGACTACACTACTGACCGACGGCCTTACCCTGGTAGTAAGCATTCTGCAGGTACCGGAAGTGCCGAGGAAACAGATTTTCGTAGTACTTGCCACGCACCATGCCCATATTCGAGGTGCAGTTACGCTTGCAGTAGAGCGAGTTGGTGAAGTGATCTGCGAAGAAAAAGATTTTGGTGTAAACAATGTGACTTTGAAGCTGTGTCCTCTGTCGATACCGTACTTCCAATGGCGGTGATAAAGTCGGGCAGAAATCCGTGATCGAACTCCCCGTCGCAGAACGCCCGACACTGGTTCTCGTCGAAGATGAACTGCATCACCGACGCCTCCAGCTGCTCGATCGCCTGATCCCAGTTCTGCTCCTGCTCGTCGACGATCCCTCCGATCAGTAGATCGACAAATTTCTAGTGTATAAACAAACGGACCTTGGTTACTCGTTCGCACACGGCGCAAACGTCCCGGGTTCGTCGTACCTTCTCTTCCAGATCCCGTATCTCGTCTCGATCGATGCCTGGCTTCTCGATCGCTTCCTCGAAGCTCTTCTTCATGACCGTATCTTCCGGGTGGCGCACCAGGTAGGTGAAGGCAGCCGACGCAGCCAGGGTAATCTGATTCGTCTAAAAACGGGTGTGAGATGTGAGTCGTCGGCATGAAGGTTGTCCCAGGTCCCACACCCCACGATCATACCTTCGTGTAGCACGCGTACAGGTAAGGATACGCTTTCTGCTCCTGGAAAATCGTCATGTAGTGCCCATCGAAGTCCTCGCTGAACGGCAGATACCGGTAGATGGCGTACTTGCGGGCACACTTCGACAGGCACAGCGTACGCCGCAGGATCAGCTCGTAGTGCTGCAGGTTGTCCACGTTGCTGGGGTGCAGGAAGTCGCCCCGGTTGCGCACGTCCCGCGCCGCATACTCACATTCCAGCCGACAGTTGGCCACCGACTCGTAGTACGTCCGCCCCGGTGGCAAAATCAGCATACTTTCTCATTCTGTTCAATTGACAATTGATTCCGCCAGAATGAGAAAGCATGCTGATTTTGCCACCGGGGCGGTAGCCCTCTAGCGCTCGCTCCAGGAAGTACACGCAGTCCTCCCACTCGTTCCCGAGGTACGCCTGTACGCCCGCCTCGTACTGATCGATGAAGCTGCTACCATCATGCGTAGGATCACCCGAATCCTCCTCACGATCCGACACTCCGTCCCCCACGGAAGACGAAGGCGAAGGTGATGCTCCGTCCGGAAGGGAGGAATCGATCGTAACCCAGCAGCACAGAAGCACCAACCCAAACAGGACGGAAGCTCTGCGATTGCGCACCATCGTATCGTTGTAGCCTTTCGGGTTACGTTCCACGTCACGGACGATCAACAGTAAGCTCCGATGGCGTATCTTAACCCGGCGTACGGCTCAGAAGTTACTTTCAGAAGAAGTTCTGTGTTTTCTTTTTTGCTGTACGCCTCCGGCTGCAACTAAACACAAATAGAAACACTTTGCACCGCGAATTCGTTCGAGTTCGCACCGGATACAGCTGCAAACACTTGCACCGTTCGAAAATGCTGTTTCCAGCGGCCTGAAGACGGAACGCATCAGACCCCACGTTTGTCTAAACAGAAGGAAAGATAAAGCGAAAGATCAAGTAGCAAGAGTGAGAGAGAGAGAGAGAGCACTGTGGCTGTGTCTTCGCTGAACGATCGTGTAACATGATTCTCGGATTTATGCTCGCTCACCAACACATTCAAACGCCCCTGCGGGTGAAAGCCATCGATAAGAATAATGTCGCGAGCCGGTGGGTAGAAGAATAAAATCTGTGGCGAATAGAACGACACACGCTGGAGTATTTGCCTCTTTCAACCCGTTCCCTTATGCTTTCACAGCTGCACCGAGTTTCGATGCAAGGCAGAAAATTTTTTCGAAATTTTTTCTCCCTGTTCTAAGAATAATCCCTTTAGTCACGGGAGAATAAAGCGACGGATTTGTGCCAATCCCAGCAGCAAAAACAACTGTTGCTTCCTGCACATGTTCGCCAGCGCAAGGGTTTCCACGATGCACGCGTTCGCCTTCATGTGGCCGAATGGTGAATAATATTTCCACGAAACATCCTGTTTGACGGAGAATCCAACATAAAAGAATTGCAATCTGACGGAAGTTTTTGTTATCGCAATTTCAACTCTGCGGGTGGGAAATAGTTTTCTATTACCTGGTTATGTTTTGTTTAGAGCGAACGTACGTCAGTCTCTTAGGATGATTTTAGTTTGAGGAAGGAAACCTTTTTCTTCTAACGCGTCATGTTTGATGTGCAAACTGATCGGAACAAAGATAAAAATTTTGCAATGTAGCGAACATTTCCTATCTCAATTTTCGAACTGCAACTCGTTTCGTATTACCAATTCATGTTTTGTCTAAGAGGAAAAGCCATTCAAAGGGATTGATGTTTTTATTGACACTAAAACAATGCAAAATACCATAGAAATGGAATACTATTTCAAGGCCAAAGCGTTATTGGTTAAGGAAAATTGCTCGATTGCTCGAGCTGGAAAAACATAATTCCTAGCGCATCGCATCGTTGTCGGTGGTTGGTAAGAAATACTTCTACAGCGGCACAAAGCCGGTGATATCCCGCCAGTGGTGACAACCCATATACAATTCAGCATAGCACGGCCTGAACACCGTACCAGTGAGTAATAGATTCCTCGTCTCGGCCGATCAGTTCCGCATTTACGATCAGCGAACGTCGCAAAATGGCTGATACTGCAAATTCCAAAAACAAATTTTAAAAATCTCCTAACACGTATCATACTATAGACTCGCGCGAGTTTCGCACGTGCACGAAGAGAGGGATGGCAGGAAAACTCAGTGCGTGGGGTACGCGGGTCAGCATTTGGACATGTTCAACCTACACCAGCATAGAGTTCAGCTGTTTTCGCGTTGCATCGCGGTAGATGCATTTACGACTAGCGGTATTCGTAGGCCAGTCGGTGTAGTTGTGTGCATGTAAAATTCGACCGGTTTGGCTGTGTGGTGTTGCTCGCGAGGAAAACAGTGCGCGTTTATACGACTCGCGGATCGAGGATGCTATTGTCGGGATCTATCAAATGAAAGTGAATTGGGAAGCGGGGAAACACGAGAACGGCATTAGTTGCCCATTATTCGATACTTGTGGTCGGTATAGGTCGAATCGTAGCGTATATCATATGCGTTGAATGAACTCCAACTTTTATTTAAATTGTCTACATTCTATTCCGTGGAGGAATCCTGTGGATCATTCTGTTTTATGGTTTGGCAGCTGAACTATGTCTCCGTTGTCCTGTTTTGATTTGTTATTGGTTTGAGATTAATCATTCTCGATTCCCAGCCGCTTAATCCTATTTTACATCTAGCGATTCTGTTAAGGGAACCTCTTTTCGGATTGGAAAACTAGATCACTTACCCCACGGAGCGATGAAAAAGTCAAACTCAAGTGAAAATCGTTTGTTCCAGCTCGATCCACCTGTCGCTCAAGCCAGCTTGAAAACGATCGTTCGGAACGGTCCGCGGGGTGCGTATGCGTGTCGCGCGGATCTCGTTCCATCTCATCGACGGTACGACGAAACAAATGCTCGCCTCTGCAGAACAGTTTCAGTTTGACCAGCCAGCAGACGAGTTTAGCGGTACGTGCCCTTCGCGCAAAGGTTAGTATCAAGTACGTGCGTCCGTGGCCAAGAGAAGTTTGGTAGAAGCTTCCTGCGTGTCCTGTGTCATTCTCACTGAACGCTTCTTAGAAACTTTGTCCCTTGGCTGGCAACCGGTGGATGAGCGTATATTATTCCCATTTTTTGGCCGAATCTTGCCGAAGAACAGCCATTTTTGCCACACGTTCCGTGATCGTCCAGCAGCCTAAGGCCACGGTGCAAGATTGTGTGTTGACGTCACACACGGGACGGATAATGTGACTGATTTTCAATCGGGCTGACCATTAATGGAAAAGTGTTTGATACATCTTCTTAAAAGAAAAGAAAAACTCTTACCAAACAGGTGGTGTACAAAGAACAAAGAAATGTTTTCTATATTGTCGTGTTTGACCTTTCTTCGTGATGGTGCTTCGATTTTTCGTAGGAAAAGTTGATCTGTTTTGTCCAGTTTTCTAGCACGTCACTTTACGAAACGAACATCTTATACGTTTCTTACCGTTTTCCAGCAGGAGGCGTGTAGTTCAGCAAGCATGCTAAAAATTGACTCATTCGTTTTTTCATGTTTTTCGTCACGTTTCTGTATTTTGCTGTTTTTTTCTATTGCCGATAGTATTTTATTTCCAAAATCCCTACCACGGTGGTCCACCGATTTTTCACCAGTACCAAGGAGAAGTATTACCGCGATGATGAATACGCAATACACTTTCACGGCGTGCATTATTTTGATTCGCTTTGTTCGCGTTCTTATTACCCCCTACCCAGTTCGTCCCGGTGCACTGTCCCGGGCGTGTTAGAAAAGGGACAAATGTGCATGAAAATGTGACACCGGCCCGGAGGGTGGCCGTGCAGTTTTTCTTTCACAAATAATCGTTTGAAACGGCGGTGGCCGCAACTTTTCTTCTCCGCGGATAGCGCGGAGTGTTGTGTCAAGTGTGTGTCGCTGTCGCGGGCCGAACGCAACCACCACACACAGCGCCGTGGCGGCCCGCGAGAGCACACGTAAAGCACGGCGCCCCGTCCGCATGCATTCGACAGTTGTTGGGGCACCTACACAAATGGGCGGCTCGCGGCGACTTTTTTGTACACGTACATACGACCACCATCCGTCGTCTTCGTCGTCGTCTATCAGTTCACAATGTGTCGTGTAATCAACACCATCGAAACATGAAATTTTACGTTCATTAAATTCGGTGCACTTTTCGGTCGCTTTTGTTGGATCATTTAAGATTGGAAGAAAAGTTTAACATCTCAGTAGGCTCACGAGGGCAACTCCTGTTGCATTCCATCGCCTTCACTGTGAGGCCGAGTGTGGACGAAAATCATCCACGAAAAGTAACGTTCATCTTTTCTTGCATTGCTCTATTGTGTCACGAAGTGTGTGTCAAAACTGTGCGTTTTCAAGTCCTGATCCTCCTAGCTCCAAATGATGACGAGAAGCGCACGGACGAATCCTTAACTTAAAATTTTCAAATTTTGTCCAAGAGCTTTTTGAAAGTGTAAATCTCAGCTGAATTTTTTTTTTCCTGCACGCAAAATTCATTCATCTGGTGCAGCAAGGATAGGTAAGGATTGCATATTGGGAGATCTGTATGTGTTTGTGTGTCTGCTTGAGGGAGCAAATGGGAACGCACGGGGGGTCTTTCACGTACCCACATGATGCACAAAATATTGCACACATCGACGTGGGAGAGATGCAAGCAGGGCGAGATGTTGTGCACATTTTGCGAATATCCCATCCAAACGGCGACTTGTTTTTCGCGAGTTTGCCCATTTTGAGTAGGGTTAGTTCGACCGTTTTCGTTCGCGGGTTGGGGGTTCTGTGTGGCAGCAAGCGACGAGGATGCGTGTGATGTTATTGCTCTAACTCTTTCACTCTCACTCTTATTCTCGCTCGCGCAAATCCAAGAACAGCGGCGTCTTCTGGTGGAAATCGCATACAACTGTGCCCCAACATCACCGTCGCCGCCGATATGCTCCAAAGTGTATGATGTTGTGGCTGTGTCATGATTCACACACACACAAACATACACCGGGCGGCGTGCACAGCCCTCTGTCTGTCTCTCTCTCTA
Organism: Anopheles ziemanni; assembly: GCF_943734765.1. Classification (NCBI taxonomy): domain Eukaryota; kingdom Metazoa; phylum Arthropoda; class Insecta; order Diptera; family Culicidae; genus Anopheles; species Anopheles ziemanni. Next base: position 29,902,555 of record NC_080706.1, on the reverse strand, counting down.
TCTCCTCTACAACCGCCCCCCGCTCCGCGAGCGCGGAGTACTTGGATTTGAGCGACCTTGAATGTTATTGCATTCACCAAAAAAGATCTATTAAAGTGGAAGGGCCCCCCGACGCGGAACCTACGAAAGGATGCGAAAACTTTCCCGCAATCTAGTCCATCGGCTGCCCTCCGCGAATTTGATGCGTTCTCAGTCGTAATTTTGCAACGCAACAAACATACATTGCCTGATTGCGATTTTCGACGACAGGAAGAAGGTTAATTTTCGCTAGGTTTTCTTTCCTTTGCGGCCGTGTTTTCTTCACCTCACGGTAGTTTTGGATGGTGTCGGCGGAAAGTACTGTTGGTTAGAATTCCAGGTGGTAATTTGAAGAACAAGATAGCCTTGGGATTTGGCGGAGGATATTCAACACTCAATTCAACATAACGTAGCATAGGACATTTTTTTCTTTGACGCACACAGTTGCACGCATCAGGTGGACGGATGTACCACAATCCAACATGATATGTTTCCGATGTGTTGATACTTCGTCGTGTTAGGCCTGTGCGTGTATGAGTGTGCCAAACAAATTGTACACACAACCAATGGGTGAAGCGAACAGTGACCATTGTTTTGATTTAGTGTTTTTAGTGCAATTTTGTTTTTGACGCACAATTCGCTCGTGAGATTTCTAATTTATTTATTAAATTATAAAGCAACTCTAGAACATAATTCTATCTTATTGCGAGAGATGTTTGTTTACTTTTAATCCTTAAGAGGATGTTGTATTATTAAAATAATAATCGATCAGTTTCGATTAGCTGCGGTAAGAAAAGGATAGTTTTTCCAAAATTTAGAAAAGTTTATCTATTGCCCAATTAATATCAAACTCAAATATGATGTGTAATTGTCGATATGTTTATAGATGGATATACATCTTCTTTTTCTCGGCGTAACGACGTCTTGGTCATGCCTGCCCGTTAAGGGTTTACGAGACTTGTTTCCCTGTTGTACGTGGATAGTCAGTCCTCTCAAGTACAAGGTAGGGTCCGGTCTCGGTTGGGATTCGAACCCACGCCATCGTGGAGGTGGTGAGCCCCGGTGTTCATGGGCCGATTTTCTATACATATTCATACCCAAAAGCCAAATAAAAACTAAAGCAACTGCAGTGTACATATTTATTTTGTGAAACAACTGAGTGTCATGTGGTATCTTGATAATAAAAAAAACTAAGAGAAATAATTTTTAAAAGTTACTGAAGCGTTTGACCATAACTTCAAATTTAATAAAACAAACACTTTTTACACATACACAGGTTTCCTGACTTTGTGTGAAATAAAATGTTTCATTACATCTTTTTCAGCACTTCAAGATGTACAACATGGAAATTCAAACAGAAGCAGCAGAAAAGCGGGAGTCCAGTGTTGGAAACATAAACAATAATTACATGGATTATACTTCCCAAGTTCCCCACGATTGTGATGGCAAATATGCACAGATTCAACCCACGCTCCCAACGGATGTCAATGGAACACAACCTCGAGCACGACCGGCCCAGAAGAAATCGAAAAAATTGAAACGTTACAGGAGACCTATGAATGATTTCCTGATGTTTTGCAAAAAACATAGGAGACGTGTTCGTCAAGTTTATAGTACCAAAGAAAATCGGTAAGTTTGGTTGACCATCATGCCATCATGGGGGCGTTCATGTTACCATGCTCTCTCATTTGCAGATTTATAACGAAAAAGCTCGGACTGTTGTGGAGCCTTCTTACTGATGAACAAAAGCATCCGTACAAGGTATTGTCGGATAATGTGAGTATTATTCTGGAAAACATATGCAGTTGGATTATATGAAGTTGACGAGTTTTTGATGATTAAGAAAAAAGCAGTAGAATTCGCCTTTGATCAGCAGCTTTGATATTTCCAGCATAAGGAAAGATATCTGACGGCGTTCCCGGACTATCAGTGGACGAAAAACCCGAAGGTTGTACCAGAATCTACATCAACAGCTGCCGCAGTACCTACTGGCGAGGACGGTAGCAACACGTCGTCGACGGACGGCGGGAACAGTCCGGAGGAAACTTTGTGCAATGACGAGCGAGTGGCCGCACAGGCTCTACTGGCAATTTCGACAGGGGTAGGATTACCGCCAATGGCCACCTTTAGGTTGGCCGATGTCAATCAAATGGGCAGTCTCAGCACGTTGATTGCAGGCAGTGGCGATCATTCTGTTGGTGCCACTATGAGATCAGGTTAGTTGAAGCCAAGATGTTACAAAAGAATTCAAGCCTCTTGGTACTATAGTTTTTTTTTTGTAGAAGTCCCAGCTAATGGATTGGAACACAACTATTCCGTGTCAAACGACACTGCTGCGACGGTCGAAGAGGAACCGTACAGGAATATGCAGCATTTTCTAGAGAATATGCGACCAAAGCCGAATCAAGCTGCCATGTCGACTTTCAGTGTCCCTCCAGCTATGTCCGTCGGTGCCGTTGAAGCGCAGGCTAATAGCACTCCCTCTGCTGTTTCTGGACGTGCCAATCGTTCATGCAAGGGCAAACGCTACAAGGAGTTCATGGAGCAACAACAGCTTGCCCGACACTCGCATGGCACTGGGGCTTCTTCCAATCAACGCAAACAGGCACAAAAACGGTCAGTCGCCCCCACTGCCACCGTCACTTCCGCGTCAGCAACAGTGCCAGATCTCTCAGCAACGCATGTACCTCCAACGTCCAGCGTCCGCATCGAAGGGGGTGCCACCTCTAGCCGAGTACCGGACGATGAAGCCTTCGCTGCCTTAAACAAGGAACTTAATGCGGAAATCGACCAACTACCGCTCTTCGACATAATGGAAATCCTACTCAAGCAGAATAAGAGGCACAAGAAGCCCTACGGTAAGCATGGTGAGGATCATGCTGGGATGTAAAAGCTCTTATCCCGTTGTTTTTACTCCCATTTCAGCCATATCTTCCAAAGCCGGCAAGAAACGAAAGGTAACATCACCAAAGAGCTGCATCGCGATGCCGCCCCCCGAAACGATCACTTCAGCGAGCATTTCCTCTCCGTCACCACCACCACCACCACCGGTCGTGCATCCTGTAATTGCGTCCTCGTCACCCGTGGAAGTACCCGCACCGCCCGTGACACCGATCTCATCGGCTCCAGCATTGCCGCCAACCGCCCCAACAAAAATTGTCGGTTGCCGGAAGCGAAAGGCGCCAAAGGAATGCATCACACGCTACACCGTCCTCTAAGGGTACGCTTATCTGTGACGATGGTTGGTCAGGATGTGTTGCCTGCGTTGTATTTTTTCACATATATTTGATAGATTTTTTTCTTTTGATACGTACGTAAATAAGCAGAAAGTGCAATTCGTTGTCGAATATGAACTTCCAGAAATGAAGTTCCAAAGACACAGGTAGTTTATGGAACCACCTTTGATTGTCGAAAGGACATTTCACATTTAGATTCTACAAAGATAACACACCGGTCAGAACCGAGAGGCAATCCATTTATATTTTTAATTTCGTTCGTTTTATACATGTTATTATTTGGTTATTATTATTTATCTCTTACCTTTTTACATACATTTTTTTGTATGTGTTACTTACTGATATTTGTTGGACAATGTTCTTTTGTTTTTGTTTGTGGGCGCCGTCGGGGCCTCGTACCAGCTCTCATGCCATAGACGTGAGTTCGTCTCACACAATGTATGGATTTTTCTTCTTTTCTATACCGTAATGTAAGGATCATTTTACGGGTAATCGATGCAACGTTGTGCCGTACAATTTTGCTACAATAACAGTTGGAATGAATTGCTTCCTAGTGCTATAAAACCCTCGAAAACGAACGGACAATTTCTCCTGTTTTTCGACAGGATGTACAGTATAAACCAGGTTCTTTTTTCCTATTATTAAAACTAAGTAAATACTGCACGTTATTTCTAGATGGTTCAGTATCCTATGCTGTAATTTTATTTATCGTTCACAAATTGTAGCACGTATAAGAACCAGACTTAGACCTTTAAGCTTTTTTTTTTTAAAATTACTGTACGCCAAAGTTAACAACAGTCAGCACTCTTTTGCGGGATAAAAGATAATATTCGCAATACTAAAGTTACTCTTACATGAAACGCAAACTGCCTAGTCCAAAAAGTAGAGCAATCTTTTAGATTTGATTGCGCATCACCACTTTTCGACAACTTCTACCATTACGAATCAATTTTTCTCCCGGTAAATTTTCCCATTGTTGGGATATAATTTTATTTGCAATTGAAATCTCACAAACAAACACATTTCAGCGTTTTCAACAGTATGTTCGCGTTTCATGTAGACTCGGTTCCATTAGTCAAACGTGTTATGAGGGTTGGATTTAATCCAAGAAACATAAGGTTAAGTTTGCTCTTCTTGTTAATGTCTCGTGTATGGCGTTATGTTAGGCCTTCCATCAGACGTTTAAAAAACTTACATTATTAAAAAGTGATAACACAGCGAAGGTCTGTAAGAAAATTTATATCTGCAGTTCGGATTCTGCAGGAAAATTTTAAGATAACAAAACGGAAAACCGATAGGACATAAGGATGAACAGAATATAAACCGAAGAAGTCAAGGGATATACATTTATGAGGCAGAATATGTATTTGCCAACCATAACGATTAGCAGTGCGTTGTGAGGTAAATAAATATAATATGTGACACGAGATATTGTGCTCCTACGTTGGGAGTAAAAGGAACAGTTGCAAGAAACGTGCGTGGACCAATTTGAAATGTATTCAATAAATCAAAATCGTCAACACAGCAGCTTAGCGAAGAGGCCTGCAGTACAAATAATTCAGTACTTTTAAAATAAAAATGAAATCGAAAGCCGATGTGTCTGAGGTTGTTTTTTAGATTTAGCTCAATATTATACTAGATGCAACATGCGCTTAGAGATATTGTGGTACTTCAAAATGTAAAATCAAGTAGCCATAGTTAAGAGATTTCAACACTTTATCCAGCCCTGTTAAACAAAGGGCGGTACATTAACTTCTTCAGAAGAGCTACTTTATTATTCGTTTAGGTTTCTATTCCCTTCTATCCCTTTGGTCCCGGGACATTCAATCAACTCGAAATGATGGACGAGCTGCACCCGAGCGTTGTGGATCAATCTTCCCGCTCGTCTCCAACCGCTTCGGCGTCAACATCAACCGAGTCGCTCGGGCCTAAACGATGCATCAGTTACGTCACGATGCAGGTCCTGAATGCGATGCGGCTTAGCGAAACACTGTGCGATGCCTCGATCGTGCTGCCGGAAACTGGCCGCGAATATCGAATACACCGCGTCATTATAGGCTCGTGCAGTGACTATTTTCAGTAAGTGACCAATTCATCCTTTTGTAACATCCAGCCCTCGATGCCTCATTTGCCGTACTTTTTAATTTAAATAAAATCTTTAATTGATTTTTTTATTTCTATTTTAGTATCTTATTTACAACAACAGTGCCGAGTGAGAAATATTTCCTCGAACTACCTGGTATTCCCGGTAGTATTATGGAGGAAATCATCCGTTATGCGTACCTGCGGGAGTGTGCGCTGACCGAGGACACCGTCTTCGACGTTTACGCCGCGTCCGACTTTCTGCTCATAAATAGCCTCACGGAGCGCTGTACCGACTTTATCCTAAGCCGGTTGCGGCTTGATAACTGCGTAACAGTTATGCTCTTCGGAAGGTGTGTGTATTCTTGTAGTACACAATTAGACGATTAGAATCGCAACAGTAACCCTTTATTCAAATTATTTTCAGACAACATGCGTCACCGAAGGTGCAGAAAGCGGCCTGGCAGTTTATGCTGAAACACTTTACCGCACTAGTAGAGAGTGACATGAGCGAACTGTTGCGGCTGGAAGTGGACGACCTAGGCGCTCTGTTGGCGGATGATCTACTGAACGTGCGCGAGGAGGACGTTGTGTGGGAATTTCTGCTACGCTGGATCAATCATGATCCGGGAAAACGTGCTCGGTACATAGGCAGGTTGATGAAAACCGTCCGGTTCGGTTTAATGACCACTGAGGTAGGCACATTTAGCAGGACTTTTTGTTTTGTCACTAAACGGTTTGCGTTTTCATTTTGCAGTACTTTCTTGAGAAAGTAAAAGATAATCAATATGTGCAGGCGAGCGAAGATACGAAGCAGTTAGTCATTGATGCGCTAACGTTCTTATATGATCTTGAAATGATTAGCACAAAGGCAATGAAAGAGGTGAGTAGAAGTAAATTGGAATGCAATTTTCATCGATTTGCACCCACGACGATTTTAATACTTAATTATTTTACACCCCGAGTTTGTAGTAAGTCTGCGATGTAGTGTAGTGTATTCTGTACTAAGCCAGGTTCACTGCTATTATGGAATTAATGATTGTTTCCATTGATTGCAGATGAAAACCCCTGCCATGGCTACTCCTCGTTTGCCGCATGAAGTAATCTTTACCGTCGGAGGCTGGGGCGAAGGCCAATCGCAGTCGATAATCGAGACGTACGACACCCGGGCAGATCGCTGGATAAGGGTACCCCACGAGGATTCGGCCGGTCCGAGGGCATACTACGGTGCGGCGCATATTGGCAGATATCTCTATTTCATTGGCGGCTACGACGGGGTAGAACATTTCAACAGCTGTCGCCGATTCGACATGATCGAGAAAGGCTGGAAGGAGGTGAGTAAGGAAATAGCGTCATTTTCCTTGGCTCCTACCTGATAGCCCCTGTTTTCCGTTTCCATCGGTACAGATAGCACCGATGCACTGTCGACGATGCTACGTCAGTGTGGTAACCCTAGACGGTTTCATCTACGCCATGGGTGGCTATAATGGTGCAAATCGGCACAACTCGGTCGAACGGTATGACCCCCGTACAAACCAGTGGACGATCATCGCACCGATGGGTTCGCAGCGCTCGGATGCCGATGCGTGCACGCTCGATGGCATGATCTACATCACCGGCGGGTTCAACGGGCACGAGTGTCTCAATACGGCCGAAATGTACGATCCACGGACGGACAGCTGGTCACCATTGCCTCCGATGCTACACCGTCGGTCTGGAGTTTCCTGTGCCGCTTTGTGCGGATCAGTGTACGTGGTAGGCGGTTTCAACGGGCTGATCCGGCTTAATAGTTGTGAGCGGTACGAACCTGCGGCACGCCGTTGGATCGCCTGCAAGGAAATGTACCACCAGCGAAGTAACTTCGGCCTGGAGGTCATCGACGATATGCTGTTCGCGATCGGTGGCTATGACGGGGTCAGTGCGATCGCGTTCGTCGAATGTTACGGTCCGGAGGCGAACGAGTGGCTCGAAGCGACAGACCTCAGCATGATGCGATCCGCCTTCCGTGCTGTCACCGTAGGCGATTTACCGAACATCCACGACTACGTACATTCAAACAAGGAGAATCTCATCAACGAAATGAACCAGTACCGACATTTCCTCCGGTCGGCGGAAGGCAGTATCGTTCCAACTTCATCAACCAGCGAGAGCGACAATGAGGTCGACTAAACGATATGATCGGCATGTAAGGAGTGGTGGAATAGTACGGGGCAGTTTATGTTTCAAATTCATTGTAGCTTTATGAAAATCCAAATTGCACTTATGAAAATAAATCAAATCGTAAATATAAGTTTATTTTTAAAACACGTGGGAGCGAATAATAATATGTTATCGAATTCTTGTCTTCATTTTCGAGGTAACGTTCAAATTAAGACCGTTTTTTAAAACATTTTCGAACTAGAGTGATTTTCGAATCACAATTTTGAAGCGCAATTTCCGCGAACACTAGAAACGATGGAACAATCTTTACTTGGGAAAAGTTGTTGGTTTGTAAAACACCTTTCATTTCAGGGGTCTGTTGCTAACATTTATTATTTACAAATTTGCCTTTTCAGCCATTATAATGTATTTCATGTTGTGACCAAGGTTCTTAAAGCTTGTCGGCGCGCTGCTGCTTCGTTCTAGTGGTGGGTACATCGAATCCACAAATCCGAATCTCATTCCATCAAACAGTCGCGAGAAGATGTAAACCAATCAATACCGGTCTGGAAATCGTTTACCCGAATCTGAATTTCCATCAAATCATAACTCGCTTTTTCCGTAATAAAAGCATGCCACACATTTCCGAAGTGACCTTCACCACTGTAAGTAGTTCTGTTAATCTTGAAAATCAACTAACGTATGGAAACGATGTGTTTCGCAGGCATTGAAAATCGGGCACAGTGATTTTTGTATGTAACACTGTCTATTTATTGAAAATCCTTTGTTACGTGACTAATTCGACTCATCTCGTGCCTGGTTCGAATTAAATCGCGACCAAAAAATCAAATCTTATTCGAATCGTATTCAAATGAAATCTGATTAGAATCCCAATCGAATCAAATCTTTAGAACCCGTCAAATGTGATCCAAATCCTTAGAATTCGTCGAATGGGATTCGAATCTAGAGAATCCGTCTAGGGATCGGATCTTCCGAATCCCGATTCTGCCATCACTAGTATCAGCCGCGTCGGCCATTTTCGACTACAAGCATCTAATATAGCAGCCATTTTCGACTATTAGCAGGTAGTGTGAAGACGCGTTACTTTTGACTCCATCGAACCGGGCGGAGAAAATTGCTACAATCCAGCCCATTTGTGGACTTTTCCGGTGTGCAAATGTCGTTCGTAGCGCTCGCTAGATCGACCTGGTGCTAGATGCAGTGTAAGTGGCCAGTTACCGACGCCAACGTTCCATTTTTCAGTGCAGTTGCGGAGCCAGGCCCAGTGGTGTGTCGGCCTGCTAAGCGGTAGCCGCGGTTTTCTTTTCTTTTTTTTCCATCGTACCGCCGCTTGTTCCGCCGTTTTCTGGCGTAGCGCCGATGCCGATTCCGGTGGCGGCGGTAGTGGATCCATCGGTCCTTTCTACGAGTGGTGGTCGGAATGGGGAATGGCGCGTGCATGGTCACCTTGCCAGCAGTTCGTTTGTGGGGGAGCAGAAATAAGAAGTGCGAAATCAAATCGACGGTATCTCCGCATCATCATCTCTGTCCGCTTCCGTCTCGGGTGGCGTTTAAAGGTTGCAGCAATCGGCGTGGCGTGGCGGGTGTATGCGAAAGTAGCAGCGAGGAAAATGAAATAGAAGAAAATATGAGTGATGATGGGGTGACATGAAATTGTCAATCCGTTGTGGCCTTGCAAAAAAAAATAATTTGGAAACACCAAACCAGTGCTGACCGTGTAAGAAGAACAAGCTCTAGTGAAGAATAATTTTTGCTTCCACCTCAAAGCCGGCGCTGGCAAGAAGGTAAAAGCAAAAAGGGAAATGAAACGAAACGAAAAAGAAAAAAAAATGAACCGAACGGTCAACCTACGAACCCGGGAACCACATATTAGGTAAACGCGCGCGCGTTCATTAATGCCCGTGTTGTGCGTGCGTGCGTGCGTGAGTGTGTGTGTACAAGTGTTTGGTGTCGGTGGCTCCGCGAGTGGTACGGGGTGTGAATGTGAAGGTCCCCGAAAGGAGCAAAAGAGAGCCGCCAAGAGTGCCGCGGTGCGGGCATGAAACGAGAAAGCCAGTGGCAAAAAAAAAGAAATTAAATCCAAACCAGCGCCAGCCGCGTTTCAAGAGCATCAAGAAGATGGGAAAGAAAACCCTCACCGCCCGCTTTCAATGCACCTCTCCCTCCCGACCTCCCTAGCTTAGGCAATCCGCGGACGAGTGATTGAGGATTGGGTGAGGAGTGGCGGCAGGCGCGCGGGGTGCTACGATTGAAGAATGATTCGGCCATATTCCGGGTATTCTACCGTTCGCGCAGTCAGTTCGATTGTTCGGCAAGATTGTACTGCCCGACCCCGGGTCTTGGTTTTTGGAAGCATTCGAAAAGTCACCGTAGCAGACGAGCGCGCTCCGCAGTGCGAGACGCCGAACGCGTCACCCCCATGGGCTTTTGGGAAAGGCGACGGAGTAGACGCGAGAGGAAAAAGTGTGACTGTGTGTGTGTGCGTTGCCACACTTACCCTGCCGTTGTACTTGTGCGAATGTACGTGCGTGTGTTTTATGTATGTGACGTGCGCGCGCGCGGGCGTGTGTGCATGTGTGTGCGGGCGCGGTGTGATTCTTAGCGAGAAGAAAGATAGTGAGCGGGTTCGCGGTATTCACTACTGCGCCAAGCTCATATGTCATTTCATCTCATCCGATCGCCGGGCGTGCGTTCCGTTTTAACGGCACCACTTGTTTTTCCTCTTTCTATTGCTGTCCTTCATTCAACTAATTTCCCCCCGCCTCTGCCCCCTTTTTGCATTTCACTTTGGCGCCATCGTGTCCAAACGATCCGCGCCCCGCACTCTCACAACGACTCATTCTCAACAGCCAGCGGTTGGTGAGCGGTTCTGTTTCTCTCTGTGGTTTTTTTTTCTTCATGGCCATTTTTTTGCTTGTTTTTAGACGGACAATTTTTGTTGTTATCGGTCTGTTTTTGGGTTTCGACGAATGGCAAATTTTTCATCAGAAAAAACTATGATAACCACCGTTGAGTTTTGTTTATTTTTATCCTGTCGTTGTAGCTAAAGGCTCTTCGTAGAGGGACAGCGCATACGACGTTAAGATCAATGGCCAGTTCCAGGGAGTGACTTGTGAAAAATGTCAGCTAATCAAAAGGATATTTTACCTAATGTAAAGTAGGCTGGATGATACAGCACAGCATCGAATTTTTCCTTCCTGAACGGATAGACTTTAAATGAACAAATGATGATTTTGACTGTGGAAGAAAGGTAAGGATTTGGGACTCTATTTTGGCTGTCTCAAAGTATTGATGCACAATGTAGAAGTTAGGGCAATGGAAAGCTGTTCCCTGTCGAATCTGAGGCAAATGCATACCGCAAAACAACAGCCTGCTTGGATTGTGTGGTGTAAAAATAATGGAACCCATTGTGCCGCGGTGCAAAGTTGTCAAATGTGTACCTTGTCGTGGTTTGGTTTTCCTCTTTTCAAACCGACTGCTACAAAGGTACATGTGCCGGTAACAATGGCAAAGGGTAGCGACAGACCGTGCGGAAAAGTGGAAAAAGCGAACGTTGCTGGATGCCGTACACCGACGGTGTTGTAACAGACGCTGGTCTCGGGTTGGCCTTCGGTCCAAAACCCGGCCACAGTGACTTCGGTATATTTGCACAAGCGGATTCGTTTCGCTTGCGATAAAACATAATCGGTAGCGGGAACAAGCATGCAAGAAGCACATAACGAATAACGAGTAAAAATCTATTGGGGGTGGTGGTGACACTGGGTGGAAGGTGAGGCAGCCAAGTGCACACATGCATGCATCCGCCCAACGGCATGGCGCGCGGTGCTTCAGAGATTATGCATTCGGTTGGAGTAGGCGCTGCTCACCTTTGCCGTTGTTGTTGTGCTTCACCACGAAAATAATTGGGCGGCATCACGGATGAACTGGAAAAAACAAAGAGCGACATCAACAACATTGTAGCGGCAGCGGGCATTAAATAACGGACGCAAAATGCGAGAAGCGCGCTCGATCGAAGCAGGCTTATGGCGTTCGTTGCTGACGAAATCATTATCGTCTTCGTCGTCGTCGTCGTCGTCGTCGTCGTCGTCTTTGGGTAAGTGTATTAATTTTTGCTCTGATGAATCGCCCACTTAGCAGGCCCAACTCTAAAGAGGAGTCGCCGCCAAACTCACTGACTCACGCGCTCACCGCACGATCTTTTTCTTTCACGATCAAACCGGTACGGCAACAACCGGTTTCACGCGCCGGCTGCGAAGTTTTGCCGCACGATGGGGAAGGGAAAAAAAATGCCGGCCCTCGAGGAGGGCGTCTCGATGTAGTATTTGAATGAACAAAAAAGAAAAGGAAGCATCGTGTGATGGTGGGTTGCCATTTAGGACTTTACATACTAGCTGTCTCGCGAACCATAAAACAGTGGCCGCCTTGGGTTGACAAACAAACGTGCGTGTACAATCGCGCGAAGGGATGAAGAAGAAGATAATGTCCAATGAAGTAGAGCACCGTAAACCTCTAGAGAGGGTTTGAGTGTTTTTCTTCCTCCCAGGTTTTTGAAGGCGGGTAGAAGACGCAGGCACCAAGGCCAACTGTCTGGCCTTTCGCGCCCGATGCAATGTTTTTCAACACGTAACCCGGATCTTGGACTATGCAGACATGAAATACAAAATGTAGCGGATGTTTGTCTAGTGATAAATAAAAAAGGGTTTAATAATAGCTTAAACTAGAACGTGGTTGCTTCGATTGAACGAATCGGAACGAAATCATTCCGATACAAAATCAAAACGTGTAAAGAATGAAAAGTTTTATGAATGACAAAGTACATCCAAAAAGTGGCGATATAAGTTACAACGTGTTTACGAGTGTTTTATTATTGCTTACGGATTCGATTCGATTGTATGATTTATAAAAAAAAACCTTATTTTATCTTTATTAATCATTTTGTTTACAATACGCCTGGAATCTACACCCATGACCTCCGAAGGTAGGTCAGTAGTTTGTATAGCGTCTTTTCCTCGCTGCGTCATGAGTTTTCTGTCCGACTTGGATGTTCACAGCAGTGAATTTATTTGTGCAAATCAAACTCAAAACTATGATGATAAGGAATTATCAATTTTTCGTTTGAGAAATTTACATTCTATTCAATCTTGGTTTCATACAACAAAGTTAAGGTACTCGAATTGAGGATAGTTCTTATAACTTTGAAGGTTTGTTTACCCTGATTTAGTGCGACACGGATTTTTAAAACTTTGTTTGACAGAAGAATGGTTCAATATGGCAATTGAAGTGGCATGGCAAATGAGTCCACCAGTTTTTTTACTGATAAAATAGAAAAAGGGAGGGTAAAGAATTGTAGATTTTCCGTTTTCTTGAAGCTATTTTTTCACAATCGCAGATATCGCTTTATCCGTCAGTAATAATATTTATTTCATAAATTTCCTTAGTAATAATAACGCACACACCATATGCAGCCCCGGGTCAGTGTCTTTAAACTCTTTCTGCCAGGCAGGGGAAGAAATGCTTGAGTAAATTCGAAGCACGTCCAAGGGACACTACATTCATTTTACTGACCGAAGCGCGGCGCGCGTAAGCGTCCCGGTTCTCGAGTCACATGACATCTAAGAGAAGGAAAACGATGGAAGGTAGAAGAAAATAGCGTCGGTCTTTTAGTTTTACTTTCCATTCAGCCAAACCCCCCACCCCTCGCTGCTGTTGGCACCTTCGCGTATGTGTGTTGCGGTTTCTGCGCGGTCTTCGGTTTTCCGTGTTGCTGCTTCCTTCTTGTTTTCACCTTTATGCGTGCGCGCGTTATGGCCGGTTATTTCATTGGTTTTATTTCGGTGTGTCTGTTTTTATTTTACCTTTTCACCCCTCTCCGCTCGGTTCCGTTTTCTTTCCTTCCCCCTCCACCAAGCAAGCCACCATCAAGATGCAGCATAGCGCGCCATCGTAGAGGGCAGTTGTTTTGTTTTTCTCTTCCTTTCGTCGTACAGTTTGCGCTTCACCATTCTATCTGTCGCTTCGTAACCTTCCTTTTTCCACTCTCCCTCATCCCGCTCTACTGACGGCTCACGTTCAGGGCCGTTCCGTTCTTGCACCGCAACTATGGCGTCGGTGTACGCTCGGGTGAGGTGTGGAAGGGAATGGAGAGGGGGGGAGTCCGTTGCGTCGGGGTCAGAGCCATTGGGGTTTTTTTTTTGTACTCCTCTGCTGCTCTTCTCGTCGATTCTCTATATTGTAGGCGATTTATTTTCCCATCCTTCTCGCTTCCCTTACCCACGCCGCTATGCTCTCGTTCATTATTCCTCGTTCCAACCGTTCGCTATTACCGTCGTAACCGCACCCTTCCCCTGGCACGCGATCCGCCTGGAAGCGAAGAGACACATCTCCATATAGCAGACGGAATTCTCGTTTCGCTGCCGGCGGCATGGCGGTCACCAGACCTGAGAGCCGGACGTCTTTGTGGCCTTTCCTCTTCTTTCCCTCGTTCTGTAGAGTGGCTCTCCGCTTTCTTCATACCCTCCCTGCTCCCTGCCTACACTCTCGTACACTGCTTTTTGGACCGTTTTAGCCACGTCATGCTGATACTGGGCCAGTGATGTAGTTTTTGAGGAAGGAAATAATATTTTTCTGAGTTTTGGTTCTACCTGAATGTAAACTGGATTCGTTTTCCAAGCTCTAGAAAAAGCGACAGCTGCGCATAAAAAATTATGCCATGGCAGTCAACGTGTTAGTATTTAATCAAAGTCTATTAACACCTTTTCGTACGGGCGACTCCAAAATTTTACATCATTCTCTTGTCGAATCTTTCATTCCGTTAATTTGCGTGCTATTTCATGCTCTGTTTCAAACCCACTTCTTGTACTTATCTAATGTACTGATTAAACGCGTGAAATTATTTAAATTAAAATATTGCATTAAAAACGCATGGAACCAAAACAGTGTTTGTTTACATCGAACTGACATCACTCCAGGATGGTTTTTAGAATACAATGCTTGTCGTTTGCATTAGAAGAATAATAATAAGTGGAAAAACTTCGAGATAATTTGACATTTCTGGCAATGAAAGTAAGGAAAACACAAAAATGTTTTCCTATCTACGGATGTTTTAAACAAAAACAAATTTTTGGACTACCGCAGGAAACGCTGTTCCGGAAATGTAGAATTCTTCCCGAATATAACAAAAACATCGATTTGATCACTGGCCTCGATGGCTTCTTGGCCTCGTTGCTCGATGTGTGGGCCAGGGGTGCTCCCCACCCGTCCACTTTCCACACCCTCTCCGCGACTTTCCTTTCCACTCTACCTCACCCGCTCTCTCTCTTCGTTCGTTGAATGATCCGCATGTTATGTCGAGATCGGTTGTTTTTTTTATTTATCTCCGTTCCAGAAGCGAAGAAGCAAATCCTTCCACCACCTTCCTCTCCAGCATGTCATGTTGTTTTTGCCCCTCTTCCTCCTCCGGGACTGCCGGCTGCACGGTCACTGCTTTCCCTCCTCTGCTGTGTCTCCCCGTCCGACCATCGTGGTTGGGATTTTATTTTGGATTGATCGCATCCTGGTGCGGCCGCGCGGGAAAGGATGGCCAAGCGAGAAAAAAAAGGCAGCTAGTTGTTGTTGGGCGGAAGACAAGCGCAAAGGGTGTGCTCGATGAGCGCGGCGAGGTCTACGAACGCGCATAATTTTATTCATACGCCACTTTTGCACTCGCCATCGTCGTCGTCGTCGTCTTGGAATGATGGGTTGGCACAAGAGTGTGGGGGCGGAGAAGGAAGAGGCCTACACCATTCCACGAGAACCATTCTCTTCCTCACGGGTGTGTGTGTGTGTTTTCATGTTTGTTTTGGTTTTCTTCTCGAGCTTTTCATTGTCGAGGCTCGTTGTTCTTATGGGCGCTACTTTTCCTCGCATGGGTCTCTCGTTCCGTCACTCCCACCTTCTTTGGTTGGGTATAGGTTTTTTTTTGTCTTTTGTTTTCTCGCTTTTTCCAACTTTCCGCGTGTCCCCGGTACCCTCATCCGCCCTCCTTCCAATAGCGTCCGATGAATATTCGATTAACGTTCGATATGGAGGCCGGCCAGAGCTCGGCTTTCGCTGGTTTGCGCAACGCAGCTTGGGCGGGAATGGCGCGTCCGGTTTTCTCGGGTTGAAGATCATCCCTCTCTCCCCATCCGCGTGCGCCTCTCGTCCTCGGATGCCGCCATTACATTACAGCGAACCGGAAAGTGCGCGCGCGTTCTGATGCCGGGGTTACACACCGATCGTGGTCCGGTGGAGAGGAACCGGTTCGGTTGTAGGTCGCGACGCCGCTTTCAATCGTGGATGTGCAGTGGCAACCTACGATGCCTAGGTTAACATAAATTGGCGCTCTTTTGCGGAATCTCTTGATATTTTTGTAGCCCCGATTACATTTTCGCGGTTCTTTGAGCGTTGCATAATGGGTGAACAAGGTCAATTTGTGGAGAAGAAGCGTCAGCGTGAAGAGATGCTCCTAACATCGAACCTGTGTTGGATGTTCAGCATGCAAATTATCATCCGCGCGTGACGCAAATTCGTCAGGGAGGGAAGGAAGTTGGCCCTACCTTCGAATAGTCCATTCAATGGAAGACGGAGATTTAATCAATCCTTTGCACGATGAATCTTTCACGAGTCTTTTGGACGGATTTAACATCTCGTTAAGACAGTGGATATGACGGATGCACTGTAATCGATTCGAATCGTTACATTTTAAAACAAGTTTTGCGAATTGTAAATTGAGTGGAAACTTATCAAAAATCAGAATTTAATTTAATGGAACAACCTTTATTTATTTCCTAAGTCCATAGCTTTTCTGAAATCAAATGATAAAAGTGCTACGGTGCAAATTTTTTAACTATCTTTTTTTTTTGTAGCGCTACTCAACATAAAAGTCGGAAATCTTGCTCAATTTCTAAGAGAATTGATTAAGACAACATGTGTTAAGCGTGTCTTGATGTTGTTGCAATAAAATGTATGAAGAAAACTCATCCATTTTATTTTAATTCAACTAACACCAACAGAACATGCCTGAGGCATTAACAAATCCGAGCAACTTCAAGTTTGACAGTTTTGCCACAAGTATTAAAACTATTTTTTGCATCAAAAAAGGGTAATTTTTATCATACATTTCTCGTATTAATCATCGTGTAAAAATAGTCGCATTGCGTTTCCATTTTTACTTTAGTAGACGTGTTACTAATTTTGAAATAATGCCCCTGGGGTGGAGAAAAAGTTATTTAGAGTTAAATATTGATGAAATAACATACAACTGACAAAAAAGTATCATTAAACCAAGTTCAGTTCACAACAACAGCTCAACAGTATATCAAATACGCTAACAAAAATTTAAAATCTTCGGTTAAATATCTTTCGATTGTTGACACATTTGTAACATGATGGTATCCTCCCCTAGCAAAACCCGAAAGCGAACGGAAAACGGTTTACATTTTCGTGGTAATTTGAGCGCTGCATAATGGGGCAAACTGGCCACTTTGGGGGAGAAAAGGGAAGCGTCAGCGAGAAGAGATGTCTGCGGTAAAGTATCGGTCGATAATTTCGAATTGCGCATTGATCCCAAAATTGGAGACATGCGCGCCTACATACCAATTTTCCCTCGCTCCGGCTGATGGCCTTTCCCTTGGATGGGAATGTCATCTGGCATGTGGGACAGATTAATGGGGAGGGCGGTAAGGCGGGTGAGAGATAGCCATCATACCTACCGTTTGACGACTGTCGTGCGAATAATTTTCCTATTGGAATTGATTTGCCTGTATCGTGTAATTGGAGTGTCTGTGTGTGTGTGTTTGTGTGTTCCGATGTGGTTCAGGAATAATTAAAATTATTGATCCCATCCCACTGCACGAATTGGAGAATCGAACTCATCCGTCGGATGATGACTGGCGTTCCGCCACCCGACCACCCATTTCCTCCTGGAAGCAGTGTGGGAGTTCCGCTATTGACACACGTACGCACCGCACTCTCTTCCTCCTGCAATCGAATTGCGCAGCGAAACAACGAAATGGAGACGGCGAGGACGACACAAGCGACCAAATTGCCATCATTGCTATTGATTGCGTCCAAATAATCGGTACTGCAGATGGCAGAAGACCGGCCAGTTCCGCGCGGTTGCTTTTGGCCCCCCCACTGTCACCCCCTTTCCATGCCGTCCATGCAGATGCACCATTACGGTCGGCGGACGAGAGGACGAGAGTTCTGTTCGGTGGGTTTATATTTCTCTGCCCATGACAGGCCACCCGTGAAGGAGGAGAAAGTACGTGTGGTGGTGGTGGTGGTTGATGGGCAGTTGGGAGTCCTTGGCGTGGTTTGTGCCTCCCCCTCCTCTCACACTGTGCAACAATAGCACAGACAACCAAGAGAGAGAGAGAGAGAGAAAGGCAGCCGTCGAATTGAATCAATTTTCCACGAAAATCAATTCTCGTTTCATCTCATCCTACCAACTCTGCTGCAATGTTCTGCCCCGAATGGAAATGTGCGTTGCAGGGAAATGTGATTTCAATTTTCCGATAGACAGAGAGGCCGGCCTTCGCTCAATGGGAAAGCCCCCTCGGATTAGAGGAACCAAGTAATGGAACCTGGACTTGTGGACGCTGCTGCGTTTGCGTTCAGGTGTCCTCCGAGTTGTCCTCTTCCCTTCGGGATGAACGCAAATCACGCAACAACCGGAAAGGGGGGAAGGGAATAGGAATGTGTGTGATTTCGGTAACAATTTTCCAAACGGGAACCGAACACTAGCATCCTTTAGAGCGGGATATCGGGATTTTACTGTCTCACTGACGCATTGTAGTATAACCGAGAGCGGACACAATGTATGCAATTTACTTGACAATAAATATGTAACTGCATCTGCTTTTTGAAGGTGATATCACAAAAACGGCCAGTTTTAACTGTAATTCGAATGTTTGCTATTGATAAGGTCTTTTTTTAAAGTTGATTTTCTTAAATTCCAAATTTGATTGATTTGATGATGATTGAGGGATGGTGATTCTTGCTCATTTTACATTATAGAATATTTTCACCCATTCCTAATGTGATGAAAATATTAAAATTATTCCAAATAACTGCTTTAAAATAATGGGGAACTAAATTACGCACGGAGGTAACTGAAAATCGGTTTGCGGAGTTTGCGTTGGCGTGTGGAACTGTTTCAATGTAATACCTGTATTCTACCCTCCTTGCAGCTTTCCATCACACACTTGGCCACACATCAAAGAGACTCACCACCCACACTGAGATACTATCATCGGACGGTGTCCTTAAATCCAAGCCCTCCCCCCTCATCCCTCTCGGGCACCGGAAAGGGAACGAAACACATCGGGATTGGATTTAGTTCCAGTGTGTATCATTGTTGTGAAGCCCTTTCTCTCTCTGTCTCTCTTTCTCTTTTTCAGCTTGAAGCTTGCCACTGGGTGAAACACACACACACACACACAGACACACAGTTAGGGTGTTCGTTGTATTCATATTTCGTGTCCGTGGTTGGATCACAGGTTGCAATTTCGATGGGACAACGTTCGACAGGACGAGCAGAACGAGGCCTATCGTTCGAGTTGGTGGAGGTTGGGCAGCTATCTCCCGGTGTGTCGGTTCAGACAGAAGGCAAACACACACACACACACACACACACACACACACACACACACACACACACACACACACACACACACCGTGGAGACCGGTTCTTCCTGCGGGTGCTGGGTTGGTTGTGGTGCTCTGATGGGAGGATGAGGGAAATAAACCGGTTTGCTGGAGCACCAAAGAAGAAGGACACGGTGGGGTGGAACGTGTTGGGAAGCGGGGTGAATGCCCATGTTGAGTGAGCGAGAGCAAAGATGGATGGGTTAAAGGGTGAAAGGTGTTTTTTTTGTACACGGCAAGGATAAAATAGAAAAGAAGAAAGGACGAGGGATGAAAGGGCAGAACTCGGTGGCAAAAGGGGGAGGAACGTCGGGGTATGTTCACAACCCTTTCTGAAATAAAAATGACCGCCAATGGAAAAGGTACAGCAATTTTTACCTGGATGCTGTGTCGGTTGGTCGTTTTTTTTTTTTGGCCTCCCGAGTTTTCCTCCAGCAACTCTCTCTCTCTTTCTCTCTCACTTCCCCTTCCTCTCTCCTTCCTACCAAGCGTCCCTTGGACTGGAGAGACACGCACGCCGCACATTCTCCGTTTCTCATTCGTTAAAACGGTAAAATAAGCAAAAGTCCCAGGCATGCAGCAGGAATGGGTGCAAGCTTCGTCATCACCATCATCATCATCATGACGGCGAGGACTGGATCTGTTTCTCCATCCATCCTTTTTTTTATTACTATTCCACGAGAACTCTCGGTGGCCTTTCGAGCGTCATCTTGCTCGGTGTCTCCAAGGTGATCCACAAGAAACACAGACTCTGCATTCGAACAGTGATTGCATTCCGGAGGCAAATGGTGAAATGGGATTTTATTCGACTGGAGGGCGCCTCAATCGGGGGTGGATGGGTTCCTGGGCTGCCAGTCAACCGACCCAAGACCCATCACAGCTGCTGCAGCAAAACCTATGACAAATTGTAACTGAAGCGAGTATCTGTCAATGGTAAATTTTGAGTTGACCCTTCCAGGCTAGGTTTGCTTTTTGTGACGACAAAGAGTGTCAATTAAAAGACGATTTGAAAACTGTGCACACTAACATCAAATTCAGTGTTGTTAAATTTGTTCATGAGTTTAGAACCTTGAATCTCTAATCACTTCCTACAATTGATATTGCAGTTGTAATGTTTTACAAGCAAGCTGGAAGAGAGTGGCTCGAAAGAAAGTTAAGTTTATGAAACGAAAAAGTTGAATTATTCGATTTCCAAATTTGCAATGTTGTTTACGATTTTTTTCAGTTAAGCTTCGTGAAAGTCAGCAAACCATATTAGTAAGGAAATACAAATATTTACAGATAACATTTTTGTACGAAAACAAAAAACACAAATGCAAATAAAACAAATAATGCAAGCTTAGTAAATGCAAGGAGAACCCAAAGAAACGACCTATAACAGAAAGATGCCTTGAAGAAAAATACCCAAGAAAAGCTAACGAAGCAGAATTTAATTTAGGTAAAATTTTGATAAAATTTGTATTCATTTTTTCTTCTCAAAATTTAGTCCAGTTAAGGCTCGCTCTCTGCTTATTCGTATTCGTTGTGTAATAATTAAACATTGCACGATAAACGAGAAAAATGTACAAACTTTTCGGTTACTGTTTTGTGTCCTTATTATGTCTTTCATCTGGTTTTATGTCATTTTAGAGGTTAGTACCTTTGAAACCACCATCAATCGGGTTGTATTTCCAATGTGCTCTATTGAAACAGAACCGACTGA
This sequence comes from Anopheles ziemanni, assembly GCF_943734765.1. Lineage (NCBI taxonomy): Eukaryota > Metazoa > Arthropoda > Insecta > Diptera > Culicidae > Anopheles > Anopheles ziemanni. Next base: position 29,881,690 of record NC_080706.1, on the reverse strand, counting down.
TAACAAGCCCGTGTATGTGTGTAGGTTTGTGAGATGGCAAAAACTATGAGTTTCATTGCAGGCCCGAGACAATTGCCTTCAACATCGCATTGGCATTGCGCAACCGATGGATCCCCCTTGTTGGGTACCGTGTGTTTTCTATTTCCTACCTTTCAACCGTCGAGAGCATTAGTTTTCCCGGGCTCCCCGGAGTGGATGCGAGTAAATACGCAGTTAAATACGCCGCCTCCCACCATCGCAGATGGGTGCTGGCGTTCGAAATCTTTAAACAACACACTCCTTGGTGGTGTGGGGGGAAAGTGTCGGGTGGGGCTTCAGAGGAGCCTCTATCTCTCTCCCCCTTTCTCCAATACAATTCTCCGTCATCATCAAGTAAGGCGGGCCGAATGGCTTCGTTGTCGAGGTGCATCGGGAGTGCATTCGTCGTGCAAGGCGTAAGTCCCCCTCCTGCTGCACTCTCTCTCCGTTTCCTTATCGCCCGACGATGATGACAGCGACGGACGGGAAGCTCGTCCCCTTGCTCGCAATAATATATGCTGGTGGTGGCTGGATTTAGCAGGATTTCACGTCACGGCGGCGTGTGTGCAGTGCAATGAAGACGGTTGTTTAACTGCTTCCCGTTATCATGCCCTTCGTCAAATGAGACTGCAGTTTACCGCGAAAGTGCTTTAATACCACCCCGGAATGGTAGCGCTGCGTAATATTTTATTCAAAAGCATTTAAATCCCATCCAACGTACGTCAGCGGGGATTGATGTAGGTGAACGAATTTCATCAAATATCGAACCCTTTTCGTTCCGTTTTTTTTGAAGAAACGGGTCGTTGGAGTATGAGTTACATCCGACCTCGGTGGAAGGAGTGATGAAGCGTACCATGTCCATCCCGAGGAGGATATTTTAAGCTCATCTCGCGGTCTCCCATGTGGATGCTGACGGAAAGGTTAGAATAGAATGGTGGAGGCATCGGAATAAGTCGGTGAGAACTCACTGGGATTTGTTTTCGGTGTCTCTTTTCTTTCCGGCAACCCCTTCAAGCTGGATGTGGGAAGATGCTGAAAATGGAAGGGTTGCGTATATGTTGAGCTTTGTGGGCCGCGAGGGGTGGGGGTGAGGTTGCCAAATGGGAGTGTAAAACATTTCTATGGATACTTACCTGGAAGACGGTGGAGAAATGGGATACGCTTACGTGCCCGTGTATGTGTGCCTGGTGGGCCGACGGAAAAACGATTTATAAATAAATCTGTTTCCCGTGCAAAATGGATACGGTTGCGCTTCGGATCGGCTCCCCGGATGCGAAATGGGGGGGAGTTTCCCGGGCTTCGGATACCGGTAAAATTTAGGGCTATTTATGCTCAGCACCAACACTCCACCACCACCACCACCTCCATTGGGCCACACCGAAAAATCCGCCCGGTGATGACCGACCTACCTGTCCCACTCCGCTTAGGGTGATGTGTTCCATATATGCACCAGTGGGGCAAACGTTAGTTCTGGTACTCGTTTAAAAATGTTTAGTTTCAATTATTTTGTTCGTTTGAATAAATTATCGAAAAATAATTTACTTATTATTTCAATTGGTTATTGAGGGATTTGTTGAAGGTAAAGATACTGAATGTTAATGATGTAAAACAAATGCGGAAACGCTAGCGAGTGTATCACGCCATTAGTTTTTAAAACCAAAATAATGTAGATTAAATAATAATAAAACAAAATGAAGATGGCATATTGAAATACGCGGTATTAAATAGTCAAAAACACGAGCAGAATATTAATTTCAGTATGAATTGTTTTTCAACTAAATGTCATAATAGGCGAAATTTTTTCCATCCCGATTTTATTGGCAGTAAGTATAAACTAAGTAATTTTATTGGGACAAATACAAACGATGTTTCAAAGACAATTTGCCAAATTTTGCTACTACAATGGTTTTGCTTTAAAATTAAAGCTATTAACAATTTCTCATTATTTGTTAAAATTACAATGCTTTAACTTTACTTCAAGCCTTATAGTATTACTATGAACCGTTGTACTAATAAGAAGTTTATTTTAAATTTACTTGTATTTGACATTAAACAAACGCTTTAACTTTGACAGAACGTGAACCGAAATGTTCCTCTCACGTGGTGCATATTGGAATACTTTCCCCTACCACCCATTGGCTGGAAAAGGTTTAACAGCGCGATGGATCGTCTTCACTCGGAATAGCTACATCATTCCCTCGATCCCCCTTTCTCCGTGTCCCCCCTCCCTCCTCTTCCTTTGCCTTCCTATTCGAAAGAGGAAATCAAAACACCATCTTTCCCGCGGATTTGGTGCAACTCCTCTTACCTACCCCTCTTCAACACACCGCTCCACACCAAGATCCTCGTCTTAATCGAAGCCCCTGGTGGTAGGTGTGCTCATCCGTCCGTCCGCGTTCTGGTGAAGTGTTTGAATAATATTGGCCGCCGCTCTCGCGCGTATTGATCGAACGCGATCCGGATCGAATGAAGGCCCGGGGAGGATGGGGGTGGAAGGGTAAAAAAGGGCCGAAGGTTAATTGTGACGCGCGTAAATTGGAAGCTCCTCCGCTGTTTGAGGAAAGGGAACGAGCGGGGGGATGGATGTTCGAGAAATCACACAAACAACAAGCGCCAAATGGTTGTTCTTCACGTTGCTTCTTGAAGATGCCTTTATTTTTCTGTTGGTTTGGAAAGGGGGTTGGCACTGGCGGGGCGGCGGGGTGAAGAATAATAAAACAGGCGCATGAAGCGCATCGAAAGACAGTCGCTATTCAGTGTTGCATCTTCCTTCTCCTCGTGTGGTGGGAAGGAGGAGAGAAGCCGGGAAACGCGCGAGAACATCATAAACCAAACCACTTTAAACTGGTAACCCTCAGTGGTGGAGGGGTGGTGGTGGTGGAGAAGAAATCTTGGAGAGGGGGGAGGGTCGTAAAAGGGGCTTGAAAAAAGGGTGAGCGCAACAGAACAGGAACAACGCAGCAGAAGCGCTAAAAAAATACACAGAAAAGCAAAATGGATTCTCGTTCGCGCACGACGACGACTACGACGACGACGACGACGACGACGACGACGACGACGACGACGACGACGACGCTTGGCTACAGAAATAAAACCGCCGAGATGATGGAAACCAGGGGAGGCTTCGGGAGGAAAGAAAAATAAAATAAATAACCGGTTCTTGCGTGCCTTTTTCCAAGGCGGGTTTTCTTGCCCTACCCTACCCCTACCCTACCCCGTGAGACAGATCGTAGACATTCATATCGACAACACAACCGGCGGGCTTCTCCTTCCATCTCTCTCTCGCTCTCTCTGCGAGGAACATGTTGTAAAAGCAGCAACCCACCTTTCGTGTTTCGTACGTCCACTGACTTTTCCCCTCCACCTCCACCGCCACCACCCAGCATCAGCGACTCCGACGAATGACGACGACGATGATGATGAGTGATATGATGATGCGTTGTCGTCCCGCGCGTTTGCCTCGGGTTGTAGACGTCCGGCTTTGGACAAACCATGATGTTTGGTGAGGGGGGGAGGGAGTCATTGGTTCGAGGATGAAGTGTGTGTGCCCTTGCCATAAAATCGTCGCCCATGCTCCTCAAGCGCGTGTGTGTGTCCCCAGCTCCCCCCTCTTGGTGGTTCTTTTCGCCCCAACGTTGGGATTAGATGATGGGTGTTGTGTTGTGCTTCCCCTTTTTTTTTTATTTCGCCGGACACGATGCCGGTTTTCCCGGCACGATTCGCGCGTCTCATCCCCCATCCATCCATCCAGCTTGCAGCTTTGAAATACTCTATTCCGCCTGAAGAAATGCGAAATCCGAGCGAAGTAACCTTTCAGAAATGCTGCAGAGCAATTTAGAGGAACGAAACGAAACTAACGGGTGGGTGAGAGAGAGAAAGAGGGGGATAAAGAAAAACGACGCCGGAAAGCAAATGGAATCGATACCATTTGTATTTTTTGTTTCAAACCGACCGTTGTTACCTTCTTCTGATTTATTTCGTTTCGCGCTTTTTCGTCGCTTCCATTCCGTTTGCTTCCTTTTGTTTTTTGTTTGCTCCAGACTTTGGTGAATTCATAAAATCCCAAAAAAAACGACGGAATCATCGCGTGATCCCGCGTCCCCTGGAGTCCGCCTCTTACGGTGTTCAATTCCCTTCGTTCTCGTAGCTCCTAACCTCAACCGTTGGTGTTGAAGACGTCGATATCTCTTGACTTTTTGCCCTCCCCCTCGTTTCATCATTTGTTTGAGGAAAAGATGTGGAAAGAATGCGATTAAATATGGGCTCTCGAGCGCACCTTATGATTTGCTCGTAAAAGCTGTGCATTGATGAAATACATTCGCCGAGCAGTGGTTCTCAATCAGGTATTGTAGAAATGTCACTAGATGGTCTCAATTGCACTGTTTTGGTCCCGTCGATCTCCATCGATCGTTATTCCTATCAAAAATTGACTAAATATTTTTGGGCAACATTCAACAATATTTGGAGAAATCCTGCCAAACAGGCTGATGGAACATCTCGATGAATTTTGTCGTAATTTCGTTTTCATCAAATGGATTTAGACTCAATGAAACGTTGAATCAGCCTAAGGTTTTATCTTCTAGATGTCGAACGAAAAATCGATGCCATGTGAAGAGATGAACAAAATTGTTTGAAATAATTTAGATTAACCTATCATAAAAAACATAATTTGTGACAATTTTCACGTTCTCGGAATATTTTCACGCTGCTACGATTCTGATTCCAACTGACAAAGTTACAATAAATATAATCGCGTTATAAAATCAACTGATGCTGTTGGAAAATCATGTGTTGCAGTTAGAATAAATACTGCCACTGTTATGATATCATCTGAAAACTCCTGTAAATCTATAAAGGGACATGCATTGTAAGGAAATCATCATCTAGTTTGATTCACATTCGTTGCATTATTGTAGTAATCTTACTAACTTTTTGGTTCAAGTTTGAGAATTGCTGTTATTGGATCATTATGATGGGAAGGAAGTATTACTTATGGAATTGAGAAAGGGATCATTACTAGCGACGTACAGCACACTCAGCAACATTCGACCGAATCTAGGGCGTCTTTCGCTGGCTGTTTGTAGAAAATGTGTCATGTTTTCTATTTATTTCCCCAACCCTCTCCTGTGTGGCCCCCGAGTGTCCGGCGCGCTTATCAGTCAGACATCGAGCCGAGAACTTCACAAAACCGAACGTCCTTATCAGTTCGAGCCTTGGTGAAGGTTGTCGACGAATAGGAAAGTTAAGCAACATCAATGTTTGTAAGGGAAGGAAGGGTTATCCCACGGAAAGCCATCTTTTATCACACAATGCAATAGTAGGTTTCTATTTTAAATTCCACAAGGCTGGAGATTAGTTCGGTTCGGACGAATTAGTATTTGAATGTGAACAAGGAGAAATAACTCTATAAAGTTATGTAATATTTTTCTTAAAGAATAAGTTTTATGTAAAATTGGTGGCATCATTTTGACAACAAGCAAAATTACATTCATGTGACTTTCGAGTACCTTCAATCTCTGCTGGAGAATCTTTTTTCTGTTCACCATCGAAGTGCATCATCGTGTCATCGTGTTGGTTTTCCCACTGCCGTTGGTGTCCGTGTCGCTCGGTGCTATCAAGCCCACCCTGTCGGTGATTGATTTTGGTCCACACCTCCTCCTCCTCCAACCCTCGTTCCCTCTCCCCCTGACCAGTGACACCTTCACGCTCTCTTGATTAGCTCCCGGAGATGGCGCTTGCTCGACAAAACGGTGCTTTCCGTTATCATCGCTCGATTGGCTCAAAATGGCTGCCGTTGCATGGCGTGTGCGGTAGAGGCTAATTATGTCTTTCCATGACCACTCCCCCCATCTTTTCCTTGCCCCGTCTGGTGTGCTACCCAAGTGGCGGGGCTGAGTAAATATTCGCCCGTTCGATTGTGTTCGTATTTCTTCAGACTTACTCACTGTGTAACAACCCCGAACTGATTGGCGTTTGTTGTTTTCCATGTTTTTTTTTCCCTCCTGATGTGGGATTTATTTCGTGTGTTCCGTGCACGAATGTTTTTCATGTGTTTTACTTTCCTTCCCGTTCATTATCACCCGTAAAACGGTTTTTGGTTTTGTTCTTACTGTTTGTTTGTTTTGGTTTGCCTTGTGTGTTTTACGTTGTTCGAGATTTTCTGCCTCGAAAGATCGCTTTCGTTCGCCTGCAAACATCCGTCTTTTATCAGCTACACTGCTCTTGTGATTCCGCCATTCACCTTTGCTCCGGGTGGGGGTTTCGCTGTTTACTTTTTCGGTTTTTTCAAAACAACGTTATGAAATACAACGTTTTGCGAAAAAATGGCACGCAAAACTGCAATCGCAGTCGGGACGTTTAAAAAGGAATTCCTCGGCGCGGGCAGATGTACATCGGATGTTATTTTTTTTTAAATTCTCACAGAACAGTAGCGGATGCTGTTTGGGTTTTTATGGCACTTCACTCACCCCTTTGCCAGGTGTTACCAAGGGCTGGCGTTTGAGTTTAGGAGACGTTTTATCAACGTAATCTGTGCCGTGGGGTTCACATGGTTGTAGTCAATTGTGAAAGGTTGATAAATATATATTTTTTGTGTTTTGTTTTGCTTCCGACCTCCGCTTCTATCTTTCAACAAGGATCTTTTTTATCGGTTGATAAAGATTATGCACCAAAGATTGGCGTATTTTTAGTATCATTTTTAAATACCCTGATAAGAGATTGTTTTTTTGGTTTTAATTTTGGTGTTCGAGTTTGGTCAGTTTATCTCATGTTTATTCTATTTTCTTTTCATTCCAGCAATTTCAATCGACGGTGGATTCCGAACAAGAGCTCGCTAAGGTAATTTTCAAATAAATGCGCCTTTCACTTCTATAAGTATCATAAGTTTCGTCAATTCAGCTGCCCCAGCCCGTTGAATAAAATCTTCTGTTTTTCTTCTCCTCACGCTGTGTCGCTTTTCGACCGTTTCCGTTCGATACGCCATCGGAATCGGACAGTTCTTTGAATGGACGAGCGAGATCTTAACCCCGTTCGCCCACGATGTGTCGTGTTTCCATTTTTGGAGATGCTGTGTTCAACGTTTTTTCGACTTTTATGACTAACGCGCAGCGAACGGGGGAAACAATAAGAATGTTCGGAAAAGAGAGCAAGCTGATGAATCAGGTCACAAAGGAGAAGGTCCTGTGTCTCCAAAAAGGCATTGGCGAATCGGAACGAATTGATAGATCGTTCGAGAAATGCTTTACACTGACGTGGAAATATTCTGTAGCTTTTTTAATTTCCACCAACTTGGCGAAATATAATTCTCCTTCAGCGAATCATGTCCTTATTAGTATGGACAACGGGTCCCACGTTTGACGTTTGGCGGAGAGCCAAGCCCGCCATTGTGGCGCTTCTTTATGTTGGTGTGTGTGTGTTGGATCTTTCGCTGCTTCATTTTATGCTACGGTTCACCGGCAAAGTAAGTTCGCTGTGAATCACCAAGGGTTTGGTCCCGCGTGTCGGTGATTTATTGGTTTTTACTTTCGCGTTCACCTTCGCAAGACGACACGGTCGTTTCTTCTTCGTCTTTCGCAGTGCAGCAAAAGTGGGAGAAGGAGTTCGGAAGGGGGGAGTAACGTTTACATTGACCCTCCGGTCCGGTAGCGCCCACACCGCTTAAGTAACTAAGAGCGTTACCTCGGGACACATTGGAGTTGGCAGATTTATGCCTCAGTTTTCCATTTGTGGTGCTGCTTGTTGCTGCGAGCAAAGAGAACGGTTTTCTTTCCTCTTTCTTTTCTTAAATTATTTAAATTAAAAAGCACGTTTCGTTTTTTATATTATTTTAATTTAATATAGTCTCCTTCAAATATGTGATGTTTGACAAAAAGGTGTGCGTTATTCACTGCTTCTACTCCAGGTTGGAAATGTGAACCCATTTTTTTTATCGAAACCGTACAAAATACCGGTTTTTATTGCAGTTCGTACAAGGAAGCATGGAGAGGGGGTTTGGCAGCCAATATTCTTTTTATTTTATTCGCTGATCTCGGTCAAAACTCTCTTCAACTCGTTCACCTCTTCCCACCGACTGCCTTTGCCTTGCCTTTCTCTTGTTTACTCAAACATATACCGATGCTTTTTTTTGTTTTGCTTTCTTCATACAAAATTCGCTGCCCACGTTTTACCGAATGTCTTGAGAATTCGTTTTTCCCATTGCCAAACCTCTTTTCCTTTCGCGTTTCTTCTCCTGCCGCTGCGGAAAATGGTCGTTGAACAAACGCTCGGAGGGGAGGTGATCCGCAAGCAAAAAAAATCACTTGATCGCGAATGATCATGAAAAGGAAGGGTACAAGAAGTGGAGGTTTTTTGTTGTTGTTATTAGTCGTGCTCTTATTTGCCGTCGCCTTTTTCGGGTGTAATCTTTTTTGTCTGCTAGCTGGTTTTTGCTTCCTCGCCCTGTGGATTGTGTGTTACATTTTATTCGCTTCGCCACCGGCTCCTCGCTGGGCGCGGATTTTCGGTTCATTCGGTGTTCTTCTTGAATGGCCGCAGCGTTGTACGCTTGTTGTTGTTTTGTTTTAAACCCTCCCCATCCGTTGCTGTTCCCTTTTTCGCGTGTTGTATGTATGTTTTGTTCATCTTTCTCTTGTTTTTCGCTTCGCATTGACTTTTTTTATTTTTTCATTTTCTGCCCAACCTTTTCGCGCGTTCCAGTGACCATTTTTGCCATTGCCCCGTGTGTTAGCGCGCGTACCTTTTGGCTGTCGCTTTAATTCCATTCGCTTTCCCCCCACCTCCCTCCCCCGGCTGTTGGTTGGGTGTGTGTGTTCTGAAGACTTTTCCGTTCGGTTTCTTATGCGAAACACGGCGCGTCCGTCGGTTGGGGAGTTTATTATTTCCCTTGATCTTCGGCTGCCTTATTTTGCCCGTCCCGTTGTACGTGATTTTTTCTTCCCCCCCCCCCCTATTCGCCGCGGCGAGGTTTTCCATTTGTTTTCCTTTTCTCACACAATTTATTTTTATTGGAATGCTTGTGGAAAGAGGGATGGCATTTGGGAGAAGCGTTGCGTACAGATTTTTTTTATCTCTCTCGTTTCTTCCTTCCCTTTGCAACCCTTTGTATGGGGAACCGTCGGCGCAAGGAGTAGTATGCTGATGGTAGGAGCTGGTTTGCTCCACGGAACATTTAAAGAAAAATAAAATAAAAAGCGCGATCCAAGGTACCTAAAGTTTAGCTGCTCCCGGAGGGGGGACGTCGATGGGAAGAGACGCACGCAGAGAAAAGCACAGCCTCGGGGATTTCCATCGCCCCCCTCCGGGGGTTGGTATTATTATTCACGTGGTCACCGGTGGTCGCGCCGCGGAGAAGAGAGGAGGCCTTTTACTACCGACCACGATCGAGATTGGTTTCCGTTTCATGATTCTGAGGAGGGGGAGGGGAAGGCCTGATGTCAGGTGGGGAAACCCGGCCCATGAAGAGAACCGGTAATGGGGTTGGCTGGCATCGGCCATGGTTTAGCGATGCCGTTCCTCTTTTCCTTCTGTTCTGGAACATTACTGGAACTTCGGTCAAGGGATCGCGTTGGACGCGGAAAGTCGATCGATTCGCTCGTTTATTCGTTCCGAATTCTTTCCTTCGATCTTGTTTGTTTGACAACCATTTTTTGTTGATACTGAGGGTTTGCTTTCCATTTTGTTCCTTGTTGGCATTAAATCTTTTCTTGCTGATGTTCTAGTCACTTGATTTACATCTTTCTTTCTCAGTTCCATCTTTAATCGATCGACTTACCCAATAATTATTGCATTTCTATGGAATTTTTCTCCCTTTTCTCAAACGTTCTGATATGGACAAGAAAATTGTGCCCAAAAACTTAATCACAATTGCAACCCAATGGCCGCATCCACTCGATGGTCATGTTTCGTTCGACCTTGGACGGACATAATCGAGCCACACTGTCAACAACATGCGGCTGACAGGACGGCCTCGTCTTGAACCGCCACCTTTCCACCTTTCCCCCAACGGACGCGTGTGTTTCATGATGCATGTCGGAGAATGCCCCCCTTTTTACGGGCAGAGACGGGCAGACAGACCGGTTCGTTGTGGTGTTGTGTGCATTTCACCACCCTTCACAGCTTGTTGCCCGCCTCTGCGCTTATGTCGCCCGGTTATGGTTCTCGAAGGCGCGTGTTTGGGGACGACGAACGAAGGCGAGAGGCTGTCACATCGTTCGTACGCTTTCGTGTGTTTATTTTGGCAACTTATTTTTGCCAACCCATACAACACTCCCCTCGCTCGCTGGGTGCGTCTCGCTGTCTTTGAGTGTTAAATTGAGCTCCTTCAGACGGCCAATCGTGATCGTCCATGCAAAGTTGTACAACAGTGTTTGCGATGGAACTTTGACTACTGAAACCCGATGGCGGGCGTATCCCGTTGGTGGATGCAGTTGCTAATAAATAGTGCTTTTAGCGTGTTTGATAGAGCCATGTGTTGTAAGACTCTTTATCACCCTCCGGACGGTGGTCGTCTCGAAGGAAAACGATAGGGCAATGATTAATGAAATATAATATTGCTCTATGTACTAAATTTGGAATAGGCCCAGGAAATTTTCCTAACCGTTAATTGGTTCTATTAGAAAGGCACATTTTACTACAGCACTGGTCAACCGATTAAAAAAGATAACAAAAACATAATTTAGCTTCTTGAACGATGAACACTTAAACTCCATTTAAACAAGCATGGCAAACATGATTTTCTTTACGGATATTTTGTACACCTAATCGGAAATGATTAATTTTTAGGAAGCCATTCATGGATAATAATTAAAATTTTCACAGAACGATTTTCTCACTTCCCTTCTACTGCCAAAAAATAATAAAACGGTATCAAAACTCTTAATTTACTATTTACAGCAATTACTTCATTAGTGCTACTTGTCGGGATAAGATATTTTTTGAGTATTTGCAATTTCATCACAAAGTCGAATATGCCAAGTAATTTAGTTAGCTGTGCTTTTGAACTACAAATAGAAATTGTTTTGTTGCCATGCATTTCACTTCATATGTTTCAATATAAAATATCTAAAATTAATAATTTGTGAGTTGCGGATAGAGAATATGTACAACCATGAGTCAATGATAAGTTAGGAAATCTTTAGTGTTTCATTTTTGGAAATTTATATAGTTTTTAGAAAACTTCACATATTAAACATATAAACATTTTTTTAAATAAATTTATTTAAAAGTAATCTTAAGAGCAGCATTAAAAACACTTGTTTGTATTAGAATGATTTATGTGGCTTCCCTTTGTGATCGTTGGGAGTTTTCGAAGAAGATCTTGTCTTCTTAGTTTTCCCCCAAAAAATGCCGACTTTCCGCATCGGGGCTGAAAACATGCTCACGATGTTGGCTTCTTTCTCCCTCTTTTTGCACTGCGTTGTTCCGCTTTGCTTGGCTACCGTCAAGTTTCTTTGTTATGATGACACGCTAAGGTTAAAGAAGACGCCGCCGAGCGGCCGCGTGTTTTTCGTGGTCTTTTATTGCACTCGCTCCGTTAGTTGTGTGTGGTAGAGGTGCGGAGAGCCGCTCGATTGGTGACTCGATTCAAGGTTGACCACACCGCCTCCAAACACATCCTTTCCGCTAAACCCTTCCGTTTGCTTCGAAAAGAAAACGCGCGACAACCAAAGCGGATGAGCGGATGAGCTGCGGTGTGTGCATCGGAGTGCAATCAATCGTGCACGTATTGCACGTTCTGTCTACACTTATCAACCGGTCCCCCTCCGCCATCAACCCACCTGACACACTGCATTTTCCTCTTTGGTGGTGAAACAGCGAGGATGCGGTGGGAATTATTTTAAAGCTCCTCTCGCTTTAACAAAACCACCGCAGTGAGAGGTGAGGATCTTCTCACCGGGTGAGAAGTGAACCGTGCATCTCACTTCACCGCAACCGCGTGACGCGTTCGAAGAATAAATGTGAACGTTTGTTTTTTCATTCTCAATTTTAGAAAAATGCGCCCACACCTTCACTCTCCCTCTACCTTTTCCGCCACGCACACCACCTTCTGCCGGATTTTCGGCATTTTTCCCTCAACCGCGGACAGATTGTACCCGGGGGAAAATGGCTAGTTCAAATTGATTATTAATGGACATTCACACACACTACTATCCCATCCCGAGTTATGTTTGGCCTCAAAAAGCTTGCTTGTTTCAGAATAGCGAAAGAAATCGATATCTCATTTGGGTTTCGATGGGCGGTTCTACATGGCTGGCTGGCGACATACCGCTTCCCCGGCATCCACTTCTTCCAAACATTTGCTCCACACTTTTCGCGTCCGCAAATGAATGGTCATAATTTATTACCTGCGAAAGATGAAAACCCGCGGGCTCCATTCCACATTTCACAGCGTGTGTATATTGATGAATGGTGACGCAAATGCCATCGATTGCGGCCTCTTATTGCCGCGTGGAAATTGGTCGCCGCTTTTTCCACACCTTTATTCTCTCAAATAATCCATGAAGCGGGAAAAATTGGAACAATTTGATCCCAATATGAACGCCATTTTTTTTCCCTGCCCCACCCCATCGTGTAGTGGTGATTTTATTGCTATGTCCAGGCGAACACTACCGCAGCTAGATTGATTGAGGTCGCGCGAATAATTTGCCCACCGTGAGAAGGGGGCGGGCGTATTGTGAAAGCGTGCCCCAATGGGAAATAGCTGGGTGGAAAAGCGGGGAAAAACGAGGGTTTTCCGTTGGCCATACCGCGAGGCCCACAGTGCCAGCAAATTTGTCATTCGATACTCTCCGCGTTCCGTCGCGCATACACACACACACTCCATTTGACGCAATCGATCGGCTTTTCTCGAGAAGGGAGGACGGGGTCTCGCTCGCCGGTTCGCGATCGTTTTTCCGCGTGTGTGTGTGTGTGTATGTGCATTATTTATGACCGCAACAACGGCTTCTCCGCGCGCTCGCGTTGGAATTGATGAGAAAACAACTGCACAACTGCGGTCACGAATTCGTTGCGCGAAAAGCGATGGAAAATGATCGGATAAACAAAACACGCGGAGCTGCGATGGGTGGGGGCGGTGGGTGGGTGTGTCGCCCCGCCGGTGGGAATGTGTTTTACTCAACCGACGGACGATCCGCGGTTGGGGGCATGCCAGAAGCGGCAGTTCGGTCGCTTGCTTGCTTTAGTTGGGGGTGCTTTTTTTTTCTACATTACTTCTTCTATTTTCCACGTTACGGCAGCCTCCGTTCCGGTCGCACCCCCCCCCCTGTCGGTTCCACCGCTGGCTAAAAATAACTCCGCCCGTTGTTTGTGTATTGAAAAAACATCTGCGTAGTTAAGCGTGTGTGTGCTTCCCACCATCGTCTACGTCTTCCTAACACCCACCGAGAATCTTTAAAAACACACAAAGTACACTAACCCGCTCCTCGGCCTCTATACACCCCCTTGTTCTCCCTGAATCTCCCACGGACAGCAAAGTCTGTTTTGAGTGACGTGCCAGCGACGCCATAAATATTCATCCATCGAAGACCAGACGTCTTGGCAGACAATGCGGGAGAGCTGCCGATGGGGGTCTTCTGGTTTCTCTTCTGGTCGAGTTTGACTCGTGAAGCAAATAAAAAAAAAAAAGGAAAGAAGCCATGCTCCGATTCCACTTGGTTTTGGTTTGGCGAACGATGGATAGGATTGTTCCTTAAGTCCCATGCAAATGAGTTGAGGTGTGGGACACAGAGAGGGAGAGGAGGTGTTTTATGTAATGGCGATGCTTAGCAACATGCTTTATAGCTGTGGGTTCTATTCCCTTCGATCTCCCTGGTTCTCCCCGTATCGTCTCGTCATAGTTTGTCGTTTGATGGACGCGAGCCGGGAAATTGTTTTTCATTTTAACGCCGCTTCCCTCCCACGGCCGAGCACGGTTCAATGTCACCAACCGAGCTGTTAGCACCCAACCAACCCACTCTCCCCCCTAGGGACAGCTTTCTCGTGCAGTTCGTGCACACAATCGCGTGGCGCAGTTTTCCTCCTCGTCCGCTGCAACAAACGCGGAACGAAACTTGGCCGCTTATTTTTGAACCTGCATCCCAATCGCCATGGCTCCCCCCTCCCCTGCCGTTCGTTACGCCCAATTACATTTTTTTCCCCGCTGCATTCAGCACTTTTCCTCTCTCGAGCCAGAACCACGTCCGATCATATTGCTGCGCGCGACGATCGTTGTCTACCTTCTGGTGTAGTTATTTTATCTTTTTGCTTCCCATGGTTCCCGTGACAAGCAGAGGAAACGGAAGTACGATGGGGGAAGCGTTCGGGGCGAAAGGTGTTGGTAAAAAAAAAAATGCGGTAGGAATGCAGAGGTATTTCGCGCGCTTAAAGTTATTGATCTATTTTTGAACGTTAAACGAAACGAAGAGCTAGCAGGTTTTGGGTTTTGTTTTTCTTTTTTCTGCCTTAAGTTCGCCTTGGGTATGCTATACAGTGTTATTAAAATACATTTTAAAGCGCTTGTAACATGATACGGGGCTTCCATTTCAATTTCCAATTTGACTTCGCTTTGCACGTGGTGGCTCATTGTGTGATGGAAAAACTAGTTGTTTAATTTATTTTCCTAAGCCAAAAATAGGCAGCTAACATTCCTCGTCAAAACTTGACTGCATTAAAAAAATATGATGGATCCTAAGCTATTTTTAAATTTAGTTTCTTAAAGTTTTATTAATATAATTAATTAAGAAAGCTCTCTTATGCTGTTATATAAAAACAAATGCACTTTTTGAATAATTGTTTTAATTCACCTAGAAATGAAGTATCCGAGAAATTACATTGTGTCTCGAACCATATTTTTTGATAGTTTAATTTAATACATGTTTATAATATGTTGTGATAATTTTGCTCATTAGGCTGCTCGTTGCTATGTTTCTTTGAGCTGCCTTTTAACTATTTTTAATCTATTTTTAGGTTCACAGCTACTATATCATGATTGAATCAGATCTGTTTTTTTTTGTTGGTTTTACTCGTTCTCAGATATAAGAATGGAAATATTTTAGTTGGTATCAAAAACTGCCCTAATTCTCGATGCTCGCAGTAGCATAACGCGCATGCACTCTGAACTAATAGTTCCTGTCGCTAGTTCGTCCTCTCTCCAGTGTTATTCTTGCCACCGTGCTAGCGGAACCCCGGACAAAACCGCCACAATATAGCTGTGTAAGTTTTTCGATTTTCGCAAAGATCATCACCTACCATCAACCGGCATCAACCCACCCAGCCCCCCCTTCTCTTCAGCGTTCGGCCCAATTCGTTGGCCGGCAAAACTGCTGACCGACGATTGCTGACGATGCTGCTGCATCGATGCGCCCATAAAAGCGTCCACCATTCGCGCGAGAAGGTGAGGTTAGGGCGGAACTCCCGGGAAAAAGAGGGGAGCGGCGCGTCTAAAGGTTACGAAATCAGACCAAAACTGGCAGCGTTGGCAAAAATCGTCCCATTCGTAGTTGTGGCACCCACACACACACACGGTGACGAGACTTTCCACTCGCACGCTCTTTTCTTTCTCCGTAAGCATATTGCCATCCATTTAATGCTGAGTGTTGCCATTTTTCGCCGCCTCGTCTGGGATGAGGATGGATTTTCCGCCATTGTCAACGCGGCGCTAAACCAGAGCGAGGTGGATATTATTTGGCTATCCTAGCCTATTTTCTATCATGCTGGGAAATTTTCAAATTTATCGCTATGTTTTCGTTGTTGGCAAGTGGCAAGATCAAGTGCAGAGTTTTCGAAAATGAATAAAACATTTAACATATAAATGCAAACCGCAGCCGATGTGCGATATATAAACAAACGCAAACAGAATCTGAAGAAAATGCAATGCCAACGTTTTTTTTTTATTGTTTGCTACGGTACGCAAAAAAAAACAAAAAAAAAACAGAAAAACACAACAGCTTAAATTGAATTTGCTACCCAAATTCTGCGTGCAGAACTGCCTTCGGAAATGCCGGTCACGCTCGCGTGTCCATTGATGCCCAAGGCAAGTGAAGCCCTCGTTGGCATGCTGAAGGGAAACCCCCAATATACCACACTCCCCTCTTTCCCTCTTTTCCTCCCGAAGCAGAATAAAATACGCTCTCCGTGTTTTGCTGGCAAGTACAATTTTTTTTTCGTAAATCCTTTTGCCTCGTGGTCGAAGGGTGGAAAACGCGAACGGTTGGAGGAAAATTTAACCGAGTAGATAATACATCGCACTGTACCGTTACGCGTTGCAGTTTTTTTTTCCTTTTTCGCACGCCATTTGGGCATGACCGACATCGGAAGGGGCCGTTTGTGGTGTGGTGTCAGCATTTTACATGACCCCTCCTTCCCCCCACCCCCATCTGACTTTCCATTTGTTGCATAGCCGAATGATGCAAACCTTTTCGTTAGAGTGCTAAAACAAATTAACTTCAATGTAACAACAATATGCAAAGTTAAACAAATTATATCTAATGGCGAACAACTCCCAGGAGCCTCAAAAGCCACGAGGTATTAATTTGGAACATTTTCGGTCGAAAATGGAAGCATGCTGTTTTGCGCCGCGCGCGCGCGTCTAATGCTCTGATGGGTGATGGTTATGATGAAATATATTATATATTGCCAGCCACTCTCGCCGCCCGTTTTCCCCCTCTCCGTCGGCGATGGTAGATGGAAAACCATCTGCAAAATTAAGCTGTGGGTTGTTGTTTTTTTTTTTGTGTTTTTGAATTTGGCCCGCGGAAACCCGAAGGGATCCGATTCCACCTCAAAACTCGGTGGAATGGCTTTTTATTTCTGCGGGAAAAAGCGGGTGCGGACGATAAGTGGAAAACATTCTTTTTCCTGCCTCCTTCACCTAGCGAGATTCTGTTTTTTTTTACAACAAGAGCAAAAAGTTTTTCCTTGAAAAGAGGAGGGCGAATGGTGGATGGGCTGAGAGGAAATGGAAGCGATGTGCTCAAATTAAAACGAAATGCGAATCACGACGATGGGATTTCCCAGTGAGGAAATATATATAAATCGAACAAAAAGTGAAAAGAAGATGATACAATTTCCGTCCAAACAAAAACAACCATTAAGGAAACCGGGATGAATGCGGAAAATGTCGGAATGGAACAATCGGCGTGTTGCCAATTTTACGTGTACGAGCAACTTCTTCACTTTCTTCACGTGCGTGAAGAAGGACGAACGTTACGGATTTGCTTTCCACAAATTAATGAACGAATTTCCCGACGTCTTTGGGATTGCGTTCTATGTTTGTTTTTTCACTTTCCGGAAGCATTTCCGAGCAGTATTCATTATTTTCATAACGTTTTTTTTGTCCATAATTAGTCATTCATTTTACAACAATCTCCCCTTCGAAGAGGGTTGTTTTTTTAATTTTCTTTACCTTCCCGGGGGGAAACGTTTCCTATCATGGACCGAACCCCTTAATTCCTATCCCACACACTGATCTCTTCTAACGTTATTCTTTCAGTTTTTCCTTTCCACCGGTGCCGGTTTCGTAATTAGAACTTTCCCGGTAATACTAAGCCGCCCGGGTGGTTTTTGGTGGGTGGCGTTTTCAGCGAAGAGAAGTTATATCTGTGTAACTTTGCATCATTCCGCTGGAAAGTGGAATAGTTTTATCGGCACGTTTCCTCTCCCCCGTCTGTCTTGGCCCAATTACCACCTCCGACACAACTTTCTTCGTTAGGCCTTCGAAACTTTAGCGCTGCGATCACGCGCGCGCGTGTGTGTGTGTTTGCTCGCAAGCAAATGAAGTAACTTTGAGGAAAGTTTTTTTTTATCACCCTTTTTTGTTGTAGATTGTTGCCGGGTTCTTGAGGTGTAAGGGTGTTTGTCAGGGGTTCGGGAAAAGTTTTTCTCAAAGTGAAGAACTTCAATCTTGAAGACACGAAAGGAGTTTGCTTAGAGGAACTGTAGATGGTAAAATGGTTGAAATGATGAAAAAATCGTAATAACTATAAAAAGAAGGAAAATTACAAATTGCACAGAAAATAGTAAGAAAAATGTAAACAAGCATTTTGTTTTATCTTTGTCTTAAAACTGTATTTTAAATAAGCTAAATGAGTGGTAAATTCACGTTCTTATATTTGTAATCTGTCTTTTATTAAAAAAAAAAAAGATATAAATGAAGTATGAGAACTTACACCTGTTAAGTTATTAAATTTATTTCTGTTCGTTTGATTTTGATTTTGATCCGTTTGCATAAGTTTTGTCAATTTTCAAAGATTACCCATCCTTCCTTTGATGGAAGAAAAAGTTCAAACAAAACGCAGCTGGCAAGCACCGCCATTGTTGCCTCTCGCGACGAGAAGTGTATCCGAGGGAGTTTTCCGGCTCTTTAAGCTGCTTAATTTTCTTCAAAACCCTTTCACGTTCCCACCGTATTGCTCAATCCTTGTTTTTCCCCATAAAAATCTTTTCCTGACTTCACCATCATCGCCTCCTCCATTGTGTGCGTGCGTGTGTGTGTGTGAGACAGATTTCCCGGCTGGTGGAAAACTTTTCCAGTTCCAGCCCGCTGCCGAAAAGTTGAACGAAATTGCTTCACAACTTTTCCTCGATAAGCTTATATGTGTGTGTGTGTGTGTGTTTCCCCCCCCCCCCCCCCTCCCTCAGTGCCCTTAACCGACCGGGGATTTCCACATAAAATGCCGGGCGTCGTGCTGCCGCCGGCGAAGGTCCTCGTGGAGCCTTGTTCTCGCCCTTGGCCGCCACCTCGCTTCTCACCCCCTCTCTCTTACTTCCCCCTCACCGCGGTATACTTGCCTCGTTTTTCTCCTGTTTTCCCTCGGTGCTCGCAAAAGGGTTTGTTCACTTACATAACTTCGACTCTCAGAAATCCTCTCGAGCCACCGTCTTCCTTCCCTCCGGCTTGAAAAACGATCGAAGCTGGCATATGCATGCGTTTGCTTTATGGTAGGGCAGAGCGCGGGGCAACGGCGGAACTCCGATGAGGAAATATATTTGGGAGCGAATCGGAGTCGGTTGCGAAACTTTACCCGAACTCGATGGAAAAGCGAACTAGTTTCGAAAACTGGCTAACAACTTTTCCCTGGTCCGCTGCCACCCCACCCTCCTCCCCTACCTCTCCCTCGTGCACAACATTCTGTGTGCCGAAAAAATGTGCAAAGTTCGAAGAGCGAACTTTTCCGACTACAGTTGCAAAATTGTTTCACACTGTTCTCCGCCCTCCTGTGGTAGATGGTGGAGGTGGTGGACTTGCTGCGTCGCAAACTTTAACCGTTTAGAACTTTTACGCGCACATGAGTCGCGGGCGGACTCTGCTGACCGGACAGCATGGAAACACTTAAGGTGTTTCCCAAATACACGGTACGGAACGTTGGGAAGCGTCGGGCCTTACCTCGGGTAGGGGGACTTCGACGTTCCAGGAGAAATCAATAAATAGACGCGAGGTTTAATTTATCATTATCTCCGATGAACTGGCTCTCTTGTCCAACTATCGGTTCTTTATTTATACCAACTTATTGAACGATTTTACACGGTTTTTAGGAAAGTGTTTGTGACGGTTGCCGAAATAGTTGACTCGGCTAGATGATGTCAACTTGTGTTATAATTGGTCAAAGTGGTAAAGGGTGGCTTTCCGGTGCGAGCTAGTACATAGCCTACGCTGCACTTTGAGTGCGTTTACCTCTTGTTTACCAGCTAGTTTGTTGGTAAACTCTTCGTATGCTAACCAATTGGTTTGCGCCAACCAGCGCCTGTTGTTTATGCAATAATATGTATAGTCGAGGTGATTCTATCACACCTCCCTTCCTAAAAGAATTTCGTAACGCAAAATTTTGAAGTGAAGAAATTCTAAAGTTTAATAGCTCGATTTTTGTGTACTATTTGAATCGTTCCTAAATCGTTTTCGATTACTAAATTTGTCCCTTCTATTTGTTTAACTTTGTAGGGTCCTTTGTAAATAGGATCTAATTTTTTGCGATTTTCGTTGGTAATGGCTATTTCGTCGTCTATATTGAATGTTACAGGGTTTAGGTGATTCTGTTTTTCAATTCTTTTGAGTTTTTCCTTATCGATATATTTTCTTGTTCGTTCATGTGCCATGTATAATCTGGTATTTAGCTCTTTAACGTAGTTTTCGGGGTTATATAATGGTATTTTAGCATTGATTACTTCTTGATTGATTTTTTCATTTCTTCCAAAGACTAATTCAAATGGTGTATAACCGTGTTCTAAATTTGGGGTTGTGTTGTATGCGAATGCATAAAAGTTTACCCATTCATCCCAATCATCATTATGTTCATTTGAGAAAATTCTTAGATATTCGTTTAGACATTTGTGGTTTCGTTCCAGTGCACCTATTGTCTGTGGATGATAAGGTGTGGAAAATTTGTGCTTATAGTTGAGCAATTTGGCAATATTGTCGAATAGTTCGTTTTTATATTCTGTTCCCATATCTGTTCGTACTTCTGAAATATTTGTTCCAAATATCAATGTGAATTTTTCGACGAATGCTTTAGCTACTGTTTTAGCTTCTTTGTTTGGTATCGGTATAACTGTTATATGTTTGGTTAAATTGCACTGTATTGTGACTGCATATCTGTTATTATTTATTGTTCTTTGAAATGGTCCAACTGTATCTATTGAAATAATTTGAAATGGTTTTTCGGGTGTGTCAGTTTTTTCGAATTGTTCTATAGGTTGTCTATGGTGTTTGTTTAGTTTACAAAGTCTACATTTTTCTACGAATTGCTTGATTGTATCTTTCATGTTCTTCCACGCAAATTCTTTTCTTAACTTCTTATACATTTTACATTGACCTAGATGTCCTCCAGTTGGGGTGTTGTGTGTTTTCTGCAGAATCTCGGAGATTTCTTCTGGTCTTGTTATAACTTTTTGTTGTTCGTATACTAGTATTTTCGTTTCGTTTAGCGCTTCATTGGCTGCCTTTTTCACTGCCTCAGCAGGAATTTTCTTGAATATATCTTGGCCTTTAGATATAGCTAGCATTTTTATGTTTCTGTTTTTCGCGATTTCTTCTAATTGCTTGAAAAATTGCACTAATGCACAGATTTCAGCACTGAACCGGATATCTTCTACTAATAGAAGTTCCTTATTGCTTCTTTTGAGGAAGTATTCTTTTATTTTCATTATTTCTTTTGTGCGCTTTTTGTTTTTTATGCATGCTCTGATTTCATACGTATTGTCGTTCTCCTGCATCGCTAGCTCTAGTTTTGGTAAATTCATTATTTCTTCAAAGGTTAAAGCATTAAACATTTTGAGGTGATCAATCTCTAGTTTGTCTTTTACCATTGTTTTCGTTTCTTCTTTGCTTGCCATTTTTCTGGTAATTACGTTAACGTTTTTTATTTCATCTGATGTTATTTGGATTCTTGACAAAGCATCTGCGACTACATTCTGTTTTCCTTTGACATATTCGATATCGAAGTCGAATTCTTCTAAATCAAGACGCATCCTCGTCAGTTTTGATGACGGGTTCTTCATTCCGAATAGATACACTAGTGGTCTGTGATCTGTTTTTATCTTGAATCTCTTGCCGAAGAGGTATGCTTTAAAGTGAAGAATTGCCCAATGTATTGCGGCTAATTCTTTTTCGATTATCGCCTTATTCATTTCACCTTTCGTGAATGTTCTGCTTGCAAAAGCAATTGGTAAATCATTTCCGTTATGTTCTTGTGACAAGACTGCTCCACAGGCTGTAATTGAAGCGTCTGTAGTCAATATAAATTCTTTAGTGAAGTCTGGATACTGTAGGATTTTAGGATTAATTAGGGCTTTCTTGAGTTTTTCGAATGCTTTTTGACATTCGTCGCTCCATATAAACACTGCTTTTTTCTTTAACAACTTATTCAAAGGTTGTGCTGTTTCTGAAAAATTTGGTATAAATTTTCTGTAGTAGTTGCAGAAAGCTACATATCGTCTGACAGCATCTGCATCAGTTGGAACTGGATAATTTTTTATGCTGTCATATTTTGATTCATCTGGCAGTATGCCTTTATCTGTTATTTTATGTCCAAGATAGGTAACGTCAGTTTTGAAAAAACTGCATTTCTCAGGATTAAGTTTGAGATTGTAATGTCTCAGCCTTTCAAATACTCGCCCTAAATTTTTCAAATGATGATTCTCTGAGCATCCTATCACTACAATGTCGTCCACGTAAACAAATGAACATTCTGGTGATAGTCCAGCTGTAGCGATGGTCATCATCCTCTGAAAACTGTTTGGAGAAATATTCAATCCAAACGGTAATCTGTTGAAATGGTAGTGTCCTTCTGGGCCAGAAAATGCTGTATATTGTTTTGAATTTTCTGCTAATGGAATTTGATGAAATCCTGACATAAGGTCCAGGGTGCTAAAGAACTTTGCCCTTCCTAACTGATCTAGTATAGAATCTATTCTTGGTAACGGAAATTTATCCGGCAATAGTTTCTTGTTTAGCTGACGAAAGTCAACTACAAGTCTCCATTTCTTTTCGTTTGATGATTTTTTTGGTACAAGCAATATGGGAGAGTTATAATGCGAGACAGAATTTTCAATAATTCCGTCATCCAGCATCTTATCAATTTGTTTTTTGATCTCTGCTCCTTGAGCATGGATTTGCTTGTAGTTAGGTATGTACACAGGCGTTTTGTCCTGTAGTTGAATTGTTTGTTCGTAAAAATTATTCGTCGTTAATTTTTCTTCAGGCATGTGAAAAATGTCGTTGTACTCTGAAATGAGTTTTTCGAACGCATCTCTGCCTTTTGTTGATATATTACCCGTTTTTACTTGCTTTTTAACGGCATTGATTCTACAATCATTTTGCTTACATTCAAAATTAGCTTTGTAAATCGTGTAGTCTTGTAGTGGTACTGAATCTATATTTAAATCTTTTAATAATATTGCTTTTTCTAATGTATTGATAATTTTTACGTATGGATAATTTTTATTTATGATACTACCTCCAAGCAAAACTCCTTCTGTAAGTTCCTTGGGTTCTACTACTTGATCATCTGTATATTTTGTGAGCGTACTGATACGTCTTATCACCTCACATCTTGGTGGAATCAGTATGGCTCCATTTACATTATCTTCTATAGGTATACTGATTGTTTCATCTTCAAAATTAAAAAATAATATTCCTAACTCGTAGTCTAGCTTACATTGATATCTTTTAAAAAAATCTCTTCCCAATATACCATCCGTTGGTATTGGAAAATCTTTACCAACGACTTGAAAAGTGGTTGGGATATGTTTTCCATCCGCATCTAAAGTAGTGTGAGTACTACCTATCGACTTTACAAGCCCTTCGCCTATTCCTTTGATAGAACAGTTTTCGGTTGGATAGCAAATTTGGTCCAACTTTACTTTTGAGGCTTTAATTATGGATATATCAGAACCGGTATCTACCAATAGGGTACATCTACTGTCTGAAAATTTCAATTTGATGTTTACGAAATTTGAGACAGTTACGTTTATTGTGTAAGCTGCCCCAATTCTCCTCCTAAAGGGTGGTTCTGTCCGTGATTGGTATGTTCTTGCTGTTTTTCAGTTGCTTCTGCAACGTAGGCATTATGGTTTCTTTGGTTCGCGTTGTTTTGATATCCACGACCAGAATTATTTTGCCTGTACGGAATGTTTTTTCCGCGGTTTTGATTGCTTGTTTCAGGGGGGTTGAAGGTATTGGGTAGGTTAGATGGATATTGATTATGTGCATGGTTGCAATTTTGGCAACGTGCGCTTCTTCCTCTACCTCCTCTTCCGTTTCTGAAGTTTGACCTTCTGTCTTGACGGTATCTGTCCACTTGGTATCCATCGTTGTTCCTTTGCTGGTTATTGGTTCTACTCGCATAAAAAACATTGGTGCGTTCCACACTATCAATGGTGTCCTCATTTTCTGTCGCAACTCGTATTGCTTTTGCTAAGTTTTCGCATTTTGAAAACTTAACGGTATTTTTGGTGTCTTCATTTTTAGCACCATTAACCAAAGCTTGAATTCCCGCTTTATTTGCTAGAGTCTTTGCAACATCTTGTGGGACTTTGTTTTCCACATATGCTAGCTCGAGCTTTGCGCTTAGTTTTTCTATTTCGTCTGCAAAACTAGCGAAATCCTTTCTTTGTTTCGAAATTGAAAGCTTGGCAATAATTGTTTGAGGTTCTGTTTTAACCGAGAATTTCTGCTTAAGGCTGTCAATGATAGCGTCGATGGTTGTCGGAACCACTGTAAATATTTGACTTGCCTTTCCTTCGAATTTGGATAGTATCACTTGGATCAGTACATTTCGGTTTGCATCAGAGACAAGATCTTTACATGCTGTCAATGCTCTTATCACGTTATTTAACGATTCGGCGTTACCATCGTACTTTGGTACGAGATTGGTGATAACATTTAGCGTTTCTGTAAGTGTCGCCATTCTGACTTTTTTGTGTCTTTTAAGAAGGTTTATTATGCAATGTGCTATTGTTTTAAATTGCACGTGTTGTGGCTTAGACAAATGGAGATTGATCAACTCTGTTATTTTTGTAATGAAATTCCTTGCTTTGAGCATATACTCTGTAACCTCACTGTCTTTATATTTGCTCTCATGTTTCAATAAAAAGTACTGCAAATTTTTATACGTTTCATCAGCTGTATTCTTAATTGCCTTTAAAGTAACCTTTCTATGGCGTTTGGTAATATCTTTGATTCTATCGAGTAGCCTTTCTAGTTTTCTCAGATCTTCTTGCGGTTGCGTCATATTCAGAGGGAAAAACGTACATTTTTGTTTTTTACTTATCTTTTACGCATTGTGCTGCCGGTGTTCTGCGCCGATAGACTGCTATTGCTGGTAAAGTCATCATTCGTCATTTCTGCTGACGGCTGCTACTAGTCTTCCAGGCTGCCACTGCTTCAGGTCTGCACTGCTTCGGGCCTGCACTGCTTCGATTTCTGCACTGCTTCGATTTCTGCATATCAGCTGGTTCTCCACAAGCCGCTGGTCTTCCGCTTGTCGCTGGTCCTCCGCTTGCCGCTAGTTCCTCGCTTGCCGCTGGTTCTCCGCTTGTCGCTGGTTCTCCATAGGGGGTTTGTGCAAACGGGCACAATTTGTTTTCACTTTTAGTCCGGTTTTTTTTTTCACTTATAGTCTCGGTTTTTTTTTTCACTTATAGTCTGGGTTTTTTTTTCACTTTTTTCATCGTTTTAGCTTCCCTTTGGCATCTTGTGTCCATTTCACTGTTTTATTTGGGAAGCGTCAAAAGTCGTACAGAGCGACTTTCCTGGGCTACCAGTAGTTTACAGGTGTATTTTAACAATCTATCCGTAAGAAAGATTGCTACCAACATAATTAGCACGGCTCTTTTTTTTCATGACCTGAACCATATGGTGCACTTAAGGTCACTTAGGTCACTCACTGCATCTATTTACTGAACTTTTCTGCACTCTCAACCATCAAGGTTCATATTGTTCTCTTCTTCAGTGATGGTTCCCATTAGTGATCACACTGAACAGTCGTCACGATGATTCGAGTCTTTTTAATCACTTGACTCGTTCTTTCTCAGTATGCACATCACGAATTCCCATCACACCGTCACGGTCGCCATGTGGTAGATGGTGGAGGTGGTGGACTTGCTGCGTCGCAAACTTTAACCGTTTAGAACTTTTACGCGCACATGAGTCGCGGGCGGACTCTGCTGACCGGACAGCATGGAAACACTTAAGGTGTTTCCCAAATACACGGTACGGAACGTTGGGAAGCGTCGGGCCTTACCTCGGGTAGGGGGACTTCGACGTTCCAGGAGAAATCAATAAATAGACGCGAGGTTTAATTTATCATTATCTCCGATGAACTGGCTCTCTTGTCCAACTATCGGTTCTTTATTTATACCAACTTATTGAACGATTTTACACGGTTTTTAGGAAAGTGTTTGTGACGGTTGCCGAAATAGTTGACTCGGCTAGATGATGTCAACTTGTGTTATAATTGGTCAAAGTGGTAAAGGGTGGCTTTCCGGTGCGAGCTAGTACATAGCCTACGCTGCACTTTGAGTGCGTTTACCTCTTGTTTACCAGCTAGTTTGTTGGTAAACTCTTCGTATGCTAACCAATTGGTTTGCGCCAACCAGCGCCTGTTGTTTATGCAATAATATGTATAGTCGAGGTGATTCTATCACACTCCTCGACCTTCGGTTTCCGCTGCCCTTAAAAACACATTCCTCCCCGGCGGTGTGTGCTGGGAAAAGCTTCCAGCCAACGGTCAGCAGTCGTGAGGGATTTTCCCATTTTAAAATGGGCGTCGTCGTGTTAACTCCTTTTCCCGGGGGTGCCCTTACGACTTTCGTCTTTTTTATTATGTTTCCTCGTGGAAAAGAGTTTGGCTGGTTCTAAAACCGTCAATGAAAAACATACAATAAAACAAAGAAATAAATTGAATCGAAAGTATAGATGCCTGTTCTCGGGCAGTGATCCTCTAAAAGAGAAAGCGAAACAGGTCATTTGGAAAAGGACATTAAAGTGTTAGACTCACGTTCTCCCGGTGGTGGAAGTTTAATCCGAGTAAAAAAGATCCGTTTTCGTAGAACTATCGGTGGGTCTTATGAATCTGTAGGCGAGATTCATTCATATGAATCTTTCACCTTTGATTCATTCAGATTGATTAATGAATCTTTTGGGGTTCGAAACATAAAACATTGATGAATCTTTCGAAACTTTAATGAATGATCAGTAATATTTTATGAATCTCTCGAAACTTTAATGAATGTTCATGTATCTATCATGAATCTTTCATGAATCTTCATGAGTCTTTCATTGGCGTGGATCAAGCGACAAAAAATGTCGATCGTTTTCCCATTTTTGAGCTTGACTTTTCTGTTTGTTTTAAACATCAATGAATCTTGGGGATTCTTGCATCTCTCATTAAACGATTCATAAATCTCGACGTTCTTAACTCTGAATCGGAATTACACAACTCCAAGTGAAAGCTATCGCAAAACAGTAGCAAGAACGATTTCGCATTTACAAACTTTTTTTTTTTTACACAACTATTTTATTTTTTACTTCTCACTAAAATTTCTTTTTCTCCCATCGAACGAGCGGACGAGTTGAGAACATTTTCCGTATAGTATTATCTGCCAAATCTGCCCCCCCAGCTTCCGGTGTCATGTCTCTCATGTAGCAGGTCGTTTTGCTGCCAACTTTTGAAAATTACTTCATCTCTTTAACGGCCTTTCCTACATTGAACGGTTGAATTTATTAACTACATTCCGAACTTTTTTTCTATTCCCTTTCACCCCCTCCGCTGTCGAACACAAGCCGGAAAACTTCCAACCCAAGTGTTGGGAGGAAACTTTCGCTCAGAAATAATAACGCTTTAACTTTATGCAACTGTTCTCCGAAACATCTGAGCAAAACGACAAAGAATGGTGGTGGTGGCGTCGACGGTCGTCTCAAGGGTTGCCTTGGCAAAAACGGTAGCAAGGATTTTTTTTTGTTCCCCTCCCCCCCGTCTCCCCTGCAACAATAAATATTTACTTGCCAGCAGAAGAGACCGCCTTGCCTTCCGTCCCGTTGTTTTCCCATAGTGTTCCATCCCGCGATGGCGCTGTTAGCATGGAAACCCGACCACCGGCGTACCATCTGTGTACCGCTTTGTGCCTTCCGGAAGTGGGAGAAAATCATAAATTTATCGCAGCCCCACACACCATTCATTCCTCCACACACCACAGCTTCGTTATCGGCATCGTGTGTTTCTATCCTTCCCTGTTATGAGTGTGTCTGTGTTGGCTTGTGAAAAGTGTCCTTCTTCCATGGTAGCTTCCTCGCGCCAAACATCTATCCCCCTCCCCCGTATGTTTGAGACATTCCTCCGCACGCTACAACTGACACAGGAGGGACACGGGGTGCTGCAGCGGGTGGTGAAGCCGGCAACATTTCGCGTGGAAGGACGCGCGGCGTGGTCGAGGCAGAATGGTTCCGGAAATGGTTGCGCATGTGCAGCATAACAGCACGCCGTCGCCGTCGCCGGCAAGGGCGGAAGGGAAGGACGAGTGCGGGCGGAGGGACATTGCTTTGGTTGTGTTTGTCTTTCACCTCTCGGCGTGTTTTTCAGCCAATCCCCATTTCCGGCGTGCGCCCGAAAATATGTCGTCCAAAACCCGGGGGCGGATTAATTATGTATCGAGTCAGCTCCTCTCAGCGAGTGTTTTGGTTGGGGTCCGTTTCAAAAAGGTAGCATAATGAAATTCCTTTTTCCGGTTAGAATTTTTCGCTCTCCCATGGTTACATTTGAGCTTTTTGTTTCTTTTTATTTGTCCTGTTGTTTTTTTTGGGGTTTTGAGTTTTTGGTTACAATTTTAATTTTAATAGACGACGCACAATTAAAGTTCCCTGGATTGTTTTTAAAAATTTATTTTGATGTTTGCCTACATGTAACATTGAATGATTTTATTCGCACTTATTACATTCCGATGCCTCTTATATTATATTCGCTTATTGAAATAAGATACCAACATTTACATGTTGTGTTTATCAAGCGTGTAAATGAAATTATCTAATTTTTCATATACTTAAACAACGCTATTGACTTTGCTTTGCACAATTGCTGCACAAACAATCTGACATTGTCCTCTGGGCTCTGGAGGAAGAGAACATTATCAGCGGAGGAAAGTGTGATTTGGTTATGAAGACATTAGGAGTTCAGGAGAACGAAGTGAAAAAGAAAAATAAAGGAATGAACGCGAACTCCTCCTTATGGAAAAAGTTTTCACTTTTCTCAAGCCAACGTGTTTGGCTTCTGAAAGAAGGTGGGAAGGGAAAGGGACGGGGTGTTGGAAAGTTTCTACTTTAAAATTTATTTTCCAAACCCAATCTTTGCGCCCCCACCCCCCTCCCTTTATCGTTCGGGCAGGGAAAGTTCGATGGGCAGAAGTTTCCTTCCGAAGAACCCCGGTACTGATGGATTCTTCCGGGACGAAGGACGAGAAAATGCTCCTGGTGCACCGGCAGCACCCGAGCCGAAAGTTTGTTGACGAAAGTTTTCTCAACCGAAAACTTCCAACCAAACTTCGTCACTACTATCTCTCGGCTTTTGAAACAGTTTTTTTTTGCGCTGGGTGAGGAAAAGCGGTGGGAGGATCGGGTGAGAAAAGCGGAGTGAGCCGGCGGGTCGCGCGGAACAAGTTTAACGATTAGCGCCACCCCCCGGGGCGGATGGGTTGGGGGAGGGGGGGGGGAAGAGTTTCGCGGAAAATGCCGGGACCAACCAGACGATGGTGGAGTGGGGGAAGGCACAATGACAGCGGGGCGTGAACATTTCCATCAAACTTTTCCTCCGCACAAAAGTCGTCCCGAAAGTTGTTCGGACTAACTTCTTCCTTTCCGCGCACCATCCTCCCACCCCCCCTCTGGTTGCGCCTTGAGGTCAAATCGAAGCCGCCGCCGGTGCCGGAAAGTTACTCCAAAAGTTGTTCCCTCCTCCGACTCACTCCCTTTGCTCCCTCCCCCCGTGCCACGCAATCTCTCCCACACCAGCGAACGCAGAAGTATTACCAAACTTTTCCCTCGGAGCGGTCGGTTTTCCTCGAGGGAAAACCGGTTGCCTGAGGTACAGCAAAAAGCCGGCACAAGGATAACGATGGTGGTCGGTTGCGCCGCGCGCGGTTCGAGGTGAAAGTTTTTCCATCCTAACCACCATCGCCATTAGATATCTGCGTGTGTATGTGTGTGTGTGTGTGTGTTTGCGCAGTACGGTACAATAAAGTTGAACGGGGAGGGAAGGAGAACACAACACACAATGGCGAACAACACCCCGCAATACACAAATCCAACTCCCTCCTATCAGGAATTGGAATGCCGGCAACATGGTGGAAAACCCGTGTGTTTCTCCAACTATCCCGCGCTCGTATGTGTGTGTGTGTGTGTGTGCGCACACGCGGGAAAACACATGGATGGAAAACTTCGCTCTGCTGTCCGTGCCTGCTCTCACTTTCCTTTAACCTTATCATCTCTCTGTCTCTCTGGCGTCGTTTGTTGTGGAAAACGAAGCGTACGGCGCACGCTTCACGGAAAAAGGCAGAACGCCAGTGTCGCGTCTGGTTGGGCGGCGGAAGGTGGTGGGAAGTGGGTTGAGCTTTTCGTTCGCCACACTGTGTTTCATCTTTAACTTCCTAACCTCAATCGTCACTTCGTTTCCGTTCGCGTTGTCCAAAAAGAAGAGGGGGTGGGGCCGGTGGGGGGGAAATGTGGCGAGTTTATTGCCGGCTGCCGGAAGTTGATGATATGCTTACATTCATCCGTTACCATCTGCATAGCGAAACGGGAAAAACCATCCCCAACGGCTCCATTCTCTCCATGTTGAGGTTAGATATTTCCCTTTTATCAACCATTTTCCATTGCTAGATAAAGCGAACGAGAATGCAGTGTATTGAAATGGTCTTTTTTCAGTGTACATATGTGTGTGTGTGTGTGTGTGTGTGTGTGTGTGTGTGTGTGTGTGTGTGTGTGAGACGGTGTGATATAAAGGATACATCCTCCATAATAATAATACACAGTCTGCGTTGTGCTGGTCGCATTCGGCCATGTTTCGAGGAAAACTGTCGCAACTTTCCTCTCCGGACACACAGTTGACGTTGGGCGGGCGAGTTTTCAACCCGGGGGTGGGGTGGTTGGCGTCTGCCATCACAGGATGTTTTTCCTCGATGAACTCTGGCCCGGCCGGGAGAATGAAACAAGGGAAACTATGTTGACGAACGGAAAAAAATATTTTATTCATCGGGCCCGTTTTCGCTCCTGCTTGTTCGCCCGATGTTTTGAGCTTTAGTCTTGCGTGACGAAAACCCACCCCACCCCACCCGAGGGCGTGAAGTAAATGTTGAAAATCCCGGCCATACGATGATGGTGACGCCGCCGGCAACGTTAAACTACTTACTACCCAAAAAGTTACCCCCCTCTCGTGGGAGGTGATGTAATGGAAACTGTGGATGGAAAATGTGGCGCACGAGGGTTGACGTGGCCTCGCGCTTTTCCTTCCGTACCGAGCAACAACTCTTTAAAAACCGCCCGTTCGAGTCGCAACGCGTGCGCCCTTCGGCCTAAGGGTCGCACTCCTCTTGCTCGCTTGTCCCCACCCTCCCCATCCCCTGGCTAGGGGGTTGATGTTTGCGATGCGTACGGAAAATACTTTCCTTCACTTTAAAGCCACGCAAACGCCATCGAAAGTACACGCTGGGAAAACAGGATAAATGTTGCCAAGGGCTCCTTTTCATTTTTTCACCCTCCGGTATCCATGCTCGTTCGTGGTGGAAAACATCTTTCCATCCGAAACCGAAGGAAGGGGGGAAAATTGGTCCACCAACAGTGGTGTTGCCTCTTTTTACTTTTATTTTCCACTTTTTTAAAGCTTCATTGGTGGTTTTCCCTTGTGTGTCCTTATCGTTTCGGACAATCTTCAACGAACCACCTTCGTGTCGGAATTTTCTCTCCATCTATCCGGCTTTCTTTCTTTCTTTCTCTGAGGGAGAGACGTATTCTTCTGCCGATCAATGGCGCAACTTTAAGGTTCAACTTTCCTCCACCGATGGAACACCTTTTTGTATACGTTCAGTGTGCCTTCCGGGAGTGGCGCTGGGAAATTATTGATTTTTACGTTTCATGAATTGCGTTACCCAGCCATGCGCCGGGGTTAAATTAAATGCTTATCGAAAACCTAGATGGGTGAACATTTTTAAATTTTGAAATTTAGATTTTAGTAAACTTTAACTATAATTGTATTTTCAAATCCTCCGGTTTAAATGATGTTTCACAAAACACATGATCCCCGTGACTTCGACACGAGAGAGTGGTGGATCTTTTGGGGGAGTAAGGGAGAGAAATTAATTAATATTAAAATAACCCCATTTCCCGGACCTACCCTCAACCGATTTGCTTGCGTTCCGGACTCCTCCAGCATTTGACGGTGGCTTCTTCCCTTTCGGTAACCGACCCTATGTGCGTCAAACTTTTCCACTTGACCGAATAACTCGCTTCATCGAACTTTTCCAGCAACATAACCGTACGCTCGCGCCTGTCGTATCTTGTTTTTCCGATTTTATTAACTATGAAAACACAGTCCCGCCCAGTGACGAAGTACAGAAAGTTGTTACTGCCGCCGCCCACCACTTCCTTGCGCTTCCGTGCGCTTTGGTGATCTTTCACCCACGCGGCGGGGGGATTGGGGGGGACTTTTCCGAGTTCGTTCTGCCGGTTCTCTGGTTGCTTTCGTTTGGCTTTCGGTGGACGCACGGATGTATAGATTGCTTCCGCTTGCGTTGGTGCCTCCTCCACGCGCTATCCCCCTAGGTTCTCGGGAAACTTGTAAATTAATTACATTTTAATTAAAACTTTTCATTTTATTGTGCTCTCCCTGGCTAGCAAACTTTTCCACCGTCCGTTCGGGGTTTTCCCCCGTGCCTTCTTTTCACCGTCCCCAGTGGAAGTCCGTTCGTTTTTCGATGTTTGTTGTGCTGCTGTACTGGACTACGCTCTCTCTCTCTTCTCTCGCTTCACTGGCTTATCAAAACTTCTTCCGGGTGTACTGTTTGCGATCTGATTACCGATCCCGATAGCA
This sequence comes from Anopheles ziemanni, assembly GCF_943734765.1. Classification (NCBI taxonomy): domain Eukaryota; kingdom Metazoa; phylum Arthropoda; class Insecta; order Diptera; family Culicidae; genus Anopheles; species Anopheles ziemanni. Next base: position 29,849,132 of record NC_080706.1, on the reverse strand, counting down.
TCCCATTTACATGTTTGTTTTGTTTTGTGTTTTTGGAAGCGTTCATTTTCGATGAAGGAATAAGTTGCTGTACTACTTCCATGAAATGGCAAATTTTCCAAAAAACCATTCCACCGACGAAGTTTTTTGGGTGGTTTCAAGTAATCGGAGAATACAATTTACATCGAAAGTTTACAGCTTTCAACTCTATCGACATACGCCCAATCCTTTTTCAATCGGCCTCCAAGGAATTTTATAGCGTTTAAATATACCTATTGATTTGTTTTTCAAAATACTAATTCTGGTTTTTACTTTCTCTTTCTTTTTCAATTACAGATCGCCATCCAGAGAAAGTTGTGAAGTGCTCATCTGCTTCTAGAGACAGCATCTCGATATTTACAACAAAAATTAAACTATTTTGTTTAATATTCAATTCATGTTGCTTTTGCAATGAATCTTTGGCATACATAGTGTTTATTAAAATGATTTATTATAGTTTTCTTATGGGTTACAATAGAGGGTCCCGTGGGGAAATGTGCTACAATTTTCTTAAATTTAATGTCAATTACTGATGCTTAGTGTTGTTCTCGATTGTCCGGTTTAGTTGAATCAGCAAACATTTGCAACCCCCGTGTGCATCCTTCGCTCCGCGTGTTCACCAACGAAGCACGAAGGGACGGCTGTATGCTGTGCGAGCTGTGGTGAAGTGTGCGTGTGTGTGCGAGAGAGAGAGAGAGAGATAAAAAACAGTGTGAAAACAACAGAAGTACAAAAAGTGAAAATCGTTGCACCATTTGGCAAGGCTCAAGCGAGAGAAAACTAGAAACGCACATCAAAGCAAGCGTCATCTCAAGGACTGCTTTGCGCTGACAGGAGCCTTGGGTGTGTGACGTGGTGTGTGTGTGTGCGCGCGCGTGTGTGTGTTGAGTGTAGTTACTGTGCCCGTCGTTTCGCGCGGCCCGTGTCGCCAACCCGGCCAGCCGACAGACAGTATCGGGCGGAAGCGCAGCGAACCGGGGGAACGGAAGGAAGCACGATCCGGAGCGAGCGACGACAACGTCTGGCAGGGAGGAGCGGTGGACTCAACGATGATGCCGAAACGTTCACGCCTGGGTGACGTCCGCGGGCCGATCTCGAACGGGCCGATGCAGTCGCGACCGCTGGTCGCCCTGCTCGATGGGCGCGACTGCTCGATCGAGATGCCGATACTGAAGGATGTGGCCACGGTTGCATTCTGCGATGCACAGAGCACATCAGAGATCCATGAAAAAGTAAGTGACGAACCACGTCCCTCGGGAGGAGGACCGGACGGAAGGACCCCCTTGTCATGTTACTCGAACTAATCCGTCCACTTTTCTTCCACTCGCGCAGGTATTAAACGAAGCGGTCGGCGCACTGATGTGGCACACAATCATCCTGACGAAGGAGGATCTGGAAAAGTTCAAAGCCCTCCGGATAATCGTCCGGATCGGTAGCGGCGTCGACAACATCGACGTGAAGGCGGCCGGCGAGCTCGGCATCGCCGTGTGCAACGTGCCCGGCTACGGCGTGGAGGAGGTCGCCGACACGACCATGTGCTTGATCCTGAACCTGTACCGACGGACCTACTGGCTCGCGAACATGGTGCGAGAAGGCAAGAAATTCACCGGCCCGGAACAGGTCCGAGACGCAGCGCAGGTACGTTCGACTACCATCCGGAGAGAAAAGAAAACATTGGACGAACCGACGACTTGTCTTTACTAACGCGCGCTATACCTCCATTCGTTTTAGGGCTGTGCCAGAATACGCGGTGACACGCTCGGGCTGGTCGGACTCGGACGCATCGGCAGTGCGGTGGCGCTCCGGGCGAAGGTGTTCGGCTTCAACGTGAGCTTCTACGATCCGTACCTGCCGGACGGTATCGAGAAGTCGCTCGGACTCAACCGCGTCTACACCCTGCAGGAGCTGCTGTTCCACTCCGACTGCGTTTCGCTGCACTGTACATTAAATGAACATAATCATCACCTAATCAATGAGTTCACGATTAAACAGGTTGGTATTCTGTCCGGGATGTTAACCAGCCCCTCGAAACGCGGAACACTCTCTCACTATCCTATTGATTGTCTTTCCTCTTTTAGATGAGACCCGGTGCATTCTTGGTGAACACGGCCCGCGGCGGCCTGGTCGATGACGAGGCGCTCGCCGTCGCACTGAAGCAGGGACGAATCCGGGCGGCAGCGCTAGACGTTCATGAGAATGAGCCATACAATGTATTTCAGGTTTATTCTACTACTTATACTATCTTTTTCTCTATATACCGTTTGTGTTGATGTGACTGTTTTTGTTTTCCGCGCCGTACATGTGCAATCCTATCCGCCATCCTGATAAAAACAAACCCCCCGTCTTGAAGAGAGGGTGCTCCGTCTCCATACCAGGATGGAGTGGTGTGGTGCGTGTTGCCACGTACGACCCCCGAGGTGGACGATCGCCTTGTTATGGCAAGACGTATTCATACCTTCGAACACACACCTGCTTTCTCACTTCATAAAACAAAACCATCGTGTCAGACGTCAGACTTTTTTTTTAAATACTTTAACTACTTGGATCCGCGACAGCCGAGCGGTAGCGCCGGTTAGAAAATCGGGCCATAAACGCCGGGGCTCACTGAGAATCTAAGCCGAGACCGGACCCCCTCCCCTGTACGAGAGGTCAGACTATCCACGTACACAAAGGGAAAAAAGTCTAGTAAGCTCCTAAAATGAAAGACTACTTGGATTCAACACTTCTGGAAAAGTTTCCATTTCTCGAATAGACAGTACATTAGGAGTTAGTTCATGAGTTACAGCTTATGTGGAACTAGCTCCCTATTTATTATTTTAACAAAGGAAAAACAAAAATGTATAAACCAAGCTGTTCATCAAATTGTTATTTTTAGTAAGCCTCGTTTCAAGCGAGTTAAAGTATCGTTTGGACAATTTTTAATGGTAATGAACGTTTGGCTGGATATTGAGACCGATGGGGATACTATTATTTCTTGTTGTTGCGCAGGACGAAACAATTTCGATTGGAGAGGAAAATAAAAAAACAAGTACACAAACACACAACGCGCTTTTGAGCACAACTAACAATCTTCCCTTCTGGCTAGGGCTTCATCAAATTCATTGGTTGTCTACTAACACATTCCGCTAAACACATATACATCCTTTTCATGGGACGGTAGAGTTGTAATTACGTGGACTGAAAAGTAAGGGATAACAACTTGACGTACGTCTCTGCGATGATCATCCAAACATGGACTTTTTACCCCTTTCAATCGCATCGACGCTGACCGACGTAGTACGATACCTCCATGGAAAGGACACCACCACCCGTAGTACTTGTTGCAAATGCTTCTCGCTGACGGCTACAGCAAGGAGTCAGTAAATCAGTGCGTCTGTACCATCGCTAACGTTTGACTATTTTCTCTCTTCTCCCCACCTTGGCTCCTATTCCCATCTTCCCGGCCATCAATGCGCTACCATACGCTACCCTTCCTGCATGCAGGGTGCACTGAAAGACGCCCCGAACCTGCTCTGCACGCCACACGCTGCCTTCTACAGCGAAGCGGCCACGACGGAGCTGCGCGAGATGGCGGCGAGCGAAATCCGGCGGGCGATCATCGGCAATATCCCGGAGTGTCTCCGGAACTGCGTGAACAAGGAGTACTTCCTGCGCTCGTCGACGGGCGGCGGTGCCGGCGGATACTCAGAAGGTTAGTAGTCACAGGTTGTCCGATTTGTTGTTGGTTGTTTTTCTGTTTGTTGTCGTTGTCGTTACTACTCTGTCTTCTATCACTCGGAGAAAGCCCCCCCTCCTGAACTTTTCCACCCCCTCTCTGACACGATCATCGAAACCACGAGCGCGCGCGCGTCTACAACACCTAACAAATGTTGTAACAAACAAACAAACAAACAAAAAATGGTACACGCACACACATTTGCTAAACAAACTAATCTCACTTTGAGAAAGAGACAGAGAGAAAGAGGGAGGGAAATTAAGGAAAAGGAGTATTAGAGGGATAGAGAAAAAGAGGAAAGGGGAAAGGAGATAGTGAAAGTTAGGGGCTAGACAGAAAACAATTATATACATACACACACACACACCAATACATCTAAACTGTAGAGCAACTAAACAACTATCAGAAAAAAGACTGCCTACTACCTCTTAAAATAATGATCCCTTAAATGTTCGAACGTATAGAGAAAAAATTACCGAAACCAAACTTTCATTTCTCATTCATTCACTTTGATTCTTTTCGATGAACACCACCACCAAACTGATTCCACAATGCCAATCCCACAGTAAAGCGATGATAAACGATGATGTCAAAGTCCTCGTGTGATGTTCTTCATTATCTTCATAATTTACCTTTACAAAAAAAACAAAAAGAGATCAACTTAATTGTAAAAAAAAAAAAAACAAAACAAGACATATACGCAGAAAAGTGAAATAATAATTTACAAATCAAGAAAAAAACTTATAGCTGGTATAAATGGCGGCTATTATTCAGGTGGATTACAGCAAGCCCATAGTACAACACCGCTCGAGGCACCGCACAGTGCAGGATCGCATGCGCCACCCAGCGGCGGCGGTCCCCCGCCACCGTCCGTTGCCGTAGTACCGCCTGTTTCCGCTGTAACAGCGCCACCACCACAAGGTATTATGCCACCTCCTCCACGTCCTCTCGTTGTTTTTCCTCCTTTTCTTTCTGTGTCCCCCTAGTCGTCCCGAGAACGAGTTCAGTTCAGTAACAACCCAATCACCCACCAAAAAATCACCAAAATATGTTCCAAACATCATCGTCATCGTCACCACGAAACACTACCACTCCCCCCCGTAGAACAGCACCTCTGTCTTCAGTTCGTCAGCAATAATCTGTCCAGTAGAGCGGCCGGCAAAGGGTCCTTCCGAACTAAATGCATCGGACAAATGTGGGGTCCATGTTTCTGTTTTAGTTTTGGCTCGGGCTGGAAAAATTCTTCATCCCTTCGTAGAAGAAATAATTTTCTTTTCTCAAAGGATTCCTCGGGAATAAATAGAATGAACTTGTCATTGAAGGTGTTTAGTTTTGAATAATTTCTTTTAAAGTTGTTCAAACGAACAAGTAGAAAGTTAATGTTGAAATTGTTTAATGCAATTAATTCGCAAGTGCACCCAATTTTGCCACCGACCGGAAATTCTTCCGCTATCATATGGTTTAGCTTTCACCTTTTCTGTTACTGCAAAGTGATAAAGTCTATGGTTTGATGCGGTTTTAGCTGCAAAGCTTGCCCCATTGCATTATGTCCGTGTGGTTTGAGTTGGAAAGTGATCGAATAACGTAAAACACGTTGGAGTACTTGGGTATACAAGAATTGCCACACGAGCGAGGAGACCCAATGTAATATTGGAATGATAATGACCAACGCAAGATTAGCTTCTTTGTAAGTAATGAAAAGGCTAGTAGTTACTTCCTTCATGTACCGGTTAATTCAAATATTTAAACTCCTTCTTCTGTGTACGTCAGTTGTGCTCTAGAAGGGGCTTGGTTGTAAATGTTCCTTAGAGTGTTTTTTTCTTAATGAACCAAATCAAACTCCAAACCATGTCTTATCGCTTTGCAAATATAGCACTTAGTATATTACCTTCGACCATCCTCGTAAACGTATATCGTGCCGTAGCAAAAACTCGTACTTAAAAATGTTTGTACGCTCCTTTTGTCTTCTTTGCCTAACAAACAAACCTCCCGTTGCGTGTCCACCCTTCGCCCCAAAATTCCTTTATTTTTTGTTTTGTTTTTGATTTTGTCACAACATCCATCGGACAACGTGTGTGTGTGTGTGTGTGCGCGTGTATGTGTGTATGTGTGACTGTTTGGTGAATGAAGATGGAAATCAGTTGTATGTTGTGTTTTTGCTGCTGATGCTGCTGCTACGTGTTCCATCACCTCAAATCTTACTAATCGGTACGTTCTTTCTATCCATTTATCCTCTTCTCTTCCGCATCCGCAACCCAATTTTTCGCGGCGACACACTACCGTCCACCAAAAACCACTTCGTTTTGCGGCGTGTGCACCCGCATGCCATGCGGAAACGCACGAAAACTCGCGCCAACACCACAACCACCACCACCACCACCACCACAACAGCCTCTTAGTGCCCCCGATCCAAGTAATCATCATTCGGTTAAGCCGGAACCATCAGAAGTACATTAGTTTTTATCATTATAATATTAATATAATAATAATATATGCTGCTACTACCTTTACTACTGTAACGAGAACAAACCCAGGAGGAGAACAATGGAAGCAAAAAGAAACACGCAAAATCTTCACCCTTCAAATACCATGTACACAACCCAACAAGTGAAAGAGGGGAAGATACATACCTGGAATGTTAAGGAGCTAGGAGCGTCATAGAACTGCATGACGAGCAAAAGCAGCGAGATAATTCGAATTGTAAATCGAGAAACCCTCTTTGCTAACCCAATTGTAGAACAAGAAAGAGAAGCATAATTAAATGTCACGAAAAAAAGGAAGCAGAACAAATTAGGTGGAGCAGACAGTGAGATGACGCAAACATCCTACGAAGCACTGAAAAAAAACGGAATATGGCAAAAGTGAACCTGCATCCTGAGAATTATGAACACAACTCTATGCGAGAAGGTGCAAGGATTATATAAAATAGTTTCTTCTTATTTGTTTTTTTTTTTTTAATTTGACAAAACAATGCGTGTGAGGTGTAATTTTACAGTATAAAAGATGAATTTAATGAAAAAAAAGAAACCAACACAAGTTGCTAATAAGAAAGGATTTTATTTTTATTGTTTAATGTGCTTTTGTCATTGACAAAAAACAAAAAGAGGAAAAAAGATAGCGATAGAAGACAAACAGAATATGAGCGAAAGGGAAGCAGCGAGCGTTTGTGAAAATTGAAGTAATACATTGTGTACACGAAACATTAGAGTAAATTTACGAGATAAAAACTGAAGATATACTTCTGAATTGGTACTACCTTACTGAAACACACAACACACAAACACTCGTATAACAGTTTGTTAGATAAAATGTGTGAACAAAAGGAGAAAAACGAAAAACACATTTAACCTACACCCTTCCCAGACGTTTTACAGTTTAGTAACGGATTTACTCCTACACAACACTATACACCCACACACATACACATATATACAGACAGATAGAATGTACACAATTGGAGATAGATAAAATAAAGTAAAACTGGCAGAATTAATGTGTAATTGATAATAATAATTGATAATAATTATTAAAGGGATGAAACACTTACTATATACTTTAAAGATCACGAGGCGGGCAAGGCGAAGGAGTAAACGAATGAAAGAGCTGATGTGTGATTAAGCATTAAAAAAGAAATAGAAACCACAAAATAAAATGAGTATAATTGCAAAAAAGCAACACCTTGGGCGAAGTGAACGAGGAAGCGAAAGGAAGCAAAAAAAGGAAGAACAAAATATTCGTTGATCTAAAGCAGAGCCCTTAAATAAGATAAATGCATTATAGTTTACTACATGGACATGGAAGTAGACAAGCGAAACAAACATTCACAACATGTAAGCAACAAAGCCTCCTGCGCTGAAAAGATTACAATGTAAATCGCAGTGACAGAGGACGAAAATGTCCTCGTTTGGTACGTGCACTGATGAATGCATGAAAGTATGTGTGCATGTGTATGTGTGTGTGCGTGCATGCGTGCGTTTGTTTGCGAAGATGAGTGAGCTTGAATGTTTGTGTGAGTGTTTCAGTGAAAAAGATGAGAGAATGAGCGAGCGGTTTAGTATTGATGATTGAGCTCTTGAACATTTTACAAAACCAAGTGCGTTAGTGCAACTACAGATCATCAACTACAAAAAAAAGGAAAAAAGAAAAAGGCTATCAGTAGGGACGAATCGTAAGGACACACCTTTTCCACACAAACGTTAAGTAACGTACAGATTCATAAACTGTCGGACCGTAGCCGGTAGGTAGGTAGGTGCGCGTGTAGGCAGAGGACGGACTGGTGTGGTGGGAAAATTTCATCTATTTTCGTTGCCGGACAGATTTGTATTTAATTCAATTAAATATTAGCAACCGCGAATCATCGCAGCACACATTCGAACACATACTTCACAACTCATACTCACAGTTAATACGAAAAATCTACTCCTCAACCCTTACGTGTCTAGGACACACTTTTCCCAAAGGCACGCCGGTGTAAGAGGGACGAGGCTCATATTTGTCCTTTTGTGCCCTGGAATATGTGTATCGTCAACAGTTGTATGATGCTGGCGGTAAATTAACGCAGCACACGAGGCAAACACACACACACACATACACAAACACACACTGCAGTTGCACAGCAGTACCTAGTAGTAATAGTAGTAGTAGTAGAGATATACTACACAGTAGCCGAACGAAGGGAAAAACAAACGTGAAAACATCGTGCTTCTATTTTATTGTCACCTTACTTGTCAGTTCAGATAGAGCTTGTTTTTTTTTCTAAACAATAAAAGTAATTCTTGGCGAAACTGTACCCTCTGTTAACTGAGTTGGACTTTTCTTTCAGAGGGCGTAAGCTGATTACTTCGCTTCCGGGGTGCGCGAAATTTGAAATCGAAGTAGTCTGGGAACCGCGTCGATAGTTTTTCCCAATCAAATTACTCACCGACACCAAACTACTGTGTGCGTGCGTGCGTGTATGTGTGGACCTGTGTGGTGGTATAGTTTTCTCAAGGACTACTTTGCATCATCGAAGATTGGTGCAGTTGAACAGAGTGGTGCGGTGTCGGATGAGAAGGACAATACGGGCTTGGTGAATGAAAAGTTCTTTGGTTGGTTTTCTAACGTTTGCAACTGGTTTTTTGTACTATATTTCCACCACACACAGCTAAGTTTTTAACATGGACACATTTTTTCATCACACTGTTTATCCATGGGAGAACGGAAAAACAACAACTTTTGTTTTTATAGAACCCTCTAATGTTTCGATTTTGTTTTTCGATGAACTGTAGATGATGCCATGCGTGATGTCATTTTGATGAAAATAACTTGCATCAACACGTTTTCATACCCTTTCCTTACCTCGTTGAAGCTGGTTTTGCTATACATATTTTTGATTCTGTCTAGCCTCCTTTGACCATCCTGATTCAAACATGTTTCTATGGTGTCCATCAATGAAGAAAGGTGGGAACAGCTGGGGTTTGGTTGGGAGAGTAATCAGAGTCAAAGAAATGGTCCCCCTTCTCCCCTCTTCGAGCAATGCAAACGAAAAACAAACAACAAATCAACAACCTTTTAAGGACGAACACGTGTTTAGCGATGCGTGTGAGTGTGTGTGTGTCCGTGCGTGCGTGCGTGCGTCACAATCATTACTAACACTTTCTAATGCGTGACGACTCTGGGGTTGCCCTGGGTGACGGATGCAGGTTGGGTGAATGGCAGGTTGACGGTGAGCGAAGAAGCAACTTGTTAATAGTATGTAGGATGCTGTAGATGAGTGAGTAGAGTAGATCGACATTTAACAAACACACACACACATATACACAAACAGGATTGAGAAGGCTAGAAAACATAAAAAGGATTAAATAGTCAAAAACACAAGGAAAAATGTACATCAAGAAACGAGTAAAATACTATTATTTGTTGTATCTAATCAGTAAAAAAAACAATCTCTTTTTTGAAGAAACTAAACATGTTACTCAAATGCTCACTTGTAAATGAAAAGCGAGGAAATGGGAATGAGTACATTGGAAAACAGTTAGATTTTTAACGCAGGTAAGGCAGGTAAGCTGCCAGTGGAAAGAATTGGTTATTGTATATGTGATTAATGCGTGCGTGTGTGTAATTATATATTTTTTTGGTTATTAAAACAATGGAACAATGATGTTGTATCCAGCAGCATTTACTAAAATGTGATGAACAGTAAAAAACAAAAAGAAAAAAAAATCAGAGTACGATACAGTAGTTGTTAGAGAAAACAAACCGAAGTTGAGAATGCTCTTTCTTTTTCGCCACACCACGTTTTGCTGCTACCACCCACCATCCACCATACAAACACCACGCGCGCGGACTCCTTTTTTCGATGTAACCCCACAAACACGCACACACACACAAACACATTAACATACAGACATAATACACACAAGCAAACCCAACGATATGATGATGCAACTTTCTTCAACTTTCACTTCCCTTTCAGATATCGGTGCGAAAATCTTAGTGGAAAAAGGTGTAAATCATTAATTGGGACGCGGAGGCCAAGAAAGACAGGACATAAAAACACACATTTACACTACAAATGAGAAAGAGAGAGTGAGAAGGAGAAAGAGAGAATGAGAAGGAGCGAGAGGAAACATGGATTCAATAGTAAAGGCAAATAAGAACACTTTTTTTTGCGAAAAATAACCGACAGGAGTAGAACAAAAGAGAAGCAAACACAGACATACTACAAAACAACAACAACAACAACAAAATAAAAATAAAACAAGTATGAAAGCGTACTAGTAAAGAAAAAAAAAAGAAACAGTAACAGCTTACTGGCAAGAGGAGCGCGATTGGAATAAAAGGTTAAGAAGAAGTTTTATGGATAAGGCAACAAAAAATCTGTGTTGAAGTTTAAGGAACAAGAAATCCGACAAACGGACAAACGGCGGGTGAGGAAAGAACAAAAAAAAAACATTTAACAAAAAAGAAAAAAATTGAAGATGTGTAGCAAGCAAACGAAGCAGCAACAGCCACAGCATCAGCAGCAGCAGAAGCAGCAGCATCAGCAGCAGCAGTAAAAGGGAATAAAATATAAAAAAAAATCTATGAAGAATTATGGCAGACGTAAGAGAAGAAAAAACTGAAATAAATAAAGTAAAACGTATTTTCAACGAGTTTGCAGTTTTCGCTTCCAAGTTAAAAGTAAAACATAGATGACATAATATGGTGCGGAATGTTCGGTTTGGAGAGCATGTTTATTATGTATATACTGTTTGTTCTTCAGTTGTATTTTACTTTTTGTTTTCATAAATTTTTCTGGATGATGCAGTAAAATGGGTAAAAATTTCCTTCCTACATTCTTTCCGCTAACCCTTGTCTATCGTCCTGCTTTCGCAACGAGCTCTTCCATATAGCCCCTGTATCAACACATGCGTTTTAAAACGTACTTAGAGAGGTGAAGTTGAAAAGCGGTTTGGTTGGATCATCTTTTAAAATTGGAAAAATCGATACTTTCGGAATGAAGAAGAATGATGGTTCTTATGATTGTATTTTAAACATTGAGTTCTTCACTCTATTTGTTGATCTTTTAAGTTTTGCCGCTTTTCTGATTTTGTTCCGCCTACTATTTATATATCCTTCCGTGGCACTGGTTTATAACTTTGGAACGAAAAATTCACAAGTTTGTCTGCGGCTCCTTTGTTATGAATATTTCAAACACACTGCTGATGTAATCTTTATTAGCATCGTATGCGGTATTTTGTTTTGCCTGTGTGTTTGTGTGTTTTATTTTTTTAGTAAATGTTAAGTGTAAAAACTTTACGCACCATTGGCTTTCGAAACACAAAATCCCATCGAAAAAAGGCATGCACCTAGCCATTTCTAGCATTTATTTTATATGTTTGTCTTCTTATTGTCACACGAACTGGATACGGATGGACGTCCCGCCGTTTTATTGTGTCTGAGTTTTACGTAGCTGCTTTATGTTTTATTGTTGTTCCTTTTTTTTTCTCTATTTCATCTCATTTTGCAACCATTATTATGCTGCGTAAACATGCGTACAAATGCAAAGAGCGTCGGCACTCTTCCTATCGTCAGCGCTAGTCGAGAGTGGAGCTGATTATGTAGGGTAAAGTCAGTTTGGTTTTATTCAAAAAACGGCTATTTGTATTTGACTATGAAATTGTTTGAGGTATCGAGAAGAATGCATTGATTGTACCCTATTCTGTAGCGGAAATTTAATGGGAGTAAAATGTCTCTGAACTTCTAGAAATGGGGAACGATGTATTTTGCTAGTTATGTATATAAATGCTATAGAAAATGTATCCTATGTTGGTAAGAGGTTGATAAGTTTAGTTTCAAAGATGCGTGACTTAGTTTTTTTTTTTTAAATGTATCGATTGTTTCTATTGATGCGTGTGACGTAGAAATTATCCTATCATTTGTATTTATTTGCCTGGAATCAAAACGATTCATGATGCGCGGTTTTCTGTATCGTTTGGTCATCGAGGAAAAGCAAAACAGTTTTCTTAGCGCTAACAGATGCTGTAGAGTAAGATCACTTTGCAATAATAAGGTTTGTAATCACGCAAAGAATATGTGTGCGTCTTCGTCTCTCTTCGTCTTAGTTTAGCTCGCGGGAAATCGGATGGTCAGAAGTGTTTTAAATACAAACACGGGCTCACTCGGAAACAGGGAAGGCATTTTTTTCTCCGGTGTAACGAACTCGTGCGCGGGTAGATAAATGCAGATTGACTGCGAAGCCGCCGGTTTTAGAATATTCAGCTAAGAATCTTACACGGTATCATTTTCATTATTGCTCCATTTTCTCGAACCGGGCGAAAACAGTTTACGCCATTACGGTATTCGGTCCTCTTCCGCGACATATTTACTGGTCCTGTTATTCATGTATGATTTACTGTTTTTTTTGTTTTGCATAAATTTGGTATAAGTATATATGTAAATGTAACATTTAACTCCTTACTAGAACTATTTTATCCTTAGTTTATCATCATAATGCTTCAATGTATTCTTATATTACTATATATGTTAAATATTATCGTCTTACCATCTTTTTACGTTTGTCTCCTTCGTCTTTATCCGGTTGTTTGCTTCTTCATCTCCTTCGTCAGTAACAAGTTCGTTTAAAAAACTATGCTATCCTGGGGCATAAGTAAAAACAATGTGTGTTCGTTTAGTTTCAACTATCATTATTCTCTAACATTTTGAAAGTGGAATATCTATCTTTCTTTGCCTATACTGGGGGTGTTTCATTACCATCACCATCCGACCGGTTGATAGGGTAAGTAATTTCTTTTATTGATTGTGGATTAATGCGCGCTGCTAGTTTTCTTTTCTAACATGTATGAGCAACTGTTATAGAACATAGAAAATGTAGTTAAATTTACGTTGACTAAGAAAAAAAGAAACAAAAGTGTATGTTAAAAATGCCGCTAGCTTCACTTACAATTATAAAAAAAGCATTGGAAGCTTGGTGAAAACCCTTAAAAATACATTACCTTACATGTTCGGGGAAAAAAACAAAACAAAAATGTAAGAAAAAACGGGGTGGTAAAAACTACTGAATTTATTTTAAAAACAAAAAAAAGAAGAAAGAAACATAGTTCGTAGTAACGCGGCTTATATATAAGAAGAAAATGTCGAAATAAATTGATCGGAACGGGTCGAAACTTATAGATGGAAAATGTTTTATTTGAATCGTTTTTTGTTTAAGTTTTCCGAAAGCATAATAAAGGGTTGTGTTGATTTAAAGAAAAAAATAAAACGGTAATGGTCAAAATAAAAAAATAATTTGGAAGAGGAACACACTCTAAACTACTAAAACCTACACAATCAGTCATATGAAATAACGAAGCTTTTCGATGTTCGCAAATGAGCGTATCTAATGCATTAATCCTACATTCCAGTTTGAGCTATGCGAATCGAGTTCAATTTGAATGCTTTATGAAAACAAAAGAACTAACTCAACTTCACAGTGCCATCGTAATGTGTTTCATTTTCGTATGCAAAGTATTTGGTTTTATTTTTGTTTTTCGAATCGAAATTGTATTCTGAGATCTGGATGCAATTGGATTACTATTTGGACTCTGTATAGGGATCATCTGTTTGACTCATTCTTAGATCTATTATGACGAGACGCTGAAGGAAATGAAACTTTGATTTAAACCTACACTCTAAAACTAAAAAAAGGAAAAAAAAGAATTAAACATACGAAAAACTGTATAATTTTGGTAAATCTGAAATCAGTTGCATAATTAGGGCACCAGGTTAACGAATGATCGAATATATGTAGGGATTGTGACGCTCTTAGGGATATGAGATTGCTTGCTTCCCGGTGGGATTAGTGGCCACACGGTTCTCGCTGTAGTGTATAAGCATCAACGTAGGATGAAAATGTCCTATAGGGATACGTAGGTCTTCCTACGCACCGCTTGTATGCTCGATATGCTTGATGCCAGACTAGGATTTATATTTTTGTTTGAATGAAATCATTTATAACACCCTTTTCACATTGTGCTTGTGTATTAGTCCTATTAAGACCAAATGATTTTAAAATAAAATCCTGGCACTAGGAAAGAGGATAGATGTATAGAGGATATTACGCAAAGCGTCGTTCGATTTTCAAACATTCCCCTGTAGGCAAACCTGTTGGTGTGTATTTTACCGAAATCCTTTAGGTATTGTTCTCAAGTAAAACAAGTTTCCTAACGAAAGGATAATATTATAAAGAGACAATGGTTTTTCCCCCTTTCAAACAAGCGTTGATGCAACTATTTCAACTTGAAACTTTAAAAACACATTAAATTAATTTGCATAATATTGAGTGCAAGATATTCTTAAATTTCAACACGCTGATGGGCTTGAAGAATCAGAACGAAATGTTGCAATATATTGCATAAACACCAAAAGGATTTTCTTTTCTTGCAAAACAACAAAGGGTACAAACATTAGGAAGAAAAACAAAATGGGGTTGGAAGTCTGTTGAAGACCCAATTTGAGCAGATAGACTACAGCGCAGCAACAACTACAACCCCGCGAGGGAGTGAGAGCACGCTTCCCCGCGTTCGTCCTGTGCGTCGAACGGTAGTTGTTTCATTCGCAGTCCGAACTGCGTGTGATATGATGGAGCGACATAAGAAACGTGAGCTTCGAATGGGCGCGATTGGGAGTGGGCCCGTGCGAAAACTTTACGACGACCGGTAGTAGTAGTCATCGTACACGTCCACTCCCCAGCGCCAGCCCTAGTGCAGCCAGTCGAGGAAGTTGTACTGCACCACCACCGGGAACACCATCGAGAAGAGGATACCGGAGAAGATGCCGGTGATGAGCATGGCGGCCGCAAACATGCCCGCCGTCATCGCGTACTGCGGCTCGACCGACTGCGGGGCGTACATCATGCCGAGCGAGCTGAAGTACCCGGACGTGAACGCCATCACAACGCCGGTGCCCCAGTACACCCAATCGTTTTCGATGTAGATCGGCAGGAGGCGCGTGATGTTTAGCGGCTGGTAGTTGCAGAAGAGGAAGAGCGGCAGAAAGACGACACGCAGCAGAACCGGCCACACCAGGTATTTGGGCTTCGGCCAGGTTACCCAGGACGTCAGCAGGCTGCCGAGCATGGCGCACACGTTGAACGTGAGGAAGCAGCAGATGCTCACGAACAGATCCTTCTTGATGATGAAGTTGTCGTCGGAGAGCTTGATGTCGGAGTGCACCGCTGGGAAGACGGACAGCGTGATAAAGAACACGAAGAACACGTTGAACAGCTGCGGGAAGGCTTGCTTGAAGATTTTCCAGTACGGTGGAGGGGCGCCCATGTTAGCACGCTGGTTCGACTCGATCTCACGCTCCTTCTGGAGCTCGTGGTAGCGGTAAAATTTCTGTGAAACAACCAACATATATATGGAATTATTTGGAAAAACGCATGCAACCGATTGCTTACATTCAACGGAAGCGCAAAGTAGGTATCGAAGCACAGGAGCAGCACGAACATCGCTGTGATAAAGTAGTAGATCGCTGCCGTCCTCACGGAGGACGCAAACTGTGAGCTGAGGATCGAAATTATTGAAGCGAACGTGCCACTGATGTTCGACCCGAGCACTACGGCACCGGTATATTTGAACGGTAGCTTCGCAGCCATACCGTACACCGTGTTCTGGTAGATACCGCCGGCCACTAGAATAATGGGAACGAACAATTGTGATAAAATGCTATTTGATTTGAAGTACTGGTAAGCCATACGCACTGTTTAAAATCACCACCGTGGTCATCGTGATCCAGAAGAACGCACCTGGCCACTCGGAAGAGTCAACCATTGCCAGGACGACCGTCACGACGAATGCGAGCACTTCCACAAGGATGCTCCACACGATTCGTTTTGTCAAGTTTCCACTGTTAAAGGATTGAGAGAGGAATATTTATTAAGTAGTCATTCAATTTAGAGTGATATTTTTTAAATGATAAATGAGTGATAAATTTTTTGAACTTTTTAGGTTGTTCAAAACTATCTAAGTTAATAAGTTATAAATAGTTCTATAGGGAATATGGATAAACATGATTATTATGATTTGGCAAATATTAAACTATTTCATGATTACAATCCTGAAGCAACCAAGTTTTACAAACAACAATGAAAACTAGCTCAAATTAAGCTGTTTTCCAAGTAACATAATTTTGGATTTTAGTTGCTTAACTGTTTAGATTTTGTGTCTACCGCCCTTTGTGCATGAACATCGAACAATTATAAAAATATTGATCGAATCATCGATTTCCAACATTTTAAGATAAATAATTGACCACTTAATCTTATGAATAAAATACTGACACATTAATAACAGTTAAAATGTTAAAGGAAACGGTTTTTCAAGATTCTGGTCTGAAAAACGCTTCACGAGGGAAACAATTTATTAAAATGTATTCTGTTTTAGTTCGCATCAGAAGGTATTACGAACATTATACAACTTAAATTTTTTACTCGGTCCCAGTATCAAACTATTCACAAACAATCCTAGAATAAATTGAAACCTATAGAAATATTAAATGAATTGCTTTTTTTTAAATTTTCCAGCTTTGCTAAAAAACTTGCATGTTATAAATTGACCACGTTTACCGTTATATATCTCAAAAAGCTCCTTAAGAAACAACTTACCCAAGATTCATGAAAATGTTGAGCCAGTTAAACAGAAGATTGGGAATCTGCGACGCAAACCCGATGGACGAAAGAAAGTACGTTGCATACTCCGACTCGACGCCGGTGTAGTTTTGGCCTAGCTTATAGTCTACAAAGTACTGGAAGACGGAGGAAGGGAAGAGATCGGTTAGAACTTACTCACACAAGCGGAACGAGGAATATCCAGTGAATACTTACCGATTTGGCAGTGATGAACATATTCCACGGCATCAGCGTGCCGACGCCGTGGATCAGGAGCGTTAGAAATACGAGCAGAAGTTTATCCCGCGGGGGATTGAGCTCCATCTTGGCCCGCTCCATCGTCAACCCTGGAAGCAGTCGCCATCGGGTCGTTAGCAGATAGTACAAGGTAAAAAACATGTCGGTCCCCGTTAAACGTTAAACAATGCACAAACACAGTCCGGACTGTTGGTAGTTACTGCGGGGACACACTCGTTGCGCTCTGGCACTCGGAAACAAAATGGATCGCTTCTTCGCGACGACGGACCAACGGACCCCGACCAGTCCAACCGGACCGGCGTGCCCACAAACGAGCCAAAGTAAACACGAAACGGGGACCACGCGAAGGTTGCTGCGAAAAGCAAGGCACGCGGGGAGACACGGCCATAGGGCGCGGGGGAGGGTAGAGATGTATAATAAGGGCACTTCGTTTCGTTTTGCGTGTGTGAAAACTGCAGGTCACTTGCAAAGAGAAAACGTTCCTAAAGGGCCGGACAACCGAACCGGAGGTCCCGGTGAGTCCGCACAGGTGAAAAGTTAGCGAGAGAATGACGATCAAAACCACCACTTGAGGATCATGTTGAAGATTGCATGTTGGACGCAACACTTTTCGTCGTTCGCTTTTCTCTCGATGTATTTGCGGTGCGCTGTCCGGAGGAGGTTGCACATTGAGACAAAGCAGAAAGAAAAAAAAAACGCAGCACAGGGATGCTCTCCTCAGTTCATACGAGAAGAAGGACCGGACATCGAATCAAGCGCTGCAGGAAAATTTCAAGGAAATATGCGCCCTTCCAAGACAACCGCTTGTGAAGTCGAATCCCCCCAGCAGCGACATACCGGAGGTTATTCATTCTATTTCCGTTCAATAAAATAAATCGATGTTTATTGCCCATTGTTCCAAGATAAAATTAGCTCCACACCAGGATACAGTAAAACCTGTTGAAAATCAACTCCATTCAGGCCAACTTCTTATCGCAACAAGCATTTCATTTTTTGTTTTTCTAAAACGATGAAGATTTTATTGCTCATCGATAGTACTACTTGCGATAGTGAAAAAATCATCATTCAAGATATTCTGTTCAACATAACAAAATAAACGGTAAACTAGTGACACATTTTTACCAACTAAAAATACACTAACGAACATACACACACCCTCTCTTTAGAAAGAACACCATCATCTCATCCCATTGGCCTTCATCAGAAGCGCTGTCGATAAGAATGATCGATCGATCGATTAAATTGCTTCTGCCCGTAAATTACCTCTGGCGCGCGGTATAAATATGCATGCTTACGGTACGGGGGGAGAAGGGTTGTGGGAAAAGGCCGAAGACATATAGGAACACCCATCCTCCAGACAACCGGAATAACGAATGAAAATCCACCTTATTTATGGAAAAGTGGCAAAGATGGAAGAGGGCAAGAAACAGGGCTTTTTAAATTATTCGAAACTACCAAAAAATGATACACGGATTCCGTGTGTGGTGCGGTCATATTTTGAAATCTATATTCGGAAAAGTATTGTGATTTGGTCGTAGATCAGAGTTGTACTGTAAGAATTAAGAACTTGTTTAAATTTCAAAATAATGCACTTTGAATAAGGCTTCGCATTGACTGACGCGTGTCTGAAATTCTATTAAAACCAAAAAAAAAAACCGGCTATAAATTACAAGAAAGCACACTTTTTATCCCCATCGTAACGGTTGGCTTACCAATTAGTACGCGACAGACCCGTTGCCGGGGAATTAAATACTGAGTGCCCGGGGACAATTTGATAAATGTACAACAAACATCAATGTTTTGCAGAATTGTTCCACACCTCTCCCCTCAGGTGGGTCCCCTTATAGCAGGTTGGTAAAGTTCGCTCGTAAGGCGATTTTCATAAAAATAAAAACATAAACAAGTGCTAGCAAAAACCACCAACATCGCGTTATAAGAAGTCACCAAGAAGACCGCGAGCAACAGGTTTGCAGCGGGCGATGGTGTGTGGAACCCTACCGCATGATGGTCATGTTTCGTGTTTTCGTGGTTTTATGCCACCATCCACCCTTGATTGGATCCTACTGCGTCAGCCCTTTTAACCCGTGCAAAAGTTGTCCGTGTGAGCGATATGCAGCGAGCGATTAATAAATAAAAATTTCGTCCATAATTCCTTTAAAAAGCCGCAGGGAACTTAGTAAAAAGGTATATATGTCTTGATTGCATGGAATCGAAGTAAATTGACCTAAAAAAGAGCCCACATTCCACAGTAACAGGGAGAGAGAAGGAGGGGGAGACCACGTATCCTGCGGTGTTCGAAAATATGGTATTTTAAAAAAGGTTTCTGGAACCACCGTGTCGCGCTCACGGGAAGGAGTGTTTACCAGACAGGACGGAAAAAAAGATTGCATTATTCGCTCAGCACAAACCTTACCTTTGAAGTTGAGTTCATCATTTGGTAGATTGTTTTCCTCCCAGGCCGGGGTGAGCCGCACCGGTTCCGACTTTTCCAGGAAGGGCGACTTCTCAGCATCACCGCCTGCTGTTGAAAAAAAACAAACAGAAAAAGTAAGGCATGAATATAATTGAACCTGTTCGAGAAGGTCTAACTGCTCCTTAGCTTAGCTACAATTAGCTTGATGTGTTTTCTATGCATCCATCAATCTGGCAAGATGCTATTGTGATAATGTTGCTGTCCTAGATTTAAAAAGAAAACAAGCACAAGTTCGCATCAACGATCTTGCATAACGATTTTTCAAATGTCGCTGGTCTGATCGCAAGCCTCATCCAAGGTCAATTGGGTTCGCTGGGGAACCCAGCAGATGGACAATGTTTCACAAACATCCTAGGGGGGGATACTCCCGTTGTGAGGAACATCACAGGAACACAGTGGGTCATCCGATGGGCAGGGATAATCCACCAACTTTGCCCCCTTCTGTTTAGCAGTTTGTTGCCCACGGATGGAGCATTACATTTTTTACGATTCCGCACGCTTGATCGTTCGCCTGGGCAGTTATTTATGTTACTTTTCCCATCGTGCCGTTTCCCGATCGAGTAGATTATTCTGCTCGTCTGCACTCTCGCAGGTCTTAATGGCTTATGCGCCGCGTTCCACGGCCTTTGTCTGCCCTCGTGTGATGTTGATCACGGGCGAATTCACGAGTGTCTCGAGTGCATTTAACCAACGAACACGCGGACGCACAATAAATAACAAGCATCAGCCCGATGGAAACATTCTTCACCCAATGCTCATGCCGTTTGCGAATCCATCCGCTAGGCGTGATACGCCCGAGTTGAAAATTTGTGTGAGCGGAGATTTGCCTCGCGTGAAGAATGAACGAAATAAATTTGATCTATTTTTATCGCCCCACGGCGTATCAATCCGTACCCCCAAAAGCATCGTGTTTGATGCTCACGTCGTGTAGGAGCTGGTGGTGGTTTCCCTGTTGCTGCCCTCGACGATGGACGGGCAATAGATCAATTAGGTAGGAATGTGTCTACCGGCCTCGCAAACCACGAGAAAGTATTTCTTTTACACAGCACCGCCCGCATACACGCGCCGGTGCGTTTCCTTGAATCAATTTATTAACCAATTATGTTGTTGTTGAGAAGATGCGACAAAAGAGAGATGAACCGAGGGAGCATGATTTTTCCATCAATAAATCAGTAAGTCCACGAGTGGTACAATCATTACGAAGTTTAGAAAAGAATTCTTATCATACCGCGACAAAACATGCCTTGCTTGACTGGGGTTAAGAAATGCTAGGTCGCAAACCTTTGTAGCTCCATTCCAGATTTACGCGAAGAACTAATGGCTTTAGAGATTGAAGTTATCAATGAAACCGTTCGACCTAAGGTTAGTAGTCGGGTACTCTTGAATCGCTTATCAAAACATGTGTTATAGACTAAGTGAAAAAAAAAGAAAAAAATAAAAATAAAACGGAATACAAAATTCAACCAGAATAGATCGGATTTTTCGTTTGGTAGTTGCAAACTCAATCGGGCGATAAGAACATCTACGGTTATGTAAACGACAAGTTGAGTGCTCTCTTGATTTATATTCACATTCATTGAAATTTCATCCGACAGTTCGACAAGCCGGGTTCGCTCGTTTTACCTATTGGCCTCGGATGGCGTGTGTCGTTTTCAATCACTTGCTTACCCTCCACAAGAATATAGGATTGAATTTTAATTGAGAAAAGAAAAAACAACCAACTAGTCCACAACTAGCACGTAACGGACAAATTTAGCTTCGTGCACCTCGGCCTATAGTTTTCGATGCGCGTCATTAGATCTTCAGGAATCACGATCGTGTTTGTTTGTTTACTCAAACCGCCCGCTTCTCCACGCGCAACAATATAATGCTAATGATGAATACGCGCCAAAATACTCACCGCCGCCTGCTCGGTTGCTAACGATGCTAATGTTTCCGCCATTTATCCGGCTGCCGGGACCGCCACCGGGGAGCAGATTTTGACTGTCGTATGATGCCATTTTTTCTTGCACGAAGGTTCGCTTGGGTCGTTTGGGTGATCTTCTTTCACTCTCTCCCGCTCACCCGCACCGTTTTCCTTCTTGTTTGGTGATTCGTTGCTAGCCTTGGGTATGGATTATGGCCCTCTCGTTGCTTGCACTAGTAGGCCGCTTCTTCGTTTTCACGCCAACCGCGTGTATGACATTGGAGCCGGAGATAGGAATTCTGCCAGATCGGCGAGTTTCGGTGCTGGCTGTTTAAAACACCATATCAGTTACACCGGTGCGCTATGTGCATCGAAATCGCGACCACTGGCCCTGAGAAAGTCACTGGCCGCAGCAATCGTCGATCAGACACGGCTGTGTGCCTCGTACATTCGAGTCTTGTGCTATCGCATCGAGCAGTTGCTTGACGACGATGGTTACCGGAGTATCTTGAGCAAACGAGATACAATCGATTGAAAATAGACTTTGGATTCAGGATCCTTCAATGTACACCCATTGCCGGTTCGGTCTGTAATGAAAAGAGGAATGATGAAATGATTGGTTAGTGACAAGAGGCGGAACAGAAGATAAAACACGTTGCGGTTACGTTAAAAATTGGTGATAGGCGTATCGTGCACGTTATTGATTCCTATCAAAGTGCTCCATTATATTACTCTTCTTCTATTGTGGGAATGCTAGTAGGCGTAGGTGTATACCTGGAAACAACCGTTGTTACGTGATTGTTCCGTACCACACAGGGTCTGGCACGTCTTATCAAGCGTTCGCGAGCTACTTCCAACATATGATGATCAAGCTGCACCGACCCGACTGCTCCTGTGACGTACTCAGTATATTCTGCCGTATAATGACACAACTGCTCTCGTTATGTACCAGCAAATTACGTTTTCCTGTCCGACACCGATTACATCCTTCCCGGCAGCGTGCACGATTGGAATTGATACTCCACAGATGACTAGATGGATCTTTGAGACGAATGGCTACCAAAACGCTCCAAACGTTTCTGATAACGAGGCACATTGTCGGAACACAATGGAGAAGCGTATCGCCGCTTCTTCTCGGTGATTGCAGATTGTGACGCGCGTGTGGTCAAACTTCAGATTTCAAAGTATGTTGGAGAATAGCTGATAGGGAAAGAAAACACACAGCCACATTTTTCTGACTCTAATCTTACCAAGCCCCCTAAGGAGGAAGGGAGATTTTCAAAGATATTGTCTTTACACTAGTCGGGTTAGATGACGAGCATTCTACAGGGAACAATCGTTTTGAATCGCTAATCAATCGCTTTAATTTAATAACGCCAACGAGTTAACAGCTTTACCATCAATTTCGCCATTTATCATGCAAACAAGTTCATAGCTGCCCCTTGATGCTAAGTGCAATTGGCGCGCGACAAGAACAATCGCACCGCGTGTTTCAATTGATATTGCAGTTGATGTGACTACATCTGGTTCTCCCCCCCGTAACCCTTCAGATGCAGTGACCAAAGAGGCTTAAGCATTTATAAAAAAATCCAGCATGAACATTTGTTAATTTTGTTTTTAAATAGTTAACGCGATTCTTCGTTCATATTAAAGTTTTTAGTTTGTAAATTTTGTTCTTTACTGCTGTGTAAAAGGCTGTATATACAACCTTGTTCTCGTAGCACTATCTTTCGTAACGGGACAATAATACAAGAGCACCTTCTGGCTTATCTATACCGGTAACATGATTCCTGAAGTGCATCTACGAGACGACGATGATTATGTTAGTGGAAGATTATTAAATGTAGAATTTTTTTAACGCCCATCCACGCGTCTGTAGTATCGCTTGATGGTAGCCTCCTAAGGTCAATAGGCGCTCCCTTCGATTGTATGGTTATCTACAAGTTTTTCCCGTTAGGATAAACAGTATTTAACGGCTCACATACTGTGCAGCCTATATTGACACAATCTCGGGCCATTCCACTAGATAGAGTGTAATGCAGTGCGTGCTTGCTGTGTAAGTAACGTCCAGCGCACCACTTTCTGTCGGAGTCATCGCCGGAAATGCTGTTACCGGCACATGTTTCACGTTTGTCAATCGGTGCGGCGACGACAGCGTGTTGCGATGGATCGATTTTCTGACGAGTTTTAAGGCGCCCTATTTTTAGAAGAGCACATTTTCACTTCTTTTGACATCTCTGCGGGTCGTGGTACTATGAAATAGCAGCGGTTCTCTGTTCTTTAAACACTTTGGTAATACATTAAATGCGCACTGTGGAATTCCGGGTTTGGAAAACTTCTCACAATGTTCTGCTTCGCTTAGCAATTGCTAGAATATCATGAAACTTCCTCTCCTTTTTCGAGGATGGAGTGGAGAAAGCCAACTTTTTCATTTGATGTTTCCGTCGAAATTATGCAGTTACGTTTCACTGGCATACGGGCCGGATCGACCCAACAAAGTGAAGTTCAACAGGATACTAGCTTCCGCGTTTCCCTTGCTCTCGACAAAATCGATCGAACATGACGAAGACTACCAGAGCAAAGGACGATATGGCTTTCATCGGTTACTGTGCTGGCAACTTACCATTCTGTCGATAGTTCGCGAGTACGGGTTAATTATATTCCACTTTGAAGTGGCGGTGCGAACCACACACGTGATGAATACGTAGACAAATCTGCTAACCGCATCGGGTTCGCGGTCTGTGCACGGTGCGCTTATATTTACTGGCGGGAGCACGATGGTGGCCCGCCTTCCATCACAACGGCTAGGTGATAAATGTGTATTCGTTGCTTGGTGCGGCGCTTCGTTCGGAATACGTCAACATCGTAGGAGCCGCTGTCAATTGCCATTTGTCAAATCTGACGTTTAAGGAGTAAACTAAAATCGGCGTTCCATCCAAAGATACGCGCGTCTCATAAACATACTCGTTCGTTCAAGTAAAATTTGTTTAAATTACGATGGGAAGCAGCAAAACGCAGCTTGAGGAATTGCAAGAATACTTTAAAGGACACAACAAAACCAGAGAAGCATCGAAAGCACACACAGCGAAGGTGCATTCGGTCGGATGGAATTGTGATGGGCGCCGCTTAGCGTCCGGTTCGTTTGACAAAACAGTGGCCGTATTTACGCTCGATCGCGACCGTTTGGTAATATGATCACTCTAAAAGCAAAACAAAATCATGAAATCTGTTCGCTGGCAATAACCTGACGGGAATCACTCGTCTACGCTTTCCGCAGAACAAGGAGAGCACATACCGTGGCCACACTGGCTCGGTTGATCAGCTCTGCTGGCACGCCTCGATGCCGGACCTGCTCAGCACGGCCAGTGGCGACAAAACGGTGCGCATATGGGACGTCCGGGTCGGCAAGTGTGCCACATTCATCAACACCAAAGGGGAAAACATCAACATTACATGGTCACCGGATGGGCACACGATAGCGGTCGGCAATAAGGAGGATCTGGTGACGTTCATTGACACCCGGACGCACAAAATCCGCGCGGAGGAGCAGTTCAGCTTTGAGGTGAACGAAATCGCCTGGAGCAACGGTAGTGACCTGTTTTTCCTCACCAACGGGCAAGGCTGCGTGCATATACTGAACTACCCGAATCTGGAGCTGCAACAGATCTTGAAAGCTCACCCGAGCACCTGCATCTGCATCGAGTTCGATCCGACGGGGAAGTATTTTGCGACCGGTTCGGCTGACGCACTCGTGTCTCTGTGGGATGCGGAAGAGTTGGCGTGTCTGCGCGTGTTCTCGAGACTCGATTGGCCCGTGCGGACGATTTCTTTTAGCCACGACGGCAAGCTGCTCGCTTCGGCCAGCGAAGATTTGATCATAGACATCGGCGATACGGAGACGGGAGAAAAGGTGGCCGATATTTCGGTTGATGCAGCCACGTTCACCGTTGCGTGGCATCCGAAGCAGTACATATTGGCTTACGCTTGCGACGACAAGGACACCAATGACCGGCGAAGAGACGCGGGCAGTTTGAAAGTATGGGGATTCTCCGAGTAGTAAAATAAACTGTAACGAGTAAGGACTGAACAAACCCATCGGTTTCGGTAATGTTGTATTCGTCCATGTTCATATTTATTCACAGGCATAATGTTTTTATGCCCAGGTTTCTTCCTGATAGCGGTTCGCTTTTATCATATCTTCGATATGATTCGCATCGCCTATAGCTTCTATCAACGCTTCTTTCACTGCTTCCGGCATATTCTTTGAACTACCCGAAACCAGCACGTATCCTCCGTTTTCCACCAACAATTTCTTCAGCAGGACCCCTTCCTTACGTATCAGATGCTGCACATACACCTTGTCCGGTTGATCTCGCGAAAAGGCACAAAACAGTTGCAGCATCCCGCTCTGTTCCATCCGCTTCAAATCCTTCTCGCAGTGAAAGTCCGCGGTGGAACTACGGCACCCAAAGAACAATACCAAAGGTGCAGCAGTGGGCGTCTCGGAAAGTTCCCTTTCTTGAAGGATACCACGGAAAGGAGCCAACCCAGTACCAGGACCAATCATTACAAGGGGTGTATGCTGTGGAAAAAAAAGAACAGTTCATTGATGGTCACATTATATGTAGTGTTTCGAATGTTTAACTGAATATTTACTCACCTTGTCCAACGGAAGCTGAAATGTACTTCTTCGTACCCATGCATTAACCAAATCGCCGGGACTCAACTGTTTTAACCAGTGCGAACACAACCCTCGTCTGGGAACGCTAAGCTTAGTTTTGTACTCGATGACCGCCACCAGTATTTGCAGTTTGTTACTTTCCACAGCAGAAGCGATCGAAAATGCTCTAGGTTTGATCGGCTGGAACACCTCGAACATGGCTTCCAGGGTGAGGCTTTTGGTGGCATGAGGAAAGTCTTGCAAAACCTCCAGAATGTTTCTTCTCGGTCGGTTGGCATAGGAGAACAGTTCCTCTTGTCCTTCGACGCTGCTAAATTCGACAAGTTTTTCCTTTTCGAGATCGTTTGGACAATTCTTGGCCAGGACGGCGAATGCCCTCGCACGTGGGATTGCAGTCAAGTCCCAGTACTGTTCCGAAATGGCTTGCAATGTAAGAGGTTTCTGTAATATGGAGGGCACAGGCATTTCTGTAAGTAAAATAGACCGTTGAGAAATTAGAAACACTTTGTCATCCAAGCGACGTTACATTGAAATGCTAAGGCACATGGTAAGACGTTTAAAATTTCAGACGTTTGAAGCACATACAACATAACTTAGAAAAGACATACTGTCGCGTCCCGTTGAAAACAGTAAAATGACAATTCTACGAAAACATGCGTTTCTGTTTACTGAATTGTATTGCCGGAAAGTCGTGTTTCGTGTTTAGTTTAGCGAAAACTTCAGCAACATAACAAAAAAGCAAAATGCTGCGTCGCCAGGCCCGTCTTCGCAGAGAATACCTTTATCGGAAGGCGGTCGAGAGCAAACACAAATTGCAGCAGGACAAAAAGGAACGTATCAAGCAGGCACTCGAGGAACACATACCGATCCACGGCGATTTGCGGAAGGATGCACTAGCTCTACAGGAGAAACTGAAATGGACTGACCAGGGACCGAAACGGGCTGCCGAAATTGGAGGCGAAAGTGGTGGTGCCAACACGGCCGACTCAAAGGACGACGAGTACCGATTCGCCGGCTGCGAAGATCCGAAGATCATGATCACAACATCGCGCGACCCCTCGAACCGGCTAAAGCAATTCGTCAAGGAGCTCCGTTTGATCTTTCCCAACGCACAGCGCATGAACCGTGGTAACTATGAGATGAAACAGCTGGTGCATGCCTGCCGGGCAAACAACGTAACCGACTTTATCGTCGTGCACGAGCACAAGGGTGTTCCGGATAATCTCATCATTTCGCACCTTCCGTACGGACCGACGGCATGTTTTACCCTGTCCGGGGTAGTGATGCGCCACGATATTCCCGACATTGGAACGATGAGTGAGCAGAAGCCACATCTGGTTTTTCACAACTTCAAGACGAAACTGGGCGCGCGTACCATGTCCATATTGAAGTTCCTCTTTCCGGTACCGAAGGAAGATTCGAAACGTGTTATGACGTTCGCCAACCACGATGATTACATTAGCTTCCGGCACCACACGTACCGGATGGTGGAAAAACAGCTAGAGTTGACCGAAGTTGGACCACGGTTTCAGCTGAAGCTGTATCAAATCAAGCTAGGCACGTTGGACGAGCTGGATGCGGCGGACACTGAGTGGGTTTACAGACCTTACATGAATACGGCAGCGAAGAGAAGGTTTCTCTCGGACGACGACGGCTGGCAGCAGGATGATGTCCCTCAGTAATACCACTTTGCGCAATAAAACAAGTTTCGACCAATAATGGTTCGTAAAAATATAATGTTGTCTGTTGTATAGAGTTCATGTATGAAAAGAAATGCAACTGACTGCAGTGAATTTTTCTTATCTTATCCAGTAGTGGTTGTTACTAGGCTTAATATTCTTTTTCCTTCAAACATACAATCTTGCGGCCATTGCATGGTGCAATTCAGGCACGTTTTGCGATAACATAATGCGATATCATCTTCACTTACCAGAATCAACCGCTTTCACCTCCACCAACGTGGTCTTGTTGAGATCGAATCCTTGCTCGTGCAATATACCGAACAATGTGTCTACATTGTCCTTAGAATTGTGCGGTCTTACATAAAGCACATCGCCCGGGCACCAGGGAACGGATTTCTTTTCGAACGTGATCAGTCGAACGTCCTGGAAATGATCGTTGGCCGTTGTGCGACGGTTTTCAAGCACCACCGTTTGAAACCCGTTTGGCATCTGAACCTCCGCGTACAGATCAATCGAAGCAGGCTGCTGGGAAGGAGTACCTGTCTCGGCTTTCTTTAAAACCTCTACCTTCCACCGAAACTCACGGGGACTTTCAGGCAGCTTGTGCTGATTGGCCGGCAGAGGTGCTATCTTGCCCAGCTCCTCCCACAGTTGATTAATCCACGGCAGAAAGACAGCCCCGTATCCAAGATCGTGCTGATCATCGCATAGGCCAACCTGCAGAAGTGCACTTCCACCGAGTTGGAGCAACCGTTTGTGCAGTTTTTTCGCAACGTAATTGAACTTTGGGTACCGTGAATCGCCGAGGCCGAGCACGGCAAAGTGAACCTGCCGGAGAGAATCGGATGGGAGGCTTTTACGCAGCAGAAACTTCCAGAACCGCTTCATATTGTCCGGCTCTTCGCCCTGGCCGTAGGTGGAGCACACGCAAACGACGAACCGCTCCGAAATCAATTCCGACACGTCGTACTCGTCCATCGGGAGGACGTTACCGCGAAAGTGATACATCTTCGATTCACGCCATATCTGTTCGGCCAAATCTTGGGCCGTTCCCGACTGGCTACCGTAAAGTATGGTGAGTTTTCGTTCGAACATGGTGCTCGATGCGGTCTGGCGTGATTGGGAATAGCAATGCGACTAAAATGTTCACCACCAACAACAGTGCACTGTGAAAATTGATGTTGTTGACCTCTGGTTTGTTTTTTTTCTAGTTACCGATCAGCTGTTCGATTTGACAACAGCGTTTTAAATCCAGTGATGTACTAGATTTAGTACGAGCCAAGGTGAATAGAGCAATTTAATACATTTGAAATGAACGTTATTCACATCGAATATTATTTTGAGAAATACAACAACATTTGTTCCATATGGATAGCAAAGAATAAAACACAGTTTTGCTTAGTTACCGTTAAAGTTCCTACAGACTGTCGCCAAGGCCTGCCAAGACAAGACCAAGGCAACACTTGACAAGCTACTAGCAAGTGCCAAAAAATCTTGCCTTGGTCTTGCCCGTGTGTGAAAGCCCTCGGTAATACTCAGCAATCATTGGATTTGAAATTGCTGAGAAACCGTTGGTGATTTCGGAACAGTCGATTTGATTCATTTTCATTCGTTCATAGTTGAACGACTTTAGTGCCTAATCTGTTCCAGGACACAAAATAACACACAATTACACTACAAACAGCGTTTCACAACACAAAGCACTGCACTATTTTCGTAGACACATCCATTTCTGATGCACACGCATAGAAAACAGTTTGCTTTGATTGTTTCGCTAACAAGTTGTCAAGTGTTGGCGACAACATTTTCTCGACGAGCAACTTTTGGTTGCGCTAGCCATCACTAGTAGTCGCTAGTGTAGAATCGCTAGCGAGTAGCGCATTGGCGGTAAGTACTTGGCGCCAATATTGGCGTAGTCTGTAGTGCACTTTACTGCTTTATTTAAAACTAGTGCTTGCTGCTATTGATGCATCATTGTTTTACTTACTGTGTAAAGAATTATTGTCTCAGATTCATCGTGTAGGTGCCTAGTAATCGTCTTTCTTCCCCTGCAAGTCCCCTACCTTGACGTCAAGTTTCTTTTCCGCATGCTAGCAGCAATATTGATCACTCGCTTTCCTGTCTCGAAAAGTAGCAAAATGTTGATGAATGTAAATGAATATTGTATGTTTGTTATTCGATAGCAGTAGATCCCGCTCAAGTAACTTCTAACGGTTGAATTCATTTCTTACTGAGCTTTCTAGAGCGAGTTCTTCCTTAATGCTCACTGCTATACATTATGTGTTTACGCCATCGACAGCAAGTGGTTTGTTTAAACGTTGTTGCATTTTGTTTTTCACATCGTTCTTGACCCTTGGTAGGGCCAAATGCGCTTGTGCGTTCAGCAGAAAAACTTTCTATTTTGTTCATTTTACTGTTTTGTTTAAGTTAGCGAAGAATCTCTAGATCTTCTCGGTACTAATTGGTTGTTTCATTTCCCTCTCATTATTGTCATGTAATTGACACATGGCTAACAGAAAAATTCATGCTGATGAACATTTTTCGATTTGATCCTTCCCTTTTCCCTAAAAACGTGTATTTTGCGAATAAGCATGTTCCGGAAATCAATGTTTTGTCCGTTCCAAATATGCAGTACCGTTAAACCATTCAAAAATGTTCCACTTTTACCGGTCAAATCGTTTCTTTATGGTTGCTTTTTTTTACAACTTTAGCGGAGATTTAATGTTTTATGTTTACCATTGTTGTGTATGAGAGGAGAACTTTGTATATCATCAGTTGTTTTTTTTTGTCTAAAAATGTTTTTGAAACGAAATAAAAACAAGAGCTGATTTTGTACGATAGCGGAAGCCATTTATGATAAACCAATTGAATTTATAACATGCTCAAAGTAAAGCCTTGTGTACTAAGCAAAACAGTTTGCAATAGCTTGGATGATCGAGAAAGTCAATTAATACAATGCGTTTCTGCTACGTGTTTGTTGTAGATTCGTAAATGGCTGTAAAATTACATGTACTTTAATACGTAATATAAGTTTTCCTTTCAATTACAATGTATGTATATATATTTATATATATTCTTTTGTATTTGTATATACGAGCATCGTCATCACTGTAATTATTGTCTTTATTGTCTTGTAGATGGTTTTCCTTCGTTAGTATAATTATTCTCCTTAGAGCCAAGTAGTAGAGTAAATTTCCCATACTTATGCACCGTTTGTTTTTTTTTTGTGTGCATTTATGGTAGAGCCATTAGTGCAAGCGACGAACGCGCACATGGTTTTTAGTATAATTCGAGTGAATTGCATTTCGCCAGCCTATTTTGAGTTTCGTGCTAAATTTACAATTATTGGTAAAGCTTTCGCTTCGGTTCATTAGCTATGATCTCATGCATTATTAGATTGATTTTAGTTTAATTTTAGTTTTGATGCAGGTTAATCTTTTAACTTTTACAATGCCACCGGTAATTTTATGGGTTTGTTAATTTACTGCTGATGCTGTGTTTTGGTTTGTTCCTTTTTTTCCTTTCTAGTCGGTGTATGCACATTACAAATTGGAAACTGGCCAAAATGGGTAATGAGTTTTGTCCCAAAAGTGTATTTGAAGCATGAACGATTTGTTATTTACACCTTAAACGGTACGATCGGTACATGTCTGAGAGGGAGAACTCGGATGTTGAATTTCCACCATCACCAGTTCGCTCAAAATTGGTGGTTTCTGTTTGTTTTTACATCTTACAGAATACACTGATATCAATAATTACAGTAAAATCGAATGTCACTGAACATATAAAGTTACGGGGTTAGCCTATGCGATTTGCTTTCACTACAGATTTTCCATTAATTATTGTCAAATTCAGATTCAAAATGCACGGGCACTACTAGCCCTCCTTTGTTTTTCCACAATTATTGTTCATTTATTTCTTAAACTATCTAGGTTGCTTCAGTGTAAGTTTTCTTTGCTTCTTTCTTCTTCATCAGCTTTGTAACTTCATATTAAATTTTATTACATTGACAATTGATCGAAACAGCGTGATTTGATGGATTGAATTATTTTGCAATGGTCTGTTTTTTCCCTTTTTCTTCTTCTAAAGTAGACTAATTATTGTCCATACTTTGCCTGCCGATTTATGTTCCTCTCCAATAACTGTCCTTCACTAGAAATGCAGATAAGCTTATTGTCTTTTGCACTGTAAATAGTGTAAATGGATGCAGTCAATCGTTTGCCTTCATATCATAAATCATCGCGAGCTGTCCGCTTCCTTAACATTTTCCTCCCCCTCTTTCCACCGGTGCGGTGTTTATTGTCTTGGTTTATTTATGCTTCATCAACTCATATAATGTAAATCTATGCCTTACTCAATTATAAACGATGAATTTACAATGTGTGTTTTTTAATCTGCTCTACACTATGCCAGCCAAGGCAAATAATAAACTTCGATGTTGTTCAAACGTATCGTGTGCTTTATATGCTATAAGTTTTTGTAGGATTTTTTTTGAAATTTCCAACTTAAAATAAAATTCTATAATAATTCAACATAAATCAATTCTACAGAGACGCTCGAGAATTTTAATCAGATAAATTTAATTAAAGATGTGAAATGAACACAACAAACCACACGTTTTATCAGGTTCTTGTTGAGTTTTCTTGTGTTCCGAATATTGTACGCTGAATGCTTACGTTGAGCTCACATATTGCAAGCATGCCACATAATTACGGGCCGGTTCGTTAGCGTTCTGTTGCCTATTTCGTTAAATTCCTCAATCGTTCCTTCTAGTAAATTGGTTAGCTAATTTTGCTAAGCAAAGCTTGGCTTCACTTTTAGTTTCCCTTCGAATCTTTCGCATGCACAACTCATCGAACACTTTCGTCTAACTTTTTTTCAGTTCAACAACAATTAACAACAACATCAAGCCCCATCCCACGTCTCGTTGTATTCGTTGTCACCGCACCATATCCGGTTTCCGGTTCCACCTTTCCAGCTCCGTTCCGTTCCAGCGTCAGATTCACTCCGGTAAGATATGTTTTTCAGCGATATCGCATGGTTGTAATTGGTGTGTCACCAAAGCTCCGGGGTTGCCCTGTTGGTGTCTTCAACATCCCAAACGTGGCGGGCATGTTGAATTCACCAACCGGCAACAGGCCCGGCAAATGGCAACAAGGTTCCGCACGGCCAAGCCTTTGTGCCACCGTGCCCCACTCCGGGGGTTTTCGGACAACCCGAAATGGACAATTTTTCTACCCTTTCCCTTTTTCGCCATGGGTTGTGCTTAAATCTACGTTTTCTTTTATGCCTACCTAAAGCCCGCCTTTCCGCCAGACGGTCGCGATGTGATGCGGGTTGCTGCGGGGTGACAAGGGTTGCTGCGCCGTGAAGCTCCAAACGTCGAACGTACTGCTTTCGTAGCTGTTGCCAATCGGAACGTTTGTGCTTGGGGCGTAACTAAGCAGCACTACCATATGAGAAGTCGTGCCCAGAACAGACCAACGGAGAGTCCGGGCACGCTACGAGAGTAGTCCAGTTCGGTTGTTATTAGAGTAATAAACGTAGTTCATTGTAGATTCCATACTATGGACGGATGAAGATATTAATATTTGTTCGTTTTCCATCGCTTGCTGCGACGCACTTCTGTAGTATCTGTTAAGGTGGACAGTAAATGAGTTTACGACGAGACAACCAAACCGGAAGCATAATGGCATACGCGGCGAACGAAACAGTACGTTCGAAGCTTCATCAACGACTTAACAATGAGAGAAAGTGTAAAACACAATAGTTCGCAAACAAATAACAATGTCCTCGTTCGGGCACTCAAGCCGAAAGCCGATAGTTGTTAGAGAAGTCCAAAAAGATTGAGTCGGCGGGTATCAATCTGTCCCATTTTTCTTACTTTAAGGATTTTTACTTGAGCCCACGAATGTAACGAGGGCGTCACAGGCGTCTCACTGGCGGGGTGCAATGTTCGATAAACTATCAGAAACCATTCACCAGCCTGTGCCCGATGGCGGGACTTAGTATGAGGACCGCCAGTAGCAAAAGTTTGGCCGCGAACGATGGCCCAGCACCGTACAACTCATGCGATCCGCTAATCTTACTCGTTTCACCCGGATTGACGACGTGAATCTTCCAGCCGAGGTTACGATGGGTGAAGCACTGGATGAAGAACGAAGAAAGATTGAGTTAAGGATGGTCAACCGTCTAAGGTAAGTCGACCATACCTGATAGTACACCAAGTCCGGCGTTTCCGCCACGACCGTCCAGTTGAGATAGGCCGGCTGGCCGTTGGGATCGTCGCAGGACAGGTTGAGCGTTTTCTTGTACTCCTCGAATGTGGCGATTTCGTTCGATCGGTCGATGGATTTGTGCTTCCATTCGCAGTAACGTCCGGCTGTAAAGAGGCAGGGATGTAATAAAACATATTGTGATGTAAGACATTTTTTTGATCATCGTCTATATCTCAATTCCGATCAGTGGCAAACAGTGTTGCTAAGGTTCTCTTACGGGACGAAACCGTAAGTTGCACGTTTCAAGTCATCCAAAATTACATTTATCGCGAGTCTAAGTTTAGTTTCCGGTCATATTATCCATTCTTTTATTCTTCCAGCGAATTGGAGAGACCAACCTACGTCGGGATGGTCATGTACAGATTTCTTATGACGCACCTTAAAGTCCGGAAAGGCTTCTAAAGTCTAACTTCAGCTGGAAAGGTGGCGTGGCAACACTATTTATAGCAAATGGGATTCAACTAGCTTTCAAAAGTGAGTTAAGAAAATTACTTCGATCTCGAATTATTTATTTTTGATCCATAATTTGAATGTACTTTACATTTTCCTCCTTTTCGCGCAAAGTTGAAATTTTCTTCGGAGAATAATTTAGAATGATTGGAAGATGAAAAGGCTTTAGGAAAGCAGTCGATAGACTTACCTGCGGTTGGATAGGCGTAACCATCCGAGTCGTACTCCACGCCGGCGTACACCGTTTCACGGCGTTTCTGTGCCTCGGACTGCTGACCGTAACCGCCCTCGCTGGAGCTGGTGATATACAGGGGGTGATACCTGCGACGATAAAAATGGGAACCCTTAGTGAAATCCCCCTCTTTGGAATGGTCTCCACCCGTGTGAGGGTTGCGGATACCTACTTGGCCGGCTGCGTTGACTCGTCACCGCCCTCGACGATGAACGTGTACGTTTGGCCCCGTTCGACGTAGATCTCCGGGATGAGCATGTCGTTCATGTACCACGCGATACCCCAGGACGGATGGCCGGTGATGGGAGTGTATCCGCGTTTTCCACCCGTCGGCCCAATGCGGGCCGTAATCGTTCGCTCACCGAGAATGGTTCGCGTCGGCCATGGTTTCGGCCCGTCTTGGGCCACGTAGCTGTCAAGGGCGTCGGTACAGGTATGATCGTTCTTGGATGCGAAGTCAATCTGAAGGTCCTCCACCGTCACCTCGGTGCCGCTATGCGAGTGCGCATTGGCCTCGTCTCGAGAGTTCAGCGGTCCAATCGCGGCGATGACGGAGATCTGACGATCCAGCGGGTACGCCCGGTCATTGACGGCCTCGTTGGTCTGCAGTAAGCGACGATACTTGATCTTCGTCACCCCATGGCTTCGATCGCCCGACACTGGAGGGATGCGGAAAGAATACCGAGAGATAAACAGCAAGACCTCAAATGGACATTCCTCAAACAATGTTATGATTTGTTCATAATTCTGTTAGCCATCCTGACAGTACAGACCCTAAGTACTAAAGCGTTTTGTTCACCAGGAAACAACTTACATATCTCCACGTCGTTCTTGCCACCGATCCGCTCGTCCGGGCAAACGCCCAGCTTGCCGTCGCACTGTGCCAACGAAGACATGAAGTAGTCCTCCGCCCGGAACCGGCGCTGGCGACGATCGTAGAACGCGACCACCACGTCGGCACCGACCATCTGCGGGCGGCCGTGCGTACCGGAGATACCGAACGCCATGTACTGATCCTCCTGGATACGGCCGATCAGCTCGATAACCACGTACTCATCCATCACTTCCCACATGACGTTGAGCTTGCCACGCAGCAGTTCCTTGCAGTTGACGTTGGTCGGTCGGGTGGTTCCCTGCGTCACCACCGAGGACGAGGTCGTCGTAGTCTGCACGTGAGGTGAGAGGAGAAGGTATGAGTTTTTGTTGGAATGTGTCAAGAATTGGTCTGGTGTTTGTTAAAGCTCAATGAAATTATAATCTCATATGTAATCAACAGGTGAAGATAGTTTACCGGCTTATACCACCATGGCGGCTTGTAGAGTAATGGGAGAAAAAGCGCAATTAGGATGCTTATAGCTAGTGACAGAACATTTTGGAGAACGAAAAGCAACTCGAACGCTTACCGCTATCTTCGTCTGGCCGAGTGCCGGCGGCACATCGAGATCCTTGGGGATGTAGACGTGGCCGAAGTTGTGCCGGTACTCGACACACCACACCGCCAGCCAGTCGATGTCGTACACGGTCAGGTTGCCGGGCAGCTGGATCTCGATGTCTTCGCCCTGGTAGCCCCGGAGCGGTTCCAGCGAGCCGATCTCGTTCGGTACCTTCGTGCCCATGATGTTCGGCTCGGACCCGTTGCCGACCCAGAAGTACGCATCCGGCCCGGCACCGTCGTAGTGCAGGTTGGGAATGTAGAACGTCTTCGCGTCCAGGATGCTGATGTTGCTCGAGCGCAGACCGTGAGCGAGCCGCTTGAACTCGGGCAGGACGCGCGGTTTCGGCACGTCCAGCCCGGGGGGGATGAAGATTTCTCCGAAATCAACCTAAGACGGGGTTGGAAACAAATGGAAATTTAAAAAAAAAACGGAAAAGAAACCGCTGGTACGCTGCCACAGACAAATGACTCTTGAGATTCTGGTAGGAAGCATTCGCACTGCCTTCTTCTCGCAGACCTGTCGTCAATCTGGTTCTGACGTTTATTGGCGACCCAGCTTCCGGTCGAGAGGAATGGAAATTTTAATTGGATTGCCACTCCGTTCGAGTAGCGTTCAAATAAATGATGGATTGCAAAGTATCAAGGTTGTTTTTTATATTTTTAAAATGAATATCATTGGATTTATTTAAGATATTTGAAACTTTATCAAACCGATCCATGATTGTTCCTTTTTCGTAACAGTTGTTACGTTGAATTTTGCCAGAAGAACACAGTGAAGAACAAGTGAGCTAAGTATTTACTAATCTGTAGAAAACTAAATCGTTATCTAAAACTAGAAGCATAAAATTGGAATGCCTGAATTCTCCGATACTTTAAACTTGATTGACTTGATTGGATGAAAGTTTAATGGTTTTAGTTTGGTTTTCAAAGATATTTTACGCGACATCAGATCATCATCAAATAGCGCCATTAGGTTGTTGTCTTCATTAAAATGTTTACTTATTTGGTATCATAACATAGGAAATGCGATCACTCAAAATGTTGTCCCAGCTGCATATCTACCCTTTAAGTAAAAATCAACCGTACTTAGAGTAATTACTCTGTCAGTACCAAGCGGCGAAGAGAAAGTCGGCTTGAGAACGCTCCGAGACGCAAATGATCCATGTTTCAATTTCACAACAAAATATCTTTTAAAAGTATCTGGCATGTGCGGCACCTGTGAACCCGTGCGCTGGGTCTGGGAAGATAAAAGCTAATCAAACTAAGTTCTTCGAAGTGAAAAGTCCACAACAGGACGGCTTGAGGCTCGTGGGCGCGCAATAATTCGAGCGACAATTTTCGAAGGACGAGAAGGACTCTAAATTGTACGCGCATTTTGCGGCAGAGGGTGGTCCTACGCCCTACTAGGATGCGGTCGCGATGGCAACGGGTGGGCAAGGGAAACGAATTATAATGAAGGTGTTTCAAAGCAAACGATTTTCCCCCGTAGCGCACATGCGCACTGCGAAGCGCTGGCACAAAGAATGTAAAAACCGATGAAACGTGCGTTTATCGAAATTATCAACGAATCTATCTTTTTTGCTCTGTGCGTGTGCGTATGCGTCCCTGTGTGTGTGTGTGTGTGTGTGTGTGTGTGTGTCCGGGCACGTGTGCAGGATGCTAACGAACGACAACCGGGTGGAAGGATGCTTTTGATCCACCTCGTCCATTGCCATGGTGACACCGGAGGTGATTAGGTGCGATTGCTAAAATTGAAGCCGCCGTTCCGACGGGTTTCTTTAGCGAGAATTGCTAAATTTACTGTTCCGTCGAGCTGTAGATCAAAGCAAAGCGAAGAGGACGGAGCCGCGAAGGAGTACATTGCTGCCAGTTGTTGTGTGTGCGTTCGTTGGAATAATGTTACAAAATTGTGTTGTCGAAAACGATTGCAAGAATCCGGAAAAATAAGCCTCGAAGTTATTTCGTGGAATATTTCGTTTTATAAATTACGGAAATTAGACTGGCCTAGCTGGAAACTATTTTTGTTGCACAGTTTGGTCTTTTCCGTGCAATCCACAAAAGAGGAAATCTGAGATACATAACACATTTCCATCAAGCAAGTGAACGCAAAGTTCTGGATGTATTTCGATATCCATTGAGGAGAGAAACGTTTGCATGAGTTTAGTTCAATATCTTATCGTGCTAGTGTTTTACATCGGAGTACAAAGTTGTTTAAAACTATGTTTTTGTCATCATTTTTATTAGATCGTTTGTGATACTTACGGTAAACCGACGGCACCAGACCGAAAGCCAACGAATGTCGCGGATACGTTTTCCCATCGGAAGTTTGAGGATGATGTCGGTGTTGTTGTGCTGCTGCAGTACAGGTGGTTCTCTACAAATAAAGAAGTTATGGAAAACAAACTTAAGTTTTAGAGGAAAAGATTCCGAAGCTTCGACAGCTTCGAGTTTGATAGTTCGAACGGAACTTGAATAGAACTATAAAGCACATAAAACCCATCAAATGAAAAGCATTGCAGTGAGGAACTGTTTAGAGTTATGCACTATATTTAGTTATAGAGCAAGCAATTTTTGAAAAGATTGTTTGGGTTTTGAAATTTTTAGAAAACTTACATTGAACGTTGCATTATGGTAGAATACCGTAGAGTTTAATTTAAAACTTATTTCATATTTCTTGGAATTACTATTTTTATATTTCAGAGTTTAATTTTAAAATTATTTCATATTTCTCAGAATTACTATTTTTATATTTCAGTCAAACCCATTCAATGGAAACATTGCATGATTTTTTCAGCAACAATTTAAAAAAATCTATAATCCCAATTTTAATGAAATTTAACACAATTTATGGTAGAATACCGTAGAGTTTAATTTAAAACTTATTTCATATTTCTTGGAATTACTATTTTTATATTTCAGAGTTTAATTTTAAAATTATTTCATATTTCTCAGAATTACTAT
Organism: Anopheles ziemanni; assembly: GCF_943734765.1. Classification (NCBI taxonomy): domain Eukaryota; kingdom Metazoa; phylum Arthropoda; class Insecta; order Diptera; family Culicidae; genus Anopheles; species Anopheles ziemanni. The sequence continues at coordinate 29,809,914 of NC_080706.1, read as the reverse complement.
TTTTATATTTCAGTTAAACCCATTCAATGGAAACATTGCATGATTTTTTCAGCAACAATTTAAAAAAATCTATAATCCCAATTTTAATGAAATTTAACACAATTTATGGTAGAATACCGTAGAGTTTAATTTAAAACTTATTTCATATTTCTTGGAATTACTATTTTTATATTTCAGAGTTTAATTTTAAAATTATTTCATATTTCTCAGAATTACTATTTTTATATTTCAGTCAAACCCATTCAATGGAAACATTGCATGATTTTTTCAGCAACAATTTAAAAAAATCTATAATCCCAATTTTAATGAAATTTAACACCTCTATGATTGTAATAATTGACACACTAACAAGTACATTTTACTGCATGCATAATGTTTGCACTATTTAGCAATAAAAGAGATTTAATTTTTTAACGGATTCTGTATTGATAGTTTCTATTCATTTGGATAGGAGATATTAGCAACAGTCTTGAATGCTGTTAAAATTTGTTATCAAGAGGCCTAATGAGGCTTGCTGTACTTGAATATAGTTTAGAATATTGCTTAACCTTAATTTTACGCCATACTTTGTAATGGATGGTGGTCACAAATCCTATGCCCAACACGTGATTGCAAACAATTCTGAGTACAGATTGAAGAATGACAAGGAATGTAACATAACATTTGCCATCGATCCGTACCATTTCTTAGGCATACAAGTACATACTCTGCTAAAATTTAAATGTTGACTTCCGTATCCTTATCGGCTTCTAAAATCAACATTCCATATTTTTACGATAGGACAAACATTATCACCTATACCGTACACTTTAAAAAAACAGGGTAACATAGTCAAATTTATATAAAATGGGTTATGAAAAGTTTATTCTTAAATACTTGATTAACAACATTTCATCAATGCTAGAAATAAAGTCCAAGCCATAAACTATTTATTTAAATAAAAAAAAATCCAATGGACTTAATATTTATTTTGCAAATAATTGTTTTAATTTACTCCCTAGGTTGATTTTTTATAATGTTATACAACGATTACTTAACGATTCCTGCTACGAGGTCGTGGTAAAATACTCCCATATTTTATTCATTCTCGTTTACCTAACATTTTATGGAACCTCCCTCTCGAAGCATAAAATGTGGCCCAAGGCAAGGAGCGTATTATCATCAATGATTATGAAGCGTTGACATTTTTATGCTGATGACGCTCCCGAACGCCGTGAAATCGTCGAACATGATACGGCGTTTGTTGTGTGTGTTTTTGTTGTTGTTGGTGATTGTTTGCACCCGCAGTAAATCGGTTTCTGATGCTAGGAGCATGAAGCGGACCTTTTCCTCCCTTATCATCTCCCCGCTTGCTCCGTGGTATCACTTTCCGATCGGTATTGTTTTTGTTTCTCTGGTTCACCCGAGGTGGCGTCTCCAAACGCAGCTTCCGTTCGGGACGTCGCGTCCGGTTACGCGCCGACATTGACGGCATCAGTGCATAAATGCGCATTATGAAAACCGATACAAAAATTCCCCCCCCCCCCCCCCCCCCCCTCCGTGGTGCGGAAACGTGGGCCCTCCCTCCCCCGTTCCCGGGAGGTGGTTTCCAGTTTCACGTTCGCCCTTAATCGATCATTATTTAATGAGGTGTAATCTAAGATATATAATTCGTTATGCTTGTTTCCCGTGCAGATTGCCGTGCAGTCGGACAGAATTACACCGCTGGGACAGAATCGACCTACGTAGGTGGCGGGGGGTGGGGTGGAGAAACGAATCATTATGCTCGCCACTCGCACCCGCCACTCTCCCATTCGTTGTTTCGTTGCGGTTTTATGGGAACGATTTTGCCGATACGGCGCTACTGACGCTGGTAAGGTTTCCCGGGATCGTCCTTTTTCCGGATTTTCACCACTGACTGGCCAGCGAGGTTACGGCACTTTTCGTAACCAAATTTGTAGTACGTAAGCTAGGAAATCAACCTTCGCAGTGAAAGGAGTTCCCAGCCGTAAAGGCACGGAAAATACTGTATTTTCCCATGCCACCGAGCTGACTTACATTTGTCCGGTAGCCTCTCGAGACCGCAAAAGAAAAACTTTCCCGAAAACCCTCCACCACCCGGCACTGGTGCATTCGGAAAGAAAAATCCCAGCTTACGAATCCCGAGCGAAGTGAAAAGGGTAGAGAAAAAAAAACGGTTCGTTTTTCGCCCCGGCGATTTTCCCGTCGGCATGGACGGTTCGCGCTAACGTTTTATTCCGATTTTCAACTCCCACCACCGGGCGGCAGGTTTTGGTTTTGAGGTTAGAAAATGTCGACATCGTTGTCGGCCGGTGGGAAAGGAGCGGCCGGGCGGTGGTGGTGTTTTCCGCTGGAGAGTCGGTGCGGGTTGGTGCGTTTGTGCCGGTTGTTGTAACGAGACGTAGCCAAACGAACCCTCGGAAGGGGTGCATTTCGCACGCATGTCCGGTGGGCTGAAAAGCTAACGGATGGAAAGCCACCGTAACGGTGGTGGGGGAGGGGACGAGGGGTTTGTCGAGCACTGTCTATCTTCCTCTCGGGCACGGATGAGCGGAGCAGAAAGGATGACAGTGTCGATGTTCGCACACAACGGGCAGTGCCTTTGCGCACAAATCGGGACAGACCGGGGCGAGTGGATTTTCCGGCAATCTGTTCGCTATTTCCACGGTGGAAAAAGGGGATGAAAGCTGGGCAAATCGAGGGTGGGGTAGTTCGAGTGGGTGGAATGAACGAGAATGATAAAGATAGCGGGAGGGAGCGAGCGAGGAGATTTATAAACGGGAGCTATCGTTGGGTTTTATTGTATTTTCCATGGATAATATGCTTTGATGAATTCATATGCTGACGGTTTCAGATTTTCTCCCGAGGGATCGTGCTCGAGATGGGGGACCATTTCCCGCGCCAAAGAGAGGAGGCGAGTGTACCGGGGGCAACGTGATTCTAAACGTAACTCCACCGTTTGTTTGGCGAGCATAATTTTATGAACGTGAAATGATTGGCAGAATCAAATGATGATTATGCCATGAAAATGGAGGGTTGCGTTTTGTTTGGTCGGTGCAAACAGAGTATGCACGTCCGGAGATAGAGATCCGTGCGGCGTTCGATGTTGTTTGCCGTGATTCGGTGTACACGCTCGACAAGGTTTATTTAAATTTTGTTCAACATGAAATAAATTGCCACCCCGTCGGAAACCTGCGCGGTGGATCGAACAACATTTTAACGGCTGGATTTTTGATCATCAACATATTTGCTCGTTGTAACGCGCTCTACAACAGGGCTGCTCTATCAATAGGATCAATCGATGCATTTTCTTTTTAAACCCTATTTGTATTTTGCAATGAAAATATGAAAATATTGTCAATAAGTATGAATCCACTTCGACCAAGATATTACGACCTTTTGTAGGAGAACTCGATGCATCAGCAAGTAGAAAGATCTTTCTTTGATTTGAAGATGATTGTTGAAAATGTCGGTCATACTTCCGCATGTTTTTATAATTTTTGTTCTCTATTTGAAATATCTGCGACAAATCAATACATGTCACTTTTTTGAATGATTTTTCTAAAACAATAATTTTATATGATAGATTTTCACATACATAGAAAGCCATGTTTCATTTTTCATTCTCTTTGAGGTTATAATTTTGTGTAATTTACTCATTCTGTAAAGGCATTAACGTATGTTTTATTTTAAAAAAGTTTGGTTACAATTCCTTAAATTAATATTTTTGGCTTAGTATTGAAACTTTTGGTAAAACATGACAAATTCTGTTCTCTAAAATGCGGAGGTTATGCTTGAAATGGTCATACATTTTAAGACTGGTGAACATTACACATAAGTACAGTTTAAAATTAATTCGTGCCACCGAATACATTCATTTGCTGCCGTTTGCTTCAATTTTGTTTTTTTTTTTGCTAACTCATTCCTTATTTTATGAAAAAATCCAATTCAATCCGGATTGTACAAATCGTAGGACCGATCTAAAACCTCAACCTATTACTGTCAAGATGAACGTTGATAAACGGACCCATAATCGATCCGCCCAGCCGACACCGACCGTAAAGGGCACGGTAAACGAAGCGTAATCGTTGGTCTCTCGTGTATCGTCGATATTGAGGCCAAGCGTCATCTTTGCTTTGTTTATGTTTTGCAATTTGGTAAAAATGGCAACATTTCTTGAAGCTACTGCTATAATTTTGTTTTTTATCGTTAAAAATACAAAAACTACGCTAAATAATCATAGAAATTTGATAAATAATTACGGATGAATGAACTATTGATTCGTTTGTTTACGTACTGACAAGATTACGCATGCGATTATAGGGTAGGTGAGCCAAAATTCTTTTTGACAGATGGACCAGCAGAATAACACGATTACGCTAGCGATTACGCTTCGTTTCTCGTCCCCTTAATGTTCAAGCCATGTCGTTCCCGAATATGTGAAAGGAAAACCGATGGGCCGCAGTTGGACTTGGAAGAAAGAAACGATTGCTATCCATTATCTGGTACGTGTAAGGTAGTTTTTTCTTGGCATTACACACACGCTGTATCATACTCCGACGTCGAATCCTTTTAAAGCTGACCGTTTTTCCCGCCCCCAACTTGTGGGCGAAGTGAATTCGAAGTAAGTAATATTCCGATTGCGCGTACAATTATTAATGATGTGTCGAACGGCGTCAAAGTACATTAAGTTGAGCGCCCGATTTCTCCGCGCCCCCGCCGGACATGAGTTTCCATTTCCTGTCATCGGTTCGGTGGAACCGATTCCTTCGTGTGCGTCACGGGGGATGAAAAAAGGGGATCAACGAAAGGCTTTTCGGATTCCGGTGACTTCCGGTGCCGGAGGAACCATCCGGTTCGCTCGTAGAACGTTGAACGAAACGCATCAACGCTATGCATCGAACGTGATGTGCGTGTCACATGGAAAATGTGCCAAAAAATGGGACACGCACCGACGCCTCTGGACACTCTCGAAACCCTCGCAGCATGGTTGGGGAAACCGGAAGTCTGCGGTGCGCGGGGGCATGCGGAAACGTAGCAGCAATAATAATTTAAAATGAATTTTCATTACGAAGCAGCCACGTGGCGTCAACAATGAGTTGCATTAGGCGTTTCCATATCGGCACAGTGCCTTTCTCGATTGTGTGCGACGTGTTTTTGTGCTTAAGGACTGCCGGAGGTGACAATATCAGCTCCTTTTCCAGTAGGGAACGAGGGCCAGAAATGTGTTGCTGGTTCCAATTTTACCCATTTCCCTGAACCGAGTTTCCGAAGCTTCAAATCGCTCATTTCATGCAGTTAAACACTGGCGCCGTCCGAGGTTGCTTTGGGGACTAGGTTTTCGTGCCAAACAATGGACCAAAAACGTGCCGAATGTACCTCGTTTGACGATAAATATCTATCTATGAATAAATATCGGTAGAAAAAACTCCGGCACGTCCGGCAGGACCGGAGTTTAATGCGAATAGCACAGCACTTTAGTCTCCGATCTTTTCCGGATGTAGTTGAGCTGTTGCTCGAAACCGACGAGAGATTGGACAGAGAGATTGGGAAATTATTTGCGTTAGATCGTGATACTTGACAGATTTTAACGGCACCGAGTTGTAGTTATCACGTTTCAAGCGAGCATGAAGTATGAATGGACAATTAAGCATCAAGAGACCGTTTAAGGCGACATGTTTATAGCACATTTTGATGTCTGTCCCATTTTGGATTCCGTCAATTCTGACTTTCAATTAAAAGTATTGTTTTATCTATTAGAAATAGCATCACATAATGGAAAAAATCAGATTTAACAAAAATGTTACTTTACAACATAAAATAGACCATTTTTAAATTTGAATCCTCGTGACGGGCGTTTGTAAATGTAATAAAACACGACAATGACACGCAGAAATTAGAACATACGTTGTACAACATGCGCCAAATACGTGTTTGTAATAAAGCTAATCTCGTTGTACGATAGTCAACTGATGTATTTGTGAGTTTTTTTATACATGTTTTTATGTCCTCCTGCTCTGCTACTCGTTATCAAAAATTCTCTACAGGATCAACTGAACAAGGATGTAGTGAAGTAAACGCAATCAACTAAATCCAATCCTCTTCGGATACCATTCCCCTTGTTAACACTTGTATTCCTGCACCCAAAGTACGGCCAGATTCGGTCCAGATTTATATTTTTCTGGTGTAAAGTGTTTTTTATCCCTTTATTCCTACCTCGTGCTTCGGCCCGGAGTGGGGTTCGTGTACGGGTATCGTAGTTCGATTTTCGGGCCCTCCTTAATGCGACGGCCTGTGTCCGATCGATAAAACAAATCCTTTTACACGTAATCACTTATCGCGACCGGAGCCGGGACGTAACCGGGCGACGGCCTAATCCACTTCGGCAGACGGAAACGAAATTCAGCCGGTATTCCGCGGAGAAACGATTGTCAATACGCACTTCTTCCCCCATCTCGTCCCAGGGGATTTAAAACACATCCTCACTTGAGCCGCCCTTGAGCAACTCTTGAACAAAGAAGCTATGCAAAGCCTTCGTGCATCGTTCGAATTTGTTTTGAAAAGATTCAACGAGAAATAAAAACTTGAGCATATCAATCTTTCCTACGTCAGATATGGCTAGAACATAAATTGCTTTGTCTATTTTGACTGTTTTCTAGTAGACACAATAAAGAAGAAGGAAGTACCATCACAAACGCATTTGATTTGTTATTTAATAAACTTAGGAAAGAAGCTAAGGCTCGTTCGATAAATGAAATATAAGAAAACATTTGTGCATCTCTCTTTTTATCTTTGCTCTCTGAAACGTTGACATTTTTTTACTGTCATTATTTTCCTGAAATCGAGAACCCGAAATTAAAAATACGTTTTAAAATTAAAAAAAATGATTAACCATAAAAACGATTAGGCAAATCCTATTGTTAAAATCAGGAAAGCTAGAATTCCCTGTGTGCCATGGTACAAAACTGATTGAAACACAATCCTGCCCGTACTTTTCTTTGAAATTCATGTTTGTAGTGGTTATGTTTATGCATAAAAAATGAGCTGTTCAACAACAGTAAAACGATAGCATGTTTGTGGAGGAAATAACAATAGTGCAGATAGGGAAAAAGCAAATCCAAACATGTAAAACCACGGTATGAATGATTGTCCCTAGGCCTGTTTTCCCCCTAAGCAGTTGTTATGGTGTTGGGTATGTACGTGACAGTTATAGTGTTATGCGAGAACCTTATGCTCTTGTCTGGGATGATTGGTGCGCGAATCAAATATCAGATTTAAAAAGAAAATGAACAAAGACATAAAAATGGGAATACCAGTCCTATCGTACAATATGCAAGATATGCTCAGTATTTGTTTCAACATGAATCAAACAACTTTAAGCCGAAAGCTTTAGAAAAATTTTGAAAAATTGAAAAAAAATTTAATCGAGTAACGAGCTTCGTTCTCCAAAAAAGAACAACATTTTCCAACTTCGGACAGCGACGGGGTGAACGCAAATGGGCCGTGTCCTATGCAACCATAATTGACATGCCGGTGATTAATATGCAATTTTTGGACAGGTTCGTTACCATCAATGTCGTCGTCATCATTTACCACAATCCTTTAAAGCAAGTGTGGTTTAAGTTCGTTTCCAGCTACCTTAAAGGGCTATAAAAACGGACCCCAAAACTCTCCCAACGAGAAGTTCACCTTCATTAAGGATCGTTAAGAGGCAGAGGAATGAAAAGTCCTACAAGTAACGTAACGACAGGCTCTTGCAGCACGCCAGCGTTCGTCCCGTTCAATCATAATCCATTTCAATTAAATATCAGAACCCGGGGCGTCCTCGAACGGCATAGAAAAACCTCCTGAATTCACGACACACCAGAGACACTCGAGCAGGTACGTGGAAGATGGTACGGGCAGCAGGAACCGTTCCTGCTGGTGGCGTTTTCCATCCGGCCATTGTTGGCGCTCGTCTTTGGAAAAGTGCCAGCTCGGATGAGGGGTTGGTTTTGGTGCGTTGCCGGTGCACTTTCCGGCCCCGGGACTCCGAGCCGATCGAGGGGAACGTGTCATAATTGTGCCTGACATGCTGCCAAAACGCGTGTTGCTGTACCGGTAATGGAAATAATCATCGCTGAAAGCGCAATGAGCTAATGCAGGAGCGTGTTATGCATCGTTAGATTATATGGGATGCCTGATATCGTGATATTTTGTGCGATAAAAATCTTTCCTACAAACGCGAAAGAATTATGGCAAGCAAATGCGGTTTATGGTGGAATTCCAGAAAAAAATCGCACGAATCGCACATTTCGATCTCCCCGAAAGTTTTCCACATAAAACATGCGCCCCCCCCCACCCTGCGGAAGTGCCAGATATTATCGTCGGTATAATTTAATTAACTTATAAAACGTACCGATCATTTGTTGAATATTTAATTCCAACCGAAGGAGGATGGAAAATAAAAGTATGAAAATGTACTCCGACGCCCCCACGATAATCTGCGGAAATAGACTTCTCACGCCGGGCTGGCATTTCCCCTCCGAAGGTTGCTCGGCCAAATGCCGAGAACGTGACGAAATGTTAGTGTGGTAACATTAGGTACTTAATCTCTAGTAAATGATTCAAATTCCTCTCACACCGACACTGCTGGGATTCGGGGGACCGCACAGGGACGGCCTCCGGCAGGAATGCAGCGCAAAGAAAGCGGCGAGGGGTTGCGCGTAAAGCCTTGAATAAAAATAGATTAGATAGGATGCAGGACTATTATCGTTCCGCATCCGCATCCTGGGAAGTTCTTCGGCCACCGCCGCTTCGTATGGGACGAGCTCTTCACGGCGGGGTGTAAGTGGCATCTTTATTTTTATTTATCTTCTTTTTTTTTGCGAATCACACACCGTTACACCCGTCTGCTGAATCATGCGTGAGGGTTACGGCTGATGAGCAGCGGCACACACACACGCACAGACCACCGACATGGTGTTGATCCTTTCGCTCGTGTGGAACAGGGAAAGGAAGCCCAACCGGTGGGAGGAAGTTCATTTATTTGGAAACTCCGCCCGGTGACCGGAGCGGGGGGGGGGGATTCCTCGGTAGCCACGATGGGAGGGAACTACGAAAATAAAAATTTATGTGAATTTTATGCGCGGCTCTTCCGACCACCGGCCACCAAGCCGTTGGTGTCCTGTTGCGTGCAAACCGTCCGACCGGAGATGACTACGATGTGCGAAGTTGATGGGCTTCGTTTTATTGTAGGTGTAAAAGTGATGCTCAAGGGGACAGTTTGAAAAGTTAAAAGTATGCGGCCAAACAAGCCTGAGATATGTTTATTTTGCTCTACACTCCATCTACCTGTATATCATGTTTATGTTTTGCTGTTTCATATGATATCGAGGGGGGTTTGGAAAATTGTTCTTTATGACAAGTATAAAATCCACAGTTTATCGTGGTTAGGTGTTTCTGTAAGTTTGGTCAGAACTCAAACATGCACTAGTTAATATAATGTACAAAATTTAAAATATACCTTCTCATATATCATAAATGGAACTCCCTTGGTATAAATTAGCGATAAAATTTCTCAAAAATAGAAATCTCTTCCCTTCAGTCATTACAAATAGCAGTGTAATTAAATGACCTTAACCTTTATATTATTCTCATGGGTTCCAAAAATGTTTTCGGCTTAGTTTTCCTAACATAATACCGAATAAGATTGTTTTATTTACACAGTTGTTAAATCTTTTAATCAGTTGTTTTGTTTTGTCCTTCTAGAGCTTCTGGTAACAGCTTTTAAAATTAAATAAAAAAGGAAGTAAACAACTTTGGTATTGAATGAACAGTATTTGATCAGATGTAAATAAGAACAATTTCTTCTTTGAAAACAGATATTCTCACTGTACACGATATTTAATGCTTGTGTGAATATTTTATTTGCTAAGACATTACTACAAATTTTGCCAAAAACAACACACATTATAAATTTTAAATACAATAATCAATATCCTAATGAAAAGTTACACTATCTACACAGAACACTTGCACTATTTGTTTTGTGTATTGCGAACTCTTCTACATTCAGGACTTTTGAAATCGAAAATTTACTTCAGATTAAAGATCAAAAAGTAAAAATAGTGATGTTTATCTATTTACTTTGTACTCCAATACTTTTCTACCAGCAACTAAAGAAAGGCCTAACTACCCCCTCCTTCGCACAACCCTTCCCCCATCGGCAATTGTTTGAACTTAAAAATAATCCAGCCCGAAAGCAGGGTAAATCCGACTTACCTCCCGCTGTACTCCTCCGGGTACGGTATGATGAAACCTTCCGGGCTCGGGCGGGGCGAGTTGCCAACCCAGAAGAACGCATCCGGTGCGTTGCCATCGTAGGCGAATCCTTTGACAAACAGTGTCGACTCGTCGACGGCGTACACGCGGCCCTGCACGCAGAGAAGGGGGGAAACAAACCGGAGGTGGAAAATCAGCACGTGGAAACATTAAATAAATAGTCTCCAGAGGACGGGCGGTTGTGGTAAGGGTCCCCGGAGCGGAGGGAATCATCTAAATGGCTGCAAAATTACCTTAATTCCGTGCCCAAAGTTCGTCAGTTGTCCGATTTCGCGTCCATAGTAGGGTTCCTTCGGTGCACGACCGTCCACTGCAATGAAACATTGGAAAATGAGGCTTGGTGAGTACAAATGAAAGCATGAAACCGTACACAAATTGTGAAATGTTGGAATTCAAAGGCTACTGAGGCTTCCTACACGTCGCTTGATCGATGGAAATTAATGTAGCACATTCGTTTTTGGCTTAATTTTCCGGAAAAAACATACAAACTCCCGGCTGTTGAAATCTCGGTTCAATGACTTACTTATCGGGCGACAAGTTGTGGAACACGTTGTAAAACGTTGGCTTAAAATTTACCACCCAACACGCTCATCATCTCGTCGGGATTAAGAAGGCTCTGCACAAAAAAAAAACGAAAGGTCTCCGGAGCCTTACGGGGCGCATCTCAGACGAGTGTGTCAATATTATTCCGCACCTACCGGGCGGAAAGGGATCCGGCTTGGAAATTGGAGGACCGGCCGACCCCTCCAGGGACAACAAACTTAGGCAAACAGTCGACGAATGATATCGGAACACCCGCGGGACAGGCGACAGGAAAAGTCGGACCGTGGGGGAGGAAAAACGGAGCCCGAAAACGTTGCCTAGCCATCGGTAGCGTTTCTATTCGTCCCGGGGTTCGATCTAGATTGCATCCTGCGACCGTCTTCATTTCGTTTCGTGTTGCGCTTCCGCCAGGAGTGCGGCTTAAAAAAGTAATCTTAAAGCTAAGCAAACAAGTGCGCGCCGTCGCTTTACTTTCCCCATTGGTGCACGGCGTTAAATGTGTGTGGGTAATGTTTCGCACACTGTTTAGTATACCTTTCCGTCAAAGAAGGCCGGCGCAGAATCCTTTCAAGGACGTCCAGGAGCAGAGGGAAACCTATTCTCTCTTTTCTAAAACCCGATAGTAGAAAAGCAATACAAAGTTACCATCTAAGAAGGCTGTGGTGGGGGAAAAAATCGTTCAGCGCTTCACTGCAACGAGAGACCACAACAGTTTTCGGAGAGGAAAAAAAAAGCCACCGGTAAGAAAATCCTTTTTCCGACCCACCGTCCTCCCACTCTCCGATGCGGAAATGAAACCTGTCGCCGGCTATGAAACGTCCTGCGATTGGATAATTAATGCTGACAACGACAACATGATGTGATGGGACATTTATTTATCCTTCGCACGGCGCCGCGTTCGGGTTTAGCACCACTCCACCCAACCCCTCACCCCACCAAAAACCCGACAGTAATGGCGTGCTAACCGGGAACAAAAGACTTTTAACGATATTAAACTTACTGGCCGGGTTTGGGATTGGAACTGGGGTTGGCCCGGTTTCTTTGTTAAACCTCTTTTTTTTGTATGCTGTACCCACGCACACTTTGCTGGCGGAAGGCACCGGAACCTGTGTGGGGGGGAAAATCGATGGTAGTGCCGACCTCGCCAGCAGGAACATCCTTTCCCGCCGAGTCGAGCCGATTCGCTGGTGGATTGGAATGATTCCACACTTTATGCACGATCCACCGGAGTACGGGGAAGGGCTTGGTGAAGGAGGATGGTGGATAGGGGTAATGTGCGAAGCTCAGCGTAAAGAGGACGATTACTGGCGAACCTGTTCCATTAAACGTTATGCGCAATGCACGTGGTGGTTGGGAAGGAAAATGCTTCTGCCAGCGATGAAACAAGGGTTCTGCTTCTTGTGCAGTTTTTCACAGTTTTCCTTCGGTTTGGTTTTTTGCTGTGTGCCGCCTGGTTGCTTTCTGGCTTTGTGACATTTATGTGGCGGTTGTGGCAGGTTCCCGTTCCCGTGATAGTCCATTAGTCCTTCGAGCAATTTCGCCCACCAAACACCCTCCAAACGCATCGGATGCAATTAGATGGATTAAATAAACATATGGAATCGGGCTGTGCTTTGTACACACACAAAAAAACCATCCGGAAGATAAATGGAGATTTGAATTGTTATACAACACTTTTTCAAACACTTGATTCTAAAAATCAATTGAAACTCACTTTGCATTTCGCATAGATACTGATTGAATTGACCTCATATTTGCAATATTAGTTAAAAATATTTAAAATCATCTTTTGAAAATGAATTCCATATTTTCGAACGTTTTTTCGGCATTTTAACTATTAGTTGAACGGAAGTTGAATAATATTTCAAAATCTTTAGGTGTTGGAAAAATCCGCCTAATAGTTTTCCATTTTCCATTTGTTTACGCTTCATTATAAATTTATTTTTGTTGATGATTATCAACTTTGATTTTACTTTGATTAAGACATAAACATACAAATTAACCCAGATCTTTTTTGTTCTCTGTTGAAAACTCTGTTGAAGTTTTGTTTCAGGAAACACTTTTTAAACTCAAAAAAATTGATTCGAAATACGTTTCTTGAATGAATCTAAACCCAAATTGCTTTGAAGAAAAGTATGCATAATATTAATATTAACGTTTGGAGTATCAAAACCTAAATTGATGGAATTACATTTAATAAAATGGTGCTCCGTTACAGATGATCTGTACATTCTCTGTTTCTTATCTATATTTTTAGAACAAAAGGAGGCATATTCATTTTTAACATATTTTCGTGCAAAAATTTTATTAAATGAAGTTGTCAACGTGTCTTCAATAGTTAAGAGAATGACATTAGCTCTTTTTGTTCGGACCTTAAGATCATATCCTTCGAAAAACCGATCGGTTTAATGATGAAAGAGAACCTTTCGGGAGCGGTTTATTTCTGCATTTGATTAGAGCACCATAGATTCACCACCGACGATCCCTTCTGAATGGGGACTTTCCGGCGGGATTAATCTGCTTTCCGCCGCAGATGGCTCCGTTTCATTGAATTTATGGAGCGTGCATTAGAACGAGCCGGTTGTGTTGTCTTCGACCCGAACCGGCAACCGGCACATGTGTGGGGATCCTCTTATGGTCCCAGGTTACCTATGCCTTCGAAGCATCCAATAATGAAGCGTGTGCCTTCGCCGCTTAGACCAGCAGGGTAGATGGGACCTGGGGTGGAGGGAAGCCGAGGGTGGAAAACGGCCCGAAGCAAATCCTATTATGTTGCTGTGGAAATTAGATCAGCATCAACGTCGTCTTCCCCGAGCCGACAACGAGCCCATCGGAGGCGAGAAAATTGATTAATGCGACCGAGCACGGCTGGAGCCCGTGTCTCTGCGTCGTGGTGTATGCTGGTGATATTTAAAGCTAGATCTTCAACGATTCTGAACCTGATGTCCTCAGATGGCGAAGCGAAACCCTGAAGCGATGATTTGTTTCTCGCATTTGAGATGCTACATTTTGCAGCTGCTTAAAGCAGGTGGAAAAGCAGGCCACGTTTGGTTTCTTCCAAGCTACTTTAACGAACGGGTTTGGGTCGAATTGCCAGCCAACCTTACGCCCGGAGTTACTCCATCTCGCCTCGTCAGTAGCTCAGTGGGTGCGCCACTGTTGACAGTTATTGAACGTGTTCAAATATTTGCCATACAATCGATACGATTCCAATTCCCCGACCCCGGTGAGGTCAACGGCGGTAGACGTAGTTCATTTCGAGTCCTACAGTTCGCATTTTCCGGGCGCTGCCCGGGGACGGGGCCCGCCGCCGTTAATCCCACGCCGAGCCGTTGGCAAACGGAATGCATAATGGAAAATCGGATAAATCAATAAACTTGACTTCCACTCGAGATGTCTGATAAACGTCAACGGCCGCAGCTCAACACGGGAGCCGGGAGCAACAAACGCGTTGCTTTTCCTTTGCGCTGTGTAGTGTTTCATCGATTGTTTTCCGTTTCTAATGGGAAACTGAACTGAATGGGCGAACCATCGATCGTGGTTGCGAAATTCTTTAACGTCCTGCTATAGCGGTAGGAATTGCGTTTGTTTTAGAATCATTTTTCCCATCAAATGGCAGGAACCGATGACGGATGCGGTTGACATTCGGGGCTGTAATTTTCTTAAAAAGATCGGAAGGCTTTATTTTTACATTTTCCGGTTAGGGCATCGGTTCTTTTCAAGGGTATACATCAGCAAGGATTTCCCAATCCGAATCCTCGCAACAACTCAAGCAATGTGCAGAGTAAGACGAAAGATGCCTAGCGGAGAAAATGATAACAAGCGAGTGAACGTTTTCCCAGATAAAAAAGAACGAGTCCACGGGCCGAAGAATGTGTCTTTTGATCCCCCCCGGATACTCACCCTCTCCGGGAAAACCAGAGCAAAAGAAAGATAAAGTGTAGGGATCATTATTTTTCCGTTTCGCACAAATAAAACGAGGGGAAAATGTGCTGTGGCAATCGAATGTTCCCCTACCGCGTGCCGGTTCCGGCAGCCGAGCAGACGGAGGAAGGGGATGAAAAAACCACCCCCGTGAAGGTGGAAGTGAAAGAGCCCGGAAACGACGGCGGGACCCTTCCAATCAGGCAAATGGTAAAAATATGATGTGCGACCGCCGCCGCACCAAACTAATAATGTTTAATGAACTTCTTTCCGCCCTATATACGGTAATGGGTAGATTATTATCGAACATAATCTCTTCGGCGTTTCGGTGTGCGGCCGCCCCGAGGCCCGGTTTGTTCGGAAGCTCCTCCACTACAAAAGCCGTCGGTTGTTCCGACCGGTGGGAGGAAATGGGCTTTTTGTACAAACTACCTTCTCCGGGAGGATTGCTTTCATTCCGATCCAATCAATCGAACCTTTTTGCTCTTTAAGGTTGCGTTGTGCAGGGACGAATGATAAACCAGAAAATAAATGTCAGCACCGTATGAACAAACGGTGCAAATACTAAACAGTTTTGGCAGATGAGAGATTTTATAACTCATAAAATAAAAGGTGACTTTACCGAATACTTTCCTGGTACTATAAAGACTGTTTGCGTAACAAAAAAACAATCTAGCATCTTACCAGGTCCACCTTAACCATTCCAATTCGAAATTTTTTAATATTAATTTCCACCTTATGAATTTGTCTAATGATAGTGCTTGTAGCAACTTCACTCTGCCTTGTCTCTACAGGTGAAAATGAAATTTCTACTATCCGTGCTGTTAACGTTGGCGAAAGCGAACGAAAAAGGACAACTAGCGTTACCAAACCAATCTTAACATTGCATGTCCTGCAACAGGGAAAAATTTTAAATTTTCTCATCTCCATTCTTCTCGGGCACGTGTCACAACGCCGCCGTCGAAGTGGAAGAAACTTCGTTTTTGAATAATATATTAAACCCTTTGAGTCCGGAAATTGGAAGCAACAGTTTCTCCACAGTTGGAGGAATGTTTTTCAGAAAGATAAAGCAAATGCAAAATGGCTTCACTAGGGCTCAATGAAGTTGTTTTTCACTTTTGTGTTATTTAACGTAAAAATTCGATTTTTGTTTCTATTTCTAATTTTCATAAAATTGGCTTCTTATATTTAAAATTTTTCTAAACCAACTTATTTACAATAAATATCTAAACGGAATATTCCCAGCGTTCCATGATTGGAGGAATATTTTGACGGGACTATAATTTAAATACTTGTTGTCATTTAAACGTCTCGCTGCAGACGGATCGCATTATGCAGCAATTTCAAACTCCAATCATAAAACCACTTCGTATGTTCCAATTTGTTACGGCGTCGCAGCTTCTCACTAGTAGGGAGCTCTATTCCTTATGATTTATGACTTAATTTTCGATCAACACGTGACTGGATGCCGTCTTTGGGTCTTCCCGCGCATTTATGTCACCCTCGTGGCGCTCCGTCCGGAAGCTGTGTTTATCATCGATATGGTTATTATAAAGGCCTTATCTACACTGGAAAGAGGACGAAGAGGCAGTCGATTCGGAGAGTAGAAGCAGGGGCAATAAAAAATGCAACCCCTCTTCATTAGCTACCCGAAGGGAAGTGAAGCTAGAAGGAAATATAGTTGATGGTTGTTCTGGTGCGGTGTGAAAGTGGGAACAAATTTTTATGGCTCTCGTGGCAATTGAGAACTTCGGTGGAGGTGGGCCAGCTATGATCTGTTAATTATGTACGCTTCATGGTGAACAAATCGGTATGGGAGATACCCGTAGTTCCCTGTCCTCGATGATGCCAATTAGCGAAAGGAGGCGATATATAATCTCGGATGTCATGAAATACTCCGCTGTTGTTGTTGATAAGTTTATTATGCGATGATACCAAAATGCGATCAGTCCCTTTTCAAAACGAGTTTTGTTTTTGATTCCGTTAGTGCAGAGCAAATCTTTTCATTCAGTTATAAATGCATCATAAATATGATTGCATATTATCCCATTTAAATTCGAGATAAATAGTTTATGTTTGGTTTATGATTTATTTGTTTCATTTGTATTTAAAGATTTTATCCAATGGCAATTTCATTTATTTTCAATGAAACGATTGCTTTTTTGACTACCGTTTTACCTATCTAAACAATTAAGGTTTATTAATGACTCCTAATAAAAAGTAACTTTCGGAAACTGTAGAAACCTCTCATAAAAAGTTCGTATTAAATTAGCAAAGATTGTTCCAAATAATAGATTAGAAAAACTGAGTTTAGTTTCGTAATGCTACCGATTGGACGTACTTTATCAATATGTAAAAAAATGCTACGAGCACACTCAGCGACATAAATTATTAAGCCTGCTGTTGAAGTTGTGAGCCTATTTTGGACACACCGTAAGTGGGAGGAACGCGAAAATGTCAAAAGACCAACCACAGGCGGGACCAACGCTGTTCTCCAAAGGTGCGTGTCAAAGGGTTGAAAATTGGTATCGGCTTCTACGCCACGTGTACTTGGGTGTGTTACCCTCAAATTGGTCTTATAAGTGCGTTATGCAACGAACTATAATGTTATGGTCTTGTGGTTCATTCCATTCGTTCCAACCAATCCCTCCATCCCATATTTTGTACCAGGTATGAGGTCCTAACCTGGTATGAAAATCCTACTTGTTCCGTCTAGTACGCTAGACACGGAACTGATAAAATTATACATTCAACATCTGTGCGAAGAAATGTCCAGCGGAAACTCGCGAGGATCGTCGTCTACCCTCTTTTCATTTTCTTCCTAATGAATTACGCAAGCCTTTCACTGCGCAAACGGGTCGCGCCCGCGAGTTGCGCCTCCCGAAGAGACGCTCGCAAACGAAAGGGAAAGCACTTCGCCAAAGCAGGAACAACGGGTGCGGATGGAAAGAAAGTTTTGCTCCGAAAGTTCGCCGTTCGCTCGACATACTTTATTTCTTCTCTCCGGCGCGTCAACTTTCACCACGCGCTGGGGGTTTTTATGTGGCGCACCGTGCAATCAACCGAATGGGGAGCAAAATGGGAAATGGTAGAACGCAGGCTCGGAGACACGACCAGGTTGGGGCTGGGTATGGATGTGTGACTGTGTGTGTGATTATTACGTAAGGAAAACGTTTTTGCCTGCGGGGAGCGATGGCGCTCGGCGAAACCGCGATACCGCGAACCGGTCGATGTTTTGTTTGTCGGATAATTTTCATCTCCCCCGGGGGGGGCCCAAAGGAGGTCACCGGGGGTGCGGTGGAACCTTATCGGTTGTTACGCTCCGTCGCACAATGGAATTGCAAATGCAAAGTGGAAGTGGATGACTCGCTCGAGGATGCAAAAGTTTCAATGAGTTAAACTAAAATTTGCAACATTTCTCGCTCCTTGCTAGCGGCTGTGTTTGAAAAACAAATGTAACTTTTCCACTGCTATTTCTTAGATGATTTGCTGTTTGACTTTCTGGCACTTGCAACGCTTCGAATTTCGTTTTATCGAAACATCCATTTAAAAAATCATTTTCTTCCCATCAACGGCTCGAACGCTTTGATGACATCATTCGTTTTGTGGATCTTCGACCATCGAGCAGTGTTTTCTTACTTTGGTGCGGTGGTAGGTGAAAAAGTGAAAGGAACGCGATCATCATCAACAAACAGCCAACAGCTTCAATGCCGCTTGAACGGAGAGTTTTTGCAGGTCTGAGAACACAGCACTCAAGGTTGCACATTACAAATGCCAGCAATGATTGCGTTTGTTTAAGAACCTGCCATCAGTGGAGCACTAACGATGAGTTTTGAATCGGCTATCGAGGTTAAACCATGCTGACGTTCTGGAGGACAATGCCGTTCTCAAAAGAGAGTGTCAAAGTATTTCTTGCTTGTTTCGAATGGAAAGATTTTTTGAATCCAGTTCTTTAACAGACACCTTAAGTTCCCATGTGAGAACCGGCTCGCCCAAGTATTTGAGAATTTTGCTGCCTGTGACTCAAAAGCTCACACAAAGCATGATGCCGCTAAAGTTAACTACCATTAGGTACTAAAATTTATGGTCCCATAAAGCCTACACATTCACGCCGTTCCGAGAGCCGCGGCGATTGGACATTTCTGTCGGGGGTTTTTGTGTGTAAAATTAGCTATGCATAACTTAAAACCTTGTCGTTGATGTTGAAGAAGGCAGACTCCCCGATCGGGGAGCTTACGCTTGTCACAACTTGGTGAAAAAAAGCGATTCCCTTTTCCCTCACGCGAATGTTCTTCTCCGCTGGGAATAAACATACAGCTACCCTTTTGCTTTTGGCATAAATTAATCCAAGCCAACGAGCCCACGGTTCCCGGTGGGTCTATTGTTTCGCGCTATTTAATTCGTCAAATTATGCTGCCCTTTCGCATGGTAAGCGTACGCGCCTCGCTCCAAGAGTCTCGCTGATTATAGCGCTACGATAAGACGCAGATGGAAGAGAAATGTCCGTCGTTTCTGAAGACGTACAGCAACACATAATTGCAGTCGTTCAACATTGTTTTAAAAGCGTAAGAAAGTAAAAAACAACTTCCATGGGAACTACTCTTGATGTTTACATTGTTTCATAAGCAAACAATCGAAATTGAAAGAAAGAGAAAATACAATTTGCAATGGCACCGAAACGGGTATCATTGAAAGTCATGTGCATGTAATAAATTCACCCATTGTGCAACGGTTAGTTCATAAAGTGCATAAGTGCAAAAGCATCAACCATCATTTCAGTTGCGCAAAGTGATGGAAGATGTACAGAAAATTATGAGAATTTCCGATGAACTTTCGCAATAAATGTAGAAATGTCATAATAATCAACAATTTGCCATTTTACAATGCACTTTTCCTTGGTTTTACGGTTATTTAGTAGTAGAAACTAATGATTGACGTTCGAGGAACTACGTTTCTTCTCATTGCCATGCTAAAGGAAAGCGTTGATATACCCTGTTAAAATGTCGTTTGTCTTAAACTTTACACCTCATCGAGAACGCACGCGGGAGCAAAAGAAGTTGTTGTGTGTGTATGAGCTTACCTTCGCTGGTTTGCAACAGCAGCAGCAACACTAGTCCGACAATTACCGACGAATCCCTGGCGTACGACCGTGACCATGGCCAGTGGTGTCCCTGGTGTTTGCCGAAGGTGTTTTTCCGACCCTCCATCTCGCGCTCCTCCACCACCACCGTTCCGCCACCCACCGCGGTGGATAAACTGTGAGTCCTTGAGGACCGTACAGTGCCACCCAGCTCCCGGGTACCTCCTGCCGGGCGTCTTACACACGCACAAGTTTCACTTCGCGAATCCTCGCGCACCGAAATGGCGGCCGTCATTTTCCACCGACAAAGGGCTGCGGGGGCAGATGTACAATGCTGCGAGTTCTTGCTAGGAGCACTAGAACTTTTCCAAAATGGCGGTCAGTAGCACATGACTCGCGGCGCGTAATGGCGGCCCACGTTGTTGGGCTTTAGCTGTCGGTGCTTCGTGTACTGCGGCGTAGAAATCAAACAAGCCACAAGAATCTCCGAACCGAACGTGTTAATAAACGAAAGGAAAACTTAACTGCTTTTCCGGCAATCCACACAAGCACACTCGATCGGGTATCAGTAGGTTCTCATTGCTATGGAAACGAAGGTGCTCCTGCGATGGCGGACGTTTCCCTTCCTTGGAACACAATTATTGTCGTCGCACACACGGATTATGATTTTAAACTACTTTGCACACTATCACAGGACATTTGCTTGCATAATTCACCACTTTTTTAAATTTATATTTTTTTTAATTTGCCAATTGCTCTGCTATCACAACCCAGGCTACGCTACTTTTACTCTCCCCTTATCTTATGCTCTCTTTATTTCCATTCGGTATCTCTTTTCATGTTCAACGTTGGTTAAAACACTGGCCCATGTTAGTAGGCAGGGGCATTTTCTTTTTTCTTTATGGATGTCTCGCTTCCACACTGCACTTCACTTGTACCGAGCGTAGGAAAAACTATCGGAAAAACCGCGCCCAAAAACTAAACGGGGGAGACCGAAAGGGAGTTTGAACGCAAGAAACTGATACCATGAAAACTAAAGAAAAAACTCGCTGCCACTAGCGGAAAACCATTCAAGCAAACGGGTCGTACATCACTGCATCTGCTGGATTCGAATGCACCCGTGCACTTAACATCGCACAAATCGCGAAAAACACAACCCCGTCACTCGCGAGGAATGATGGCTTTTCTTTAATCGCAGCTATAAACGGTCTGCTTGGGCTTGCGTTGATGTTGGGTGGTGGGGAGGAGCTAATACCGTACGGAGGAAGCGCTTTTCCGTGGAAAAACGACCAAGGCTCAGCGCCAGCTTTTGGGGAGCAAACAATGGTGGACCAAACGGAAAAATTCACGCACGAAACAAAGATGGCCGATGGATGGCATCCAGGACGCTGGTAGCCGGAGCGATGGAGGCGCCTGCCAGCGAGAATAGTGCTGTACGCGAATCGTCGTCGTCGTCGTCGTCGTCGGCGTCGTCTGTTCGCCAGGGATTCTCGTCTCGGACTGGCTGGCCGGTCGTTCGCGCAGCAAGTGTCGGGCGCTCCACGAGACACGACCACCAGCAGGGTAAGAAGAAGAGAAAAACGTGAACCGCAAACCCGAAGCCGAAGCTTCGAAGGCCCCCCTTTCCATCAGGCTCCACCGCTACCACCACGCCCCCCAAATGGGGTGTTTTCGAAGGCGCAAAATGGAAGCAAAACTGCGCCCACAGCGTGGGGGTGGTGGAGGGAAGGTAAATGGGGGGCGAAATTCTCTCTCCTGCTCTCATTTTCTTTCTCCTTTCTCCAGGGCACCGGCTTGGTTTGTTCCGTCCGGCCGTGGGAATGCGTAATGGGAAAGTGTTCCGATCCCGAAAGGGCGTCAAAGAGATGGGCGGCGGCGGAGGAAAAAGGTACACGCAGGGGTAGGGAAAAGCATGCGTACTATGCAAAAGGAAAACATGCGTGCATTTTGGGGAGCATGTTTCACCGAATTACTTCTCGCTAAACACACTCTTTCGAGCGGCCATGTTTACGCGACTACTGTTGCGAAAATTCCGCTTTGCCGCTGCAGTAGTGGTTCGGTTCGAATCCTTTTTACTATTGGTTACCGGCTTCAATACAGGAACATTATGGCTGCTGGTATGCTCTTTACGGACTAGTTGATTTTTACTATGAAATCAAGCTTACGTTTCTTCTGCTACAATTTGTCCCCGTGGAATCTGTCATATTTATCATATTTTCATGATAAAATTAACCAGTATCAATTAAAGATGAGTTATTGGAAACGACACATGTAAAACTTCTCTTTTATTTATTACATCTGCTACGGCTGGTCAAATTAAGTATGAATAATAAAAGGACTCGTGAAAGTATCTTGCATAACACAATAAATAAATTTGTTGATATTTGATCAAAAACATTCATTATAAATTGGCAAATTAGCAAAAAGTGGAACATTCGCTTTCCTGTCGAATGCTCCATTAGATTTGAAAATTTGTTATATTTGTAAAATTTAAATGTAACTATAGTAAAGTTCATTATAGTTTAAAGTAGCTTTTCCAGTTTTTTACCTATTCAAAGCTTTTATATGACCTGCACGATTCTTGAAATGTTCACTACATTTTAAATTATCTTCGCTGGTTTAAAATCAAGTTCATTCAGGGGTTTAGTGTTTTTTTCTGTTCGAGTTTAGTGTTATTTTCGTGTGAGTACAGCTCCAAAATTTCTATTCTTTTCATTTGTTTAGTGTTAATCATCTTCTTCCTGCTTTCACTGTGTAATGTTGTTTTTTAACTCAAATTTAATCCATATTTTTTTGTAAATAACTATTTTTGAACCTCTATCTTTTCAATTTTTATGGAAGCAGTTACCAGTAGACTGCAAAATGGTCCTGAATTAAAAAAATGCACGAAGTGATCACTAAGATTGGAAATTATTACTCATCAATTTGATATCTTTCCCGCCTAAATAAATCGTGTTTTTACCTGTTTCGTTCTTTTTCAGTACACACACCCACTATCGAAACGGAAAGCAGCCGGGTACAAAAGAAAAAAATAACATTCACCGAAAGGGCCGGAAAAGAAAGTGAGCGCGTAAGGGCTCCCTGAAATGGAAAGAAAGCGGGGGCAACCGATGAGAAGTTGCCCCACAACCTTATCCCACCGAAATGCCACCGGTTTCTCCGACTTCTGCCCAGAAGTAGACATCAATCGTTTCAGCTTTGCTCCGTAACTTTTATGTGCACTTGCACGCTCTTTAAATGTTGCAACATGGGAATGAAACTGAAAATATAGTGGCCCAACTGCTACTTGTTTCTCTAGTTCAAAAAAAGAAAAATATAATCAATGCTTTATGTCTACCATTCGATCATAAAACGATTTCCAAACGGTTCATAACTCGTCTGTCAGTCATTCGGAAACAAACTGCAGAAAATGGTTTCATTCAAAAACATGATGATTTCGTGAGAGAATTTGAGCACGGTTCCCAATACGCATGTCGGGGGATCAGTCTCATTTTTCATTGCAATATTTGAAAGCTCCAACTAGGTTACGAGCAAGAGTTTTACTTTCCTTCAGACCAATATGTCTTGCACGAAGTTCCATGTCGGTTATACGCACTATTAAATTGGAGTGACGGTAGTTTAAGACAAGTTTAAATTTGCTAACATTGCAGCCGATATGGTCGATACTAAATCAGAGCAACAAATGGTTGAGCTCCATAACGTGGATGACAAAATGGGGCAGCCTAATTCACATGCAGTTCATCGTACTTGCCATCGTTGAAGTTACCGTCGAGCCGTTTCAAGAGCGTGCGAGTGCGACGTTTGCCTAATGTTTCGTTCGACTTTGCATACACGTCTTGCGCACTTGAGGTTATGTAATGCATATTGAATCCGCAGTTGTGTTATAATAATCAAATTCATTAAAGCTTGCTTTATCTTGTCCCTTGCTTTACTTGCTAGTTATCAAAAACTTGTGTTAGGTATGAGAGTGTGACTTTTTCGAATTGTCAAAGTCTTGGGATACACAATGCATACAGATTTTCATACCTGTTTTTAAGCAAATAACAATACTGAATTGATGTCTTGCTAATTTTCTTTAGGTTTGATGGAATGCAATCGTTTTCGTATGAAGAAACGAATTATTCAAAAAGCCTACACAAAATATAAATAGAGGGCGCTAAAAACATCATGCTAGCGAAGACACGTACCAGAGATCTCGTGAGCTAAACGGTAATGAATCGGTAAATGACTATAGTGTTGGGAAAATCGATTCCCGGTTGGTATTCCAATCTTTCGATTCAAATCCATTTGGAGATCCGGATCTCCGAATCCGAATCCCAATACTTGCGAATTTTTCATATGATTTGTTTAACTCATTGAATGATTTACGTAAGAATATGAGCATATTTGACATTATTCTTCTAATTATATTCAAACAACACGAACACTCCAGCCCATTTTGAGAAATATTCAGAATAAGGCATTTATTTTGCTTCAAGATCAAATATGACAGCGTTGTCATTCAAACTGAATTCGTCGTGGTCACTGAAACACTGAAGCAAGTCCTTTTAATGTTTTTTTCGCACTTCTCCGCCGGGAGCTTTATCGCGGAATGAACATGTTTGATGCTATGATAACAATTTTACAAAAACCAACTCGGGCTATAATGGCTAATGTGATGTTTTTGAAGCTAGATTGCAGCAATAGATAAGAAAATTGGTACTTTGTGTCCATTTTGAAGGATATTACAATACATCTAACGTATTTCAGACATTCAACTCTTTAGGCCGCTGAGGCATCATGACCCCATGAGAGCTGTTTTATTCACAGGTTCAGGTTTGCATGACCCGCCACTAGCTCACCTATCTGTGGTTTTTTTTATAAAAAACAAGAAACTATGGTAAAATTTAGCTTCAACAAAGTTACGCGTCTTGAAAAGACCTTTCATTTAAGGGGACAATTGTGAAAATCGGTTGAAAGAATCAATAGTTATTGACAATTCGGAAAATTTTTGCGTTTCAGTATTCGAGGTTTATCAACCTTGTTCCCGGTAGAGTGCTGTCTCTTTTCCAAACAATTAGTTTTCTCAAAAACTAAAAAAGACAGAAAGATCTTTTGTTTCACAAGTTGTGTGTCCTGAAAAGACTTTTCATTTGAGGGGTCACATGTAAAGATAGGTTCCAGTTTTAAAAAGTTACAAACAATTTGGTAATTTTGGTCAACAGTTCAGAGAACCATTGCTGGCCCTTTCTCACACTGTCACTTTGTTGTCATTTTTGTTTTGTATTTTTATTGCCTCCAGTATAGACGTGGATGGCGCATACCACGCAAGAAGCTTAAGCAGCGCAGTGCAATGTTCATTGTGCATTTGCAAATAAAATGCAAACAGAATAAGATTTCAACGTTAGTAAATCCGCTGTCTTAAGGTCTAGTGTTTTGTGTCGTTTCGTATCTGTGCTCTAGTGCAAGTGATTTATCGAGTTTTCTTCATCATTGGCCAAGCTTACAGTACGGATTTGGGCTTTGTTTACAGAAGACTTCCAAATCACACCTGTTTTGCTTAGCCCTTTAAAAGTGTATCGATCTGGATGTAGGAATCAAGTTGTTTTAAGTTAAATACTGTGTCCAGTAAGGTAATGTCGTCTAGAAACCGTTTTTAAAGCAAACATATTAGTAGTGATATTGATAGATTTCGAGCATATTAGTGGAGTGGATTAGCTTGTTGGTGCTGCAACCACCTGTGTTTTAAAGTGCTAACGCAACGACCCGGAAAGCAAAAACATTGGTAACTACAATGTTGGATGGCGAGTTATACATGAAATTGCAACAAATATTATTGTTTTAATGATTACATCTCGCGAACCAAACTGATAAGATGTTTAACATGCTCCACGATATGGGAATCCAACCATCGTTGATGCATTGTTTCATGCATACGTTTCTGACTATAAGTGGGAGAAAGTTCTACCTTTGTGGTAAAGTCATTCACTCGGTGTACGGTTTTCGTTTTCTTAAGCCCTCAGTTCGCGATTGTTATTTTTTCCCGTATGCTTTTTCATGTACCTTTCCCTTCTGAAATGACTCTTCAACCCAAGGGTCAAACGGGTCCTTTCTCTTGTTCGCCATCTGCGTTGGACTACTTTTCTTCACGTATGGATTTGTTAACTTGTAGAGCACATTAATAATGCACATAACAAGAACTCAAGTGAAACCCGCTCGTGCAAAAACATATCGAAACAATCTGGAATCTCGTTCAAAGATAAACAAAATTCAGCTTATCTTTAAATAACAACTTCTTCTTTGTGCTTCATACTTGTGTGTCTGTTGTTGCACAAAGTACACATGTTGACGGGATTAAGGAAAAGGGTTACATTGAGCTTTGTTTCGCACAGTATACTACTTCCGCTCCCCATCAGGTTAGCCTTGCTCCAATAGGCTGTGCTCGCCCAGTGTTGACTACCAGTTCCACATGAGTCATTTGATTGTAAGAATAACTTCATCGAAGTTGGACCACGCAGTGCCACCTCTTGTGCCAAAACTACTAGCCGGCGGAAGTCTGTAAAGTCTTGACGAACGTAGACCGTAAGCGGTGCCGTTTTGCGTGGGTCGAATCCGCATTTGGTCAATGAATAATTGAGCAGTAGTTTACGATTACCCGTTGGCTACAGTATTCTTTGCACAGCCACAAACCTACACCACTTCTCAAGCTGACCAGTTGGAAGTCTTGGCTGGCGTCTTGGCTCACCGGCTCTGTGACGAACGTGGCGTCATGTGGTTGTTTTTGGTCGTGACTGCTCCGGAATGCAGTAAAACAAAACAACTTCTTTAGCTGTTTTCGATGAAGTTCATGGTTATTTTTTGTTGTTTTTACTTGTTGGAAATGGAACCTTCCTCATAAACTGTTTTCTCAGCCAAATGTTTTTGGTAAAATTAAATATTGGCTCAATATTTTTTAGTTGATTTACATTGCCTTGCATCGAATCACTTACACGAGCTTGTTTGGTCTAAACTTATAATTGATTCAACCCAAAAGCAGTTATCTTATCGCCATGAGCCTTTCTACATCTTGTACATTGCATTGTTATTTCGTGGAATTGCAAATCGAATCGTAGATTTAACAAATGATTCAGAAACAGCCAAACAGAAGATCAAAGAATGGACTTTTGTTTCAGAACGTTACTCATTGTTTTTCAACGTTCGTTCAATGTGAAAACATATGTAGTCACTATGGTCGTAGTAAAATGTTTCTTTATACTGGTTGCCTTTTTGTAACTCATTCACTCGATGATTTCAGCTAATATTTATTTTTAATATTAAAATAACATAAAAAATATCTTACGACATACGACAGTTTGTGGATGAATATTTGAAGGGAACAATGAGCGTTAGAACTTTGCAACTCTGCATCCCTTTTTAAATAGATAAATTAAGATGGTCCACTAATGTTTCCTTTCGTTTTACCTTTAATTTCTTTCACGACAGGAGACTGTCTGCTAGCTTCCTAACCGAGAGAATCACAGCAGGATAAATAAAAAATCTCAACCCTTCCCCGAAGCGCTATGGACATCTCGCAAACATCGCCATCAAAACGGAGCAGCATTCCGATACCGAGACGGAAAACATCGCTCCACCTGTACATTTCCGGAGGCGGTGGTTCATCGTCCAACTCGTCGTCGAACGTCGGTTCGGCTTCGGCTTCGATCAACGACGATGAACCGTCGTTCACGCGCAGCATGCTCGGTTCATTTGCTCCCCCGCCACCGGAAACGGAACCCACGGCCGGTGCCAGCACGCCTTCCGACTACGTTCAGCTGAAGGAAAGCCACAACCGTTTGATAGAGAGTTTTGAAAAGTGTAAGCGGCGACAAACGTGCGACACGCAGGGCAGATAAATTTTGATTAGTGTCCCTTTTGTTTGCAGTAACAAAACGCAACGAACACCTTGAGCACGCGAACGAACAGCTGAATCACAACGTGCGCCAGCTGATTGCAACGCTGGAAGGCTCCAAGCGAGAGCTGGCGGCTTTTACCGAGAAAAACCGTCGGCTGCGACGGAAGCTGTCCGAAATCATTCCCGCTGCGACTCTCGGTGGCGAATCGACCGTAGACGGTGCCGAAAGTGACGATGAACCGGTGGCCGAAGTGAATGCGGTTTTGTCCCCCGTTCCTACTGTGGCCGAGGGGCGAACAGCGGGTTCCGGGGCGAAAGCGGTCGAGGTGGACGACGAGATGGAGAAGCTAAAGTCCTACCTGAACAATCTCGAGCTGCAGCAGTACGAAGCGAACGAGAAAATCTCCGAACTGCTTGAAAGTGTAAGCATGACTCGGAACGTGTGAACGTAGTAAGCATGTGCTACAGTATTTTATTCTCCTTTTTTACCATAGAAACAACAACAAGAGGAAGAGATGAAAAAGTTGCGGGATGAAAATGTCGAACTGAACAAAGTGGCGCGACTAATGTCCAGAAATATGCTCGAATCCATCGACACCAGCAAGAGGTACGGTTACCCAACATAGCAAGCTAGAAATTCGAGTAAAACTGTTTTTCTTCCACGCTTCTGCATTCAGGCTCGAAAACTCCTTCATCCAGGTCCAGCGAGAGCGAGACCATTTGGCGAGGCAGAATCGCGATTCGGTGGATGCCAAAACGACCACTAACGAGGAAATTCAAATGATGCGATCAGAGATTGAGCTGCAGCGTAAAACTTACGAAGCTCAGTTTATCGAATATGTAAGTTTTAAAAACATATTTTTATAAAAAGAAATCTGTATAAAGCGGTATTTGGTTTTTACCTGCATACGAACGCAACTGAAGAACTACAACTTCTATGCTATACTATAAAAAATTACTTAAATCGATGGTGGATGGTTAACTTTGTTTTTTAATACTATTGTAATTAAAATCTGTTTTCACGAGGCTTGATATCACGACTTTTGAGCTGTTTAAATTAAGACAGATTGTAACAAGTAGATTTATTAACGTATCGCGAACAGCCAACAAGTGCGTGCTTTAACATTTTATTAGTGCTAACGCTTTGCACAAGAGGCAAAATTTTGATTCTTCAAAACTTTCGCTAAGATCGTCAGCTAATTTGGGGCATCACTTGTGCACCCGTCTAACCGGACGAACAGCATCGAAATTATGCACGAATTCCTTTCGCCTACCGATGGCCGAATAAATAGTTCGCCAAGCAAGTAGCCTCCAAAAATGTGTGCCATAAGTTATCCGCCTCCTAGCGATGTTGTAGTACTTCGAGTCCAACGGGACATTTTCCTCGTCGCGGTTTCTCATCGCGATTCCCTTCCTTCCATGTTCCCGCGCCCGGCGGCGCCCTGCAATACATACACGCACACATACAGAAAAGCCTCATGAGTGAGGAACATGAGCGCAAGACGAATGATCAGATCGTCGGACTCGAGCTGGAGGTAGAGCGGCTCCGGCAGCAGCTGGATGAGGCGCTGGCACGGGCAGAGCGGGCCGAAGAGGAGGTGCAAACGCTACGCCAACAGCTCAGGGTCAGCCGGCTCCAGGAGCTTCGCCAAGACCGGGTGCCGGAGGTTCTCGACTGCGAGAATCCCATGGTTTCCATGATGAGCCTCTGCAGTGTCACCGGTCCGCGAACCCCAGCCGGTTCCTCACTGTCATCGCACGCAGCGCCAGCACCGGCACTCCTACCACCACCACCACCACCCCCACTGCCACCGCCGCCGCCTCCGCCACCACTACCAGCTAACAATTTCGCTAACAGCAAGCATCTAATCCCGGCAGGCGAATCGGGCACCGAACAGCAGGTGCTTGGGTTGAGCGAAGCTATTTCGAAGCAGAAATTAAATCACGTAGCAATAACGAATGTAAATAGTCCACACGCAGCAACAGGTAGGTGCCTATATCTATCTCTGTCTCATACTATCGATCGCACGAAATGAAGGACATTTGCCTAGACCGACCAGTTCGACTCGCGGAAAAAGGGGATACGCACCCCCCCACAGTTTCCGTTCGCTTTCACTTCCCTCGGTGTTTTCGTTTGCCAAGCATGCTAAGCTTTCCTGTCCCTCCTGGCCACCATAGGTCGTGTGTTGTTTTCTCCCCTCTGCGCTGGTGAGCGAAACACTGCCTCATCATGGAGACAGGACGCGAAAAGCTGTGTTACGCACTTTCCTCGCTGCACTCTTTCCCCAGCTAGCCCATTATCCCATCCCTTGGATGCGTTTCGTCCGAAAACCTAATTTTCCCCTACTTTTCCCGCAGCGTGATACGGTCCCAGTGTTTGTGTGCCTTGGTTGACACTGTTGTGTGTGATGGTTGCCTTATTATTGTATGCCTTCACCGTGCCCGATAATGAACCATCCGATGGTTTGTGTTCAATCGGGAAAATATAGGATCTGCCGCCAAGAGGATGGATGGCAGAGAATGCCAACCGGCTCGACCCGACCGTGCGCTGTATCCGCTTTGGCGTGGTGGAATGAGAAGACCGGAAAATCATGCTCTTCATAGGCGGATGTCGAATCATTGGAGGAAGGTGGTTTGTTTTCCGATACGAACAACGAAGAGTAGAATATGTATGTCAAACACTCGTGAAGCATGGCTTTAATGTCCGATTAAAGTTGGTTTTAAGTTGGCCTTCCATAGGCATATAGGTAACATTTTCCAATTTGATACCATTCAACTTGAAACAAAGTTGTTAAAGGACTTCTCCAAGATATCCCTTGAAATGGTAATGGATATGCTTGCATCGTTTTAAAGCATACGGTCGTTTTTGTTCGTTTTCCCTTCCGATACACTGTCTCCCTGGCAAGATATCCGGCAAACCACATTCCATTTATAAATTGATCCATAATCATATTTGTTGTGGAAAATCCAATCAATTATGGCGGCGCTGTTTTGATGCTTTTCCGCCTCCACTTGTTCGACCCGGCTTTGGTATGTGGTGAAAAACCCCGTCACGTCCGGACAATGTTTTTGTATCTTCCGCTTTGGTGTGGTGGAAAAGTTTTACTAATAAAATTTCTCTTTACCATTCCAAAGTAAAATAAGGCCAATAGCGATGGAGAAAGTATGGTAGCAATCGTATATATCGTACAGGAGGTAATAGTCGGAAGGTCAAAAGCCACCTGTGAACCGGTGCCACTTTGCAGGATTAAACAAAAAAAGTAAACCGAATGAGACACGGTACGGCACCAAGCGCCGTGAAGAGACACTCGACACTCGGATCTTCTGCGGTTCGGTTCAGAAACGCTTCCAACTTTGTAGCACGTAACTGATTCGAGCACGACGATGCACAGATTTTAAAGCGGTTTATTTGCACGCGCTCCTGGCTCCGCTTGTCCTTGCTTGCCGCCTTCGGAGAAGAACACTTGTTGCACATCGTACCGTTCCCGTTAAAACGTCCGACACTCGCGACTCTTGTTTCGATGTTTCGTTTCGTGTCAAACAATTCTCCCAGCGGCATAGAAGAACGTATCAGTTCGCGAGCATAAACTGCACTGTGCTGATGGACTCCGGGTGCACAGCACGATAACGTGGATGTTGGAGTTGTCCTTACGTTACGGACCGGCGTATTGCTATGCGGAGTGTTCATTTTCTATCATCCCAGTTTGCATTGCATGAACCAAGTTTCGCTACTGCTCCCGACGTTCATTTATTATCTCGTGCTTCTCTAATCTAGTCCGCATAGTAATCAGATTCAATTGAGGATGCATTTGTGACACTGGAGGATGCAATAATGGGCTTATTGTCACGGTGCATCGCCTTGATCAAGTCATTCCAGACGTATCGGCTGCTGAAATTTATTTGTTTTGCAGAGCAACGTGAGAGTTTCCTTCTCGCGAGCATGGCAATAGCAAAAATGCGGTGCAAAACAAAAACAAGGCATTACAATTAATTGCAATTTTTAATAGATAAATTTGTATGATTCTAAAGTGTGAGAATGATTTGAACTAATTATTTTCTTGATTTACTTACCGTTAGTTAATTTATTATTGTTTTATTTTATTGCATTATGGTTTAGTAGTAGACAGTAGTAGTTTTTTTATTTTTTCAAAGTATTTCTGTACTGTTGGAGTATGATAAAAGCGTTTTAATAATTAAAGGTAAACGATTCTTAAACTCGAATAATTTCTGACAGGCCGTCTGCATTGATATTTTCTTAGTTTTACCCATCTTCGAATATCCCACACTTATACTCATGCTTGAACGAATATACTACCATCCCGAATTTTAACTTTCTAACCTTTGCAAAAAAAAGCATTCAGCCATTTATCTAACTCAGAACTCCCTTAAAGTTCTGAAGGATGATGGGTTCATAAAAGAAAGCAGCGCACGGAGCTAAATCTTTGGTTTATATTAGAATACGTGGTAGTACAAAATGTAAGACCAAAGACACTTAAACTGGACATGGCAGGGAAATTAATTAAACAATTTACTGGAGTTTTTTTTCTATAATGCTACATGCCTCATGTCGTATCATAATAGTTCACTTTTTTACTTAATATAAAATGGACCAATTATAACGAGTAACAAATGTACAGGATGCAGTATAAGACTAGAACTAATGATGTAAAAATCATTCCCTATTCTGCTGGCTCTGACTCGCTTCCCTTGCCCGGTGTGATTGTTTTCCGCCCGAAAATC
The DNA here is from genome assembly GCF_943734765.1 of Anopheles ziemanni. Taxonomy (NCBI): domain Eukaryota; kingdom Metazoa; phylum Arthropoda; class Insecta; order Diptera; family Culicidae; genus Anopheles; species Anopheles ziemanni. The sequence goes on along the minus strand of NC_080706.1, from coordinate 29,777,434 downwards.
GAAGAACCCGAAATGTAATCCAATTGCTACACCATCTCGCAATCCTGCCACCTGTCTGATCAATCACCTTCCTTTTCAATTTTCCGAAATCTGTTGTTTTAGGTCTAGACTCGGTGATAGCGGACATCAAGAGTGGCAAGGTGACGCTTCGCCGACGGCGTCCTAACATTCCCGCTGCCACCAACGATGCGGGAGGCAGCAGCAGCAACAGTATTAGAGAAAGCCAGCGCAACTACAACGATATGGTGGCGCGCAATCCCGCCCTACAGGAGATGTACGAGGTGCTCGAGCGCATGAAGCGGCGGAACCGGAAATCGAAAATCATCGTCGAGTCGGAGCTGGGGTCCCGCGGTACCCAGGACACTGACCAGCAGGATGGCGTGGATGGGCCGAAGGGTACGCGACGGTTTCGCACGGTAATGGATGTAGTTGCCGACTTGTGACACTGGAAGCATTTTGTGTTTTTAATTATATTTTCCATTTAACTACTGCCCCCCCGTTACGGCTAACAAACTAGAACAGTTTTAGGGTGGTTTGATCCATCGATCGTTTTACCTTAGTTTTAAGACATTTTTTCACTTACATTTACACACTAGCTCGTTGAAATCGGCGAAAGCCCGAATAAAGAAGTGCTATAGCAGTTTGTAACGTTATGCAAACTAATCTTTTAACACTGCCTCCTTTTGCTCAGATTTATTGCAAACCATCGCCGGGTTTTGCGAGCGCGGGAAAGAAAACAATCGTGCCTGCAAAACTATCCAAAACAGGACGCATGTAAAACAAATGTTTTCCTTCGTCATCTAACTGTACCGGTTCCTCATCCCTGCGCCGTGCAAAGTCTGTCCACCGTCCGATCAGTTGGGCACAAAAACGATTGTCCCAGTTTAAGAGTTTCTTGTTTGCCCACATGCAACTAATTCTTTGCGTTTTTTCTCCCCCGATGCATGGAAGACTGTCTTTATTTTATTTTTTTCTTAAGCCTTTTCATTCGAACCGACCACACCGGGTGGTAGCGATGGTTTGAGCTCGGGGAAATATGTGTATATATATAAATATATGAAAAGAATACGTAGAAGAGAAACAAGACATACCACAATAATCGAGCTCATCACGACAAGTGACTCGTAAGGAACGAGATGGCTAAAATAATAAACAAGTGTAGAGAAAGGGGATCCTAGGATTCTGGCGGACAGGGAGGGGGATGGCTAGAATTTAAGTCACTTTCTTCTCCTTTCTCCAACAAGCCCAACTAGCTCGGCACTCTCTCTTTCTCACTTACTGGCATATTTTCCATCCGTCTTCTCGGAGACGTCAAAGGATTATCCTAGCACAACTCGCTGTCTGTCAGGGAGGACCTGAAGTGGTGGAAGTTGAAAGGGTTTTCCACGCAATTTTCCTGATTCTCCCTCTCCAGCCTGCATATCAGTGGAGCACGAATCCTGGTTTGAAGCAAACAACCAGTCAACCTCCCTTCGTCCGGCCTCCGTACGGTACGGTATGCCCACCCGAGGACCGTGTGTAGTTTTCCCAGTGACTTAACCTAACCTAACCTTTCACCATTTCGTTTTGTGCTGCGTATTCGTGCATGAGTGGGTTTTCCAGCGTTAGCTTTATCCTTTTCCCGCTCCCGATTCGAGCGATCCGACGCGATGGGAAGGGGATGGGAGAAAAGGGACATAGAAGGAAAGGAAACAGAAAAATACCGTGACACGAGAGATGACACGCTTGGTTTTGGATGGAGAAGGGTCGGGAGGAATGGTGGTACAATTTGTTGTTTGTTGCCGTTTCGTGCGACACATTTGGTCGCGGGATCAAGCAGGATAGAGGATATTAAAAGGGGGGGACGCAGGGAAAGCACGAGGGAAAACGAGCTACCGAGTCTCTGCCAAGATGTGGAAGATCATCTCCCGCGATACTCCCGGCTTACCAGGAGCCTTGTGTACTGATGCGATCATGCACATACAAACACACACACACACACACATGGAAACCAGCGGTGGAAAATCGCTAGGAAAGAGAGCATAAGGGAGGGCAGGAGAGAAAAATGCGCACGATCGTCGTCGAGGATGACTTCGCGGACTGCGCACGACACAGATGAGGAGTCACACGCAGTCGAACGTTAGACCGGCGCGGACGTGCTTTCCCCCAGCAGAGTGGCCCAGTTTTCCATCCCTTCGGTGGAGTGTTCGATCAAGTGCGATCGCGCCTTGAAGAACGGTACAGCAATCCTGCCTGGGTGGTTCAATTGAATTTTCGCATGGAAAAGGACCGTTGAGTGGTGTGTGGGAGAACTGTTTGAAGGACTTGTGAATTTGTGAGTTTGTTTCCACCAAAATATCGTTTAAGAAATAAGCGTGAAGAGTGTTCCGGGCAAATGCGAACCGTCCCAGTTGAATGAAACGGTTTCCTTTTATTATCTCGAGTGATCGACGTACGGTTTTGTGATCTGTGCTCGGTGTAAGTGACTCCCGGAAATGGCCCTGTTAACACCCACCACCCCATCGATGGGTGGAACGATGGAGCTGTGCGGTGCCGGACAAAAGTCGTTCGATGTGAAGCAAAACTATCCCGCCTTTAGTGGTAGTGACGAAACGATGGACATTTGCTACGGTACGGCGGGTTTCGGCACGTCGAACGGCGCAGGAGGAAAGATCGATCAAACGATGGAAAGTGCCACCGTTCAGCAACGTGACTGCTTCACGTCGAATGTGTACGGGTTTTCCGGTGGCCCGTTTGGGCAGCAAGATGGCTACAAGCAGTTGGCTAACCGTGCCAAGGGTGATGGTGATCTGTTCTTCAAGTTCGACCCGGAGTACATCGCCAAGCTGCAGTCCTCGTCGAGCTTCCTGATGTCACCGGCCTCGACGGTGGTGACCACTCCGCATACCTGCAACAGTGTGCTCAGTTCGGCCAGCTTCTGCACCACATCGACGGACTATTACAACTACAACGAGGCGAACTGCCAGTCGAAGAATCAGTCCCCATGCTCGTCGCCGTTCGCCGGGGATCCTTGGATCGATAATACCTACGCGTTGAACATGATGAACCTGGATGGAGGGGATTGTTCACCGAAGCACAACAACGGCGAGCTGGAGTCTGCGGTCTGTGGTCCGGGCACACCGCTACCGTCGATCGGAAGTGCCTTCGGTGGAACGATTGGGGCGCAGTTCGAGAACCAGTGTCCGGTGGTTAAGGAATCGATCGCACCTGAGGTTGACGCTTCGATCAACGGAATGATGGATTACTTCGACAGTTCCTTCCTGGAGCAGTACAACGGTGGCGGCGCTAACGGCGCTGGCGGAACCACCGGTTCGTTCACCATTCCCTCGCATGGCCAGGACGCGTACAGCTACTCGGCGGAGAACTACAACGATGCGAATCAACTCAGCGAAAAGCCTAACCGCGAGTTTAAAGACATCTGGAGGGAGGAAAGCCCACCGATGGGTAGCGAGTACGGGCCGGAAGCGCTTCTCGTCGCCAAACGGGAACCGCAGGATGAGGCCGGGCTCGATCCGGAGCTGGAAGACGCGAACGGGCCGCTCGTCTGCCTCTGGAGCGACTGCAACATGGAGCTGCCCGATCAGCAGCAGCTCGTAAAGCACATCGAGAAGCAGCACGTGGAACCGAAGAAGGGCGACGAGTTCGCATGCTCCTGGTTGAACTGTCCCCGGCAGATTCGCCCGTTCAATGCCCGCTACAAGCTGCTGATCCACATGCGAGTGCACAGTGGCGAGAAGCCGAACAAATGTCCGGTAAGTTACCCCGCGCGCTGGTTTTGTTTTGTTTCGTACATTTCCTTGCCAGGAGCGGCGAGGTGGTCCGTTGTGGAACATCTGCTGAAAAACTGTCGTTTGTTTTTTTCCCTTGGCCGCGTGATGTGTTTACTCGCAGCGTTGTCCGGGTTATGGTTTTTATGCGAATTAATTACGTTGCGTCAGGAGATGCACATATGTTCCACAATCAACTCCGCGGCACCGCGGAAAACAAGATGCGAAAAGGCAAAGGCTCTTTGCAAAACTTAGTTTTTAACAACCCTCTCTTTTCACATCATCCGCACAGTTCCCGAACTGCGAGAAGGCTTTCTCTCGGCTGGAAAATCTGAAAATCCATCAACGTTCGCATACCGGCGAGCGTCCGTACAACTGCCAGTATGCCGGCTGTATCAAGGCGTTCAGCAACAGCTCGGACCGGGCGAAGCACCAGCGAACGCATTACGATACGGTAAGGACTTTCCTTTTGGTTCCATTGGTTTGTCAGTGTTGTGCTGAATCTCTGTTTACCTTATTTTTTTTTATCTGCAGAAACCCTACGGTTGCCAGCTGCCCGGATGCACCAAGCGCTACACCGATCCGTCTAGCTTGCGCAAGCACGTGAAAAACCATTCCGTCAATCTGACGGAAGCGCCCGTACGGCGGAGGTTGCACCGAACAGAGTCGCAGTCGACCGGAAAGCATGCGACCTCGACGGCACGGCGTTTTTCCGAGCCGACCTCGATCAAGCAGGCCTACGAGCAGCAAGCCATGACAGTCTGCCAGGACGCGATCAAGCTAGAGTTGGACGATGCGTTCGAGAAGCCATCCAATTTGGCCCACCTCAGTCGATCGGCGGTACCCTCGGATACTACTTATCAGTACGAACAACGCATGGGCGCGTTCGAGGAGGCACTGAACGAGATGCCCAACTGCCTGATGAAGTACCTATCACCGACCGGTACGATCGCGTCCGAAGCTATGGCCTCCCAGCTCAATGGCAACCGGTACTTGATGGAAAACTATGGGCTGTCGTTCGAAAAGGAAAGCAACTATGGCCCGGTGGATACTGGTACCGGTGGGAGGCCGGTGAACCAAGATGGCACTATGACGATGATGATGATGATGGGCGAGTCGGATGGATCGGGTGGGGAGAAGTATCTGACAACCTTTAACGAGTTCGATTTCTTCGACGGTGGAGCTGTTGCTTGAGTGTACGCAAGGTGGAATTTGTAGAAATTCGCTAGAAAAATGCTCCATTCCAGTGGAATGGTTTATTAGAATATTTGTTAATACTTTACATGTTTTAAGCATTCGTTCTTTATTCTTTTTTTTTCTATTATAAATTTACGAAAGATACTTGATTATACGATGGAAAGGTTAGAATGGTTGGAAAGGGCTAAACCCTAGGGAACCTGAAAAACATTTTACAAACTGTAGGCTAAAGAATACCGTGCTAGTAGTTCTTCGTAGTGCCATTGTAGAAACGTGTAGTCGCGTTTGTGATATTTAACGTCTTCAAACGGGCAGAGGAACAACGTTTTCTGTAGCCGCTGTCTACGGAGTGTCCAAAGAATTCCCCAAAGTGAAACCTAACAGGTGCAATTTGAGTACTATGAATAGCATAAGCAATTCCTGGTTTGAGTTGAGCTGAGTTTGTTCGTTCTTAATTCGTTATTGTTGGTTTCATACGGCTTATCCAAAGACATTTCCAAGAACGAATCATTCGATTATTTGTGGTAGACGCACGTTGAAGATATGATAATGTTAATCTAATGTATACGCTGGAGGTATACGAGGAAGAGTTTATGTTAATGTGAATGATAGATATGTGGATGATTGAGGGCTTCCTTGCAAGAAGGATACGGTATGTTAGTTTTGTTCACTCGTGACGTGCATTAGAAGCAAATGTAGTGATCAATGTGTGTGCGGCCCCAAAAGACAAAGGTAACTTTATATAATTCCAATCGGGAGAGGAAGAATTAAGACACTTAAAGTATACAGAATCATAAGCGTATGACTGCGAATGAGCGCGTATGAGCGAATGAATAGCGAAATTTTATCTTAGTATCAACTCATTTAAAATAGTTTTATTCCTTACGTTAGTAAATAATCGAATAAAAATGAATTTCCCAATCCAAACCCGCTGGGATGGTTTTGTTTTCCTTTTGACTGATTGAAATTCGATCTACTGAGCACTTCAACATAGACACACCGTTTCTTCGCTCTCGGGCGCAACAAGATCCAGGAAACACCTGCGACTGGCAAGGATCAGCCCGTACGGAATCGGATACGGATGACATGTTCCCAACACGGGCATGGATGTCATCAGTCGAGTCAAGTCCTTGAAAGCATCCTTCAACGGGTGAGCAGAAAAAAGAGAGTCAAGAAAACACATCAACATCATCCAACTTCAGACAGCGTCATAAACGACCCGATGCGATGTCCCTAACGAACCCCATATGTGTGTCCTTGGGTCACGTCCCCTAACCAGTCATGTCGCGGCCCTTAAAGCATAGCACCGTTAATGCACCCAACTGGTAAGTACGCGAACGAGCACAACACATTAGCCGCAGCATTAGCCACATTTACCACGGCAACATCGCCAGTGGCGTGATCATGACCGTAACCCTTCCTTCGGTTCCCGGGGCGCTGTAAAACACTTTTCCCTTTCGATGGAGGCGCGATCGACGAGCGATCGGTGGGGCTTGGGACTCATTAAAAAACTTAAATTTACGATGCAACTGCACATCAACGCAAGAGCTGTGCCGAGAGTTCTAGCGGGGTAAAATTGAAAAATGAAAAAGGGAAAAACACTCGACGGGTGGTGGGGGTTGAAAAACGTTATGGAAATTGTGGATAACCAAAGAGGAATAAGAAGTTCAAAATGTTCCTAGGACTAGAGCTAGTAGGAGAACCAAAAAAAAAACAACTACAACATTCGATAAAAATGTGTCTTCCCATTCCTCATCCTCAGCCGGTTTCCTCCTTCAAGCAAATGCCCCAATAACTAGGTGAAGTGTCTCCGTTATGACAAGTATGAGTATGATTGAGTTTGGATTCTCGGACATAGGGATAACATGTCAAGGAAAAATAAGCATAAGAAAACCTATACACATGCTTTCGTCGAGGAATCCCTAGAGTGAAAGCAAAAAACAAGACAAATTTTCGAGCAAAGACAAGTAAAAGGGTTATAGTAAGCAAAGGTAAAATAAACCGACCAAGAAGAAGCAACACCGAGAATGGAAAAAAATGGATGAAATGAAAAAGTGGAGTGGAAAAAAAAAGACGTACATCATCATGCCCAGAATCAGCTCAAATGTCTCCCAGGTTCGAAACCTCGCGCAATGCCTATAAATAGTAGGCGAGTGAAGCTAGGATGTTGGATTTTTTCTCCACTTTACCAATCCCGTTCTTAGCAGTGTTTTGGCTCGGATAACCTCGCGACCTGCTACCGATGTTCTTCTAATTGTTTTGTTAAGAGGAATAGGTGCCTTTTGGTCACCTTAGAAAGTTTTTATTCTTTTTGAAAGGATACTAAACCAGCAAGTAACGCTCGCATATTTAGTGATCTCTTAGGTTTGTTTTTACCCTTCTTGAAAATACATGTATGTAAAATTTTAAGATATTTATTTTGACGCAAATGGCACTTTTGTTTCTTAACTTTGGGTTTGTGTTTAAAAATAAAATGTATTTAAAAAATAAAAATGTATTTATCATACAGAGTTGTGAAAAGGATATATTTTTATGATAATAAAAAAAATTCGACTATTTTTAAGATTATATTTCAACATTTTATAACATTTTATAAAAACTTTAAATTTAAGCCACAGACATTTTATATTCTTCTTATGCTATTCTAAAATGGAAAGTTCCAAAACGGTGCAATCATCTGAAGCGATGAACGATGGAAATTCCGGGTGAAGATCAACGTTGGAAAGCGCACGTTGATCGGTGAAAAATTCAGATTTGTATTTCATCATCGGTGATCGACCGGCCGGGCGTGGAAAACTGCGTCCAATTTGTCGCCGTTGCAGAATGTAAGAACCGAGGGGGACAGCAAAAAGAGTGGAAGAAAGTATGTATTTATAAAAAGGTTACTAAACGGCTACCAACCGGCGGAACGTGGGCCACGGGATGGAACGGATCAGGGGACGGAGGGACGCAAACGTAGATCGTCAGTGGTATAAACAATATCATAAATATTCTGTTTGTGGCATGCCAGCAGCAGAAGATGCTACGGCTGGGCTTCGAACGGGTACGGGGTAGGGGTCGGGTGTCACCGGGCGGAGGAAGGGCGAGGAGGAAACGGAGGAAAGCGGTGACGAAGCGTGCGGCTCCCGAAAGGAGAAGAAGATGCGCCCGCGAGCCTTCCTGCCGTCGTGGCAGGAGAAGGCACCGAGACCGAAAGTGCCAGATGTGCCGCCACCGGACGAGTTCGACGAGTTCGGCTCGAGAGTTTTGCTCGAGTGTCGCGAAGAAGATTATGTGCGGCCGGGGCGGAGTGGAAAACGGACGGAAAGGGTTCGGTGCAGCGCGCGGGTGCAATGCAATGGTCCCTTCGGTGCACTGACTTTGACGTCGGTGGCGTACGATCGGGCGAGTTTCTTGTCACTGCCAGGGAGGGCTTCGGAGGGCGGGTTTCCCAAAGGTCATCAACATAATGAGCTGGAGGTTTCGCCCCCCTTCGCTATCTCCTGGGTAAGAACACATAGACACAAACAGACACACACACACACCCCGTCGATCGCGTGTTCAACGTCGGGAAGGAATCTTTTCTCTTCAGCACCAGCGTGTGCCTTTCGGTTGCACTTTATTTTTCCAACTTTTTTTTTCCACACGATCCACTCCGACGACCATCTGAAGACAATTAAAGTGGGACCCGCAGGATGACGCCAAACGTTGCATTCGCGGAGCTGCCCCGAAAGCCTTCCATTTGCACCATTCCGATCGTTCCATTTCGTTCCCTTCGCCCATTCGCGCCATCGTCCTGCGGACCGAGCCAGAGCCAGTTTTTCCTTCCATTTTTCCGGTGCCGTTTTTGTTTATTTTCATTTCCATTTTGCCCCAGGGGCGTTGATGGCAATCAAAACCGCGAGTTTATCGCCTTCCCGAAGGGCTCGATCAACGCAAAAAAAAAAACAAAAAAACAAAACGACATGATGATCCCCTCATGTCGGCTTGTTTACACCCGAAAAATTCATAAATTTTGGCGCTAAGGAGAATTAGCACCGGCCCTGGGAAGGGGTTGTCTGGGAAGGTGTCAGACACGCTTTGGTGGTTGCGTTTCAGGGTCGAGCGGCAAGAGGAAAATAAGACACATGGCTTAATTTATTAAACGGTCGACGGTGTGTCTCCAAAGTCGGAGGATCATTTTTACGAGCTTCTTATTGGTGCGTAAAATTTTTAATATCTCCCTTTTCGAAACGACTTTACGGGCCGGGTCCAATTTGATCGGAACATGTGGTAATGATAATTTACTGTGATGTATTTCTTTTCGTCCTTTTTTTATGCTTGATGCCGGGGTAAATAATTCGGAATTTGGTTTTATTTGTTTTTCAATTTTCAATTCTCGATGTGCAATGATCTTGTGTTGGTGATCCGTTGTCGTTCGAAGAAATGGGCCACAATCAAGGAAAATAAAACCAATCAATTTCACCATCTGGCCGCGAAAACCGTCACGAGACACCACTCAGCGTGGAAATCCGTCCCCAGCCTCCAGTGCCCGCTGCAAACGGCTGGCTCGAAATTGAATTTCATGTCGATCCGTTTTCATCACGCGCCTCAAGTTAAACAAACAAACCCAACCTGTCAGCGGACAAACGATCGTGTCTGATGGGATTTTTTAATATCTCCGGATTTCGGGCCTTCCCAAAAGGAACTCATCTGTTGACTGGCTGATCGACGGGCCGAAAAGGAAAACGAGAAGCCATGAAAACCACAGAAAATATAAATCCTCCTGTCAAATTACTATTTGCCACTTGAGAGTTTCATGATCACGATGGGTGATCGCGGGCAAGTGCATGTGGGGCATGGGATAAAGCCGCTCGGGTGGCTCGGGAAACCGGCGACGAAGGACGAGCCGCATAACCGTCGGCATTCGGATCGGGGAAAAGTACCCCCACCGATGTGTGCAGTGCAATCGAACCGGTGCCGGCTCGATGTTGGGCGACACAAGCGACGAACGGGGGCCGCATGCATGCAGCAAGTGCGTGTAGAACAACGACGATATCGTTCATAAATCACAATTCAGCCCCTTTGGCCGGGCGGGAACGGTTGGGCAGACCGATGTGCCGAGCGGGGACGGGCACATCTTTTAAAAATAAACCCACAACATTACCCCATACGTCGCGAACATGAATGAAAATTGATTTTTCCTGCGGTGCTAGCTGCCGTTTTGTCGTGCCTTTTTACGCTGCCACACGTGGTATGTCACATCTTCGACGTTCTGTTGTTCGATGATGAGTTTTGATGAGACGATCGTCGATTCTTTCAGATACTTGTTTCGGTGCACTATGAGGAAGATTTAATAATGGCGGTTTTAGTATGTTGATTGGACTGTGAGAATGTTTTGTTTATCCTCTTTTATTCACAACAATTACGAAACATAATTGTTGAATATATCTAAATGATAAGATAAGCAGTGATGAGCATGCGAAACACACACTCATCGAAAGTTGATCTAAAAGAAATGAAAAAACCCTCTTCTCTCAGCTGCTTCAATCCAACGATAAATTGATTTTGCTTTACGAAGAACATGTTTTCATATATAAGAAAAAATATCCCGCAAGAAACAAACGCTCATACGCTCTAGTTATATAAACAAACAGTTTATGTTTTTTTAGGTTATAATAACAGAATAGCTAGAAATAATGTAGCCCAGAATCTAAATTATTCAGATTGATATAAATTGATGATTTTGATTTTGATAACAAAGATGTTGATTTTGATAATGAAGAAGAATTTATAAAGTACTGATTGACCGATTCCTTGTACCAGCTGCATTTTAAGCTGCTAGCTATACTATTTAAACAATTGTAATTTAAATGATAATAGTTATTCTTGCAAATTTTATAAACGTTCTACCAATAAAAGTTTCAATTTAAAAACAACGTCACGGAGATCGGCATGCTATGATGCATGGCTTGTAAAGTAGCAATAAACATTAAAAATGACACACTTAGCGACCTCAACTAGCTCGGAAATGGGAGGAAATTGAGCGTTTGACAAATGGTGGCTCCTCGTAGGCGGACCAAACCATCCAAACACCAAACTCCTGTTGCCACCGGAAGCATCCACATCATTCCGGCCGTTTCAGCTCATCCAAGAAATGGGACGATTAGGCGCTCGGAAAGAGTCATAAATTTAGAAGCAAACAGTTGGACCCGGACCCCAGAAACCACCGACCGAGTTGGGCTGGCAAAATCATCGCAGGTTTTCGACCTCCCGGTCCTCCCGTGCGCCCATGCGCAAGAGATTCATCAAATTAGTTTATAAACACATTGTCGTGTTGTTTGGTAAATACGACTCCATCCATCTTGTCCTGCTTCTTCGCCCGAGGGGCTCGACGGAATGCAGTTTTCCCCCTTTTTAGGGCGCAAAGTCAATGCAGGGTGCGCGAAGATGTTCACTGCAGTCGCGCGTGAAGTATCGTCTTGCGGAGGGAAAATCCTAATTTGAGAAGTGTGAACGCAAGAACCACTTACCCCGCGCGGCGCGCCTTCTCGGGACGAAATGTGTCACATCATAATCATCGGTTGATCGTTTCCTCTTCACCACGCGATTGATGGGCACATCTTCATCAGGCTCTGGAAAAGGAAAACCAAGGGAAAAGGATTTCAGTTCCAACCGGGTTCCAGCTAAAGACGGCACTTCCGAAACGTGACCGAAACGGTGGGAAATGACTCTACGCTGGGGGAAGGAATCGAAAAGGATTAGAAGTGCCGTGGCAATTTAGCGGGTGAGGGTGAGTAGGGCAATTTAACGTCCCTAAATCGGTTGTTGGTGTTGTTTCTAGCGGGTTGATGAAGTGGATTATGTTGTTGTTCGAACGGGTGCACTACGATCGTTCAAGCGCAATTGCATAGGGATTCCGTGGAAAACTCCATTTAGCTCCGAGGAAAGTGAGCCGGTGAGAAATTTTCCCACCATCTTCGATAAGATTGCACCCACGAATGAAGTTATGCTGGGGGGAATGCAGGAAAGTGGTACTACACAATAAGTGGAAATTAATGGAGAGGCATTGATGGAAAACATTGCCGTTCGTGGTACTTCACTTAAACTGCATAAACAATTCCTGTTCGTGTTCACGAATCGATCGTGTGTAAGATCGAGATATTTAGAGAAATTTATGACATTTAAAATCGTTCGATAAGAACAATGTTGCTGGATGAGAATAGCTTTATTTGAAACTAACACTTCTTTAATAACCATCAGTTTTGTACCATCACCAAAAACCTCTTTGATCACATTAAAACTAAATCACGTTATGTCATAGCTCAACGGATTAGCTAATTTGAGAACATTTGTAATGTAATTAAACTCCCTATCTCCATATGATATTCGGGAGGTTTGAAGAGAATATTTAAAATAACTTATAAGATGTTTTTCTGTGATAAATTTGGATAAAAATGGTCACATTAGTTTTTGAGTAGGAATGCCGTTTTAATTTAGACATTTTTTCTAGATTTCATGAAGAACCACAAAAAATAGAAAAATAACAAGGACCCTTTCTTTTCACGCTGGATTTTTTCGAAATAACATTTTCTTAACTTTTAGCTTTCAATGATGAATCGTGTGTTGTTATTTATGTTTTTCTCGGTTAACTAGAAACATAATCTTTTAAATTACATGTGCATTGTATCAATTATAAAGAAAAAATGTATTAAACCAGCAGAGTTGATGCTTATTGGCATTATTGATAAATTGCTCCACTAACTAGAAGGCATATCTAAAAATATTAAATAATCTGAATATGACCAGAAATCAGTGGGAAATTTAACTCTTACTTAGTGTAAAATTGTATTACTTTAAGATGTAAGGCCAAGTCAGTTATTGGTCCTAAAATTCCGGAGCCAGTTAAACTTTTCTCGGTCGCCTTCAAAATTCAGATGAAACGGTATTTTTCCGACAAAAGGATTCTTTATGCTTTCAAGACTATGGGAAAACTCTAAACATATTTCTCCAAACAAGTAACAGATGTGATTGCGCAGTGAACCTTCAACCGCATTTTCCAATCAAGTGGGTGTAATTGTATTTCCTGCGGCATCGTGTGTCCGGTGACGAGTATTTTCTCACAGCTTTCCCGGTACCGTGAGGATTCGTACTCATTACACGGTGTATAAATCGAAGGCTCTGTCGAATTGGACCCGGCTGAACCGTTTGTTTTTTTTCTCTCTCTTCTTTGTCGGGTCCCCCCCAACGAAGCACGGTCGGATCGGTTCATCGATCGGAAAACGCCCGCTCCTTAGGATCCTGCCAACGCGAAGGCGACGGCGTGAATTTATGACGACTTGTCCCCGGTTTGCCCGTCGGGTTGGCTTTACCAGCTCAAGGAAAAACCTCCGGTTGAGTGTGACATCCGTACGAGAATCTTAATTCTTCGGCTCGGCGTGACACTTGCTCGACCGACGCAAGGAGGAAGGGGCGAAAAGGATAAACCCTGCTCGGCGGAACCCGGGAAAAGTTGAGTGCGCCGGCGCGATTCGATACGTACGGGTGCGGTAGTGTCGAGCGGGGAAAAATTATGATGTGTAACGAAACGTTTCCCATGTGCGGGAGCGGGAATGCGCGGGAAAAGTCGGTCCCGTGGTTTGCGGACGCACGATCGAAGTGGCAACGGGCGGGAAATTGGGAAAACCGTCGTGCCGGCCGAACAGTCGATCGACTCATCGAAAAATCCCGTGCGCAGAGGAGAAGCGCATGAAAGGCAGCCTGCGCGGTGAAAGCGGTGCGCACGGGAATCGTGGTCGCCGTTGGGAAAGTGTCGTTAAATTTCCCAAACCAGTTGACGCGTTTGCGTCGAAGCGCGGGCTAGATTTTATTACATTTTTATGAGAAACTGCAACATTGTATAAACAATCGTAAAACTTCGAATATCCGCTGCCACGTGATTGGAGGCTCGTTTTTCGGCCGGTTTTACGATCTTTTAACCGACCGTGAACCATCGGCAATCGAAGCCTATCCTCATGTAAAGGAAATATTGTTCGAAGCGATTGATTACTCGAATAACATTGTATGTACAGACCGGGATGGGTTTTTTTTTCTCCCAAACTAAACGAGCATCAAAACACATAAAGTTTATAGTTATGAGCATAATGTCTACGTTCAGTTTGTATAACATTCAAATCAATCACTTGTTTTGAGCGGAGAGTCATTTAGTATGATAGATGGAACAGCTCTAGCTAGAATTAAAAGAAAAAAAGGCGCTTTATTTCTGAGCACAAACGAAATTATGTAGCCAGTTGGGCAATGATCCTATCAAGTAAAATAATAAATCACACTTTTTTGTGTTCATTAGTTATTAATAACCCCATATTTAACTCGAAAATGATCGCAACGTTTTGAAACCAACTTTCCACATTTACGGTAGAATGCCGTGTGTATATTGACTTTTTCAACTAGGACTCACTCAAGGCAGGAAGTGTTTTATGACTATGTAAGGCTAACAACACTTTACAATTAAGGTTTACGACTCATCCCTGAACCAATAGTTTGTCTACTTCAGTTTTGTACTTTGCCTTAGTGACGACTGGCAATAAAAGAGGATTAACGCTTAAGTTCTCCTTTCCAATGGGTGTTTCGTTCTCAATACCCCGTTCTTAGTGAGGTTTTCCAAACTGCAAACCTCAAAATAGTTTAACTGTTTTGTAACAAATTATTATTAAGGGGGACGCACGTACGCAACAGGGGAATCCATGCGGATCTCTACGGATTCTGCGCAAATTACTCAAAGTTCTGCCGGAAAAGATTGAAATCATTAAAGGATAATACAGCAGGATTAATGGAAAGCACTGAAAAGTGTTCGAAAGATAAGTTTACCTCCAACTCATTGCTCCAATGTCGGTAGAGATTATCATTACGAAATAAACAGAGCACGGAATAAATCATATGTTTGTCAATTATTGAAAATTTCTAGAAAATCAAATTTTCCTTACAATAATGTATACTGATCGATTGGTGAAGCTAAAAGATTAGTGTTTAAATATTAACCCAACATCAATCCTGCATAATATGTTAAGTGATGCATCTGTTACATTAGTACAGAAACATACCCAAATTGAACCCAAAAATTCATTTTCGACCGGGAAAATGCAGCATTTTTCCTTTATAAAAAAATCCAAAATGATACATCACTGTTTGCCTCGCATAGCGACAAAAAATGTCGCCAGAGTTAATGGCCTACCTCATCCATATGTTACATCTCCGTACGCTTCATCGCTCTCAAAATATTGATCCAAAATTTTCAATAAATCAAATCCCTCGGTGCCCGATCCTTCGTTGTTAGCTGGAAAAACATTCAACATCCATGCACAACAATTTCCACTTGCCGTTGCAAGTGCACACGCAAGCGAAACATAAAAAAGTAGCTGACGACATGAAAGCCAGTTGCTTGACGTGCGTTTGACGTACATAATCCAAAGTTTGAAAATTTTATTACTGCCCCCGCCGAGCGATCGTGTTACGATCGGGAGGAATAAACCGCACTTTCCGGGCATGTAGGCATTTTTTTAAACTGTTATTTTATTGTTTTCCTTGTGCGTCGATGATGTCCTGTCAGCGGACGCCCCGAGAACGGAATCCGACGTGTTACCGTCGTGTATCCTTGCACCACCGTGGTATCCTTTTTCTCCATTTACACGGCGAGCTGCTGGATCACTCCTGTTGACATGCAAACGTTTTTGTCGTCCGTTTTGGTTGTGTTATTCTAATTTGGGTTGCGTTTTCTTTTCCATTCCTTCTTCCTACTCGCCGACCACGCAGGATCCACCGAGGATCGGTTCCCATCGGTTTTCGGTACGCGATCATCGCGAGAGATGTCATCGGCTCGAAGCCGTTTCGGAGATAATTAATATTATTTTAATGTTCCCTTAAAACGGCTCCTAACTGCTTGTTAGGAGATGGAACCGGTCGTTAAGGAGAAGGGTCAACTTCGACATCAGCAGTGCGAGTGAGTGGTTAGAAGAGAGAATAAAAAACCAAATATCCAGAAATCAAACCGTTGCTGGAAAAACAAAATCCAAAACCACCCGAGCTGGCTGAGTGCTTGTGCGTGTGTGTGTGTGTGGCCCCGTGAGCAGCAGTTTAGAGGAAAAAATAAACAGAAGTTCCAAATGTTTCAAAATGGCCCATAAAAAGCACCTACCATCATTAAAACTAGACACTTGAGCAATCGAACGCACGCAGTTCGAAGCGGAGGAACGGAGAATTCCTTGTGCTTCTCTCGGGACACGGACGAGGAAAATGGATGGAAAATCGGCCTCATTTGGGCGCGTCACTCCCGTTATGGGAAACTGAAGTTGCGTATCCTGGCTGGATGGATGCTTCGGAGGAGTTGGAATGCGGTTTGGGACGCTTTTTTAATTACTCCACTGTGATGCCTGAACCGTATCGAATCCTTTAAAAATCCATAACGACTTCCGTTGCTACTGTTTTGAAAAAAAAGTTGGACATTTGTTTTGGAGCCACGAAAAAAGTCAAATGTCGTGGGAAAATGTTTTTCGTCGCCTCAAAACACGTTAAAAAGATAAGTTTAACTTTGTGTTTTAACTAAAAAAAGACTTGTCAGTTTTTTAATAAATTCTATTGTAAACGTTTGGTAACTTACTAACAGTTTTCCCTGAAATTAAATAAAAAACCTTTGCAGAGTCAAGTGTCAAGCTATCTCAAGAAACACACACAAAACTGTGTTTATTTCTTTGCATTACTTTCCTTTTGACTCTTCAATGTTAATCCCAATTAATCCTCCAAGACCCAGTGGCCTTGGGCCCAAGAGTGTCAAACTATTATGACTGCCTGTTTAATCATCTGTTGATGCGTGGACAGACCCTCTCGTGAAGGAGTTAAACCTTCGGCAGGGGAAAGAGGAAACCTTACAGCCAAAATTTGCCACAAGGAACGATAAAACCTGACGCCCGTAAATTATGCCCAATGATAATACCGATGGTCCGATGCGCGCGAGCGATATGTGCTAGCGTCAACATTTGGGAGTGTTTAATTTCGTTCGAGCCGAAAACCAAAATACATGAAGTGTACAAAAAACATCTAAAACAGCAGCCACAAATAAAACAAAAATAAATTCCATTCCTGAAACATATCGCTTTTGGTAGGCACATTTTTAAGGTACCGAAATGTGGTTTTTACGTTGTTTTGGAGGTTGGGTTTTTTTGTCTCCTCTTCCCAATACGGATTACGAGAAACTCATCCTCGCGTCCTTATGCCAGCCACGCACGATCCTCGTACGTTTTGCGCCAAATGTTTGCTTGCGCACGATAAGAGCGAACACGTGCGAATCTTGGCGTTTTTTGTCACTTGATTTTATACCATACCATCCAATGGGCCCCCGAACATGTGCGACGGCGTGTGGCACAGCACAACCGACCTGCAGAGTATATGTACCGAACTCCGGTCCGAACATGTGTGTTTCACACCGCGCATCAGCAGAACACCGATACCAATCCTTGGTTTTTATGCATGCACCAACTTGTAGCGAAATGGAAAATCGTTCCATTTTGGGGTGGAGCTGAAAATTGACCCCAAAATGCGATGCGAAGGCAGCTGATGGAGGCGCAAGAAGTGAATATTTACATGGATAGAATAGCGGCTTTTTTCCCTCTCTCCAATCAAATCCAACGAAAGAATCATATTCTTTGCATATTTTTTCAGACTGTATGATTGGAGGAAATTCTACCATTACACTATTTCGATATTTTTTTTTTGTTGTGAAACATATAACGATCCGTTTTTTATCGATTAGTAAGACCTCGCCAGCACGCGGTGGGGTCCATATTTATTTGCAATTGATTTCCTAGATTTCTTACCGACACTAATTATTTAAGAACGTAGAGAACAATAATCCTTTATCGCTAGTCTTAAGAATCAAAATCATGATTGCATCATTTAACCGTCTAAAAGAGTTCGTTCAATGTGTGTCTGTGCTTTTTGTGTCTACCGTTTGTCTAAGTCTCGTTCAATTCTTTGCACTATGTTCCACTGTCTGCTTGTCGTTCTTTGCTTGTTTACTTGTTACGATATCGAGGGACTAGAAAGTGATACGAAACTTCGAAACAAGCAGACGATTTATAAAGGAATTTTAAAACTCCTATCACTAGCGCTTTAGCTTGAGGATGTCGATTTGGCCGATCTTGGCAGCAACAAATCGCGTGTTTGTGTGTGCGAGTGTGAATGTGGGTACCCGTGGTAAAGTAAGTGGAAATCCGGAAGGAAATGCAGTGGAGAACCTGGTGAGAAGGGAACCGCACAGAACACGTGTTGGTGTGTGCGCGAATGGGAATGTGTTTCTTCCGTGTTAGTTGTTAGTTAGGCAGTCTACTGTTGGTAACATTTAATGTAAAAAATCTGCTCGGGAAGGACACCGCAAGGGAGGAGGGGATTAAAAGGAAAACCCACGATCGTATCTCAACCCCAGGAGTGTGTGTGTATGTACAAAAGATGGCTAGCTGTTCCGGTAGACGGTGGCCATCAACGGGCAACCGGTGCTGCCATTGCTCGTGCGTGGAAATACCCTTTGGCGAGGGCACATTTAAATTGCATTAATTTGCTAAATCGTTTTGTTTTTTTTTCATGTAAAACACATAAATACCAATCATTCACTAACTAATATCGTCTTTTCGCGGGGATGCTTCTTCACCCTAAAGAAGCCATTTAAGGAAGCTGGAAATGTTAGGGCAGGCCCAACCGTTAGCTAACGGTATACGCACTATCCCTCCTCTAACCATCCCTGATCGGCAACGGGTGAGCCTCCGAGTTGAACACGTACTTGTCGAGATCGATCTCGTTCCGGTCGTCGCTGAACAGCAGATAGAAGTACTTGAGCGTCTCTCCGAGCCAGAAGCTCTCCATCATATCGCGGGGGCGCGTGTTGAGCGGGTTCTTCACGTTGCCGATCGAGGTGTAGCCGTTCTTGACCTTCGTATACCGGTTGAACGCCTCGAAGATCGTCCAGCCCATGTCCTGGTACGTGCGGTTACCCGTGATGGCGTAGAAGTAGTACAGGCTTTCGATGAACTCCGGCCGCAGCAGGTTGTGCGCGTCGTTCGTCTTGACGTAGATGTCGGTCTCGGATTCGCCGTTCACATTGAAGTACGATATCTCGGGCGCCAGCTGGGTCGGCTGTTTCATGTACGTCTGGTAGCAGGTCTCGAGCAGGTCGGTCGCCAGCCGCAGATGTGTCTTCGGCATGCCGTTCTTGTACCCGAGCAACAACGTCCCGGGCAGATAGCAGGTCAGGTGGTCCATCTTAGGCTTAAAGTCCTTCCCATTGATTAGCTCACCGACGTACACGTGCTTTTCGTTCGGTGTCGTGCGGACGAGCTGATTTAAAACGCCACGGATTGATTGCTGGTAGTCTTCGATAAGGCTATCGGAGTTAAACAATCGTAAAATTAAACTGATGGATCTTATTGTTAAGCCCCTTTTGAACGATAGCAACAAACAAGCACTGTTAAACGTTTCCTTTACCTTAAACGAACAAATGGAAACTTAAATTACCATGGCAACGCGAAACTTGATTAGTGCAGCTTTTAATACACCTACTACTACGTCTTGGCTAACCATCGAATTGTGCAATCAAAATGAGTCACTGTTACCAACTGATGAATGTTGCTATCATTTATAATGGGCTTATAAATATTATGAAGATACTAATCAAATACAAAAATAAAATAATAAAATACTTTAAATCAACACCGAATACTTACTAATCGTCATTTTTCTTGCCAGTTTGTAGCCACTGCTTCAGCAAATACTCGTAATAAGAATCGGCTCGTGCTCCCAACGAGACGGTCGCAAAATTTCGGAAGTGTCCCGTGTTGGCATTGATGAAGATCGGGACCAGGCCTTCGTTTTTCTCCAGTTCGTGTATTTTCAGGTTCACTTTAGCGGCCACCTAAAATAAGACGGACGAAAGCTAGTGTTTAGAAAAAACTTTTCCGTATTCCAGCAGGCGACGGCTTACATTTTCGAAAATAGGATTTTCCGAGGCGCGCGAAAGGTCCCGGAACTCGAGCTGGATTGTGGTGACTTCGCTCGTGGAGCTATCGGGCGACCACTTTGGAGCGTGTGCCGTCAGCGAACCAATATTCACGTCGGAAAACGGTATACCGGATGGGGAATCGAAGCTTGGCAGCAACCGATTGCCAAGATCGATCGCTTTGTCGAGAAACATCCGGTCGCCACTGAGATGGTACGCACTCAGCAAACCGCCAACAACGCGGATCGTGATCTCGAACAGGTTAACCTCTCGGTTAACGTCGAACTTCAGATACTTGTCCACCCAGGCGCGCGCTTCGTCGAACTCATCCTGCAGGTCCATGATGTAGAGCGTATCGAGTGAATCTATAAGCGTAAGTCCCAGTCCGAACCAGTCCGAGTAACCCATCGAGATCGGTTTTAGATTGTCGTGACCCCAGGCGTACTCTTTGTAGCCCTTCCACGAGTGAAGGGTAGCCTGCACAACGGCACGCTGTCGATCGTTGGTTGGACCCTAGTTGAAGAAAGGACGATCAATTTGAATTCAAAGTGTAACACCTCCGTAACACACACGATATTTTAAGGACCACCCATCACCACCAACGCCACTATCGCAGTCATAAAAGCAAGGGCAAACATTTGTACCGCGTCCACCTACCTTGAAATCTTTCGCACCGGCAAATGGCACACGCCGGTTTTCCTCCAGCACGTTCTCCTCGTTGTCCACGATCTCTTTCGGCTCGTCGCGTACAATCTCGAGCTGCATTAGGGTCTCCTCGGGTTGCTGCTGTGCGACAGGTTTTGCTTCCTCCGTCGGAGGATTGGCAAGGCTGTCGGTAAGCTTCACCTCCTTCACGATCGACGAAGCGAACCGCTCGTGCTATACAAATGGCGACAAAGCCCCAAACGTGACACAAAATGCGCAAAGACAGAAAGCACAAAATTGGACAGTATGAACATCACGGCCAAACGAACACGCATTGAAGGGGAAGGGAGTCGTATGGTGGAAAACACATTGTTTCAATTACCCTTTCCTTGAACGGTGCAATCTGGATGTGTTCCATAGGATCGATGGCCTCGGAGCTGCGGGACGGTTCGTCGAATGGTAGCATGAAGAAAATTATGTAAAAAATGCACACACCAGCCAGGACAATGCAGGCAAGGTTTTTCTGGAACCGGGACAGCTGATTCCAATGCTGCAACAGAAATGATTGATGTATTGAAGCAACTCAAGATGCAAGAACAACTTGCCATTTCCTTGCCACTTACCCGCTTTAAACTTTTTCTGGAGCTTACACTTCCGATGATGACCGGATCGTTACTCACGGGCAGAATCACCGAAACGTGTTCAATTTTTGCCTCCATTCTACTTTCGAAAGGGTTCGCTTGGTCTTTCGGAATTTGAGTCGCTATCAGTCTAGAACTAGTTCGCGCTGGTGCGTTGGCAATGTTGCTAACTTGATTCACTGTTATCTATCGCCCTAAAAAACACATCGCGTCGGTGGCTCGTCCGGGACAAAGGGACTTGTCGGGAGTTTAATTTGGTGAATGCTTCAGCCTTGTTCGAATGAGATTTTGATGCGTTCACAACCGCACAACCATTACCGGTTGTTCGGCTGTGGAGGGTAATATCAACTCCGAAACGATGCCGCTACATTAATTTTGCAATTTTTTTGCGAACGAGCACCATCCGCACAAATGTTATTTATATCCACTGCACTGTCGCTGAAAACGTCAACAACTGTTTTTTGCTAACAATACGTGGTGCATTCGTTTATTCGTAGTGATTCAGTACTGGCAGCTGAAATCGAATGTACCCGCAGATTCTAGATTTAAGTCGACTACAAAAATCTTAACGAGAGGCTTTAAATTGAAAGAGATTTCTGTATTCGTTATAGAATAGAGTACCTATAAAATAATGTTTTATTTCATACAATCTATTCAGCTGAAAACTGTGCAGTACGAAATAAAATATTGTGTTTGTAACTTGCGTGAACACTTGAAGCCAGCATTGTTTAAACCACGTTTGACAGAATCCTGAAGTTCTGTCACATCCACTCGAATCAAAGCAAAGCGGCAAGAAAATATCAGAAGCGTGTTTTATCTACCGGCTCCTAAAATTCGCAACATGATCGACGCAACTTTGGTAGGCAGTATTTCTGCTGCAATTGTGTCGTTTGTGGTAGGATATACACTAGCAAAGTTGCCACCAGGTGGCAAACCTTCTTCGCAAAAAGACGAGTCCAACAATCAATCAGCATCCCATCGGAGTGCGGAAAAGGTAAACACACAAGAAGCAGCCTGATCCGGCGAATTGATCGATGGAGTAGAAATTTACATAATTTTACACGTTCATCCCACCCGTGCTAGGTTTACGCCGATATCGGCGGCGAGTACAAGATGGTGCTGGTTGTGCGGAACGACCTAAAGATGGGCAAAGGAAAGATTGCGGCCCAGTGCGGACATGCGGCGGTCGGTGCTTTCGAGAGTGCGGTCAAGAAGACGCCAGCTGCGGTCAACAAATGGCAGCACAGTGGGCAGGCCAAAATTGCCCTCAAGGTGGACAGTGAGCAAGCGATGATGGAAATCTATCGTACAGCCAAACACAACAATCTGAACTGTTGTTTGATACGGGATGCTGGTCGTACACAAATCGAACCTAATACCAAGACCGTACTGGCGATCGGTCCGGCACCCAACTTGGCTGTGGATAGCATAACGGGTCACCTAAAGCTGCTCTGATCGAGATACAATGCATGTTTGCATTTTACTTTCTGCAGGGTTCCTTAAGAAGGACTTCAAACAATATCTTCAGCGAATTTCTCTTTAGAATTGAGGCAGGGAAATTTAGTTTCGCCAATTCGCAGGTCATCGTAGGTCATATTAACATTATTTAAATAAAAATAAGCGTTAATTTACCAGACATATTGCTCGTCGAAATCTAAAATTATATTATGCCCCCGACCCGAATAATCAGAAGACTTGGTTATAATGTTTCTTTAATTTATTCCTTGTCCAGGCAACATTTTTCGATACTCCAGCATTCGGTTCTTTGCCCGCGAAGATCAAAATAATAATTAAAATTCTGATTTAAACGCTACTACCACACACATTGCTTAGAACCACAAATCGCCCCCTTCGTCGTTGTCGTCATTTTCATTCTCATCCATTCGCAAATTACTCTTATCATCGTCACTGTCGGAAATGGCCAAATCCGAGTGCAACGACTGTAGTGTCGGTAGTGCGCTTTGCTGTTGTTGGTGCTCCGTATTCGCCGGTTGACCAGTTTCTGTTTGCTGCTCCTGTCCACCACCGTCGGCCTCATTCGATACCCCGGGCTGTGGTTGGTCCACGTGTTGTGACATAAATGTTGGCTGATTAAATTCTCCATCCGCAGACTGGGTCAGCCCCATCGAGATGGTCACGTCCGGTTGGGACTGTTGTAGCTGTTGCTCATTGCCACCGGTTTCACCGGCGACTCCACCCGGTGGGCGCCGGTTGGACATGCCCAAGAAATCACTCGGATCGTAGTTCGGATCGATCTCCATCGACTCATCCTGCGTTGCGTTGTAGTACTGCGCACCGCTTAGTTGTACCATCGCTTCGGCCGCCTGCTGACTGTCGTCCTCGCTCTGCGGAGCGGCCAGCATGCTGGAGGTTGTGTTTGATTGCTCGAGCGTCACGGATACGCCCTCGTTGTCGCTCATGCCGACCTCCTCGAACTCTTCGTCATCGGTCGAGTAATGGTGATCTGCTTGTTGATGGAAATAGATTAAATTTAAGTCAATGCGATTGAACTATAATTTTTAAAATTGTACATATTCAATTCACCCTGGATCTCTACGTGTATGAAAGTCATTTGTGATCATTGCGTGTTTTGTGTCTTGTATCATAACCTCATTACATACTCGATGGCATAAGGCCAGCTTACCCCGAACTTACCACGCTTTCGTCGACCATCCGTCAAATGCAACGGAGCTTGTGGGTACTTGGATCGCCCGCCAGCGTCGGACTTTTCCGAGGAGAACAATTGCGACCCATCGAATCCTGCCGGGGCGCCTTCACCATCACCGTCATTATACCCGGGCCCGTAATCATCAAACTGACCGGCAACACCCTGCCCAAACGGACCACCGACTGCACCCTCATCAGGCTGCTCACCGTACTCGCCGGCGTTCAAATTCATCCAGTTCATTTCGTACGCCGAAGCGGCCACATTACTGTGGCTCATTTGGGCCGGCCCCGTACTGCTGCTGCTTCGAGCGATCGCACTCGGCGTCGGTCTCGTGGGACCGGTTGGGAAAAGATCCGCCGATGGTAGACCGTGCGGTCCGGTACGGAACGGTGGATTGCTAGGCGTGGGACGGACGATCGGGAACGGCATAATCGATTCGTGGAACGCGGAAGCGGCACCTCCCGAGCCGTACGGCAATGGTGGAGCGAAGAAATCTGTCGCGTTTTTGTCGTGATGGGAAGTAAATAAAAGGGACCATTTTCGTGTTTTCTTTTCTCTTGGTACAATGTAACGATTGGCGATCCATGATCGCCACAACCATGTCACCGTTTGTTTCCGGTTAGTCAGTTGTACAAACAAAAAGGCAAATGAACGGAAGCAACAGAAAGCAAACACAAATTTGAATCAAATGGACCAATGGAAGTAACCTCCGGTGATTTGGGATAAAGATGATAAAGATATCTTAGTTTTGATGAAATAATACGTTCCATTCTTTTGTCGTTAATCCCATCGGAACGATTATCCATTTTTTGTTGTAGATTTAATAAAATTAGCAGAGGAGGCATTATTTGTGACTGTACGGATACATTATTGAGTTAGATGATATGAAGCAACCGTTCAAAAGTCACGATTTTTCTGCCCTTGAACAATTCTAAAACGAAAACAAGTCCTTGGTGTATGCCTTGCTTCAAGCAAAACTTTAAATCGTTTTCCTTTGTAAAGGACGTATCAAGGCGAACAGGCATCGTTATAAACGTTGGGGAACTGATCGTGTGAATCGACGTTGCGATGAGAGGATCCTACGAACGGTTGAAGCAGCGTTTTAACCATGAAGTTCTGGTAGAGAGTCGAAGATGTAGCACATATACTTCTTGATGACTTAAGCCCATGTTACAGATTATCAGATTATTTACAATCGATTTGAAGAATGACGTCGTTGTGTCGCCAAAGAACCTTTGTTGCACAAGAAAGGTTAACGATCACCAAGTGACCGAACAATCAGAGGGAATGGGTGATGAATAATGTTTAATGGCGGCTTTAAGTAAGATGATACTTTACATTTGCATTTTGCTCATCTGAATGGCATCCTGAAAGCTTGCTGTTAGTTACAGGAATCACAGAGCACAAATGATCGCAGATATTAGCAATGATGTTACAAGACACAAAAGACACAAACACAAAGTCACATATACAACATAGAAAAGCGTTGAACAAAATTGTCCTTGGAACAATGTTGCCCTTCTGCCATACCACCAATGGAGGGCCAAAGGGGGAGGGTGGCGATCGGTTGTCCCACTTACCTCCATCGATGCCAGCCGCCTTCCGTTGGCGTGCCCGAGCTCGTTTGGCCTCGGCCCGAGCGCGGGCCGCATCGGTCGACGATGGTGGTCGCTCGGGATTACTGTCATCGCCGCCGTCCGGTTCGGGCGTGGTGTCCCGCGAGCCACCCGGTTCGCCGCCCTTCAGCTCGTGCTCGTCGTCCTCCCAGTCCATGTCGTCGTCTTCGTTGCGCGCCCGTTCCTGCACCAGCGCTATGTTCTTCTCCAGCTGTGCCACCTTGTGTTCCATCGTTTCGAGCTCCTTCCGGGCGGCTTCAACCATCTGGCGCGCCTGCTTGGTAAAGTTAGCGTCCGGCCCATTGTACTGCTCGCTGTTGTCCGCGATCAGCTGCAGGTCGGCGAGGAAGTCGGCCCGCGAATGGTACTTGTGTGAGGCGACCTTCTTCGACACCTTTTCCAGGTCCATCGGGCGCCGGATGATGGTGTAGTAGTCCTTCACTAGGCGCTTGTTGACCGGCTTCAGGAACGGCCAGCTTTCGGGCATCGCTTTCAGCGCGCCGTTCACATACTCGCCGAGCATGTAGGACAGCGCGACCTGATCGTCGTCGTCCAGCAGCGGGTTGATGCTCTTCTCGAGCCGCGCCAAACGTTCCTCCCGTTCCAGCAGCCGCTCCTTGCACTTTTGCTGCATGCGCTGGGCGGCCACGGTGAGCGAACTCTTTGCCCCGTTGTACAGCGACGAGTTCTCCACGATCTGGTTCACGTCCACGAGGAACTCGTCACGGGTCTGATATTTTTTCTGCCGGATGTTCTCCCGGATCGTTTGCAGGTCCATCGGGCGCTGCACGATGCGGTGATAGTCGACGACCTGCTTCGCGTTCACCGGGAACATGAAGGGCTGCACGTCGGGCATGTCGCGCAGTTCGTTCAGGATTTGCTCCAGCACGGAGGAGAACACCACCACCGGGTCCGTCCGCTGCCGGTTGGTGGTTTTGTTGTGCCGCTGCAGGTAATCGCAATGCGAATCCCCACCGACCCGGCGTCGTTTCTTACCGACCGCTTCCTTCGGTACCTTCAGCAGGAGCGTGCGTCGCCGGACGTCCTCGTGCCGTTTGAGCAGTTTCCCGCTCAGCTTCACCTTCGTACCGTCCACGTTCACCAGATCACCCTCGTCGTCCGCGTTCAGCTCCTTTTCGATCTCTTCCTCCTGCTCCTCGGTCATGGCCACCGTGAGCGAGGGTGTCGTCAGGAGGCCCGAGTACTGGGGGCACGCTTTGTTCGTGCGCATGTGACCCACCTGTCCGCAGGCGCCACACTTTAGCTTCAGATCGGGCTTTATCTTTGCCTTCCGGCGGGATGATGAAGCCGACGGGCTGTGCTCATGACTTGCGGCCCCAGATGCCGATGCCGCCGCTCCCGACGATGAGGACGATGCGCCCAGCCCTCCTCCAGTACCACCACTACCACCCCCACCACCACCACCACCCATCGAGTTGCTGGTCGGTGTGGAAGGTTCGCCACCACTGGCCCGGTTGGAATTGTCATTTCCTCCGCTCGATCTCGCGAGAGCGCTACTGAACGACTTCGGCGTCGATGGTTCCCGGTCGCCCAAGCTGATCGGCGTCCCAACGGAATGGTGCATCTGGCTCTGGTTATTCATACCGAACTTTTGCTGGTTGCGTTTAATGCGCCGCAGCTGCTCCTGAATGCGCCGCTTCTCGCGCTTCATCTCTTCCTTCTGCGCCTCGTCGAGGGTGGCAAACTGCTTTATGAACGCTTCGTCCTTGGTTGTACGGATCTTTACGTACGCATCGATCACTGGACTGCGCCGGACGAGTTCGACGCGCGTGTACTCCCGGCCCTCGGCATTCTTGAACGTGCGCGTAATCTTCAGTATCTTCGCCGACGTCGACTGCTGCTCGTCCTTCATACCGTCGTCGTCTTTCTTCTTCTTCTGGCCCCCACCGTTGCCACCCTGGCCCTCCATGATCTTGCGCAGCAGATCCTGCCGCTCCTGTTCCTCGCGCTCGAGCGACAGCTGCGTGGAGGTCTTCTTGTTGGCCAGCATATTCTCCAGGTTCTTACCCAGCTCCTCGAGGTCCGATTCCTCCGAGGCGGTCGACTCGCCCTCGTCCGTCGAGAGTACCTCGGCGGACGCGAGTACCCTATTTTGCAGGTCAAAGATGCGCTGGCATTCCTCCTTGTACCGTTCCTGGTGTTCCGCGATCGAAAAGCGGTTACCGCGCGAAAACTTATCCATACCCTCCTCGCCCGCTTTCGCCTTCTCGGTCGAGAGCGTACGCACGACGTCGATAACCTCCCAACGGGACAGCTTTTTGATCTCCTCCTCCGGCACCTGGAACTTGCGGAGCAGCGCTTTGGCGTTGTTCAGCGAGAGCCGCCGGAGATCCGCATCCGTACCGGTGACCGTCCGCTTCGGTTGGCTTTCGCTTTCCTCCTTGTTTTGTTGCTGTAAAAATGGTGTTTAATCATGAGAATAGAATTGGATAATGGAAAATAACAAAACCATGATACTCACAGTCGGTTTGTTTGGCATTCGGACGTAGGAAAAGCCTTCCCCGCAGCCAGTCGGATCAGCGGGTCCGGTCAATTGCAGGATACACTTGCTACGCATCGCCTGGATGTAGGCACGGGTCGTGTTCCACGGCGCCACCTTCACCTCGTCGTCCATCTTCAGCTGCATCTCCTCGTCGTCGTCCTCCTGCTGGGCGAAGATAAACTTCTCCCCGTACCCGGCATCCTTCAGGCGCTGCTCGGCCGCGATCATGCTAAAGTACGCACAGCACTGCTCCGGCGAAACCATCGCCCGGATCTCCTCCTCCGACGGCAGCCGAAACTCGGGCTTGATTACCCAAAAGTTCGAATCCATGCCCGTACGCTTGAAGTCCGCGCACAGCTTCAGCCGCTTACGGATGCTACTCTCCGAGTGCGCCGGGAACGCCTTCTTGATGTCGTCCATGCGGATCTTGCGCGGATTGTCCCGGCTCTTCCAGAACAGCCGATAGATGAACACCTGCAGGAAGTCGCGCACGAAATTGTTCGCTCGCTTCGAGTTCGGACCCGGCACCTCGTACAGCGGGCACTCCTGGCCGGCGGTGAACAGGGCGTCCACCTCGCGCACGAAGTAATTGTTGCGCGTCCGGATGACGAGAAAGTCCGTCTCGCCGATCTGGTGCGGGTAGATCGGTGCCCGATACATGTTATTCTCGATCGCCTGTATGCACTGGCCGTGGTGCAGGATGCCGAGGAACGGGGACGTGTGCGCGTAGTGCGTCTCGCCGAAGCGGAACTCGGGCGGGCCCGGATCCTTGCCGATCTTGCGCTTGTAGAAGTTCTTGATCTTGGCCGCCATGCCGACCTGGTTCATGAGTGGCGGATGTTCCTCGCAAAACTCGATCAGGATAAGCTCACCGTCCCGGCCGGTCAGATCCTCGGGGGTGCGCATGAAGAAGACATCTCCACCGCCGGACGCGATACGTTCCAGTTCGCGTTGCTTCGCCTTTTTCTTGATGTGCTTTTGTAGCGGCAGCACCGGCTGCGGGTTGGTCGAGGCGAGCGGCCCGTGCGAGTACTTCTTCATCGGTGGCCGGTGGAACATGCGCAGCTTCATCGGACCCATGTGCGTCGGGACGAAGGGCGCTCGCAGCTCGACGGTGGGTGTCGAGTGCTGCAGCAGGTTGCCACCACCGACCTTGATCTTCAGCGTGGCCTCGGTCGACTTCGTCATGTAGAACACATCGTTCGAGATGTTGTACGGATCGCGATCGGGACTCTTCGGCGGCGGTGGCGGTGTGTCCTCGGCGAGTACGTTGATCACACCCGCCTTTCCGAGGAGGATTTTTGACTTCTTCACGTGCGGGTGCGGTATCTTCACCTTCGGCTGCGGACCCGTGTTGCGGATAATCTTCGACGGATCGATATCGTCCGGGATGCAGAGAATGATGTTCTCGTCGTTCGCATCGAGCGTGAGAATCTTCGGCTTCGGCACCTTGCTGACCGCTTCCGCGTCCCAGATCACCTCGTCTTCCCACTTGTTGTACACCAGCTCGTCGTTTTCGACCGGGAAAATGCTGAACCACGTGTCCTCGTTCTCTTCCTGCGCTTTCTGCGTGGCGTTGATAACCATCTGCGTTTTGAGCTTACTGGCGGCGGACTTTGAGCCGCCGGTGATGGCCGGTGCGGCGGGCATACTTTTGCCACTCGGCTGGCTGAAGGCGCCCGCCGTACGGGACCCACTCGAGGGAAGCCAACCGGCAGCGTTGACCTTCGAATTGAGCTTCTGCAGCACTTTGTGCTTGATGTCGTTCCCATCCCAAACCACGTCGTCCTCCCAGTGCAGCTGCGATACCATCAGGAACGCATCGTCGGGGATCGCGTTCTCCGTCGGGGTGGCCGAAACCGACGGTAAAGTTTCTAGCTTCGCCTGATCGGCCATTTTAAAGCCGTAGTTAAAGTCCTCGCCGGTGTCCGGAACGTCCAGCATGTCGTACCAGGACTGCGCCGGCCCATATCGCCAGTCGGCCACCTTTGGCTTCGAGTCGCCCTTACTGTCCGCCTCCTTGTCCTTCACTTCCTTCTCTACGTCGGCGGCGTGGCTCGTGAACCGCAGCTCATCGTCCGACGCCCATTGATCCTTCGGTGGGATCGGGGCGTATGTGGGCGTGAACTGCTGTCGGCGCCTCGGTTCGTCCGAATCGGACGTCGAATCGGAGCCATCCCTCGGTTTGCGCGAACTCTGTTTTTTGTTGCGACGGCGCCGGACACTGCGCCAGATTTGCGGCAGGCTTGATATTTTGCCCGGCCCAAAGAGGCGCGAAAAGCGCAGCACTTTGTCCGGCCGGAAGTCGGGGAAAAACTCTCGAACGTCCACGTTCTGGTACTTGGATGGTAGCATCGCGGCTAGCGGAGTTTCGAGCTTTTTCGGCTTATCTTTGGAGGAGTCCTCGGTGTCGGAGGTTGCCGATGCCGATGCAACCCCACCATCACCACTGACTGGCGCCGTCGGTGGTGGCATCAGCTCCTTATCGTCGACGCCGCTCCCGGCACTAGCTTCCTCCTTCACGTCGCCAGTGGAAGGCTCGGAGGATTTGCTCACCTCGATACGAGAGCTTGAAATGGCCGCTTCGATATCATCCGACGCAGGTCCATCGCCGTCCTTTGCGTCCGACCCGGTTTTCTCTGTCGCCTTTTCCGAATGCGACATCACCGTCAATTCTTCCGCGAGCTCCTGGATGTCGGAATAATCCACCGCACAGTCGGCTTTGATTTTGTAGTTCGCACCATCACTGTCGTTGTCATCGTACCGACGGCGGCGCCGATCGTCATCGCTGGACGACGAGTCGTCGCTGTCGCTGTCCGCCGACGGTGGCTTTTCGGCACCATCGTCCTGCAGGACATCGGCCAGAAACGATGACAAACCCATGCGAGACAACGACGATAGATGTTGCTTCGCCTCCTCGTCGAGGAAATCGCCATCGAGGTGACCATTTTCGTCGACGTTACCGAACAGGAAGCCGGCCAAATTGAGCCCTCCACCTTCGTTTTCGTTGTCACTGTTGCTGTTACTCATGATGTATTCAATTGCGCATTGATGTAAGTTTATCTGCAATATTAAATGGGTCTAGGTAAGTAGTGTTTTGTTTAGTCCATAAAAAAGACTACGGGATATTTTTACCTCTTACACCGGCTACACAAAAGTTGTTTGTAAACTATCCCTCCATGCAAGTAGTTGCTTGAGTAGATACTGTCGAAACGGAATTCGACAGTTTATCGTGGACAACACTAAATTACGCACTACGACCACTGCACAACATGGGAAAGTTAATCGGCTAACAGTTAAAACTGTTTTTAATTGCACAACACAAATTTTGCACAGTTTTTCCAGTGAAAAACTGGGCTTTATTTTGGGTCGACCTATCGTAGGTCGATTCGGTGAAACTAGTGTTGGCAGAATGGGGGTTTTGAAGATTCGAAGATTCAATCCCTAGACGGATTCTAAAGGATTGGATCCCATTCGACGGGCTCGAATCAGCCCATGATTTGAATGCAGTAAATCAGCTAGTTTCAAGCAAAGCCGGGGCAAAACTGTGAAACTAGCACTTTTAATTGAACAATGTGATTACACGAAGCGGATATCCTGTACTATGGCAAGTTGAATTTCGGATTTGGACAACCGGAGCTTCAATCGGATTTGATTTGAAAGATTCCAATCCTAACAGGGATTTTATTTATCCACCGCTAGGCTCAATGATGACAGCTGTTAACAAAACCTTACAAATGTTTCTCGTCTAAATCATTGATTTGAACTGTCCGGTAACCCAAATATTATTTTCGGTAGCTCTTCATTGAATAGTGCTGAAATAATATATAGAAATAGAAGAATGTATCTTCTGCGAGTGAACGCATTTTTATTGTCAAAAACATTTACAAAGTTAAACTCTCGTCAAATATCCATGCTTGTAAAAGGGTAAAGCTCCGATATTAGTAATTTGCTTGATTTTCGACCGTTCTAGGGCCACGCTCGGAACCAAATGGCAGTTGGAACGCCTAATATTGAAAAAGAAAGAGAGGATTGTTAAAACTAGGTTCACGCCAAATGTATATGGTTCTATGTGTTCTTACTTATGAATCGGTTTCTCTTGCTGACTCCACGGCCAAGTCTTCTGCAGTTTGATGATACGTTCCAGCTTTTCAATACGGGATCGCTCCTCTTCACTGATTTCCGGTTCAAAATCTTCATCCTCTTCCTGTTGATTTTCAGCTTCATCATCTTCTGGCGTCGAAACCAGTGGCAGCACCTTTGACTCATCGAACAAGCTTTCTAACGTGATCGAATACTCGTCATTTTCTTCCGCGTCCACCATTTGATCTCCACCGTAATCGATTTCGTCGGTGTCCTCGCATTCCTCCAGCTTAGTGGCTTCCTCCACCTGCTCGTTTGCTGTGGTACGCAAGGCTTCAGGTAGCTGCATTTGTAACTCCGGTGGAGCAAACTTGGACAAGGTTTTCGTAAGGAAGCTGAGCGTCGCCTGGATCTGCATGGGGATCACGCTGATCTCGTTCAGTTGTTGTTGCATTTGGCGCAACTGCTGTTCCACCGCCAGTACGCTAAGACTGTCGCAGGATTCGCGCGACAGCGAGCGATGGTCATGCGAGGACATCGAATCGAAACTCGATCGCCGACTATCGCCAGGAACTGGTGGGGAGAGAAACATCACAGATTAAGTAACCCCCGGAAGCGTCCAGTACACTCCCTCAATAGGACACAGTCTCACAATTATGAAAAAAAACAAAGATTTTATTCAACGACGGAACAGATCGAGGTTAAGTACATTGGTCAAAGAGAACAACAAGCTATAACAGTTCCTATATTCTTTTTGATCGTTTCGTTTAATACATGAGCTACGCCTTCTAATCGTCTCCTGCAGACGATCCCGTTGGAAAAATGTGATTTATGTAGTCAGTTAATTACTCCTAAAAGTATCTCCACGTGTCAGCGGACGCCATCTTGCACCCGGTTGCCCCAAAACCAGCTGGCACAGCAAATGTTTAGTCGGTTGCTCAATATTGTGTTCTTCACTCGTGCTAAGCCTACACTTAAGCGTCGGCACTAACTTCCTCCGGGATTGGGTCGGCCGGGGCCACCGCCGGGAGCGCCTCCGACACCGTTGCATCATCCTCCGACGTTTCGCTGTCCAGACGCGGCCGAGCGGCCGCCACCTTCGCACCCACCTTGCCCTTGCCCTTCTTCTTCTTCTTGGGCTTCGGGGCCGGTTTCGGTTGTTCCTCGGCGTCCTCGTCGTCCTCGTGACGCCGGGAGCCGGTCGGCAACGAGAGCATCATGCGCTCGATGTGCTTCTGGCGTTCTTCCGGCTTGGCGACCGTCTCCTGCAGCAACCGACGAATGTTGGCGATCAGCTGCTGATGGGGCGCATCCTTGCCGTATAGATCTGGTGGGATCGGTGGGGGTGGCTGCTGCCATACGATCGGGTGCCAAACCTTGCGCTCCGGTGGCTGAGTCCAGTTTTCTATTACAACCCAACCAACAACCAACCGCGGACCACGAAACCGAAAAACAGGGAAAAGTAGTATGCATCGTTAGTATGCGCCCCGCCACTCCAACTTCCAGGGCAGGAGTGGTGAGGAACAGTTGGCACATTCTTGGACATATTAGCACATACCACGTTCGTTGTCTACTGGATTGGGAGCGGGTTTGTTAGTGACATCGGGCTTCGGTTGCTCCTCATTACCTGCGAACTTAACTTCGCGCGTTTCCTTCGGCTTGCCCTGCTCCTCGGCGGCACGATTGTCTTCGTCATCTCTGGAAAAGAACGTGGGACAGTTTTTACAACCATTAAGTATGATCCTCGCTAGTAGATGGCGTCATCCTTTGTTCAGAACGATCGTGTGAATTACTTAACATGCAATTAATACAAACGTGATGATTAGTGATTCATTTGATTTCTTTTAAAAAGCAGGCTTCAGATATGCATACAAGGTTTCCAGTTAATGTAGTAACTTAAAACTTAATTATGAGCTCGTATGTACGAGATAAGATGTAAGCTTTAATATAAAAAATGTTGCTTTTTCTTGACGTTTTAATTTCAAAAGAGCTAACTATACATGAATAACTTTTAAATTGATTATTAGACAAAATGGAGATTTTGTGGAACAATTCCTAATCACTAACGACTAGCTTAATTGAATAAAGCTGTGCTAAATGGTCCACTATCACGCAGTTATTGATTGGTCTAATGGTTACACTCTAGCCCGTGAGGAGTGAAATTCATTCAGAATTCATGGAATCGCGATTTCTTGATATATTATATTTACTTCAAGAACCGATGCAGTTCAAGGTATTGAGAAATTCGTGTTTGCCTCGAAACGCAATAAGTCGTACAAAGAAGCAGTCAAGACAAAAAAAAAACACGAAACAATCTGTTGCTACCGAAACCTTTCGACCACAACCGCCGTCGACCCGTGCCAATGTTTGGCATACATTACGATCAAAATAGAACCGCAAGAAGCAAACGGTCGTTTTTACATTAAAAAATCCATCCAAGACGACGACGTCGGTCGCGCAACGGCAAGTAACACGCGCACACGGGTACGATAAGCGGGCTACCGAATGTAAACCATCGTATCGCCGTTAACAAGTTCAATTTCTTGGGCTTGTGTTTGAATAAAACGTTTGAAACCCTCCGACGGATGCAGCTCACCGTGCGACGTTCGGGTTGTAAGAAAACAAAAAGTTATTTCTGGTTCGACGAACGAATCGAACCGTGCGTAGCGCGGGAAGTCGGAAGTGGTATGGCTGGGGTGCGTGTGGATTGATGGGTCCGAACCGGCCGAAACGTCGGTCATCGTTAGTATCTTGACTGACGTTCCGGGGGAGCCAATGCACGCAAACAGGTGACAGATGACGCCACCAGGAGTGCGTCCTTTCTGTCTACCTGTTGATGTATGAGCCGGTTGGTTCATTGATCGATTTTTGCGTCTTCGGAGACAAGGGTTGTTGTATTAACAAGTACAGGAATGCAAACATTCTGTTACTCGATTGGTTGTTGAATAGTTTGTATAGGACTGATGTTTTGATTATTCAAGAGTCGTCCTGTCGACCTGACCTTGATTGTCTACAAAATTACGTATTCTATCCTCGATACACAGGATACAGTGAAATTTGTACAACAGAACATATCAATCGTTCACCTTAACCACCCGACGTTTAAGCACTCTGAGCCCGTTGAACGTATTGGCGACACTACAAATCAAAATTCTTGACCTCCTTTCAGGCTCTAGCGAGGTACGAGCAAAAGGGAAATCTTACAAAACTACCACCGGGCAAGTAATTGTGAAATCGCTTCTGATGGTGGGTACACTTAGGTAATCAGTACGGGTTGTTTTCCGAGCGTGCCCCAAACGAAAGGGACACCAGACGCGACCATGGGACGACGGTTTGGTCGTCGTCACAACCGGGCTCCCAACCCGGGGAGCGATTTTTGGTGTGTCAGAAAAAAATTCCGGTTATTTTTATCAGCAAAATAATCACTCTTCACGGCACACGGACACGGGCTCTTCTAACGCGACAAACACCGTCGGAATAGAAATTATATATCGACGAATAGACGGATGAGCGCCACGGGTGGACTTCTGTTTTCTGCCTCTGCTACTCTTCTGGGCGGAAGTACTGTTCCGTGTTTTGTTCTTGTCTTATTTTTTGGCTAATTCCTGATGCCTATGTTTATGTGTTCGTTTTGTAAGTGACATGCAAATAAACATGCTTTAGGAAAAACTTTCCCGTCTTGTCATACTTAGCGACGATCATCTGCAGCTGTTCGCCGGCCTGCTTGATCACGTTCTGGGCGGTGGCAAGGCGCATGGCCGACGCATCGGCCCCGTTGATCTGCAGGATCTGATCGCCCAGCTTGAGGCCCGCCTTCTGGGCCGTGCTGCCCTCCGTCACCTGGTTCGGGATGAGAAAGCGTTCCCGGATCACTCGCACCGACAGGTCCTCCGTGTCGAACGGGATGATGTTGCGCTTGAACTTCGGCCGCTTGTAGTAGTCGGGAGTGTCGTCACGTTTCGATGGCTGGTCGGTGCCATCGTTCGGTGCATGCTCGCCCTCGGGGGCGGCCACCTTCGGTTCGTCCAGTGCCATATGCGCTGCAGAGACTCGTCAGGGACGTTACTTTTCGAGGAAAACAAAAAGCAAAACGAAGCTCTTCGGAAACCCTTTTTTCCGACACGGACACGGATGCTAACGCCGCCGCGGATGTTTCGATCGGGACTATTCACGTACAACTGAGCCACAGTTTGGCATTCCATCCCGGGGACTTGATCGTTCTCGACCGCACGTCGACAGTTGCTAGTGTTGGTGGTTCATCTTTCCCGCAT
This sequence comes from Anopheles ziemanni, assembly GCF_943734765.1. Classification (NCBI taxonomy): domain Eukaryota; kingdom Metazoa; phylum Arthropoda; class Insecta; order Diptera; family Culicidae; genus Anopheles; species Anopheles ziemanni. Next base: position 29,741,048 of record NC_080706.1, on the reverse strand, counting down.
TTCATAAACGGATTTGTACCGTGCGTGTGGGGCGGTCTTCAAGTGTGTTGTATACTATTTTAAATTTTATCTCTTTTGTTATTGCCCTTATGTACTTCATCTCGGCTTGGAGATACTATTTCTCGATGTCTTAGTTTATCTTGGTACTAGAGTATTGTAGGTTAAAAAAACAATTGTGTCAATAGAGAGCTCATGATCGGAGAGGGTCGCTTGCGCGAGAGACATCTAGCCGTTCCCTCTGTACAGAGTTTAATTCCTGTGACGTCGGAAGAATTTCAAAAGATCCGAGCACGCATATGAAGAAAACGCGCCACACCGCGAAACAACGTTGTCGTTGGTCAGCTGCGACACAGGCAGCGGGGCTTGCGGATCCCCTTTCGGAAACCGTCTTCAAAGTGCGCATGTGCTACCAGTTTGCCTCAGACATATGTTGTTTCGCCGCACCAGACCCATCGAGCGATGGCGCCCAATGCAACTGTTCGAATGCTAGGTTATGTTTCGGTGTTGGCAATGGTTGTGGCTTCCTCTCGGAGAACACCGAGTTCACCGAACGGCGATGCTGCTGCACCCCTAGCATAGATTCAATAGCATCAATAGTTCTATTTTTAGTGGCGCAGTGGTTTCCGCCCTCCATCCGATAGCGATTCTATGGGTTCGCTGCAGCAAACTAGCACGACACGCTGATGGACACCAGTTCCGGATGATTTGAACACTCCCGACTACCGCACAGCACCGAGAAGCTCTGGAAGCACACTCACCTGAAACACCGTGATCGGCATCTCGAAGTCCGCCCCACCCGTAATGCGGAAACCGAGCGGATTGTCGCCGTTCTCGCTTCCGGTGCTAGGAGCCCCATCCCTCGACGAGATCGTCAGCACTGGAATATTGCGTTTCTCAATCACAAATTCGGGCATTTTGTGTACTTCGATGAGATGATGTAATGTGCGACGGATGTGGTCAGCAAACAGCGGCAGGCAGTCGTAGGTCGATGTCTCACCGAGATGATTACGTATGCGTGGCCTAGTTTTGGGCTTCGAAAAGCTACCGAACACTTTAGTCAATCGATGAAGCTAATTTTTACAAGATGTCAAACGAATTACAGCGAACTGGAGGGATCACAAATTTTTCGTTAATTGATTTTTTAATGGAAAACAGGCAACGCGACAAGAAAACAAAACCTTTTCCAACGTCACTTTTAGTACACTGCGGTTCGACGTCCCGCTGATGAATCAATTGCGATCGATACCGACACTACTGTCACACTGCACGTGCACCTTATGCGAACCGGCTAGGGCAACCGAGAATCTGGTCCGTCTGTCGGGGGGAAGATAATTTTAGGGAGTCTGACTCGAGTCTGAGTCGTCTATGCTCGGTCGATGCAGCCACGAGAGAATAAACTGCATGCGTTCGGGTTACTTGCGAGCTCTCGGTAAGAAGTCGTCATGTCGAGTCACTAGCGAAGCAATCGGTATCGTAGGAATGCACTAGAAGTCTCGCGAAAGGCAAACAGCCATGCCTAGTATGTGATCGTTTGAGGAACGTCCGATAATGTTGATGTTGATGTCATCAATATGCTGTGGTTAGGCATGCAGATCTAATCATTTTTCTAATCGCCTTTACGCTTTTGTTGCTTATGTTAGTGACATTTTTCTCAGGATGGTTTTTAAACCCAAATTTATAAACTTATTCCATACCTTTATCTCATTAGTGAATTTGTTTTTTTATTTTAATTAAATTAAATTCCACCAAAGGAATAAAATAAACTCTCCCTTGATCGAGCTCATACAAATTTACCAATCCTTATCGCCTAAAGTCGTTGATCATCTTCAAATTCTCATACCTCTCCCGTACCACCATCCTCCGGGTCGATCATATCCGTGCTGACCTCACCGAGGTCCTTTTCCTGCTCCATCAGCTCGTCGATGTACTGGTCCGCCTCGGCATCCGCCTCCCGGCTTTGTTCCGGATCGGCATCCTGCGGCGTGGTTTCCGTTTCTCCTTCACTCTGCAGCCGCTTGGCCGCTTCTTCCTCCTGCCGTTGCTTCTGTTCCGCCTCGAACTTGGCAAAGAACTGCTCCTCTTCCGCCCGCCGTTCCTCTTCGGCACGGCGGACCTCGTCCACCTTTCGTTGCTCCTCCGCTCGCTGTTCTGCTTCCTCGCGCTCTCGCTTCAAATGCTTTGAATATTGATCTTCGGTGGCACGCAGTTTCAACTCCCGTTCACGTGTTTCCTCCGCAACACTGGGGACCATGTAGCAGTTGGATTCCCTGCAGGTTAAAAGGACGAACATGATGAATATAAATGTCCCCCGGCTCCTGAATGTAGGCAACTATGCATCACATCAAATGCTTTGTTGTACTAAATGTACTAAACGTTCTCGATCGATACTTTGCCAATTTCCGCATGCCGTATTACGCAGTTTACTCACTTGTACACCACTTTCCTACGATCATTCCATGGCCACAGTCCGTTCCATTTGTCGGGCTACAATTCACAACAATAAACGATCGAGAAGAATGTTATTCGACGTCGCTTGGCGAGGCAGTTTTCGAAACAACTCACATTTCTATTGGCACGGAGACGAGCTTCCCAATCCAACATTGACCGATCGGCGTCGCTCACTGAGGAGAAGAAACCATCTTGATATCAACGGGTGGGGTAGTGAAGTTCTTAATGAATGCGGATGTGGACAAGGGATGGGAAAGGACATAGACGGGATGATTTGTTTGGAGCGGACAGAGAATATGGTGGGGAGTTTGTTTTCTGTGCATCGCATCGCACGTTGCTCAGTCTTCGGTCAATTGCCCTATCCTAGGTCTACCCAAGGTGACTCGCTCAAGCTGATCATTGCGATGAGAAGCGATGAGTACGTCTTTCACTTTCAACGAATGAGCACGACTACTTACAAGGTTTGAACCAATAATCGACCGTCATCTCATCTTCACTGTCTTCATCAACATCGCTAGAAGCAAAAAGGAAAAACAGGATCGATCACTAGTACGACGATCACACCACCATTCGACAAAGCCACATTCCACCCGAACCACTCACCCACTGACAAAAATCTTCACCGTGCGGCCAGACTCCGCAATCAGTTCTTGAGCTTGCGCGAGCGTCAGCTTGTCCGCCGGCGTCTCGTTGATCTTGGTGATGATATCGTTCACCCGGATGCCAGCCCGCCGGGCCAGCCCCTCACGCTTCACCGAGATCACCGTCAGCGGCTCGAACTGGTCGATACCGCCGGTCACCTCAAAGCCCCACAGGTTGTCCACGAATGACATAACGCGGCGGTCAAGCTCGGTCGTACCGCTGACACGCACGTGATACTCGCAATTCTTGAACGACTCGATCGGCGGCAGGGCCATCTCCATCGCGTCCACTTGCACATCCATGATTGAGGTTCTTTGGTGTGTTCCTAATCGTCTATGGGAACGTGCTGCTTCAGCTGCGATTTCACTCGTTTACACTTTATCGCGTCCGCGAATCACCGGAGACTGAGGATTGGGTGATTACAAGAGCTTCGCACTGGCTTCGATCGGCTACCACCGCTCAATTGGGTTTGAGGGCTTCGGATTCGTATTTCTTCATTAAATTATCTTCCCCTCAATGTCACAATGGCCGTACGATCCGCGCGCTGGGCATGAGCGTACCGAAGACGCCGATGATGACATCCGGTGGCTTCCGATCGGCCGTTTCCGAAATGCCGAACCGCTAACAAAACTCGCATGACGATCATCGAGAAGCGAACGTTATCTAACCGTGGTTCGAGGACCAAACGTACGATGGCGACGCCATCGGAGAGGCGCACTACGGTGTCGGAGCATGCATGCAGAGCCCGGGAACGCATATCCGCGAGAAAGCGCGCGCCATCGAATACAGGACACGTATTGCCACCCTTCTGCTGTCAAGTCATCAAAGTATTTTTAATTCATTTCCGATCCATCCTCGCTTCTCGTTCACGATCAAGCGTGCTTCCACCCTATGCAGCTATTCTTAGACCAACTTCCCATATCTTTCGAGAGGTTCGCATGCAATATTATTCACCTTTCCGAAGCCAGCGGGGGTTGAAAAGGTTTCGGTTCGGGTGTATTACAAACGCCCACCCACAAACGTTTACGCGTGCGGATATCCCGGGAGGGGGTAATTATGAGCGAATTTCCTCCTTATGCCAACGACCGCGGGCATCCTTCGCCAAGGCTGTTGTTGCATCGATTATTTGGGGCAACATTGTCGATGTGTGGCGCCCCGAGCGAGCCATGTCGAACTCTGAAAGCCTTCAACCGTACATTGGGGATAAGGTTAGGCGAGGGTAGGCGTTGTTTACAGCTAAGGAGATCGATGTGGGAAAGCACAAATACGATGACCGAGTATTTGTTCACTAGGGAAAAGTCGTTCTGAACTTTGGATCGTTTTTTAACGATTATTGAGGAAATAAATTATCTTGTGGGATTTCAAATACTTGCGCTTTATACACACCGTGTAATACAATTGCTTTCAAATGTAGCTTTTAACAAAGAAATACAATGAGTAAGGTTTTACTTGCTTTTTATATCAATAATTATTTATATCAATTTATTAATCTTGAAAAAACCTGAGTTCCATACAAAGTTGTTCATATTTGTTAATATACTCTTTAAATTCGGTTAAAATAATTTTAAAAATTCAAAAATGACACGTGCTCTTGTTTTACATTTTCTTTCTTCATTAAAACAGGAACTTCACTTTAACAGTATTTACACAAATATTCAATAATACATTCTCTGGGAGTATATCTTGAATTGTAGATCTTTGTTGATCGATTAAAAGTAGTTCTCTCAGAAAGACAACCCCATGTCCCAGGATCAATGTTCACTCTTTGTGTAACCTATATTTATTTACAACCGATCAGTCTCACATGATCCGGAAATGGACTTTTAGGTATAAATTTAGGCTGATGCAAGAAGTATCTAGTATGTCTTTTCGAGATCAACAACGATTCCTTTTTTTTGTTCTACGCTGGCAGACGGCCAAAGTAGTATCCGACGGAAACAGAGTAGAGTTTAGTAGACTGAACAATTTGCTGCCAATAAGAGCTTTCCGGTTCGAAACGGTAGTTCGATTGAATGATCCTTTCTTTCTCATCAGTACTTCGTGCGGGCTAAATAAAACGGGACCCAATCGAACAGTTGTAGGATTTTATTTTTGTTTTCCTTATTTACATACATACCAGTACCAGTCTGTGTACATATAGTTTGTTTCTACTCGATAATGAAGGAAAGCTGAAGCGAAATGGGCTATACAGTCACACACGATGTAATGAAAACGAGCACAAGTTGTAATGGGGCTTGGTGGACGCGCAGCAAATCGTGTACTAATGCTAAAGAAAGCTAATCGGTAAATGGTTGCCTAGTAAGTGCAAGAAAACTGCACCACCTTGTAGGTGAGAGGAGTACCAACGAACGAAGTAGCATGCAAATGGGGTTTAACAAAGAACGAAAGAACTAAAATGATCAACAAGCAAAGCTAAAATCTAGAAGCCTCCCCTACCGGGAAGCGATAAAAGGTAGTACTACACATCAGCCCGGGGACGAAAGGACGTCATAGGGACGGAAAGGGATCCGGGAAGGGTATTCATGGAGGAAAGCGTTCGGTAGCTTCTTCAGCACGGGGATGCACACTGCATACACACAGTAAAGGCCACATTGGAATAAGTATCATTGATAATCCGTGCGATGGTTGGGTGTTTGGGTGGACGATCGATGGCATGTTGTAGACGGCGTTGCATAGGCGACATAGGTTGGTGAAGAACAGCGGCGGCATCGACGGCAGGGAAGAAGACGTGTTTGTTTGAAAAAGGTCAGTTAGAAAGCAGCCGATTGCAGACACCCGGCGGGAGGCAGGAAGGAAATCGAAAGCTCCGTGTTGTTGGTAGGGGTGCGGTGGGGGAGACGTGTGCTTTGGTGTTTACCCTATTTTAATTTTGGTAGAGGAAAACCTTCGCCTTGCGAGGCTGGAAAATGGTTTCATCTTTCATTACCTTTCGCACATCCTCCTCAGCCACCACCATCTCCGGGCGCAGCTCGATGCCGCTCTTCGGGGGGTCCATATCGTGCACCAGCTTGTAGACGTCGCTGTTCCGGATAAAGCTCAGGTCCTTCTCGGGCTTCTGGTACTTGAGGAAGTTCACCCTGCCGGAAGCCGGAAAAATACGTGCAGATTAGGTAACGCGCCTTCGATCGATGATCCTCAATGGAGGAAAATGTGAACATGCAAACGATAGTAGGATAATGCAAAATGCAACAGGGAGAACCAAGCAGGTGAACAATGAAACGCACTGGAGACATGCCAACTTACGCCCCCGAGTGTTACTTGAACAGTTCACTCTCGAACTTTTCCACCAATAGTTCGCAGTTGGAAAACTTCTTCGCTCGGTTCGATGTTCTTCGAAATAAAGAAGATAGAGAGAGAGAGAGAAAAAAGAACATGGTGCGCAATCCAAGATGGACGATCGATCGGCGAAACATGCAAGATGCCTGGTACGTACCTGTAGACGTGCGGTGACTTCTCCTTTCCATCGGTCCAGTAGTAGTTCCAGAACTTTACCTAAAACATAAAATGTGCTGTTAGACAAGATGCGTTATGTGATGTGAGGTTAATACTTTTTGATGCAAAAGAAAAATGGAGTCGAAAGCCATTACTGCTGCTGCTGCTGCATTGCCATGTTGGCCCAGAAGTTGGATCCCCTATTTGTTCGTTTCTCTCACACAGCAATGAACACAACGATCGATTAGTGACGAATAGGAAGGAAGAAACGGGGTTTAGTTACAACTTCATGAGTAGTGACATCGATCGTGCGCAAATGGCGAAACGAAACCCCTGGAATTGCAATGCATGGTGTCGGTTACCTGTCGTCGTAACCCAGATGAGGACTTTCGTACGAGGGGCTACAAAAAGAAGTATACAAACAGATGTACGAATGAGAGACGTCACGGAAGCATGTCGAATGAGGCGCACGGTTGGCGAAAGGTGGAAAGGTAACTGGAAGTAGATGTGATGCCGGTGTCAGTAGGTGTAAGAGAGGGAGAAGCACAATTACCCCAGTGTCGTGCCCTGGATCAGTTCCGCCTGCGAGCTGATCACCTCCGCGATGAACTGCTCGTTGAAGGCGTCCTTCGCCGTGCGCCACTTGCGTCCACCGGGTAGGTAGATCGGTCGCTCCTGTGGCGTCAGTGGTCCGAACGCGCTGACCGCCTTCTTCTTCTTCTTAACCACCTGCAGCTTCAGCTCGTCCTGGACGGCGGTGCGAACGTCTCCGCCGTTTGTCTGCTGCACACTTGAGCTATCAGAATCCTGTAACGATGATGGCGTCATCACCACACCCCACACAGATGATCGTCCGACAAGGCCAATCCATGGCGTGGGCGAAAGACGAAACACGCACAAGCGGCACATCCCAGGCCAACAACAAAACGTGGAAGGAGGCGGTTCGGGGCAAATGGGCAAAGGTAGAGATCAGGTCGGGAAGCGAGAGGATATATTGGAAAGAAAGAAATCGATTAGTACAACGATTCTCGAGCAGGGAGGGAGGCCTAAGCCCATCCGAAGACTACAAGCAGTCAAAGCCATCCACGGTGCAACAGCGTTTAGTTCGAGGTACATTCAATCATACACGATTTATTAGGCTACGAAGGTTTTCGGAGGTATCATGTACGGTGTCAAGCACCGCTCTATGTGTTCGTGGTTGCGGGTGTGCCTGAGGTAGTGTCTAGTGCACAATCCGCCTATTCGCCAGGTAGTTCGCGTAGTTCGTATTTCTAAGCAGCTCTCTCAGGAACTGTTGTTGGTGGTGAGTTTGGTGTTCGGTTGTGTTCGGTGGAAGCAAAGAAGTACGGGTCTTACGCTACCACCGGTAGTGGTGGTGGCAGCAGTGGCGGACCAACAGCTTCCGACGCTTCCAAGGGTTCTTCTTCCTGTGAGATACGCAATGGTAGCGTCACGTACTCCACTTGCTCCTCGTCGTCTACGTATATTCGAAAGCGCTGGGACACGATCGCCCACTCGATCGTCTGGTACTTTGGCTTCTTTCGTGTGGTGGAGGTGTGTTGGGTACGGTGTTTGGGGTTGATTTGTTGGTCAAAGCATTCGTGGTATCGTGTGGGTAGTAGATTAGCAAACAGGTTAAGTATCCGATTCCCATTCCACCACGAAACGTTAAGTCACCATCACGGATTCAGAATCCGGGGCGGGGAAACGCGCGAGGCAAATTTGAAAGAGCAAGAGAGAAGAAGAGCAATCAGAAAATAGTACCAACACATTTGTAGCAGCTCCAGGATGTGTGTGGAATGGGAATTTACCCCGGTCCCCGGGTTAGACAACTCCAGACACTTGGTTATAGCAGCGTAGGCAATCAACTTGAAGACCGTTGGGTCGTGGCTTGAAGGCAAGTCCACTTATTCGCCCACTTACTATCCGACCATTGGTTCAGAACTCGCATTACTCATCAACATCATCTTGGGGGTTATCAACCGGTGCCAACGGCAACACTAACCTTATCGTTCTGGTTGGTCCACTCGATATCGTGTTCCTTCATCCTTTTCTCTAGCTGCTCGAACTCTTCCGCCGTGTACTGGATGTGTTCGCCTTCGTCGACCGATGAGGACTGCTCGGCACCGCTGCTGTCCGCCCGGGTAAACTCGCTCACCTCGAACGTTTCGGACACTTCGGGCACAATGGCCTCCGTGGTCGGTTCGCCACCGTTGGTCTCGCCATCTTTTGGCGCTCCTTCTGCAAGAGTAAGTTCGGACACTTTCACTTCGTGGGTGTACTAGTTGTGTGTGTGTTTGTATGTGTTTGTGAGGGTTGTTTGGCAGTCGTTCCAAGGATGCCCTCGCATTGGCCAACGCTAGAGGACACCCTTCAACCAACCCCACTCGAGATGGGTCGTCAAGGGTAGCGCGTGTGTCCTTGTTTAATTGCGTCGTGTTCGAAACGTATGTTTGTGCTTAGGTATGTTTCCCTTGAATGGTCAAGTCACATGTCTATTACATTGTCGAATGAACGTCATCACACAACAACACAACCAAGAAGACTGAATGATCCTTCAGGAGTCTGCGGTGACTGTTGAAATACACCGTTCAAAAGACAGATTATACCTTCCGGTTTTGGCGAAACACTCTTGGATTTCCGTTTTGGAGCCGCCAGGACGGCCAGCTGCTCGGTCAGTGCGGCAATCGTGGCCTGGATCGTGTTCGGTAGCGCGGATAGTGCCTCCAGCTGCTTCTGGACGTTCTGCAGCTGCTCGCGGAACTCTTCCGACGGTTCCTCCTCGCTTGGACTGACCGGGGCCGGCTGGGCATCACCTTCACCTGTGTAGAAGGTGTCGTTAGCGTTCATCTGCTCTTCATCTACACAACATTGGCCAGCATCGGAGCATAGGGAGCGGGGAGAGGGAGTTCTGGAACCGCGGGAATTCTCGGGGTTACCTGGCGCGACCGTCGTCTCCTCGACGATAGTCTTGATCGTCTCCACCTCGACCTCCTGTCGCTCGTTCAGGTACTCGTCGTACATCGGGATAGGTTCCGGTTCCGGCTCGGGTTCCTTAAAAGTTTGATACGGCGAAAGGCGAACTCAGCTCAGCTTTCAGCTCACAGTACACAGCACCGGGCACTGGTTGGGGACACACTGCCACCAATTGTTGCAATGCCAGCATCGCAAACCGATCCGGTGCGACGGTGGATTGGCTCGTCGTCACAACGACACATAGGAACTTACCGGAGACTTGGGCGGCTTGTAGTCGGGGGCTATTTTCGGTTTCGGTTGCTTCACAATTCGTACCTGGTAGCGCTCGGTCGGCGGGTTGCGCTCCTGCTGCCGCTGATCCGGTGTCTTCGGCGGGGGACGCTGGGGCTTTTGCAAGAAGGTGGTCCACTTCTTGTCCTCCTCCTCGCTCTGCACCAGCTCGCTGTTGAGCGTCTTAAACACTTCGCTCTGCTTGAAAACGCCCGACGTTGGGATCATCTTGTTGAAGTTAACACTGATGCGCGTGTTTGGCCAATAAAGAAAGTACCCGATCAGCAACTAAGAAGCTCAGAACTGAGTGCAGGGTCCACGCACACTTACCCGATCACGTTGTGCTGCTTCAGCACTTCGGCTTCACCCGATAGCACCTCGGCGATCTGCTCGTCGGTGATCGGAGCCGCTGGCACCTCCGGCTCTTCGTGGCCCTCCCGAGATTGACCAAACGAGGGGCTCGTCACGTTCGGCGTCCAGAATGGCTTCGGCGAGGTGTTGATGTACTCCACCTCGCCCGATGGCGTTTTCTCCTTGATCAGACGCTGCGATGGCGTTACCTCGCGTGCCCTGCGCGGTGGAAAAAGGGCATACTTAGCATCGAACATACAAGGACTTTCCTCGACCCCATCGACTCACCTTAGGATACCGAGCACGAACTGATTGCCGGCGCAGGCCAACAGCTGGTGTGCGTCGTAGTACGACATGTCGCTAGTCGGGATGTCATTGATGCGCACCACCACATCGCCCATGTGCATGCCGGCCGCCTCGGCGATGCTTCCGGGTAGGATCTGCGAGGCACAGAGAAAAGAAAAACATGCCGCACGGCGTGCAGGATCAGCGCATGGAAATAGAAAGCACCACGTGACGTTGACCCGATGGCTTGGGTGGCGGAAAGCCACACACATTGCTACACTGACTGACATTTCGGTTTCCCTCGATTCAATGCTATTTTTAACGCACGATCGACTATCGATCGATAGATCGATCATTTAAACTTGGTTTTGAGGTTAAATCTCGTCGATTTTCACTTGGATGACACTGTTTGCAAGACCAATTTAACATACTCCGGCAATTTACATTTCTAAAACACTTAACATTTTATTGCACACACACTTAATCCCTGGAAAAATTCACCATAAGAGTAAGCTTTCACTAAGCCGGTGGGGTTTTATCGCATTTTTTTTTCATTGCAATGATTACGCAACACATTGAAAATTTCACTGCGGTTCGATTTGGTTTAGCTGAAGTTTTATGTTGTGACTTTAGACAAAGCCTATAATACTAATTTCGCGATCCTTGTCGTATTGTAAAACTAAGCTCTTCTAAGTAAAAATGTTTTACAATTTAGTCTAACTCACTTTAACCACCGTTAGCGGCACATCAAAATCGGCTCCACCGACGAGCTTGAAGCCGAATGGTGTCGTGTTGTCGTAGCGGGAAAAATTTATATCCAGCACCATGTTGTATGCGTTGAACTACTTTCCTCAGCAAAGAGAAATTTTTCACAATTTCTTCAGACAGACAGTGACCCCCAATTGCCACTTTCGTTGATCTTTTATTCCTATGCAACCCTTAACAGGGATCCACTTTCCTTTACTGTCGAACCACTCCGACCGATTGCTACTAGTGAACTGAAGTACCGAATGTCCTCGGCGAACCCGAACGGCAAACCGTGAGATTCAATAAGATTCAACCATTGTAAGGAAAAAGAAGGGGTTTGTCGTGATTCATCTCCGAGCTCGATCATATGATCGGGTGACTCGTTCGGTGTTTACAAACGCTCGAGACGCTACAGAATTGTTCTCATCAAGTAGCACGAGATTCCGTGACTTCCTGGGAAGCCAAAAGTTTAATTTTGGAACCGGTCACAACAAATGGTATCGCTTGATTCAGCAGCGAGCTGGTTAACATTTCAAGTTCTGTTTTTGTGACCTCGGTGTCCAACTGTCTCATTGTGCAACGTAATTTAGGTAAACACGTGCTACGAGGTTACAAAAATATCGAAACAAACTAGCGGAGTGTGTATTTTGTGTTCCTGTAATGCCAACGGTATGAAAAAGATGGTTAATTCAATTCAAATTCAAATATTTGAAATCTTGAACAAACTTCGTTGTGATTGGTTGTTCAGTTTCGAATTCGATTTTCGGATCGTGACCAAGGTGTATGGAACTTTGTTCAAGTAACCTTGGCCATCAAGTAGAGGTTGTTGAAACGGTAAGTCGATCTTGAAATACAACTAACTTATGGAAACGATGTTCTTCGCAGGCATTGAAAATCGGGCATAGCAATTTTTGTTTGTTTTTTTTTTTTTTTTTTTATGTGGCACGACATCCCCTAGTGGGACAAGGCCTCTCTCCGAAGAGAGTTTGTATGACCGAAAGACGGTATATTATAGATCGGTGGTCAGCCGTTCGTAATACCGGGGGGTGCCAGACTCGAGATTCGATCCCACACCTCCCTTTTTGTTTCTTACACTGTCTAAATTGAGTCACATCACATCAAATTGAGTTCCAAAAAAGTAAAATCTGATTCAAATCCCATACGAATCACACCTGATCCGAATCCGACAAATGGGAATCAATCCTTTCGAATCCCTCGAACTATAGTTCAGACTATAGTCTGACTCTGCCAACTAGTGATGAGGAAACTGAATCCCTACAGGGATTCGAATCTTTCGATTCAAATCCATTCTGAGATCCGTATCTCCGAATCCAAATCCCAATCCGTCATATCATACATGCTCATCTAATGCCGATTTTTCATATGATGTGTTTAATTCAATGAATGATTTACATAAGAATATCAATATAGTTGACATTATTCTTCTAATTGTATTCAAACAACACGAACAATTTAGTCCTTTTAGGGAATATGCAGACTAACTGATTTACCCGAGTTCATTCCAAGGAGAGTAGCATTTATTATGTTTCAAAAATAATTATGCCAGCGTTAACATTCAAATTGAATCCATCGTGGGTCACTGAAACAGTGAAGCAAGTCCTTTGTGATGTTTTTCCGCACTTTCCCGGCGGGCACTTTATCGCGGAACGAACATGTTTGATGCTCTAATAACACTTTTCACAAATAGCGCCTCAGATATGGCTGATATCATGTATTTAAAGCTAGACAGGTAAGTAAACTGGTGCTTTGCGTCTATTAAAATATATCTAACGTATTTGAGATATTCAATTGGCCCAAATGAGCTGTTTTATTCACAGGTTCAGGGTTTTCATGGCCCATCTCTATCTCACAGCAGCGTTATTTCAGCAGAAAATACGAACCAAGGTATCTGTACCTTCGTCCCATTCAAAAGTTTATTTCATAAACTTCGTTTCGAGGTGGAATCTTTGTTGTATCAAGATGTTTGTCTTCACAAGACCTTTCATTTGAGGGGTCAATTGTGAAAATCGGTTCAGAAACTAACAAGTTATGCGAGATTTGGTAATTTGATATGTTTGATGGGCAAACGATGTTTTAGGAAACCAAATATTCTGAATTTTTGAAATATTAAGCAATATATTAGCAACGAAAGTACCTGCTTGGTAATATTTAGAGTAACTAGTCAGTATTTTTTTTATCCATACCTAGCTACAGTAGCTAGTTATACAGTTACAGCTCCCTTCACTACACTAAACCAGTCGTGTTTGAGCGCTGAGACGATACAGACGTGTCTCTGCTGCGGTGCGTAGAAAATACGAATCCTTCGAATCCTTCGCTTAGAGCGGTTGCTTGTATTGAGTGTGTGTTTGTATGTGGGGTGACCGAGAGTGTGCATTTTGATAAGCGGAATCCTACGAGCCCATGGCTATGCAGCACCGCTGCAATACAACGTTAGCAAGAAGAAAACAAATTAGCGCGTATCGCGACGATTTCCGGTGGTCACAATTGTACCCGCATTATACCTCCGTGGCGAAAGTATAATATTTTAAAACAAAACAAGTTAACAGCGACCGAGTACGGCGAACCGATCAACTCGCGCCAAAATGTACGACCACGACGAAATCAGCAGCGGGTTCCACGACGTTCTGCTCAGCAAATACAATGTAAGTAATGGCAGCGAAACACTCGGTTCCACGGCTCCCAGTGCTGTACCGTTCGACAACTTCGGCTGGAGCAATTTAAATTATCCGATAAACGTACAGCAAATTGTTGATGATGTGTGCAGTGCAAAATGATGTGGTCGATGATATATGGTGTTGGAAGTGATGAAAACGACAAAGAACAGCTACATTTGATGGCGTATGTTTTTTCCCTGGTTTTTCTTTTTGTTTCTCAGAAAAAAAGTACGGTACCCGCATTAAACGTACGTTGCTACGGCAACTGCCACCGCTGTCGTGTTTTTTTTTAAATGAAATTGAAACAGTTCACATTACCGTTGCAAACGTTTGTTGAAGTGTGGTTTACTTCGCAATAAGTCGTTTAAAATTCTCCGGTTTTGTTGACACTTATCATTCCAGTAAGCGGTGAAAAATTTGTTGGTGTTTTGTTTAGTCTTCTTCCATTGATCAAATACTGCGCGCTTTAGCATTCTAGCAAAAGGGGACACACCTTCGTCGGTTGATTAATTTTTGGTGCGGTTAGAAAAAAAGTCTCCAACTTCACCGAATTTCTTTGTTTGAAGAGCAGTGTCCATTCAAGACTCAACATGTCAAACCGTGCGGGACGAAGTGGATTTGCAAATGAGCGCTCTTGAAGCGAGTGTGCGGAAAGCAGACAAACGACCACACCATCCCTCTCCGTGAAATCGTTTGAAATCCATCTGCCGGCAAGCGCACGCGAAGTTCAAGGCCAAAATGCCGGTCGCCAACTGTGGACGCAAGGGGGTGGTGATGAGCTGGGAGGTGCGACGCTGATGTGTATGTTTACCTGCCCCCGTCCCTTCAGACAATGGTCTTTCAAACGCACGTGGTTATTCGCATCACCAACATCACCAACGCGGTAGAAACAAACAAATGGAAAACGGAAAACTATTTCATCGATCTCGTAACACCTGGCAATGGTGCCATTATGAAGAGAGGATGAGCGAGCATAGATTTTCCCCGCGAAAAGATGGCAAACGAACGAGATAGGTTACCGAAACGTTCTAAAATGAACCGAAGAAATGAGATCAGCGAACGGCTCGTTGCTCGCGAAGGGAAATATTCGCGCGAAAATACGTAGCATAAGGGGAAGGAAGACGAGATGATAATCGATGAATGTCGGGGCTTGTCCTCGTGCGTTTCCTTCAAGACCACCCCAACCACACACCGCAACCAGCAGCACCCCGCACAAGGGGGTTTTAAATTCTAACCACCCCTTTTTCTTCTCGCGCTTCGCCCCGCGGATCATGCGTGTGCCAATTGTGTCCGGTCGCGCCGTCAAGAACGGGATGCGAGATAGACAAACACTCACAGAAAGTGGAAGGAGAAAACGAGTAACATGTGGGAAAGACGGAACAAGACGGAGTACGGATGAAAGATCACGTTTTTGTTATTATGCCTTTACTCTGTTGTGCGTCGAACCGCGCGCGCTTTTTAAATAAGTTTTTTCTTTAAATTGTACCCAGAGTCCCGGA
This sequence comes from Anopheles ziemanni, assembly GCF_943734765.1. Taxonomy (NCBI): domain Eukaryota; kingdom Metazoa; phylum Arthropoda; class Insecta; order Diptera; family Culicidae; genus Anopheles; species Anopheles ziemanni. The sequence continues at coordinate 29,725,723 of NC_080706.1, read as the reverse complement.
CCGCTGGATGGGGACAAACTTGCACACACATGGTTCTGGTTTGGGGGGCGAAGCAAAAACATCCATCCTTCCGTTCTTATACAATGTGCCTTTTGCTGATCTTTCAAGACACCGCGCGCCATGTGCTGCGCGGCTGACAACAACCTCATGTTGCCGATTCGTTCTGTTATTATATGTCGGAAAGGAAAGAGTGGCAAACCCGGGGTAAACGACGACCACCACGGACCGGACAATCAATGTAATTGTTCCACGTTCAAGTCTTGCCATCCGGTACATCATCGGCGGAAACACTGGTGGTGTGTCCCTGAAATTTAATCGGAAGCGCTCAACATGATCGCCAGAAGCGCACAACTTTGAGAAACAAAAACCGGCGCTACCCAGCAAGGACGTGTTGGCCTATTTTCTTTGAAATTTTATTCGTAAAGACATGGTCTTCTGGCCGCCCACCTTAGTGCACAGTAAGTGCGATAGGGCGCGAAAAGGGTCTGATTACTATTCCAGGGGAGTATCGGTCTGTTTTTCCGTGGCGAAAACAATCTTCCATCGGCGATCCACGACGAACGATCGAAGGTTCTTAATTCAAATGGGCTCTTCTGTTGAATTAAGTTGTCTGTCCCATCAGTAATTCCGCATACTTTCAAGCAGTTGACAGAATCAATGGAATCGGGTTTTATCTCCATTCATTGATTTAACGAATTATTTTTAAAAATTTAGACAGAAACTGCAGCCGAATAAGCTGATACCGTGTTGAGGCTGTTGTTTTGTTTGAACGGACTTAAAAACATACTAATTCAAAAACATCTAGCCCTTCAATTACACATTACAGCTTTCGATAAACAGCTTGTCGGCAACAACAACAAACCGATATGGATTTGTTGAGAGCTATTTTTAAACCCACCATCCACAATTACTTTCCAGTCAGTGAAGTGAAGGCGCTTCCCCTCCTCCTTCCGCTCGATCTATCCTACCTTGAGCGCTTGAATGAACGCCGCCGTGTGTGTGTGTGGCAACAGTTCAAAAACTAGGTCAGCAGCAGCGGTATTCCACCGAAAAATGCAATGTCGTCTGGTCGGTATCGAGCCCGCACCGGTAAGACCTTTAAAAACAGAACGTCGATTGCAGACGGAAAAAAAGAACACACAAAACCATCGGAAAAAAACCTCCTTGGTGCGCAACCGTTTTCCTTTCTCCCGCCGTGGTGATGAACGATATTATAGGGAGGATCGAGAACTTAGTCAGTTCTCTCCCGGGTGTTGTTTGTCAACATTGGGAAGTTGCTTCTCTTTTCGGCTAATTGCCGTACCGTTGGTGGTACCGGGAAACGAAGGAAAGAACGAGTAAACGGGAGCCGAACAACCCCTAAAGATCGAGCCCACTAGGGGGGGAGAGATCGACCTGCCCTACCACCGGTGTTAGGATGATAGGAAAGGAATGTTTTTGCGTTTTTAAAAGACCCTTTCCCAACCGGGCCGAAGTAGGGGAAAGATTGGGAAATCATTTCACTAAGGTCAGTTCTCAGTCGTTCGGGTGGGAAAAATGGAACCGAGGACAAGCGTGAACCAAAGGACGGGAAGCGTAGCATCAACAACGATTATGGCGGGATGTGTGTGTGTGTCCCTTTTCCCGTTTGCTCCCGGTTCTCGTTCATTGGTGTCCTGATTGGTTGCGGGTAGGGATGGTTGGTTGGAAAAAGAAAACGGGAAAAGGGACGCTACACGCAAGGGAAACATGTTGGGAAACGCTCCGGGGGTAAAGGAGATCGTAAACGCTGAACGGTACAACCATCCTATGCCGAAAGATTTCGAACCCCGGAACTAGGAGAATCCCACGATCGAGTCGAGGTGATGGAATTTGGGTGCAAAAAGTGCAATTCTGGGGTAATGGAATGCAAATACCACGTCAATAAATCATGGGCACAGGGTTTGAACGATTGTTCCTCGATGGTGGTGACCATTTATTCCGGATCATTTTAAGATTTTTATTGATGCTTCAAGAAAGCGCCTGGCGCTTTACTAGGGACAGATTTCTTGATCTTTTTTTTCCCTATTGCAAATGAATATATAATCAACCTAGCGAAAGTTCTGTACAAGAGATCGCCTGTGTGAAAAGGTTCAAGGATTGGACAAACGAAAAATACTGCAATTTGGAGATGTCATAAATGTATGGCACTTTCCTTTGTGGAGATTTAGAGAAACACATTTACGCTTAACGTTGCCCGTAAATCAGAGCCAAATATCCATTTCATAAATGCGGCTTACAAACGAACAACAACAAACCCGTAAACTATGCGCCAAAGGCGGACGACGAAAACGACGACGAACTCCGGAATTCTCATGGAATATTCAGCACTTGAGCCGTACAGTGTTTCGCATTGAGGAATTCTGGGTGGTAGGAGGAAAGTTTGGAGAAGGGAGGTTTCGGAACCATTTCCCTTTTACTATTGCCGGTTGGGTGCCTTTAGTATTTTTCTTCTTCACTTACTTCTTGCCAAAGCTAGCTTTAGAGATCATCAACTTGCCAAGGCGGGAATGATCTTTTAAGAAGAGCAGATCACAAACAGTGAAGAGAAGGGAAAGAATCTCCCCGATCTTTGGATCAGCTTGTCTTCGTGTATTTTTTTTTCTTATTCCACCCAACCGTCACCGCGACTCGCTTCGTCCAGTGTGGCTTTTGTCTATTTTGGTTTTAGTTGGCTGACCATACGAGTCAATGGATAGCGATCCCGTGCCTACAACTGTCGATCGTATCGTGAATGAATGTTTTCTTGTGTTTAGAACATCCTCTTCGTGAACCGCGGTTGGTTTTTTTGTTTTCTTGGTTAATTTACATATTTTTCACGAGCTAGCGATTTCTTCTCGGCCATTGCTTGGTGTGCTGTCGTTTGCAAGTCTTTCTTTGTGTATGGCATTTGATTTTATCACCAGAAGTTCTTCTCCTGGTGGAAGCCGAGATATAATGGTTTTGAATTCGACCATTTTCAACGGTGCAATTTTAAAAACAAATTGTTTGCAATTCTACTCCCATTGAGGTTTTGAATCATTCTTTTTCCCACCAAAAAGACTCAACATATTATTTTGTCGAACGAACGAAGGAGGTGGTGAGTGGAAAAAACCCACTTTCCACGCATTCCACCCGCAATGCATCCTTTTTCCCACTCTTCTGACTTTCCCACTCTATCGATTAGTCGTCGGTCCTTACAAATAACCGACTGTATCGATGCAACCTCGGGAGGAGTCTCTCTTTGTTTGCTTGCCTGACTTTTCCGTCAGTGGATTGTGCAGAGAAGAGTCCCAGTGTGCATCGTACTCTCGTCCATTACGAAACATTAAAAGAAGAAAAAAAAAACAAAATACGCTGAAGACAAAAGAAACGAAAGAAAAGGCTAGGATCACACAACACATCCAAACGCGTTGCCGGGAAGGAAAACGCCTTGAAAAGAACACGAAACCTTCATCTTGGAAAACCGGGCTAGCAGAAAAACAACATTAAAGCGCTACGGCAGAGAAACCATCCGGAGTGGGACCAACGAACCGCACCAAAGCAGAAGGAAGAGAAACATATTTACAAAAAAAAAACATTCTTCTTTGGTGTCCCTCCTGCCCCGGGACCTTCTCCGGTACTCTTGAGGGTCTTCTTCGGGGCTTGGTGGGTTGCCTTGGATGGCGCGAAAGAAACCAGAAGGAATAAAGACGATCTTCGCTGCGCTGGGAAAGGCCGGGGGAAGGGGCAACGGATGGCTGGAGAGGGGTAGATTTTTATGCTTTCCGTCCGGGCGGGAACGACGACGAAAGTCCAACAATGGAAGAGGAAAAGTACGGAGGGAAAGATCGTACCCCGGCGTGTTCTCGAGGGGGTCGCTCCGGGCCGTCCCTTCCCTACCCACCGCTTGCTGCTACCCTACCGGGGTTCGGGCTCGCTGTCTCTGTCCACCCGGCGGGGATCGCGATGATCTTCATGTTCGCCCAGGTCCAGGTTTCTTCCAGAGTTCGTGTGAAATATTTTCCAATCCGTTTCGTTGCCGTTTCTCGTGGTTTGTGCTCTTTTCGGGAGGCGATTAGCGAACTCCGAGCGGGGAGGGAAGTGCCGAGAGTGGCCGGAATGAACCGACCATCCCATAAGCTGACGACGACCAGAACACAACAACGCTGCCGGAATGGAATGGTTTCAGTGGAACAAAAAAGGAAAGAGGAGAACCGGTTTTTGGGCGAACGATCGATCTGTTGTTCTGTGGTTGCGGGAGAGCGGGAGTGACTCCACCGATGCTGGCCCAACCTCTACCATTGGGCCGCCCGGGTGTTGTTGTGGCAGTACATATGGTCATCATCAGCGGCGGATTGATCGCTAGGCCCGTATTTCGGAGCTGATCATCAGCCGAAATCAAGAAGATCCATCGAGGGAGACGTGACCACCAGTGTGGTGGGAAATTGCGTCGGTGGAAGCCACCGGCACGATCGTGCGGGACCATATGAAGATCGATGTTTAGGACAAAGAGTACGAAAGATCCTCACCAGCGACATCTGTGCGCGCGAGTTGGAAGTCTCTGAAATATTCCTTCAAGTACGATTTTCGAATGGAAGAAGGTGTCTTAAGCCGGTGCTGATCTTCATTCGTAGCAAACCTAGAGAAAAGGATATTATTGAAACAAAAATGAGGGTAATGGATACATTTGAACAAAAACTACTCCAACAATCCAACTAATAACAGATGGAAGATCAACAAGTTTTTGTTTTACCTGCAGCTGCAGTTGTGATTATTGGCGCTTTTCCGTTGGGTCTCTCCGACAAGCTTCGATCCTCCTTGAGGATCTGCAGCAATTGCCACTATTGGATTGTTTTTCGTGAAATGTTTTCTGCCCTCCTAATCCTCTTCACGCCTTTTGTCTTTTATCTTTTATTGCTTTATTGTGGCCATGAAGAGGTGAGGGATTTTTCTCGGGTTTATATGGTTACCTGTGGTGCGGGTTTTTCTTCCTTACCCGTTTTCCCCCGAGTAGAAATATTACTTTGAGTCTTATTTACCGTCCTAGGTGCAAGGATAATTAGTCGCCGGTAATGTTAGAGGGATTGAGAAAAGAATGCAAAATGATAAATGAAAAAGGCAGAGCAATAAATGAGTAGAATTTATTCCATTTCAATACCGCTTAGATAGCTAAGAAAACATTTGTAAAATTCATCTAGTTCAATTAACAACTTTTTGATCTTACTTCAACAGTGTTTGCGCTGCTAATGGTGCCCATTTTCGTGTTGCCGTCGGTAGCGACAGACGGAGAAAAATTCGTCCACAACTATCTACCAGGCTCCCAGGCAGTCGTGGGAGGGAATAGGGTTGGCTGAAAACATTTCGAAAAAAAACGGTTGCACCCGTCACTCGTCCGGATACTGACGGAGGCTTGGTTAGCATTTAAAATTTGGCCATCGCAAGGTGTTTTCGAAGAGAGCCGCGTTCCGTTCGGAAAGAGGAGTGTACGCTAGTTTGCTTTTTTTTTGTCCTGTGTGTGGATTAATGTTCCAGCCCCTGCATAGTAAATTTACAGCTGTACGTAAATATATGCACCACCTTTGGTAAACTGAAACACTTCTCCCGGTCCGGGGACGAGTGAGCGCGCGGGTGGATACGATGTCCGCAACGGTGAACGCGTTATACCGGAACGTTGGGTTGAATAAAAAACATTCACCGAAGGCCCGCACACGGTTGTACCACCGTTTCATCCCCCAACCCCCAACCAAAGGGTGTAAAAACTTCCCCCGTTCAGGTCTTCATGGAAAGCTGTCCCCCTGTTGTTGTTGTTGTTGTTGACTGGCAGGTGTGTGTGAAGCCCCCTAAATCCTTGATCATGGAGATCCCAAAAAACTCCGGCACGACGCACAACAGGGAGGAAGGAAAAAGGAAACCCCGTTCGACACAACCGGGCAGGACGAGGAAGGGGCCACGAAGGGAGTTAAACAACAGCCACGTGCGCGCGTGCGCATGAACACGGTACACGCTTTTCCGTTCGTATCCTTGTTCCATCTTGCCGCCCGGCATGAGCTCCGAGGGTGGGTATCCGTATTACCAAATGGCGGTTCCGGTCCGAAGATGGTGTGTGTTCCCCTTGTCGACGACGAGCCGTCGAAGAAGGGTCGAGAGAGAATGTTCTGAAACACCAAACACCTTTGCATCGGACCGTTTCTTCGTGTCGTTCCCGGACCTAACGGAACGGATCCGATTCTGTTGCATGTGCGCCTGGTATTTTCCGGAAGTGACACGGAACTCTGACGGAGCGGAATCCATGTCGCGCCGTTCTGGACTTCGTTCAGGTCCAGAGGATGACTCTACGCCCCCCTTCGGGACAGAATGCTTCCTTCCCCATTGCTTCTGTATCCCGTTGGCGGCAAATGAAATCCGGAAGTACTCGCACAGCAGTGGGGATGTTTTTCCTCCCCCCCCCCTCCTCCCCCATCCATCCATACCACCCAAGTTTTGTTTGCTTTATTTGACAGGCGGGAAGGTAGAACCGGTCCAGAGATAGATTCGATCCGCACCAGGGAGTGCACAGAATTGGGCGCGAAAATCCCACACAAAATATCGATCCGTAATCTGTTCCGAGGATTATTCCGTTCTCGGGTCGGAGTTTGCGCCCTGGCGGGAAACAGGCAACCCCTCGAGGTGTGTTGCTTTGCCGGTTGATAATTTTCCAGCGCTGCAAATTGCTTTCACTTTTCGCGTAGGTAGCAGAAGACCGTAAGGCGGGAAACTTTAGATTCGTACACCGATCGATATTTGCCAGCAGGAGAAGATCCCCTCGTCGATGATGTGGAAATTCTATATGGGCTTTATATTTTTTTTAATAATTACAAAAATTTATAATCCACTTCATTGATTGAGCTAGTAAGGGATTATAACCGAGACCAGATTGGTTGGAATTTTTTTTTCCCCATGCTTTTCGGATTAGTTTTCCCGGGTTTGCACATGTCGACCAAACTATCATCCTCCAGTGGAAAGTGTGCGCCTGGCCGTGCGATGGAAAATCAGCGCGCGCTAATGGGAAAACTGACAAATCGCCACCCAAAAAAAAAAAAAAAGAAGTGACCCATCGTGTCTGTGTTGGGGGAAAAACCACTTCCCAGCAACCCTGAGGAAGTGAGTTAGCGTGTGTGGGGAAACGGGGAATGGGGAGTACAATTTTCCGAGATAAAAAATTGCTTCTGATGAAACTAACCTAAAGGGGGCGAAAAGGGTCAGGGAATGCTGGAGGCGATGCGCATGCGCTCGAAAGGAAAGTTATGCCGGTAAAATCATTCTGGATGTTGTGGTCGCCGGTTTTAGCCTTCCGCTGGCCCATGGCGCGTCCCGGGCAGGCGAGCGAGAGAAAAACATGGCAAAATACTAGAAGGTGGAAAATCATGTTTAAACTGTCCACTTCCTGCCGGTCATGAATGTGTGTGAATGTGCGTCGGTGTCGTTTTTCCTACAAGGCTTGAAGTACAAGGGAGAGTTTTCTAATCCATTCTGCCGCCGGATGATTCATTTAAGGACAAACTTTAAACAATATCCAATCAGAAAAAGGGGAAATGCAAACACAAATAAGCACACACACACACTTGATTGAACAAAATTTGTCATCGGTTTGGGTTCTCGGGCAAGCTTGGTCTTCGCCACAAGGAAGGGCAATGGAAGGACAAATTGTTCATTTTCGCGCGCATTTTTCCTTTCCTGATTTTTATCGAACGACTGGAAATAATGAATATTTGTATGCCTCTCCCTCATTTACTTCTTTTTCTATGCTATTTTCACATTCATTTGTCAATTTTTTTATGGTTATTTCTTTAAAACTTCATTATTTTATTTTGTATTTAAACCTTTGTATGTGTGTTTACCTTCGGAACATAATAAATAATCTCTTTCCCAAAATTACCTTGATCTAACATAAACCATCGTCATAATCTGTTTTTTTTGTCTTTGCGTAAAACAATAAATTTATATATTTATTTATGAATATAATCATCGTTTATTTAAGACACCTATTTCACATTTGTTCAGAAAATAAATACCAAAATGCCGAAATTTTCATCCCTCAACTCACTCACTCGCTTTTTCACACCCGTTTTGGAGTTTTAGGGAAAAATATGCTCCACGTGATTTATCACGCCTCCCCACCCCCTCCGCTCCCGATCGCACTCCGCTCCCACAAACTTCGATGTGTTTTCAGTTCTCATGAAGCGCAGAACCGAATCACGGTTGATGGGTTCTTAACTTTTCCCACCCGATTTGCCCGTGGTTTCGGTCTATTGAAGGATTCATATTTTTTTTTTCGTTTTCGTTTTTCGCCCCAAAATATTCCCACGCGGAACATGATGGGGACTTCTCCGTGTCCATGTTGTTGTTTCACCTTCGGGAGGCGTTTGTGTTTGCTTCGTGTTTAGGGGATAAAACAATGAAACAACTCTTTCTGCATTTAAACGGTCGTCTTGCGCGCGCGGTGCAGTGGAAGGTAACGAGGCGTGATAACATGGATGGAAGGAGCTGCATTGGGGCAAATCTTCCCAGCGGTAGGGAGGGTAAAATCAACCACGCAAACCGGTCCATCCCATTGCATGTTTGCAGCGTTTAAATAGCTGGAGGTTCAATGATGTTGTCGAAGGAAATGTTTACACCTTTCGATCGTCTCGCAGGTAGACGCGTTTGTATGATTTTTATCACACCTGTCGCTGGAGGAGTTCCTCGTACTCACGTGGCATTAATCGGTCGAGGTCGTTGGGCGGCTGCTAAACATGATCTCTCGCGTTGAAGAGCCGGCTGGTGACGATCTTCGTTCGTGAACCAGATGACAGCTGTTGGTAATTCGGCTGCATAACCACAGGTTTATGCTCGATCGAACGCGTGCCGTCTCGGAAGGATGAGAAGGGAATCAAGCGACAACTTGCACCAATGAATAGCTCGGTCGAGAAAGAAAGTGCGTAAGTTTTGGATAACGAAAACAAAAAAGGAGGTAAATCTACCCGCTTGTCCTACAGGTCCCGAAAGAGCATCTGTCATTTCTCCGTCGATGGCATATGTTTCCGTTCCCGGTACACGGTGGTTGGTTTTGGACATCTTAAAAGGTGTCCCTTCCTCTCTCGTGGGTATTCACTTCACTGGCACTGACCGCAAGGTTTTATGTTTGAGCATAGTTTTCAAACACAAAATAGCGGGTTAGTTTTTAACTGTTCCTCCCTTTGAAAAGCAATAAAAATTGTGTTTTCATTTTGCCTCTCCATTTCCGAAGGGAGAAGCAACTATTTTTAATCGCTTTTAAAAATGAACGTACTCCCAGCGGCGTTGGGGGGGGTGGCAAGTGCCGGTAGGAAGTGGTTCCTGTTTTCCCGAGACGTCACGTTTACGAGTTGTGCCCTCTCCGCTGGGATGTGTCGGAATGTTTGTGGCGAGCCGGGTGCTTCCTGTATTTGCTTTATGGGGAAAATTATTATTAGATCATCCCCCGACCGGTGCCGGTTTTCCACTTGAACCGTTTCAGTCCCGCGCATCCTCTGCCGGAAAATGCATCCCATCTCTCGGGTACGTCGTCCGTGATGATGAATTTAAGTGCTTCAGATTAAAATCGATTTTTATTGGGCAACTAAAATGTTGGATAAGTGTGTGCTCGTTTAGAACGTGGCACGACAACTAGACAAAATTTCACCCCCACCCCCTTCGTGGGGTCCCCCAACCCTTACCCGGGAGTATGATTCATATTCAAATCGAATCGTGGGTGCGTGCCACTTTCCGCCCATGTGGCCCCCACCGGCTATGGGAGTCCCGTTAGGGGAGAAAGGGCGCGAAAATTAACAACGTACCAACACACTACAACCCCCCCCCCCCCCCCATCATTCCCCCCAACGACGACGCCAAATAAACATTGCCGGGTGTAATGACCTACGAACGGCGGCGGCCCTCGCTTTGCCGTTTGGCGCGCTTTCAGAACCCGGTTTATGCTGCTTTAGGTTCGGTTCGGTGTCTTTTTTTGTCGTTTTTGTTTTTGTTTTCAACCTCCCCATGCTACCGCCCCAACCGCAGCGGGGAGAACTCGCGGGAAAAGAGGAGAAATTCTCCGAGAGATGCAGAAGGAAAACGCGAGAACCAACCATAGTGTCGTGGAGAAAAAACACGCCTTTGCTTGGAGATTTCTTCGCCTGCGTCGACTCCAAGACATCGCTTTGCTGGGTGCTCCTTGTTGGAGACTGCCCGGTATCCCCTTTCGCGGTGGGTCCTCACAAAATCACATCTCGGTGCCTGTGCGACATCGCAGCTTCGACGAACGTCTCCTATTCCGTCTTTGCCGCCAAAATCGTGGTAAATAATCGAGGAAATGTGTGGCTAGGTGTGTGCGTGTGCGTATGAGAACATGTTTTTTTTATATTTAAACGGGACAAGTAGTGGTCCTTTCTCTCTTCTCTTCCATCTTTCCGCGATCAACCCCCTCCGCCTTTGCAGGGGGTCGAGATCCTCGGAATCTTGGGGGGGTTTGCGGATGGTTGTGTCATCGTCCACGTTACATGTGCGTGGCTCTCCCACCCCTCCGTCCTCTCCACCACATCCTCCTACTGTTCTCCCCCGACCGATCATTGTATACGGTTTTGGCGCGAAAATTTTAGCTGCTACATGCGAAGAGTGATTGGTGATCGGTGGACGGGTGACTTTCTACTGAAAACCCAAAAAAAAAAACCATTTTGGGAGAGAAAGCCGGTCGATGGGTCGCAGCACCTTGGGAAAAGCGCGCCAAAACAATCTTATGAAACTGGAGGACTGACTTTAAGAGTAGTTTCGTTAAACATGGAACTTATGAAGAAAACAATTAGTGGAGAAACGGTTCGATCTTATAGTTGCATAAGATTACGTAAAATAAATTGCCTTCTTAAAATAGGATCCGATTACGTATCACGTGCCTCTGCTGCGGATATTTTCGGTGGAATGGTTGAACAGGTTTCAAAGTAATAAGATTGGCGCGATTGAGATAAAAGTTTAACGAAAGTTTAATACATACAAAACGCTGGAAAGCATCTGAAAATTTATCGAGAATGTTATTCTTTAACAATTTATTATTTTATTTTTTATTCAAAATTGGGTTATTTGACTGTTAAAAAATATTTTTTTGAAGGAGAAAAAAATTATCTAAATTACTAAACTGAGGGTGGAGAAACTTGGTTTTCCTTGGACTCTTCGTCATTCTATTCGTACCAGCATTATAAATGGTTTGCAAACGTGATCATTTTGGCGCGAAAATGAAACCATCCATCAAAACATACCAATCGCGCCACGAAACGGCGAATTGAGGGCGAGAGAGCAGTTGCATACCGCTGCAGGTTCCATCCTCCCTGGCTCCATGGGTCCATGCTCGATCCGTGGCTCGTTTGCTAATAATCAGACGAAGCGGAATGTCGCAAACAACCAAGTCCAAGAATAATAAAAATATTTTTAAAAAAACAGACATCCGTTGTCCAAAGAAACATGATAGTATATTTATTTTCATTCCTCCACTCTGTTACTCGGCGCAAGGAGGAAATTGCTGCGGACAGCTTCGGGAGAGAGGTCGTTGTTGTGGTCGAAATTCAGATAAGGGGATGGAAGGAACCTAAGGATGTGTGTTTTTAGATTTGTTGTATCAATTTACAATATTTCGTATCTACCACCCTCCCTCCTGTGTGGCGAGAGCGAAGGGAGTGGAACATTTTATCACGGCCTTCCTCACCGGAGCCTCCGCATCGATCGAAGTATGCGCGCAGGTTCGTAGGCAAAATAAACAATCGTTTGACGTGAGCGTGAACGGGGCGAGCCGGTGACAGAAGGTTTTCGCGCCAAATGTGTTCAGCTCGCGGATCACACACATCTCACGTACGTTGTTTAGAGTGATAACAAAAAAGATAACATTTTTTTTATGTTTCTTTTCCAAATTTGTATAGTGTCCATACTACTTTTATTCTAGACGAATGCTGGTGGAGAATTAAAATCGATATCGCCCCCCGACATCGACACGATGCGGATGTTTTGGTGGTTCCTTCGCGCCTGGTTGCCGGCATCGTGGACACTCGAACATTTGTTTGTTATGTCTCTTGGCCGGCAATCAATTTGTTTCGCTTCCATTGGCGCGTTGCTGTACAAAATACGAGGAATCATCTCGTTCGTACGTGCTTTTTTTACCCCATCCGATAAGAAGCCGCATTTTGTGCTTCGCCCGCACAAGTTGCCTCCTCCCTTCCCCCCATAGGTTTCACAAATCGAAAATACATAGTTGAGTGTGTGAGATTTGTTACAATAATTCCCCTACGACCATATTCTCCTTCCCCCCAACAGCAGCAGCAGCAAAGTCGCGCTTTTTGGCGCTCTTTGCTGCGTCGACGCAATGTTGTGCTCTATAGACCTTTTGCTCTTGCATGCGATCCGCGAGTTGAAACCCGCGAGCCCCGGGGCTCCAGCGGTAGCAGGCGAGCGAGCAAGCCAGCGGCACACCGCCGAGGAACGCTAAAAAGAGCGCACCAGTGTTCAGCGCGACCCGGCAGAACTTTTGACGCGACTGTACTTTCGTGGTTTCTCCTCGCCGCGCTGTCATCATCCCTGGTGCGACTTCCAGCATGACCGCTTCGCAGGGGGAAGGGAACATCGCAGCAAGCACGCACACACAAAGGAACGGGATGTAATATTCCCCTCGAAGCGCGCGGTTCTGTATTGCCTTTGTTTGCCGCGCAGCCGGCATCACCGGCCGGTTTCCTGCGGTGCTGCATCTCGCTCCGGCGCTCCGGACCGAACGTCCAAGGCGCGCGTAGCGGTTGTCCCGCTCTAGCCTCTTTCTCGAACCCGCGCGCCCTTTTCCATCGGGAACCCCTGAAACCCTTCGCAACGCCTGCTGCTGCGAGTACGATGGGTTCAGTTTTCCTGCCGTGCATAGGGTACTGGAGGAGTGTGTGCTGAAGGATGCGACGCGGGGCATCCGAAGGGTCGTGGGCATTTGGTTCGTTCTGTTCCCCTACCCTGAACGAGTGTGTCAGCATAAGGAAAAAGAATAGCATTACCGTCTATCCATCATATGCTGCCTCTGAAACATTCTATGCTCTCTGCTTCGCTTTTCCTCGCACCAGAGAAACACATTTTCCTCCGTCGCCCTGATGGTACGCTGATTCCTTTTTGAGCAGACTGTACTTTTTCACCCTGGTGCTCCTTTGTTTGCTCTCGCACAAACACAGACACAAGGCAGCATAATTGTCCGTGAAGGGTGCAACTTGAATCCAAGTGAAACACACAACATACCGACCGAACCGATGTTGTGGGAAAGCATAGTACCATTTTGGCAGGGTTGTATTGTATGCTCTGCTCGGGCTGGGTGGATGATATGTTGCGCTTAATAATACACTAACGTACGAGACAAACGAATTAATTTTGAATTTGAGTATTTACTGTACAAGGTTGCATGCATTTTACTGTCGATGAATTCAAATTACGACGATACGACATACCGAAGATCAGAAATCAAATCATAGTTTTTAGTTTTGGAATGTTTGGAACAATTTCCTCCACAATCTTTTAAATCCTGCCGGTCCAATGCACAAGGGATGATAAAACATAGTAGTCATAAGGGCGAGTAGAAACGAAACATAGTAGGCTTTACTGCAGCGCAATATGGGATCAACCAATTGTGTTCTTAAATATTTGTCCACCAATTCTGCATATCTTGATAGCATAACACTTATCTACTCAAACTAATCAATCTTCTCCAAATGTTTTTTACATTTTAGGAGTCAGCTGCCCCGATGTCGGAACTCTACATGACCGACTCCATGCAGGATATGCTGGATATTGACATAAAGTCAGAGGTGGCCACGGTGGTGGGCGGTGTGAACGAGTTCGTGTCGCTGATGAACTACGAACTGATGCCCTCCCTCGAGCTGGACTCGAACTCACTCGGGACGGACAGTTTCTTCAGCAACGCACTGTCGTCGGGCGGTTGCAACACCGATCTCTATACGGATGTGGGCACCTGCGCTAACCCAAACTACGTCATGCCTGTCGTTTCCCCGAACGCCTCGTCCATTTCGCTGTCGAACGCGACATCATCCTCGACGTCCTCCTCGATGAGCGCCCTGGTGGCGGCTCAGTCGCTGCTGAAATCACCGAAACAGACCCTCACTCTCAACACCACCGTGCACGGTACGTGGCAGAATCCGACGTTACCGAGTCCGAAGGAGCGCAAAAGCCACCTCACCTTCTCACCGAACATGATCAAGGTGCCGATGGTAGTGCAGGAGGCAAAGCGGGTATCTAATATGACGCAAATCACCCGGGTGACCGCCGCACCGGGTTCCGGTGGCATCGTCTCGACAAAGTACAGCAGCAATCCCGCGAGGTCAGCCGTAACGACCTCACCGGTGACAACGCGACCGGTGGAGAACGTCCGGAAGGATCTATCCGCGCAAATGACACAAATTAAGGAGGAAAAGATGGTCATCCGCAACGTCGGTACAGCGTCAGTGAGCAAGAGTTTAAGTGAACACCAACAACAGCTTTCCAGCGGAAATAATAGTTCAACGGAGCCGGTTGTGCAGCGGACAGTGTCCTCTCCAGTGCTAGGCGTCGGTTTGGGCAAGGGGAACACGATCAAACTGGCGGCCGGCATCGGTGGCCTGACGTTCGCCAACAGCGTGCAGTTCAAGAACCTCAAGAGCGTGCAGAAGATCACCGGCCTCGGGTTGAATGGGGGTGTGCTGAAGCGAGAATCGAGCCCACAGCGGCAGATGAATGGCAATGGTGGCGTTGCGAGCCCGAAAACGTTCAGCCGGAACGTGATCCTGCAGCAGGGTAAGTCCTCCTCGCCCGGTCCTGGTTCACCGACGATGGTCGCCAGACACATCCACTCGAGTGCCACATTGACACCACCCGGGCCGAAGCAAAGGAATTCGCACGCCAAGGGAAGCGGCGGATCGGGAGCCGCGGACAGTGGATTCCCAAAGCCGGCCTACTCTTACTCCTGCCTGATCGCGATGGCGCTGAAGAACTCGCGCTCGGGCTCGCTGCCCGTTTCCGAGATCTACAGCTTCATGTGCGAGCACTTCCCGTACTTCAAGACGGCCCCGAACGGCTGGAAAAACTCCGTCCGGCACAACCTGTCGCTGAACAAGTGCTTCGAGAAGATCGAAAAGCCCGCCACGAACGGCGGCCAGCGGAAGGGCTGCCTGTGGGCGATGAATCCGTCCAAAATCACCAAGATGGATGAGGAGGTGCAGAAGTGGTCCCGCAAGGATCCGCTAGCCATCCGGCGCGCCATGGTTCACCCGGACAATCTGGAGGCGCTCGAGCGTGGTGAAATGAAGCACGGTTCCACCGGTGATGACGATCTCGACCCGGAGGAGGACCTCGAAAGCGACGGTGGGCCATCGGACGTCGACGCGGAGGAAGTTGACGAGGAAGAGGTGCCCGAGCCGGAGGAGGAGGAAGAGGAGGAAGAAGACGATGTGGAGCTGATCGAGCATCCGCACGAAACGATCGACGTCGATGCGGAAAGTTTCATCATCAACACACCGGAATCGTTGATGGACGGGGACGAGGATGGGGCCGATCAGGTGGATTTCGATCTGGAGGTAAGAGACTATCTTTAGACATTTTGAGAAAAGAAGATCACAGGACTAACGCTTTGATGCCTTTTTAGGTGCCAGATTTCTACGAAGACCTTAACGTCGACTCGAAAGACGGTGTATTGACGATGGAATTTACGCAACAGGACCTGCTTTCGCTGGAGGACGAAGATGAGTCGCTCTACATCCATCAAGCACCGCACCAAAACTTGGTCCAACATCGACTCCCGCAGCACTATCACACCCAAATCATCTCCCGCCAGCAGCAACAACAACCAGCGGCGAAAAGGGCCCGGCTCGATGTGAACTACTCCCTTTCACCGACGCAAAATGGCACCAGCACCAACAATAACAACAGCAACGGAGCCGGTATGTTAAACTTCATCACCACCCGCCACCCGACGATAAGCTCCTCGAATGGCGGAACCGTCAAGAACGGTGGCGGCGGTGCCGTTACCGTGGTGAACGCCGACGGTACACTTGGGCTCAGTTTCCAGCAGCAGTTCCAGCTGGCCCACTCTCATCAGCAGCGGCAAGCGCAGCACCAGCACAGCAATAACCGACGGAAGATGCCCATGATCACCCGATTAGCTTAGTAGAGCAGTGTTGGGACGTGGATGAGTAATGGTCGAATTAGTTCGATGGTAAGTTCACCGAAATCGGGAATGTGTGCTTGGAGATGGAGGTATAGTGTCCTATAGGATGCTTCCCTCTGTGCAGAAAAAACTCCAGCTGTCACGTGACGGTCGGTTTATTTTGGTATCGTTTTAGAAAAGTTTACATATTTATTTTTACACCACTGAATTTGATACGCCATTTTTTTTTTGCTCGATCGGTGCTTAGTACTGGATAGTCCATAAACCAGAATTTACAATAGGGTCGATTTCATTCTGTCTATCGAATACTATTTATACAATTTTTTTCACATCTTTTTGACGGTTATTAATAAATATGTTATACTATTCGAGGCATATAAAATTGAAAAAGAACAGAATGCATTGGTTCTCCAAAAACAAAACCACCAACGTAGCAAAAAGATCAATTTTCACAAAAAAAAAAAAACTATCCTCCTACATTTTGGATTAATCAAGAGGTACCGGACTTGTATTGCCACCGTAAACTAGTTCCGTTTGCTCCTGGTTGGTGGTAGTGGGGTAAAAAAAAATGACGTGCTCAAATTCCACACACTGCCACACTGAAATAATGTAAGGGCTCTATGAGCTATATTTTCCATATGTAAATAGTCCATTTGCTCTTGTATGTTGTATAATTTTCCCTGATGATTTGCAAGCTTTACAAACATCACCCGATGGGAATGCTCCGATTGCCACGTCGTTCCCTTCGACCTTTTGTAAATAGTTGTTTATCTTGGTCAGATATTTGTTTCTCGCTTCATTACTATTTTCTACTTTATCGTCGGCGTGTGCTGCTGCCAGGGGAAGAAGAATGAAAATGTTGGCTCCAACCAGTAAGATAGGGTTCCCCGAAAAGGGGGAATACCATTTTCATTCGAAACAAGGCAAAACGACTTGCCGAAGAAAGAACAAAAATTGAATAATTTCAATTTTCTCGATAAAAAGATAAATAAAAAAAAAACAAACTTAAAAGGAAATATGTTGACAAACGATGTAGGAGGCAAAAGAGGGAATCGGTTGTTAGATTTGGTTCTTCAAATATAGCCAATGGAATGGGTATCGCTTTAGCTGCTGATTGCTGCCGGAAGTATTTGGTATTTTGGAATACTTGCGTACACTAATCGGTCTTCGGTCGGCCATCACCCGTTCGACCACGTGGCATGTTGGAAGAATGAAATGTAACATCCCAGTTCAGCGGCTTTTTGCATCATGTGCGGCCAATAATAAACACATACACACACCGTATACCTGATAACAATCTGTACAATCGAAGCAGGGCTAAAGAGGAGGTTTAGTTTATTGTTATTGTTTCTAAGACCGACCGATATCTAATGTACATGGAATTATTTTGCGTAAAATTTGCCAGTGCAGTATTTTTCAACAGAACCGTTGTTGTTTGTCGCTAAAAGGAAGACGGTGACGTTGTGATACTTTATTACAATTTTGTCAACGTTTGTTACACAAGAACATCCATGGTTGGATAAACATGAAAATGGGGGTAGTACTGCTTCCCGAAGTGTGAACATTGCCGTGAGATAAGATTGAATTAAAGTATCACTCGAATAAAACCTTAGCGACAGAGAAAAAAATTGTCGTGGATCTCTTTCGGTGAAAATGCAATCATAACACGATGTGGAGGAAATGCGAACAAAACGTATGGAGGTTTGAAAAAAACACAGTAGAAACAATCCATCAGTACAAAGTTGTTTAAGTGCAGTGCGAATATTGTATAGTTTTTTTCTTCGTTTTTTTATATTGTCGTACCGGAAGGATCTTCAGGATCGGCGCGGGACCACCCCACTGTACGATCAGCACAGCGTCCCAATGCTGTTTGTGTTTTGCTTAATTTGTTGTTAGCTTTATCGCTTTCCTCAACACGAGACAACAACTGCAGCCGGCCGGGCCGGGTTTGGTCGCGCATGTTAGTATTGTATTTGAAATAGTTTTACGACTCAATTTATAATAAGTTTTCAGCATTTCAGTTTCAGTGTACAGTGTAAGGTTTAACGGGGCATCCAATCCCTTACGTGCAGTACTATAGCCGTTAGGGGTGGGTAATAATTACGGATCCAATATATTTTGGTGCCTGCTAAAATACATTAGACCCGACGGAGATGGTTAACTGTCCCCTACTTGTGTACCCCGCTGGTCGTACTTGCAAGCACGTGCCAGCTTTCCCACACGTGTGGACAAGATGTGATCGTACGAGATGAAAATAAAATAGATATTAGACACCGCGTCGTCGAAAAGCCGATGAAAAGTGCTAGCGTAAGGCAAATAATCATAAGAATTTGTGTTTAAGAAAACATTCATTCTGTACAATATAGCATGTAACAAATTTTAACTTAGTAACTAAGAAAGCGTACGCTGCCGAGGCGAACTTCTTTAAAATTTTTGTATCAAAAAACATGTACTTGAGATGAAAAAAAAAACACATAAATGAGGAAACAAATATAAAAAAAGAATAAAACATTGAACGATGAAAAACATAACAACTCTGGTGTTCAGTTCTTTTAGATTTTAGCGAAATGGGGAATGCGTTGTTGCAACCGAGGCGAAATGATCCGATTCCGTACAAGAGCTACATCGTCTAATAAAATGTACATATTTTATTGCTTTGAAAAAACTATCAATTATATACATACAAGCTTGCGTTAGCGTACTCAAAAGTTAGCTGTAAAGCTTCAGTTAAAACTGCCGTCTCACATTTTGTTTTTGCCATCCTTATCGTGAAGGTCATATCAATCTATCTAACGACGGTGCCTTATCACCACCGCAATCGCTAGTGTCTTCCTTCAGCAGATCATCTGTTGTGCGATTGATGATCATTTTTCGTCGTAATATCGTCGCTTCATGGCGCGGTACTTCCGCAGGCTGTACAGGGCCTCGATCTCTTTGACGACATACTCGCCCAGTCCGATCGCTTTCTCAATTTTCTCCGGATCCGTCTCGGTGCTCTGGCGCTTGAAGGCGTTGTAGCAGCGCTGGCGAAATTTGTCCGGACCGCCCGGATACTCGCGGCCCATGTACTGCAGCTGTGTGGAACGAAACAACATCGGATTACCGTCGCGCCCTAACCGTAAACGCCATGCCGCGTACTCATTACCCGTTTGTAGAGATCCAAAACACGTCGTCGACTGTCCCCCATTTGTGTGGAAAACTGGTGGCGAAAACAAAACAAACTATCTTCCACTTCCTTCGCGAGATTTAAACTGAAGATGGTACCAGGAACTGTCAAATGTTCGCGGAGACGTACCTCGAAGGTACCAATACATTCGTTCCACAATCTGCATCGAATGTACGAGCAGCTGACGAGTTGTTTGGTGTTCGTAACACAGTGGGCGGGTTGTTGTCAAACAAAGTCGTGGTTGTTCCGCGAACGAAGAACAGTTGATTTTGCTACACACGGAAAGAAGTAGGCACGGACGACGCAAGTTGTGAAATACAATTACAACACGAAGCAACCACCATTATTCTAGAAGCGAAGGGGGTTCAGTGCAGCAGGGTTACTGAAACGCTCAAGATCGCTCGGCTCGGCTGCGTAAGTTGATAAATAGAAACGAACGGAAAAATCAGTAGGATTGTATTTTCAAAGCAACCCCAAGTTAAGAGAAACGACATTTGGATAAACGATGGAGCAAACGATGGAGATGTAAGTGCGCGAGACTGTACGTTGAAAGTGTCGTATTCGTGCTCTGTGCAATCTGTGTAAACAAAGGCCGCGTCCCCAGCTTTAAAGGGTTTGGTTTTTTCACAATTTTTTCACTGCTCCACGTAGCCCCACGGCTGGACCAGAAACGTACTGCCGACTCTGCCTGGGGACTGATAACCTTCGACGGGTTTTTCGCGCTGGGCAGAATTGCCCTCCGGATGGATTCGCGGAGAAAAATGGCGTCGTTCCGATGTTGCAGGGTGACGAGCTGCTAGAGAAAATAGACGAATGCACCAACATCAAGGTAAGTAAGCTGCTAGGTGTGATGCAAAAACGTAGAAAAAATCGCAATAGGGGGGCGTCTGGGTGGATCACCTTGCGAAGACTGGTTATTGGTTTTCTTAACGTTTACCCCTCCTTGGTTTGATATTTTTAGCTATCCCCGAGCGGGGACGCGGACTGTGCCATCTGTCGACGGTGTCTGCAGGCGGTGGAGGATTTCTACCACTTCCGAGTGCGCAGCAAGCGGGTGAATGATCTCATCCAAGTAAACACGGTTGTTGCTGGTGGACCGGCGACGGGAACGGCTTCTTCCCCGCCTTCTTCCACCGTTTCCAATGGCAACGAGTCACCGACGACGCTCAAAATCGCGGTGAACCTCGGCCCAGCGGTGGAACGGCCCAATCCAGCGAAAGCTATCGAGGGCATCCGACCGCACCGTTGCCGGTACTGCCCGAAATCCTTCCGCACGCTGGCCGCCCTGACCGAGCATGGGAACCGGGCGCACGTAAGCAACCGGCAGCACCACTGCCCGAACTGTTTGGCGCAGTTTCAGCACGCGCCCTCGTTGGCGCGCCACATGCGAAGTAGGGCCTGCTTCGCCTTCAGCAAGTACCGGTGCCGGGTGTGCAGCGAAAGCTTTCCCGACCGGGACCAGTGGGTCGACCACATACGGGTGCATGCGAAGGATTTTCCCTTCCAGTGTCCGGACTGTTGGTCGCAGTTTAAGCACAAGGCCACCCTCCGGCGTCACGCCAACACCGTGCATCTGTTGGTGCAGTGCTGACCCAATTGCAGCGATCGTTATCGGCCGGGGGCAAGAGAAAAGAAGCAAAACCCAAAGCCATATGTGTGTTCAAACGCGTTGCTACTGCTGCCCCGGTTCGCAACGGTTCTTATGTGAGACCAGTGAAACGAAAACAATATTTTTCTATTGCTCTCGAAATGGTGTGAAATGCAAACAAATAGCGTGAACGAAGTGAACAAAAAAAAAAATAAAAACGGCTTGCACACCACATTGCATGCAATCCATGATGCAAGTAGGATACGGATAATGTCAGGGCAGTCGAACATAGGATAGGAAGGGAAATGCAGCAACCCATGGACACCAACAGTTGCTTTCTAAAACATCCGTTGCTGGCTGACGGATAAAATATCTAGTGAAAATATTAGTCAGAACATAATGTCATATTTTTCTTTCGAAAATATTTTATCGATACCAAAATTCGTGGCATGTTTGCCAATAAGGAAAATATATGTGCACGATAAAACAGATTACAATCAACTCTTACGATAAACTCCTTGCTTACCGTTAAGTTTCACCCGTGATGACAAACCATTCTTGTTCTTTTTTTTTTTCATTTCCGTTTTTATTTGTTTCACTCAAGTAGTTTCAAAAGTAACTCCGATACACCTTTCTTATATAATTCTTCTTTATACCCCCCTTTTTTTTGGTTGCTGTCTAAATACATTTTTACCGATCATCGGTTATCAGTTTTATAAAAGAAAAACAAAACATGCTCGGATGAAAACTTGAAGCTACCGCTCAAACCATACCGGAGCGACCCTCCTCGGGGCCGAAAAGGTTATGCCATTATCTGCCCCATTTGGCGCACGATTTCCAACTCGCTGCGTGCGTTTGCACAACATATAACCCTCCCTTCACAGAAGATGATTTGACTTTGTTTCAGTGCGAGATGAAAGCAAAACCTACACCTTTTTTTTTGCTAGTTTACGCATGCTCGGTGGAAATGTACAGTACGCACGAATTTTACACAGCGATCAGTAAACTGGCGCGAAACTTAAACAAACATTAATGCACAAGGTTTTGTTAAAAAGAAAATTGCACATTATTTGAAAGTCTACAAACATTTGTTCGAAGTGACCATCGGGCTGGCGTATTTCACCGGGTTCCTTCATGAAACACCACGAGCCGAACTTGCTCGCGCGTTTAACTTTCCCTCGCTTGTTGTTTTCTAATTATCCTTCTATGCCTCGCCGAGACGCCGTTTGGTTTGGGTTTGTTCAAACCGTTCACTAATTTTTGGTGACATTCGCGACTAGACGGTATCGATTCTGGATGATAATAAGCACGTGCGCTATACGGTAAATATATATATATTCATATGTATTAATATAGTTTAAAAATACTCAATCATTGCGACACTCACGCCGATGGCTGTTGCTGTTATAGATATACAATCAGGATTTTGTGTGTCTGTGTGTGTGTTTTTATAGGATGCATCTTAACAGTTGTCTTTCCATTTTACATTACAGTCCGCTCTAACGCTGGGTCACCGATGAGAATATTAAACGAATTTAAGTGAATCGTAAAGTATTCGCTGTCGCTTCCTTCCCAGCTCAAATAAAGCTAGCCCTATAGCTTCAACATCTGGGTTTGGGTATTTCACCGTTAGCACAGATTGATGTGCTTGCTTTAGTGTGTTTGATTTATTGTATTTGCTTCTATGTGTTCTTGTTTGCGATAACGCTATACAGCTCTACCATCATCTCTCATATTTTACCATATTGTGTCGGTTTATGCTACACTTCTCTACTCTACTGGTTTCTGATGATCACGAGACAGGCACATACATATTTAATAGTCGGTACAAATTGAATCACGTCCCTTATTATCCACTCCACTGCTTATATCTCGACAGCGAATACTAACGCTACCACTACAACTGCCGTTTGTTGTTTGCTGTGTTTTTCTTTTTACCTTCTGTGGGTGTGGAGGGTGCATTTCTTAAATGTTTGTTTTTTCTCTTCTATTTCCATCCTTAATTACAATCCACACTTTTCTCCACAGGCAAACTCTACGGAACAAGGCCAACCAGCGACCGCGAGAATGCTCGATAAATATAGTATTACGTTTTGTTTTTACTACTTTACTCCGGCCAATTCTGTCATTAGGAATCTGTCGATACGCATGAAGTCGAGGGTTTTTGTATGTATCAACACGACCGTAAAAAAAAAAACTGTGCTCGAATATTTTCTACCTTTCTGTGCGATAATTCGCTATTTACTATGAACCATCATCCTGTAGGAGATTTTGTACCTTCTTAATTGAAAGTTGCACATAATAGCGAACCCCCGTCCGTCGTCGATGGCGTTTCGCACTCGAACCAGTCGGAACTTATAGAACACCCAGCGGGTTCTAAATACGTCGGTCAACGGCGTTGTCGGAAACAACAACTTAAATTATTAGCCAGCCATCATTTTTCTCACTGGTGGCGATTTTAATAAATAATAAATAATATCCTGGTACAGTGACGGAAAGTATAGCAAAGCGAATGTGTTACGAACTGGGATTAAGATAAAACAAAAGGTGGTAACAATTGTGCGTCTCTGCGTGTAATAATATCGTACATTAAAAACTACCCGTAAATCTTCAACGTGCTCGCGTTAAAGTTTACCCTACGAAAAACGAAACAAATGTGGGACAGACCGAAAACATGGAGCGAACATACGCCAAGCGACACATGTTCGGCCACGTTCGGTAATTTGGGATCAATTGTGCGGGTATCGTATGGCGATGGTGGAAGGTGATAAATAATGGCGTGGTCAGGTTTTGGTTTTGGTTTCGTAGTGTAAACGGAATGCTTGAAGCTGTAGTATGCGACCCCCTCTCATCCTTTCTGATGGGGCGCTGGCACACGGCAAACGAAAATCTTTCCTTCGGCAAGGTCGGCGGCCACTGTTTAGGTGTACTCTTCACCGGAAATTGACTAACTGCGCATCCGCTTTGCGCTTGGTTCAAGCTTCACGTTCACCATACCGTACTCGGCGTAGAGCACGCGATCGAGATCGTCCTGCGCCGGTCGAGCGCTTACCTTTTGCTGCCGGAGAAATGGACGAAGGAGTGAGAATTAGTTGGGGGAATGGGTGTGTGTGTGTGGCCGTGCCGTCGTGCTTACCTCGCCCATTACGGCGATCGGTGTTGTGTTGGTCGCCTTCGCCACCTTGTGCTCGATGATGAAGAACATGTACTCGTCGTACAGCAGCCGAATCAGGTGGAAGCTACCGAAGCTACCGGCCGACCGAAGCGTCAGGTCGCGGATTACCATTGAGCTGTAGAAGCTCCACTTGAGCAGGAACTGCCGGGCGGCGTGCACGAAGCTCGGCTTGCCGCGGTAATCCTGCAGCGCGTCGTCGACCACGTTCTGCAGCCAGCCGGCCCACTGCTCGAGCGTGTTCTGCTGCTGCAGGGCCGCCTTGAAGTCGTTCTCGAGCCGCTGCACGATCGCCGTGTCGCACTGGCAGATCCAGGACGCCTGCTCCTGCACGTTGCGGAAGTCGACCCGGTTCAGGTCGCTCAGCATCTGCGCGATCTGCGTGCCGTTCTGCAGCACGGCCCGGGCCGCCTGGGCGAGATGGTTGAGCGAGGTGTAGCGGCGCAACGTCTGCCCGAAGGCGGCCACCGCCGACAGCTTGATCGCAACGATCGGCTCCGGGCAGCCGCCCATCGCCGACGTCAGCCAGCCCTCGAGGTTCTTGGCGAAGTTCCGGATCGCTTGCGTCAGGCCGGTCGGGATTGGACGCAGCACATCCGGGATCAGCACGTCCACCATGTTCTGGTAGAACTGAAAGTCGACCTGCTTCACGAACTCCTGCACCGGCTCGCACTGCGTCAGCAGGTACAGCTTCTGCTTGCTGAGGTACTTCTCTTCCTCGCACTCGTCCCCGTTGTTGTTGTTGTTCTCCGCGCGCCAGAACTCGCGCCACAGTGACTCGATCATGTTGAAGTCGAGGTTGAGGATCGCGTCCAGGAATGCCTCGCAGTGCTCGCGGTAGATTGAGCGCAGCGTGTCCACGTCCTCCATCGTGATGTCGTCCGGCAGCGGGTGAATCATGTCGATGAGCGGAAACTGAGGTATGG
The DNA here is from genome assembly GCF_943734765.1 of Anopheles ziemanni. Taxonomy (NCBI): domain Eukaryota; kingdom Metazoa; phylum Arthropoda; class Insecta; order Diptera; family Culicidae; genus Anopheles; species Anopheles ziemanni. The sequence goes on along the minus strand of NC_080706.1, from coordinate 29,700,700 downwards.
CACCGCTCGGATCGCCCAGATACTGGAAGAAATGAAGCAAACACGTGAACAACGCATTTCTTCTTACGACGTGCGAGTTCTTACCTGAGCACATGCTTCGGGCATTTCCGCCTTAAAGCTGTTCTTCTTGCCCACCCGACCGCCGTGGCCATGCATCGACATCCCATGACCAGCGCCACCACCTTGCTGGAGATGTCCGGCACCCCCAACGCCACCCCCGTGGCCCATAGACCCGTTGTTCTGCAGACCATTACCGTGGCCATGGCTGTTGGACGAACCGTGCACGTGCATCCCATTGCTTCCACCGCTCCCATTGTTGCCTCCCATCACCCCCGAACCACCACCACCACCACCACCCAACCCATTGCTTCCGAGCTGCTGATGATGGCCAGTACCAAGCATTCCGCCACCTCCTCCACCCGCCAGATGGGGCTTACACTCGATCGCGTTCACCAGCGGGGACGTCGGCTTGATGCGGATGCCGTAGTAGTGGTACTTGCTGTTGCCCCGCGTGCCCAACCGGCGCGTCCTCAGCCCGTTGAACACCGAGCGGATCAGCTTGCCGAAGCTGGCCGCATTGACCGCGTCCAGCTTGTTTTCGTTGCAGTGCCACATGTAGTGGTTGTAGAGGGTCGAGCGTGGCAAGCTAACACCGTCCGCCGTTTCGTAGTTTTCCATCAGCCAATTGACCTGCAAAGTTGATAATAGGAGAAAAGGCCCCATTTTAGCCTCAGTATCAAACACGGGCAACGGAAGAAACAACGGAAACAACGCGGGAAATCAATTGGGTAAACAATACCTTAGGCACACATACACACACACACACACGGACGGAAAACAAATGGAAGAAAAGCAAAGCAAGCTTGCAGCTGGTCTGGAGTCTGGAGGGGAAAAGTGAAAACGCCTTGGGGCTTACCGTAGCGGGCAGCACGCGTGCAGCATGGGTTAGGCCGGGGGTGGGATCGAGATCCTGACCCGCCATGGTGGAGGTGTTTGCCTGTGCGTGCAAATAGGATGCTACGTCCTGGGTTGTTTTGATGAGCGAATGTGGTTGAACAAATGTCACACAAGGTACGTGAATGTGGGTGCACAAGGGTAAAAGGCAGACAGGGACAGACCCAGTAGGCAGATGGCGGAAGTTAAGTGAGAGAGAAGATCAGAGAAGAAGAAAAAAGAATGAAAAAGAGAGAGAGAGAGCATAGTGTTAGTATTTATTGGTGCATTGCGAAAGCAAATGAAATAACATACAATGAATGAAGCACAAGGAGGTGATAGGTTGATGGGTTTCTTTCCTTCGGGATCGCGTAAATTAACTAAACCCTAACAGGTATTCATCTGTAATACTAAGCCCAGCACTAATCACTAAAATTAAACCAAACCCCCGAAGACCAAAATTTCGAACGTAGATAGGAACAACCATACATACGTATTCCATGTAATTAAAAAATGTGTAGCTTTCTACTCTGTCAAGCAGTAATTGTTACATTTACCACCAAATCTAGCACTACAACTCATCAGTCATAATCAAACATTTACAAGTGAAAAAATGAAATAGAACAAGCTACAAAAAACAACTTTCGATTCCGAAAATGTTTGAATTTAATAAAATGGTGCACTAACGGACTGGAAGCGCGTTTAAGAAAAGTAAAAAACATGATTTTGAAAATTTCGGTATGAAATAAAAATACTTAAAACAATGACACTGTGTATCGCATGATGGCAATACAATATTAAATACAACGTGCAACGTGCCTCAAACCGTTTGAAATTAAATATGGAAGAAAAATCCAGCAAGTACCAGCGTGTCCTATCGCACAAACAAACAAAAATGTCGACAATTTATTCATCTTTAATGTACGATACAATGTCGACAGGTTTTTTTCACATCAACAGTAAAAAAAAAGCACGACACACCCCGGGATAATAATCTCGCATCCTGGACAATCCAGCATAATTTTCCATGATGAAGAGGACTCCATGCATTAAGAACGTCCACCAAAGGGAAATAAAACAAACACTCAGATGACCAGTTGGAAAGGATAAAACAAGTAATAACAAAGCATGGCTCAAATGATTGGTAAAAACCACGCACTCGTTTTTCGATGACGCGAAAACTGCAATCAATACACGAGCCTCACACGCACTCGAGCAGGGGGTGGGAATGTGCAAGTGAGTAGGTAAGTGCACGGGGTGGAGTTAATTAAGTAACAACTCTCGTCAAAAACCGCGACTGTCGAGTGTGAATCAATCGGATGGAAATCATGGACGAAAACCGATATCGAAAGGGGGGAAATAAAAACAAATACAAACAATAGAGAGGCACGGAGAGTACAAAACCAAACAACACACAAACCGGAACCACCACCACCCGTATAGTGGAGGAACCTCCCACACAACCCCCTGTAGCAGGCGTGAAAAACAAGCGCGGAAACAGTGAATAGGTTGGGAAACTTATTGATGAAAAGCGGAACGCAAATAAACCGACCAAACCGATGCTGGCGCGGATGTGGTCGAAATTGGAGGACAAAAAAAGTACGGAAGCAAGGAAACGGATATTTCGTTCAAATTGGACCCCGTCCACCATCGATTACTGGCACTGGAGCGCAGTTCGATAACAATCGTCCACCGATGGTTTCACCGTTTCGGACATCGTCGGTATCCAGATCCGCGGTAAACCACAGGCACCTGCTGTGGGTTTGTCCGGTGTGTCCGCTTCAGTGGAGAAAATTGGCAACACAGCTTCACCGGAATGGCGCAACCAGCAATAGCAGTATGTGTACGTGTGTGTGTGTGTGTGTGTGGGGGTGTTGGTGCGTGCGATGCTAGTTTGCGGTTTCCCCGATTGCTGATCGATCCGTACCATTATCCTAACCAGCTTCTCATCCGCCGGTTCCGCTGGCCTGCCACACGCCTCAACTACTTACCGTCATGTTTTGCGGCGAAGAATCGGAGGGATGCTGCTGCGCGCCGGAAGTGTTACCGGTGCCGTTCACACTGGCCGTACCGAGCAACACGGACTCATCGACAGGAACGAGATATTGTTGTTGTTGCTGCTGCTGCTGTTGCTGTTGTTGTTGCTGCTGATTGGTCGTTCCGGTATTGGCCGATCCTCCGCTTCCGGTCGTCACCGTGCCATTGGCGTTCGCTGTGGTGGTACCGTTGGCAGTCCCATTACCGGTCCCGGTTGTGTCCGTATGGCCGGTGGCGGTCGTGTTCGTGCCAGCGCCGGTCGTATTGTAGTTACCGCCCGTGGTGTAGTATTGCTGCTGACCGTTCGAGCCGTAGTCACCGACGGTGTACACAGGATACGCCCTGAGGAAAACGCAATGAACAAGTTAGACACAAGTCGAAATACATTAGTGCGCAACTAATTCATCAATTTGAGCCATAATTTACAACTTAAAACAACTACTACACAGATTTGTTAACCTCATATTCAATTTTTTGTCCTTCCAACTCTGTGTCGAACGAAAGATCTTACACAAATTCAGGTACGCAAAAACTGATCGACAAATTCCTAGAATCAAGCATTTTATGCGGAGCCCAAGGTTACTGGAACGAAGCAATACTTGCTTCTACAGGTTGGATCGTAACAGCTTCTAATGTCTCTTTACCTTGAGTCCAAAAATGAATCAATTTTGAGGTTACAATCGCCGCTAGATGTAGAAGGATTTGCTTAAAATTGCAACCAAAAGGATTTGCTGATACATTACTCACATAGTTGTTAGCAATATAAATGTGCTTTACATCCTGGTGCAACTATTTTTTGTTATAAAATTTAATTCAAACGGTGGTTACAAATGTTTGTGTCCATGAGTTCCTAGATGGCGCTATCCTTATACCTGTTCGATCGTTCTATATGACTCAAATTTAGGAGTAACCTTGATGGAGCCTCAAAAAGACGTTTATCTTTTAAGATGTTAATACCGTTGAAAAAGAGATTTTCTCAGGACTACCATGAGTTCCTCATGTCGTTTGCTGGTCGATGATCAGACTTCCTATCCAACGATCAGTCAGACAAGGCGATCCTTTTTCGAAGAATCGAAGCCATTTGCGGGGATCGGAGCGGGATAACCTGGTCATATGCCGATGGCATCTCAGTGGTGACTACCTCCCTTTCCAAGATTGAGCGGGGCCGAGATGCAATAGAGGCGTTTGCCATGCGCTGCACCTCCGGGAACTCGAGATACTGTTCTCAAACAGCATCCGCGAAGCAACGGGCCACAACTGGGATGTGGTGGTTGACCAATTTCGTCGGCTGGTTTGGCTGCACAGAGTGAGGGACCTGAACCTAATGCAGAAGGAGGTTCTGCTAAATCTCTTCTTGATGCCGAAACGGTAGTTTGTTGTGTCAGTCGTTGGTAGCACGCGCAATGGACATAGCTAAGGTGATTAGCCTGATAGGATTTCTCCAAATGTTGCTTCGAAACCGTGGGGTACTCAAGCTCCACATCCCAGGCGTGGTCAATTCCGGGGACGTGTCTTTGGACCGTCGTTCAGTAACTCGCCTGCGTTTCCGACACGCTCAAGAAACGTTTCGCAAGACGCCGACAACTGGTCCTTATTAAGAAACGTATGCCGACCGATTTAGTGATTGATCTAGCTGTCCCAAAATGTAAACTGTACTTGTGATACTAAACTGTAAGATCACTTTATAACCCCGTTTACTATTTAAAATAAATAGTATGTTTTATTTAAAAGAGAAACGGTTCTTACTTTCTCAAAAAAGCCCAAAAACTTAATCGAAATGGTCCTGTAATAAACTTCTGGGAAGTTTAGGGTCTCCTGTGTCTTTCTTCCCACTTAAAGTATTACATCTTTCACATTATTTTTTGTGCATTAAAAAAATGAAACCCCTAAATCCTGGTTTCTCTCTTATAATCTACCAGTGGGTCTGGCGTATAGCTTTGAAGTAGTTTTGTGTTCTTTGTTGAGTTTCCATGCACCTACAAGTTGCTATAACTTAACAGCATGCACAGACATCTAACCGACCAGCTTAAAAACATTGTTTAACATTCTTTCTTCCACCCAAACGAACCAGAACTAAACAAAATGCTGAACTAAATCGATAGTTGAGACAATTGTTACCGCGGCAAAACTGAGAGTAAGCTTCATGTAATTTACTCAATTTTACAATGTGATAAAGACGAATGTGTGACGATTAAAACATTTTCTTTTTTAGTGTAACTTTATCAGTTTAGTCCTTTTTTTAAGTAGAGCACGCTTTTTGTGCTTGTGATTGTCCTTCGCGTTGTGCGTCAATGTCACACGAACAAAGTTACCTTTTTCGAATTCCAAGCAGGTGCAGGAATCTCGAAACAGACTGTTTGTGGTCACAACATAATTGCAATGAAACTTTCTACAGTATTGATGACGACGGTAAAAACACTTACATCTGTGTCTGCCCCTGGCCGGAGCTGGTGTACAAGTCCGAGTCGACATACTGCACGTACGCATGGTGATTGGGCACATTTTCCGGCGACGAAACTGCGAAAGAGGAGATAAATCGTTTTTAATTTCCATTGTAAAGGTTTTGCTTTTTCTTTTCGTTTTTTTTTCCGTGAATCATATTTAAAATTCATTCGGAAATAAAATAATAAAAAAAAAAAACCGGTCATTCATTGCAACTGCTGTGCTATTATTTTTTAGTCTGTGATAAAAAGTTGAAAATCGGATTACAAAATTTTCGCAAAAATGAAAATAAAAGCAACGAACAGAAGATCCGACGTGCACGATGGAGCAGAATGTCCTGGAGAGATATTTTCTTTTGCAGCATCTACTCGCCTCGAACGCACCATCCCATCCTATCCTCCTCCCCCTCGTAGACGGTCGCTTCATTCAAGGAAAATATAATTTGCAATCAAACCAACAGAATGGAACATTTCCAAAGCAATTTCGAATCGGAAAACCGTGCCTTCCTCGCACCGGTTGTACACGGACACGGTGGCGGGCCGTGGACAGCGCAAAAATGGTGGAACCGAGCAGTACCGGCCATCTTGTTTTTTCCCCCTAGCTAAGCTAAGTTTTGCACCCTTGTTTTTCTTGTCGGGTTTCCGTTTTCCACGCCGGTTCGTGCGTCGGGCGGACTGTTTGAGCACCAAACAATCGTCAGCAGATGGTTGCTGGGTCCCGCCGCGTTTGTCGCGCGGGAGGGAATGCTGCGGGAAATGGGAGGAAAATCTGAGGTCGGGGGCGAACAAAATTCTCCCCATCATCTGTGTGACGTTTGCTGACGCCCTACAAATTTGGCTGAATTCTATTCGCTTCCCCTTCGCTGCTCCCGGTCAGTCGCTGTGTTTTTGAGGACGTTTGCCGTTGGTATTTCCGAGGAAGAAGGAACTGCCAGCATGGTCGAACACAGGCAATGCCCTCGGTGCACAGGACAATAGCGAGCGAGCGCTTTTCCTCCAAAGCGTTCGCGACCTGGGGCCCGATTTTTGGCCCGAAATTGCTAAACCCGGATGGGTGTATATTTTTGTATTTATCAACATTACACAGTGGAGAGGAACGAAAAATGGTAAATAAAAAAGAAAAAATCTCCATCGCGGTTGGAATCAACCGAATATGCTGCTCGACGGGAGCACACTGCCGTCTGAAACGGGTACCACCAAAAGCTTCGGACGGTCGGTTCACGGCCGGCTCTTGATGGCTCTTCATTTCTTGGAAATATTTTTACACTCGTTTGATTTATGAATAGGAATCACGATGGGATGTGCACCCAAACACACACGAACGTCCCGGAATCTGTGAATGCGTGGGTCAACCTCATGCGTCGCCAGAATGCGTGGATTCCGTTGAAAACATGTTAGGATGGAGGTTCCACTGAAAACACGGAATGGAGTCCGGGAAGGAGACCTTCACGTTCCATCATGGCGGAAGTGCAGGTTTCCCGTTTTCTACGTTTTCTCTTTACAACTCATGCACATTTCATTCCTTCTTTTTGTAGGGAAACAGTAGCGCACACACATATGCATCGGCTGAATGGCAGGATTTAATTTCAAAAGTCAGACCCTTCTGCCTTCTGCTGAATAAATGAATAAAAGGAAGATTTGGTTTATTGCCTGCTAGATTAGATATTCATTGTTTCCGGCTTTTCATTGCCTGCGACGTGGGGGAGGAGGGAGTTGTGGAACGGAACTGCTGCATAGATGTGCGAGGATGAGAATGCAGACTGCAGAATTTGGGGCGCCCGTTTTCCGGGATTTTACTCTCGTGTGGAGGGTTGGAGGAGAAGGCTGGGTTTGGTGGTTTTAGAAGCGATAACATTCCAAACGAAGTCCAAATGGACACAAAGGCGGTGGATGGGGTGAGGGAGGGTTGATTGGAAATATTCCACGCCCGATGTGTGTGTCCGTGGTTTAATTTAAGAAGAATGTAAGATATTTCCAGTTATTTGACAATACGAATTCTAAGATAACGCTTTAAATTTGGAAAGATCGTTTAATTGCGGAATGAGCATAAGGCACATTCTAGTATTTTCAATCAAAATTTGCATTTGAAGTGTCATTTCTTGGATGGAATATTTCGTGTTTAAGTTTTGACGGCATATTTAAAATATTTAAAGCATCAACTCGAAGCTACTGTTCATCTCATATTGTTGATTGCTTTTCGGTTTAACTAACATAAAACTAGACTTGTTTTAAATATAATTTTTATCCGATTCCACTGAATTTGCTAATCAACTTACAGCTTAAAGAGTGAAATGTATTTCAATTGGCGAAACGACTGTTCGATACTGGAAGTATATTATATTCCAATTTTTTTAGAATTCATGAATGGTTCGCAAATTGTATCATTTTATGTTCAGATAGAAACGTTACTGGTGTGATCAGATTGTGTATCCACACTGATAGCAATTCACAGTACACCATCAGCAAGCCACAGACAAAAGTCCAAACGATGCAAGTATAAAATAGTGTTTAGTACTAAACAATCGTATCTAGCGAGACATGTTTACAAAACAGAAATAAATTAAATTGAAAACGATTGTTTCAAGGAATGAAAATGACGTTTAGTGTTTAGTGAAGTAATTGAGTTTGGAACTGAGAAATTATTTTTTAAAATCATATACTTCAAACAAAACGATTGTTAAAAAGAAAATATAAGTGATTAGTGAAGTAATTGAGCTTGGAATTGAGAAATTAATTTAAAAAATCAAATACTTCAAACAAAACGATTGTTAAAAAGAAAATGTAAAACACATACAATGTATAATATTTGCTGTTTGACAAAGAAACACAAATAAGTCACTCAAATGTAAAGTAAAAATTGAAAAAGGCAAAGGAACAAAACAGAGCTTACCGAAAATTCCCAAAAACAGAAAAAAATGGAGAACACTCTAGAAAATTAATTTCAACAAAACATGCATCCTAAGCTACCATCATAAACGTCCAACCGTGCAGTTGCAGTGCCATATTGCTGATTCGCTACGCCATTGCCGGTGTATCCAAACAATCGAAACGGTGTTCGTTAAAAAAAACAAATGCGGATAAAAAACAGCCACCCGACAAAAATCGCAATGCGTGTTTTAGTGGACGAAGGAAAGCGCACAGCAAGCCGTCCGTCGAACGAACTGGGTTCTACCGGCTCACGGCAGCCCTTTTACAACCCGAACGAAGGCAAGGATGCGGTCGAGTCAGGAAACTGACAGCGAAACCAGAGTGTTGGGCTGGCGAAGGGTTTTATTGCACCAATTCGAGGAGTTCGGCAGCGATCCCGCCATCGCCATCGTCGCCGTCGTCGTTGTTCTTGTCATCGACGTGATCTGATTCCGGGAAAGAGATCCCGATGCCAGCCCGGACGGGGAATACGGAATACCCCGTTGTGCAATATCGGATCGGTGTGTTGTGTGACGCGGACGAAGCTGTAACGAATGTGCACGGCCGGGGATTTGAAACTGTTTCCTTTGCAGGATGGTGCTCTAGTTTTCTACAACAATCGGACTGGGAAAACTTGAGACACAGATCATCGGAACCACTGCCACGTCGCTCGGTTTGTGCAATAAAACGATAAATCAATCCCTCCATGACGTTGCAGGCACGCACAGGAAATCAGTTTACCATCATCCCGGGACGACGCATCCTGGTGTGGGAATGGAAAAACCGTTGCGTTTTGCTAAAAGGAACCGGTGGTCATCCATTCATCATGCATACGCCTTCAAGACGAACTTTCTGGCATCAGTTATCGTCGCGCAAAGCCCTCGCAGCAAATTAAGATTCGCTCGTAAATGTATCCGCGAAAAAGAAGCCAACATCCATTAGCAGCCCGGAAAATGGAAGCCAACATCCATTTCCCATAAAGAGTGAGGTCCTTCGGGCCATCCTCCCAAGGAAGCAAATTGGTAAAACACACATACAAGAAAAAAAAACTCTTTCCCGAATTGCCAGTGAAGCCAAAAATAATAGCTTACAAATTCGATTAGCAATTTAGTGATCTGGTGCTAGTCCGTTGGTGGGGCCAAAGGGAACCAGCCGCCAGCCGGGTAGGACGCCATTATGAGAGTGCCGTTTTTGCTATAAAAATGCAGCGAATGTTGGTGGTTCGTTTGCGGAATAAAGTTCCTTCTTTTTTGTTGTGCTACGCATAACGTACATCCAGGGCGGAGCTAGGAAAGGCGAAGGAAAAACATAAAAGAACTCCCTGCTCTCCGGTGGAAAATCCGCTATCAGGTTATCAAAGGGTGCCTCCTCTTCAAACACCCTTCTCCTCTTTCATCCGTTCCATCTGGTAATAACAAAAACATGGCACGGTGTGTGTGTGTGTATCGCAGTAAAGATTAAGGACCTCTTCTAAAGTTGCGGACCATAAACACATAAAAATACTAATGCACTTATTTCTTTTGTCCGCCCGCTCGCTTGGGTGCTTTTGCTGTAGTGGTGCGGAAACCGTGCCCTCCCCCACAGCAGGCACATTCGCCCCTCATGCTCGGGAAGGGTTTTCCATCCCACCACTGTTCCCCGGGGCGATCGAAGGTACGCCAAGCCACGCGATATCCGAAACATCCTTCGGCGGGGTGGAAGAAAAATAATAATAATAAAGACGGATGCTGTGTTATTGGCGTTTGTCTTCGGGGGGTTTGGCAGAGGGAAGGGATAAAGAAAAAATACGATCACTCCGGCGAGTGCGCTGTAAACATAAATTTAATGTTGATTGGATTTCTGCGAAATGGCAGCACCATATTACAGCCGCGGCGTGCCATGCGGACAGTTGGTGGGCGGGCCCCGATAGCAGGCGGAAGGGCCACATCGGGGAGCATACGTCGTAAAGAAGCCTGCTGCGCTAATTCCTGCCCGCCGCAGGAACGTGCGTACGGTTGGAGCACCGAATTAAAACTGCTATAATCGTAAAACGATACGACGATATCGGAAGCTGTACGGAAAACACTTGCGGAAAACTGTTCCAGCTTTAGTGCTGGGGTGGGGGAGAAGGAGTCAGGCGAGGTGGGGACGATGGCCCAGATGTGGCGCAGCGTACAAGTAGGGAAATAAAACCTTTGTGGACATTTTGTGGAGTATCACATTATGCGCAGCGCACTTGCGGGCTGCGGTAATTAAGCTCATGCGCTTTTCATCTCCACCAGGCGGTTTATTTCTATGGAAAAACAACGTTAAGAACGGATGTTGAAAGGGCTTTGGGGATAAATTTTATATACATCCGAGCTATCTCCCCAATGGCAATAGGGATGAATTTTACAGTTAGTTGAAAGTGGGTTAAAAATCATCGATAAATTTTCAATGATATCCACAAACCTCTTCTACACTACTTTTGTTTGTATATTGAGACGGATGCAAAAAAGAACTTCAAACCCGAAATTGACGAGCCAGACCAATATCAGTAAAGGAGCTGTTTTACTCAAGTAACTGATAAAGTTCAAAAACATTTCATTTCCAACTTCTTTCGTGTTTCAATATTTTATTTGTTTTACGAAATTACGAAACTAATGTCCAATCATACAAATTCAAACATTAATCATTAGAAAATGTTAAGTTGAATTTTGGTCTTTTTTGTAATTGCTAGATAGATCAATTACAGCATATTTTTTAGAATAATGCCGCAACTAATTTACTAGCTTCAAACGTTTTCCGAAACCGTTTTATGCAATTTTTCATCCCCACTGAACTGGGCCTAAGTGGAGCTTTGCTTGTTTATGTTCGACAGCTTATATGGCCAATCAATATATTTCGATTAGATCATTATATTTCATTGGATTTGGATTTGTCAGTTATGGATGAAGTTGGTTGTGTTAAAAGGAGTTCTATCTTACTTAAGCACCTTATCAACCTTCACCTACATGTTTTGCCTACGTTTGTCTTCACGACATGCGGCAAAAACACTTATTATAGGTGGAACATTGGAAAACATTGATTTTACCGCTTTTTGGATAACAACAAGCGATATTCTTTACCATTTTTGAATATACCCTCCTTAAACATGGTGGGCGTGAGGTTTTGAAACCATGTATTTTCCCCATAGATTTCCCAAATACCCTTGGGCTTTAGACTTTTAGAATAGTTTCAATTAGTTACTACGTAATATCCTTAGGAGTAAAATTACTTTAAGATAACTGGTTAAATATAAGATTTTCTAAACATTTTCCTATGCACTGAACGCTCTTTTAAAAGCTTCCGGCATCCAAGCTTTCAACAACAATTTGCACATTTAAGAAAAGTAGCATTTGCAGCAATCATTTGAGAAAAGAACGTTAAAGCGTTCAAGTTTACTATAGAAATAAAGATCTTTTTCAAACTCTGCAAATCGCGATTGGATTACAACGAATAAGCAGGTTTAACTGAAGACGAATGTTATGCGTTGGACGTAGATCAACGTAAGTAAGTAAGTAAGTAAGTAAGTAGTGATGTCATCCGGCTAGATCCAGGCGAGTAATCAGAGGGCAATAGACGTCGGGAGTTTTGACCGGTAAGAATTCGTAAGGATAATTTTTAGCAGCGATCAGCGTATAAATAAAAAGGACTTTCAACAGTCAGTTTGTAACAAATATTCAATGAAATGCAGCATCAACTGTTTACTCTTCACAGTTACTGAATTTCCACGAAAATCCTTTGTTTCTCATTGAAGCTTCCCAGTTCCATTTTCAACAAGAATTGTATCCTTTAAACGGTTGTTAGACGAATATTTTTTCACATTTCGAATTGTTAATACACAAATGTTAATTTATAAAAAAAAATTAAAAGGATTAAAGTATTTTTTATACATTACATGAATTGTGCAGCGGGTAGGATTTGGCGCAGTACGTCATGTTGTTGCAGCGCCTGTTGTACATCATAGCGCACGGTATTCCTCGATCCCACGGACTAACGCTCTTTGCTTTTCGATATCGCTCACAAATAAGCGTATTCGTCAGATAATCACAGGAATGTATCGAATGAACGAGCACCGCGGACTCACAGAAACTCTCTAGCCAGCCAGCACGCTTTAACTAATATCGTCCTTTGATTCGTATGAGATTTCCTTGTATCAGAGTCGAAACTTGGATATCGAAAGGCTTCCGTTCTTTGCAAAAAAAAAATACCCGCCGGTGTCTTAACGGTTTCCGCTTGATTAAAGTTCATTGACACGATACGTTCCAGTGCGTGATTGTAAGCATCTCAAGGACATGACCTAGAGACACATGGTACGGCGATAGGGAAAAAAAGTGCATCCCACATCCGTTGCACCGCATGTGATTACCAACACACAATCGAAGGAACTAGCCGGTAGACGGCGAATTGCAACGGTGGTCGGACCACTTGTGTGAGGATGTGGTAGTACTCGTTTTCTTCCTCGTCACCGGCGCTAACTACCCATCGGTGGTGAAGTGCATCTGCTCGGCGTGGGGCCGCTTGCTCGTAGACACTCGCCCCTCCTCCCCCTAACTCCCTTACGGTGCCTCCTTACTCCTCCTTAAGACTTGGCCCACGTGCTGCGCTCCTTGAAATCTGAGATCCGAATCGATCGATTGGGCGCCTTCGGGGAGGATGTAACCATGGGTTACGGGTGGCGCCTTGCCGAGGCCGTCCGTGCGACGCAGTGACGCCACTCGAGTTCTGCTGCTCCGAAACCGAAAGTAGGTTACGCCACACCGTGCGAAGGCTGTTGATGGCTAGGATCTTGCGAGTGGCCTGATTTCGTATGCACACCGCTGGAGTTGGTGTCGAATGCAGTAAGGGAAAACCCCCGGAGGGAGCTGGCTGGCAGGAACAGGATGGAGTTTCCCCCGGTGGGTGAACGCTCTTCCGGTGGCCGTTGCTATCGAATCCAATCGATGGTGAATGAAAACCAGTTGAGTGATAGGAATATGCCGGTCGGGATAGTACACCGTTGCTTTTGCTGCAAGCACCCGAATGGGACCCACTCTCTTCACTCTCACCGGCTAGTTTCCGTCTCTTTCTGGGGGTGGGGTGTTTATCAGGCTCTTCCACTCTAGCATCTATCAATGGCACACAATGGCGTCCTAGCAGGTCCTTTCTCCTTCACGATTTCTTGTGCGTGCCAAGTGAAAGTGAAACCCGACTCGATCGATTCGCATTCGCTAAAAGCCTCGCGTAGTGTTCATGATTGGCAGTTCTAGGATTAGTTTATGGGATTTTCTCCCTATCCGAAAAGCATAATGAAATCCTTTCCAGAACTCACTGAGATATATTCCATCAACGCGCTTGACGAACTTATGCCCATAGAAACAACACTAAATCACACGAGACTAGCAACTTATCACCGTTCGTTCCGGTGCAGAATAAGTTCCGGATATTGCCACACAAGGAAGCGATATTGCCTCACACTTGCCACCTTTTCCTAACAACCGCATGAACAAAACGGAACCGCACTTGCAGCTTCCAAGGAACTGCACATCCAAGGAATTTACGACACACCAACGGATGTCTGGATTTGCTTCGAGCGAAAATCCGCAGACTCCGAACGTCGAGGAAAAACCACCCGCCCTGGGAATGCGGCACGGCGTGAATGGCGACTGTGACAACGACCTCCTTAGCAACGGGCCCCGACGACGCGGCGGTGTAGAATGAACTGAATTCGACACCGAAATCTATCCCCTGGTGCACCACGCTCCGGTTCGTTCCGGGCCACTGGTGGGCCGCACTCTGCTCGGCTTCGGGGACAGCCAGCCAGCCTGCCAGCCAGCATCAACAAAACGGTTCGGCTCAATCTCTCTCCGACCGTCATCGGCATCATCATCGGCGTCATCGGGAAACCAACCCTCGCCCAACAGCATCCTGCAGGCTCTTTTAACTCGCTCTCTTTTTCTCCTACTCAAACATCTCCCTCTATTGATGAACCCCTCTCTTTCCCTCTTTTTATCTCCCTTTTCCATTATTTCTTTTTCATTCCATCCATCAAAAGTGTCCTGATGCACAGTGCGCCCCCGTAGGTAAATGCATCCCTTCCGTTCGCACCGTCCGTCCGCGTTCACCAATCCAAACCGATCCCTGCAGCAAACGACGTCCACGTCCTGGGATTGACAACCTTCCTTACGCTCGACGAGGGTACACGGAAAACGGCCGCCAGGACCTGCTGGCATTGGTGGAAATGCGTTCGGCGGGCAGCGATATGCCTTGCCGGAAGGAAGACGAACCGGACTGCAAGTAGGTCGCCGACTAGAGCTTACCAATGCCTTTAGGGGCATAAAGAAACAGTGGTCAACAACTAGAGATTTTTTTTCTGTAAAGAAAAAGTGGTTATCGCACCATATTTTTTCCTAAACCAACATTATTACCGCGAAGGACTAGATCGGCAGCTTTCTATTACAAGGCGTTCGGGCCGTTACAGCTAATTTGTGCCCGATTCTAAACTTCCGAAATTGGCCAGATGATTTCGTCGGGTTTGGCTAATCAAGAAGCGGCACCAAACAAGGCTAATATCCTCGGGCTTTCTAGGCGCTGGCGGAAATTCGAACACAGTCAGCACCACCGTCGAGATATCGTTGGATGATTTCGATTTTTACGACCTTGATAAAAATGGAGCGCACGAACGAGATGGAACTCGCCTGGTCGCCTGGCTACCAGCAGGCATTGGTCCAACACCCCTTTCGGCCCAGCTTCCCCGGGGCATGGGGTTTTCCCGGTAGCATCGGTCATGCAAAATGGGCGTAACACAAAAAGGCGCTCTCTTCCTGGTTTCCCGGTTCACGGAACCATGCATTCGGCGCGATCCTGGAACGCTCTAGGCTCCGCCCCGAAACACATGCCACCCAAGTGAGGAAGAAGGAAAGAGAGAGAGAGAGCGAGCCATAAAGGACCTGAGCGAGAGTTTAATCTGAAACGCGCATGACGACGATGGCGACGGGGCGAAAAGGCAAAGTAATCGCAAGGATGCTCACATGGACGGATGATGGCCGTCGACCGAGCCGTTGTTGCTCTTCGGGGCCATGATCCGTGCATGAAATGATGACTTCACCGCGTGGCGAGATGGAAATGTCGGAGGAAACGCTCTCCGGTCGTTTCCTTTTTTCCTCGCTTGTCTATGCCGTAGTAAAAGCATATACCCTCACGTCATCGTGTTGGTGGTGTTTTTCCAACGAACCTCTCCGACCTGTCTCGATTCCGGATGTCCTCGCGGCGCGAAGATGGGACGAAGATACATCATTCGAAAATGGGAAAATTCGCCGACCACAAACCCCGCCAACCGGGAGCGGTGGCTAGGGAACGGTGGGGGGAGGGGGTGTTGCATATTTGCGTCTTACATCTTTTGCCTTGCGTGAAGGGCAAAAATACCGGAAACGTTGTCAAGTGTAAGGATCGGTCAGAAAAGTTCACCGCAAGCTTTCCGCACACGGCCGTACTTTCCCTCCCATCCTGGTTTCCTCCCCGTGCGGTTCCGAGCACGGATGCTTAGTGGAATGCAATTACACACGGCACCCCCCCTCTGCCAGGCAACAATCGAGCGAGCCATATTTTCCTTACCACACACACACGAGAGCCCTAAAATTGTAGCAATTTTCCCGAAAAATGCCGCTTGATACGGGAACCGTAAAAACATAAAGCAAATTGGGACGCCAACCATGCTAGACATCGATGGTGGTCGTAATAAGTGTACAACTTACGTGGGTTTTTTCTTCTGCCCGAAATAATTTAACTGGAATTTAATTTCTGATGCCTACCGGACACAATAACATCAGTCAGTTTGTTATTAGTTTCTGAAGCGTGCTTAACAACTTTCTGATTCAAACATAAAACATTCTTTATCCAGAAAACTGTACACTATATCAACCACGGCAGGTGTAATAGTTCTCCAGGCACTAGAACGTTTCAATAGAAATGTTCCAGAACTTATCAAGAATCAGATTGCACATCTTCAATCCGTACCGTGAGTGAGTGGTTTAATCCAATGTAAAATATGATTTATAAAAAGAGGGAAGATTCATCGTTGAATCCATTTGCCTTCTACCGATCCCTGAGATAACGGCAGATAACAATCGATACTTTTCAATTATGATTTCAATTCGAACTAGAGTGCGCACTTTTCAAATCGAATCCCTCACATGTTTTACAACATTTGAAAAAAAAAAAATATGCTCGGACACGACAGACAGAAATCTGTCCACAACAAAGGAAGGGTTCGCTCTTTGTGAACCATCTCAGGTGCTACCGGGGGGTTATACAGCATCGTACAGCAAGGGCTCTACATTCCGGCGTATCGTATCGCTTCCGATCCTATCGATCGATCCCAAATGAAGCCTTTCTTTGCGTCGAGAGAAGGGGGCTCACTTCTATGTTGTCATAGAATGACACACCCACATACACACGCCTGCCCAAGAGGAATCGCCACGGCAAGTGCACAATTTCGCAATGGCAGTTATCGAATCCATCGCGAAAGGGAGTGGGAAAGATCGCACCTGTTGCTCCGAGGCTCGCGCCAGCGTCCGGGGAAAAACAAGGACCAACGGGGGCGGATTGTTGTTGGTTGGCCAAACACGACAGCGACGGCGTAGCACTTTGCTCCAGGACACTCGGTGTCCAAAGTTTGACCCGAACAGGGACAGACAGAGCGTATCGAGAGAGGTGCGCCGTCAATGGCAATTCGATGGTGAACGATAAAATCGATAAACGTTCACCGACGTGAACGATCGGGTACGGGGCAGAAGGGGGTAGAGGGGCGTCCGGAAGGGCACGATGAGATGTGGCGCTAGCAGAAGCACTCCGTACGAAACCACCGACGGATCCGGAGTTCACCTGAGCGATGGATCCGGTATCAATTACCCGATTCGGTTGCACGTGCGAGCATAATGTAGCACTCACGCATGTGGGCACGTGTTGCACACGCCCAAGGCCGGGTGGTGGAAAGCGGACCGGCGGAAGGACCTGCTGGCGTGCGGTGAGGCACGCACACGCGACGGCCTGTTTGTTGCTGGGATTTTTCTGATGCTGATGGATATTACTTTCCTAATCGTACAGGTGTCTAAACAGGGGGCGCCTTGATATCCTCTCTGACACTGATTTTTACTCTTTGCCGGTTCCGCTTCCCTTCCGGTTCGATTGATTCGTCCCCTGCACGTCGTGAAGTTGAAGTTTAGTGTGCGATAGAAAATCAGAGCGTAACATCGACGGTGTTTTTATTATGTTGTATTGCGCTTCATTTTTTTTTCCTCAACTGGGAGAAACCGGTCTCGTCGCCCTCTACATTACAATCCAGCAGGACGACACAGGTAACACAAGCGGATAGGGGGCCGCAACAACCACCCGCCGGGTAATCCTAATTAATTGATGCGCAAATGTTGCCCAACAGGGCGGGAACGGAACCGAAACTCCCGGTGGCACCCGGTCGCACTCAATATACTCGTCGAGGATGTATCAAAAGTGGAAAAGTGAAATAGAAAACACAAACGTTAAAAAACGTACCTCAACGCAACAACGTCAAGAGTGTGCGTTCGTATGTGCTTCGCGCGCGCCACTCACTCAGTGGAAAGGGTGCATGAGATAATTTTGCGAGTTTTTAATCCCGCCATCATCGTACCTCGACCGAGGGTTGGCTGTGCTGGCCCCTCCTGCCCTCTGCACCGGTTCCGATGCCGTTCAGGGTTGCAGGACCCTAGGTCCGGTTGCTTTCGCCGGTGTTTGGCGCAGTTACGCCGCGCCACCGAGGGATAATTCTTCCAATCAAGACTAATTATTTCAGGATTACATTCGCTTCACTACACCTCGATGCAGGCTGGCTGGCTGGCTGGCTGACGGTCGAACCCGTGACCCTCTCTGGGAGGTATGTGATCATGCAGTTCTCGTTCGGCCGTAGAGGGCTATGTTCGCATCGCGGGAAGGGGTTTTTTTGTTGTTGTGCGCTTTGTTGTGCAGGATTTAGCACCAGGCTTCGGAACAGCATCGATATCCACTGATCAAGAGATACACACACACACACATACACGAAAGGTTCATATGGCTTCCGAAGAGGGATCGCGTACGCACAGGACAATAGGTCGTACGATAAAAACCGAACAAAGAATTACATCCGATTCTGCTGGATGGGAGAGAGAAGTGAAGCCTGCCGAGGGATGCTGCCGAAGCCCTTTTTTGCCGAACCCAGCTTAGAAGCGCGAATGTTTATCACTTGACCTGGCCGTGTGCGACCGGGATCGGGATTTGGTGCAGTTTGGTGGATTCGCCCGGTGAAATGCGTAACGCCGACAAACAAACCATTTACCAGGGTAATTAAAACGGACCATCTCGGAACGATTACGATGTGACGATACCGAATATGTTGGCACAAAGCCGATCAAAACTATCCTAGATTTTGATCACATTTCGGTGAACATAATTTTCACCTTGCAACGTGAGTTGTAGATACTTACTAACCAATTTTGCTGAGCGCAATTTTAAATGCCTTTGACTGTGCTTACTCATGGAGATTGATTTGCGTTTGAAGCGAAACGAAACTAAACTAGTCATTAGAAAGTCACACAACAGAGGGAAGGATTGGCATCGTAAGAAATTCGTAAATTGTATAGCAGACGTTTCAAGAAAGTTGGCGATTAGAGCAGAAGTGCCGCGATTTCGACGCAACTGGCGCAGAAAACTGTAAACCACCGTCAAAAAGCCACTTCACTTGGGATACAAGAAAAATAGATGAAGTCAGGTTCCGCGGGATAAGGGCAAATTTTCACCCAATCTAAGTCTTCTCTTTTCCAGTCTTCCGAGAGAGAGAAAGCGCCCTCCGCGACAAGAATACACCGCACCAGCGTGTTCGGCGTTCGAGTTTGGCGTCTCGCGATGAAAGAAAGTTTTCCATCTTATCCATCCAGCCCAATAAATTTAGATCAAGAGATAAAACTTTACACTCGCCCGCGCGACTGTCGGTGACGCCAATTTATGGTCCCATTGGCACGAGGCGAGATTTGTAGTTAAGAGTTTTAATTAGTTTTACCCTACGGCGAAAGCTTTTCACCCACTACCAACCGAAGAGGCACACAGTTAATTTTAAAACATACGCATACCTCAGGATGATGGCGAATGGAGGATTGCTTTTCCTCGGTAATGATGTTGCCGCTTGACAGAGATTTAGTACGAATGCGAACGTATGCCAGCGTTGCTGAAGGTGTGGCACAATCGGTGAAAGATGGGGGAAAAACTTTGCCAATCGGTGTAGTCGTATTTTTCGTGAGGAAATGTCAAATTTAGCTTCTGCTGAAAACACACAAAGAACGCGCAAAGTCCTTACCCGTTTGTGCGGCAGCCACCAAGTGTGATTTCCACTGGGAACAAGGGGGTAAAAAAAAGATGCTGCCCGCTATTTCACCGGACGCAACTGGAAAGGTGAAACCGTATCAATTTCACCCCAATTACTACACCGCAGAGAAGCAGAACCGGCCTGGCCAGTGCTGACAGTAAACAGCCCCTTTTTTGGCTGCGTAAGCCTTCGAACAACGGAGCCGATTCGCTTGAGGGCAACGGACGGGCTCAAACGGGCCGGTGGAATGAGGCTGTTAATTTGTGATTCTTACTTTCTTTTCCATCCACACACCGATCCTCTCATCCCCGTCCCCCGCGTTTACAGCATCACCCGGCAGGGTGATGTGCGCAAGGGGATGGATTTCCACTTGACGAGATAATGAGCGATGATGGGACGATGAGAGGTGGGATTAGGCGGCTACCGCTGCCACCAGACAGGGCGGGCCCGGGTACGTGTAGCGGTTCCGCGGCAAAAAGTGATACATTTAATTGTGCTACTGGTGATGCGCTGGGCACGTGAGACGCGCGAGGGTTAAAGGACCCTGGGTAAAAGCGGCCACCACAGGCTTCACGGGGCGCGGTGGGGCACGGCGGGCGGCCGAGTGCAGTGAGCGTATCTGATTACACGTGTTTTGACGTGTTTGACAAGTTTGCGAGCAAAAGGGCATCCGTTCCGGGGTGGAAGAGATGATCGGCGGGTCGGGTGTGTCACACGGAGTACGGCGATGATATCGTGCCATTATAAAAAGGATACGTTTAATTAAGATACCGGTGATACGATCGCGGCCGGGCGCCAGCGGTAAAACCACTCGAACGTACCAGACGGAGAGAACAGAAGGGAGGAGATAAATCTCGATAATAATAGATCAAAAGATGAGTTGTTTATCAACACTGATTTGACATACGGCGGTGAAATGAAGGATATACGGCCCAGAGTGTCTGCCTATTGAGAGCGATGTCGAAGGAATCTGTGTGTTTTTTTCATCCTGCTTGCTGATTATTTACTTAATAGTACAAGGATATGCAGGACAAGTTACACAATTCTTTACGTGTTCTTTTAACTAAAGTCTAAACATCTTTGTGATTAGAAAATATAAGTTTTAAATAACTTCGTAAATTAGTTTATATCTGATATTATTGATATTGATATATGATAGTGATATTGATTTAACAGATATTTCACAAGTTAAACTCAAAGAAAAAGAAACAAAAAGACCTTTCTCAAGTCGAGGATGAGAGTGACAAAAAGTTTCAATTAAGTACTCATGTTTTACATTTTTCTCTGATTGGAAAACTCATCAAATGCCTTTTTGTTTCAACACTACACTTTTTTAAAAAGCAATTGTCAGATTTGTGTACAGCATTGATTCGAATTGAATAAATATGCTAAACGTTTTCAGATATGTATTTAGATTCTAATTGAAGAAACATTTTGAAGGGTTTCTGTTAAATCAAAAGTCAGATGAGGGAATCATTTTTTCTTAATTAAGTGGAAGACGCAGAACATTAATTGTATCATAAACCTTAGCTTTGAAGAAAATGTTGATTATGATTTGAAGTAGAATTCAATTATACGTTTAACGTACGTTTAACAAAAGTAAATTGAACCTTATTAAAAACTCTCATTCGTACACAACAACAGCCAAACATGAGGAAAAAATTGAGCTGAAAAATAACAGTTTAATTTGATGTGATTATTTTCCTCAATACCAATAACGATACAGGTTTGATGTATTTTTCTAATAAACGAAATGAACCTAAACAAAAAAAGTAGAATATTGATAAAGCGTGATGAACATTAGATCAAAAGGACTTCGAGTACAAGATTGAATCGAGGTGCCAATATCGGTGAACCGAAACCATCGTGAAGAGATCAAGCAATCCAAAAGACAGTATACGGCCAATGTACACCTCATATGATCCTTAGTAGATTTTGGGTAGCACTCCGGGGCATCGACCCACACTCCGGGTGTGTGCTGTTTACTGTGTTTCTTTTATAAAAGTATCATTCCGATTCCGAGAACGTTTTACGCACCGCTGATGCTAGAAATATTCACGTGTGTATCCATCCACTTACGGGATTCGTTTCGACTTCGGTTGATATCCCGGACTGAAATCTCATTGCCCTCCCCCTCCGCGGGAGCAAAATCACCGCACGATGGGGACTAACATGAAATGTCGATCAATTGCCGTCCTCCAGTTCTTGGAATGCCAACGAATTTGTGTACCATCATCCATAACACACGTGTCGTCACGCAGCGCTGACAACTGTTGCCGAAAAAACGATTCCTCTACGGCATATTTGCAATACAACACACCACACTTCGACGACCACGTACCGTAAGGCATCCTTCCTTCTGGGTCAATGACCTTGGCAGTGCTTGATACGTGGTCGTTTTTTGCTCGTTTGTGTCTTTTCACACCGCCCCCGCACGGCGTCGAGTGAAAGTACTCGTGAAAAAGGGGATGAAGGTGGTGGCAGAAGCTCCATGGAGAAGCTTTTGCATGTAACATAACAAGATAGATGGTATGTAGAAAAAGGATCATGGTGGGGTCGTATGAATCAGAGACGATTCAAACCGAACATGATCTTGAACCTTAAACAAATTGAACACGCTTCCGCAAACGACGCAGATGATTGGATGTGTATGATTTGAACGAGATAATTGCATTTTCATTGGCGTATGGACAATTGAATTTTTCGAAAGTATGTAGCAACCATTCACTATGAATTATAAAAATAAGATTAGCTACGAAGAAGCAATACTAGACAACATGTTACTTGTAACGTAAATTAACCAAGTTGTTACGTTAGTTGTGCAAAGGACGTATTTTAAATTTCAGGACAATTATTATACTACAACGACCATATTCAGATGAACAATTCTTTGACTTTTGAAATTTGTAAAACATAAAGCTAGTGAAACTTTTCAATATGACTCACCAGTAACCGTAATGTACTGCGGCGTTCCACTTGTTGGGCTCTGCGTTTGCACGACCGCTACCTGAGCCGTCACCTGTGGGACGTCATCTGCGGTTCCCTCCGATGAATTGCCGGACTCTGTATTATCATTGGTTACCGTTCCATCCACCAGCAGCTTTTCGTTCTCCATCTTCAAATCAGTCCCCTCGCTTTCATCGGTGATTGGGACGATGTCCAGTACGGTGCCGTTGGAGTTTATCACAATCTTTTTCTAAAACAATCAAACCGAATAGGGAATGAGTGGTTCATATTTATTGTTTCTCAATCATTTGTGGTGGGAATATCAGCCTACCTGCTGTATGAGTTGCTGCAACGAGAGTCCGCTGCTGCTGCCACCCAACAGACTCATAATGTTGGAACCATTGGCCAGCAAGGTGGCGGGCATTAGCGACCCTTTTGGGGCTCCATTCTTCAAGCTGCTAGCGACGGTGATGGTGGGCAACTGCTGCGTCGGGTTGCTGGTTCGGGATGTCATGACCGTTTCCACTTCCGATTCCGATTGACTAGCGCCATTGTGCGGGCTGCCGCAACCAACGAGCGCATCTTCGGCTTCCGACGTAACCGTTTGCGGTACGGCAGTGTCGTCGCTCGTCTCCATTGTCACGGGCACAGGCGTTGCGCTCCCGGAGGTCGCCGGAATGACGGTGATAAAGTTTCGTTGTGTCGCTAAGCGTGTGGCCATGCTTTTCTCCGTTTTCGGCTCTAATCGTTAAGCATAAATAGTTATTTGATGCAGACGCGTTGTGTTTCTCCCTGTATTCTGTATCAGAAGTTCACGCGATGTTTTAACAGATATTAAACTATATTTTTGGTAGCGATTAGATTAAGTATTGATATGATTTCGTTGATTAAAACGACTGGGCGGCACATATATCACTGGAGTGGCATGGTATAACGAACGTGGAAACAAAATTACATTTGAAATATGATACAGCAAACTGCTGTGTTCTGTTTATCTGTATTCTAAAAGCATCCAGACACCCTTTACGATCGTCAAATACTCTTTCGGGATGTATCCAAAACACGCGTGCGCTGTGTGTTGGGTGATCTGCAAAAAGGATTAAAAAAAGTTATGAGTTTTTCATTATCAGATCGGTAAACTTTCACACCTAGAAGTGGGAAGAAATGACGCCTTTACGCATGCGCGTGCTGCGATGAGCTTTGGGAGAACTTCTTGCAAGTCGCATGACTTTTACATGGTTTGCTCTGTCGGTGATTTTATAAACACTGAAACCATTGATTGTCCCAGGGTTTAGCAATGGACGGAAGGATCACTGTTCGCTAATGGGATTTTGTAATACCTCCTCTTGTATCCATATTTCAAACGTTTGCTCGACAATTTTCACTCCGTCCGATTATCTCTCCTACTTACTTGATTTATTTAAGCTGATGGTTGGCTTTCCTTGAGGTTATCTTTAAGATGGCTTTCAACAAAGGCAGTCAAAATAATCACAATGTGAAGCCAATTAATTCTTTCGAGAAAGTATGCCCTGCTTCGCACTTTACCACAGTTTGTCCATACGAAATGGCTTTCAGAGGAGCATCTGGATTTTCTTAGATGGAGTTTTATGTTTCGTTGCACACAGAATCAGCGAGTGAAAAGTTAAAAAAACAAACGGCAAACACCGGTAGTTAACAAACAGAATCGGATGCATCAAGCACACAACAGACACTGACGCCTAGCAATCGCACTCTGCTGCTAAGGGCTGCAGGGCTGCTAGGACACCGGTGCAGGGCGGTGGCAACGCCAACGGACTTTGTTTGAAGCGTAAGAGAAAGAAGAAGGCAGCGAAAGCCTCCCGGGACTGGCTCAAACGGTTTCGTATTGATCAAACAGACTGTGTGCCGTGCCTGAAGCGGTATCCTTTTCCTCGCCTCGCTACCTTTGCTTGGCTTGCGCCACCATCGGTGTGGGGGAGCAGGACTTGGTTTTCCCAACAGTCTGTACGGTAAGGCACCACACTGCAGTGTTTCGGGCGGCACAAAAAAAGGACAAAACGACACGCGGTGTCCGCAGGTTACGGCTCGGTGAACGCAGCGGCGTCGGTTGTTAGGGTCCTTCTCGATCCTGGGGCTCGTGGGTCATGCATGCGCCATATGGATACGCGATCAGTTGGGAAACAAAATGAAAAGAAAAACTCCCGTTCCCCTTGGTTACCTCATGCGAATGTACGTCCGGCATGCCTCCTCATGCGGAACACTATCCGCTTTACAGGACTAGTACGTTACATCGTACGCAGTATCCTATGATAGGACGTATGTCATGCAGTGTAGATAAAGTATATTAGAACCTTTAAAAAATTTTCGAGCCTTTTGACTCCTTCAATAGCCACATGTAAAGTTTTTTGCGCTCCAGTAAACAGCAGGTTGATTCCCTTTTTCTTCAAATGAGATCACGTATGCCGTCAACAAACCAAACTGTTTATCCAAAAATCCGTGGCCAATGATGCGTAAAACTTAGCAACCCATGGCAACGCGTGCCGTGCACCTGGAAACCGTCATGCCGCTGTGCACTCTGGTCGCGCATATGATCGGCGCGACCCCATCCCTATTGGAGCCGTAAACAAATGCGGGAGGGCATTAGGAAGCATACGGAAGGAAGCGAAAAGTATTCCTATTTCGTGCAGGACGCATTGGCATGATTTAAATGTTTGCCCATTACCAAGTAAAAGAAGGGAAATTTACGAAACGATGATCAGTTAGCGAGGCATTCAACCGATGTTAACGTACCCTTGGGGGTTATGGCGACCTACCTTCCTACCCTTTCCGAAGGATATACAGCAATTTCTCCGGAGTAAGCTCGTCCCTATGTTGCGCATTGTGATGCATTGTGGCAGTGTTGAATAAATCTTTGCAAACGTTTGCCGTAATCTTGCTCTGGTGTGCGTTGTGTTGTGAGAACGAGCATTTGTTGCACCGAACACGTAGAAGATTACACTGCTTTGGATTCCTTCAGCAAGTAGTCACACACGTTCCGATCAAGCAGGCATGGACACGAGAATAAAACCACCGACTTGCACAACAACATTCAGCGAATGTTGAATTATTTGGCGAGATTTGCTAGTGTTTCTATTTTTTCTTCCAGTGTCCTCTTGTCTGGTTTTCCTACATCAAACGCAGAGTTTTATGCTGGCAGCAGCACTGGTCACTATTCCGAGCCTTTAAATTGTTCCAGCAGTTTCAGTGTCCGGTTCCGTAGATTGTTGACGGAGGCAGTATTTCCGTGCAAAGGTAACACTTCCACATAACACATCACCGTACGGCGGTAAACTTTATTTTCTGCCCGGTGCAGGTGTACTCGAACCAGTTTATTTGTTTTTCACATAAATATGCTGAACGTAGACGGCTGGCAGAAAACAAGCTGGAGATAAAACCTTTGCACAGTTTCGTAGCAACTACTTTGATGAAATCTCTTTTATTTTGTTTTTCGTTTTTCTGCTCGTTGCCAAGGAGACAGGTTTGACAGTCAAGGCATGTACAGTTCGAGGTAAGGTAGCGGAATGCAAATCATTTTGACATTACGGAGTAATACAGAAAATCGATAAACTGATTTAAGGCTACGAAAATGGCACACGGCGGTTAACGTTAGAAAGTAAAACATTAGTGAAAGCATGATTTTGCTAACAGAATGCCTGGACAATTGCAGCTAATCAAAATGCTTAGTAAAATAATCCTGTGGTCATTTCGTGTTAAAAAGCTCATACTCTACCTATAGAAGTGTACATAGACCTTGGAAAAGGTTCTGTAACAAAAAACACGCAAATTTGGCTATCCTGGATATGGTACTTCGAAATTGGACCTACTTAAATTTATCAATGTTAGCAATTCAAACAACATGCAAAGATACGATAAAAATGTGTAGCTTCTTTGCAGTGCTTACGAATGTTTATGTTTTGAAAACGAATTACACCGCACTTTTGAAAGGTGCAGGACGGTGTAATGTGACAGAGAGTCGCATAAAAGCTCAACACGGTGTTTTTGTGAGTCATAAAACTGATCGTTATGAGCATCACAAAGCAACCGGCCTCAAAGGCAGAAACAATAGACTAGTGATGGGGAAACTAAATCCCTACAGGGATTCGAATCTTTCGATTCAAATCCATTCTGAGATCCGGATTTCGAATCCGAATCCCAATCCGTCATATCATACATGCTCATCTAATGCCGATTTTTCATATGATGTGTTACTTTAACAATTGCAAAATCAATGGTTGAATTGATCCAAAGGCTAAATGGAGCATGTGAATGGTCCCCAGGACCATCTGGATCGCTATCGCTATCCGCTCCCAGGGGGAGCTGTTTCATTTCAGTTCCGAGGAAACCGGTAGTTGAAGTTGGAGTAGGGTAAGTGAGGGTTTTATAAGCATTTAGTATATGCTATCAACTTCTAAAAATATAGATGTTATGTACTTCAAAGGAGTAAGATTAATCCTTTTTTCCGTGAATAATTTTTTGAGAAATAAGTTGTTGTATTGGTTTTACTAAGTTTTCGCATCACAAATTATTTTTTAACACTATTCTAAATTTCTTAAAGAAATTACTTTACTATGGTTGATTTATAACTAAATATAACTTTGCGTTCGTAACACAACCTATTTTGCACTCTTCCTAACGACGGCAATAATCCAGGGAGAAGCAGGAATCTGACAAGGGTGCATTAAAAACATTTTTCTAAACTTGCCCTCACAAAGTTTTTCATATTCTCTGAATTTTCCACTGGCGAACTCGTCTCTCGGCTTGAAAAGTGCAGACCTACCCACACTTACCCTTATGTTCAAAAACTCCAGATCCCATCCTAGCTGCTGATCCGATGTGACGAATGGGGGCGCAAGAAAGATTTTAAGCAGCGAAATATTTGAGTTTCTCGCTCCTTCCAAAGGGTATGGCTGAATAGACTGTTACGGATACCACCAGAAGGAACCACATTAACGCAAGGGGCATGGAAAAGGTAACCGCAATGGATTGAGGCAACGGTGAACATGGTAAAACTTTTGTTTACTTTCAAAAGAAATTATGTTGAAACACAAGGTACGTCCGAGCGTGGGCAGAAAGGGCGGACGTCCAACATCGTTGTAAGAGCAATAATGTTAGTTTATAACGAAATATATACAAAACAGCTTTCAGAGATTCCCGGCCTCGCAAATGCGTGAGGGTAAAAAATAGGTAAAAATCACTAAGAAATGCTTTCATTCATCCGTTAGATGTTTGTCCTTCGTGGGGCTGCTTTTTTGCGCTGAAGAAATCCGTTTTTTTGTCGTTTGTTATTGCCGGGTGAGAGTTATTAGATTTTTGGCCGCGTAGGTGCAAGCAAGCGGCTCCGGGTATGCCGAACGTTGGAATGATCGGTCCCTCGCTTGCGAGACATCAAATAAATCCGTCAGTTAAAAGGCGAAAAGGATGGACGAACACCTGCTGCGAAAAGATGGGGTATTTTTGAGCAAAAAAAAAAAGATAACAACATCCTCTCGATGTCCCTCTTGAATGGAAAGAGGATTTCTTTTCTTTCACCTGAAGAACACCATGCGGCTCGGGGCTCGAACTTCAACGGAATATACTTTCGGTGCGGTGATGAGCGTACAAAATCTCAATGTGACGGGCGGAAGAAGCAACCTTCCATAAAAAAAGAAACACTTTGCCTCATTCCACGGTCATGCCCATCGAGTATAATTTTTTGTGCGTGTTTGGGTTTTTTCTTCTCATTCATCCCATTCTTTTCCCATCAGTAACCTGCACAATGGTGCAGTGTTTTTCTTTTTCATGCTTCCAACGAACTGTTGAGGTTTGATCTCGTGCCGAGATTGATTTGCCATATCATCGAAATTTTGAAGGAAAAAAGCTCATCCCAGCGAAAAGCGTTCGACCGAAAATGGAAAGCCTTGCAGGGCAGGCTGGCAGGATGGGGATGGGGGAGCTGCACATTGCTACACATTAAACATAAACGTCCAGCCATCCATCAATGAGCGTGAGTGACACTGCTGGCAATGGCGGAGAGCTTGTTGTGATTCCGGGAAAAGAGAAAACTATCACCAAACGAACGATAACAATAAATACTCCCGAGACTGCGAGAGCTGCTGAGAGAAAATGGGGAAAAAGGGCCGGAAAATCATTCACGAGAGCAGAGCGAGAGAAAGCGCACTCCGGAATCGGAAATGTCGACGAGAGTAAACCAGAAAGGGAAGAAAACAGTGATGAAATGTCCCCAAGTGTGTCGTAAAAAGAGAGATGGCCCTTCGATTGCGATCTGTGCCACTCTTGGGAAGCATACGGGATTATAAGGGATAAAGAGTAAGGTGGCGGGTGTGTGTGTGCGTGTGTACGTGTGCCCTCGGGAGGCGGGAGGGTATTTGGAAAATTCAGAGCGAAGGTGGACACGGGACCGAGTAAATTTTCACTCGACGCACGGCTCGCATTCGGTCACCGCCGTTGGGAGCGCGCTAACACGCTTCGGTTATATCTATATCTATAACCCACTGATATATATAACCTCGCGTTTTTTTTCCCCTGGAAGATCCTGAAAAAGATCCAACAACTCAACACTTCCCTAAAACCAGCCTGACAGAGTGGTGAGACATTTTACGTGAAATTTAACTCCCCTCAAAAGGGAAAGCTTGTGTCACCGCGGGGTGTGGGAGAAGTTTTCCGGATTGAACACGATGGGGGCAGCGGGGAAGGAGGCAAACGATAGTGTACAAGAACTTTCAACCACAGTTCTCCTTGTTCGAAGCAACATGCAACGAAATGGGAGCTAGCGGTGCTGAATTGAGGAACAACCTCCTAAAAGAAGACTTGTGTTCCAGGGAGCAGAGACTTTTTGTGGCGGAAAGGATAGGTCCAAACCACAAAAACCTTTGCAATCCGGTGCAGTGAATCCAACAACGAACGGAAAAGAAAGGATATTATGTACATCATCGAGAGGCTTCAGATGTGAACGATCGGGTTTTTGCGGAAGTTTTTTGGGTACGAAAATGTTATGTACATTTGCCCACCCACTTGCCCACCGTGGGGCCGATCGGTCCGCTGCTGCGAGTGAACTATGTTCTGTGATTTCCGTGAAGTTGGGCGTCCTTTTCCGCGTGTTTCCGCGTCTTACGAAAAACGGGAAAAGCGGAAAGCAAAAGTGTAGGATGTGTGACTCGATTTTCGTGTGTCCGTTCGGGGGAGACAACTATGAACGAGACGCGCTAGTGGAACGCTAGGTGGAAGGAAATTTAAACAAAATGCGAAACCGTACGAACCGGAAGTGAGTGTGGACGGAGGAAACGGAAGTAACCCAACAGGATACCGATGAAAGAAAATGAAATATCGTGCAGAATCATTCAACTTGGCGTGTGAATGCGTACGTGTGTTTGTGTGTGTGTGTGTGTGTACGAACGCTTTTCGTGATGAATTTTCTGCACCCGACAGTCGTGGCTGCAAGGGGATGGTCTGGGATGGTGGAGTGAGGTTTAATACTTATAGAGAAGCAAGCCCTAGAGGAGCATTTGGAAAACGGTACCCCACGCGGTGGGTGGCGTCGGGCGGTGGGGGGGGGGGGGTCAGCAGAAATATCGATCGTGTTTTTTTCCTCCCTGTATTGTGTTACGCTTTTCCCACCTTTGACTTCGCTCTGTGTCTCAGCAACTCTCCCGGCTTAGGGAACTTATGTACGCACTCATCAACACAGTCACAGTGCGCACACACCCCCACACTGAAAACTCGGTGTTGGTGTGCACGGTAGTATTATCATTGACCAGGACACGTTCTCGCTACGCTACGGCTGCTGCCTTGAAGTTGCGGGCGTAGCGAAAGAGAGGAAGTTATGGCTAAAACCTGCCAAAAGTGGTAAAGAGAGAGAAAGAGAGGACAATATGTGGATGGCTTGGCACGAAAGGAAAGGAAGGAGTTTCCTTTGCAAAGAGTGAGCGAGAAAGTAGGAACAAATACAACCGACCGTGAGGTCGTTGACGGAGCCCAAGGCGAAGATGTTTGTGTGCCGGGTTTGTGCTCCCCACAAAAAAAAGTATCAACTCTCTCACACGCTCCGGATAGTAGGCGTAAAAGTGAGAAGCTACCTGTGAGTCCACTCCCCAGCCTACTACTTCCATTTTCCTTCCCGAATCGGGAGGGCGGAAGTTCGCTTTGTACGGGAGATTCCGAACGGAGTACGGTTTTCCGTTCGGCATAAGCCTTCTCGTTCCAAACACACACATACACAGACGGTGTGACACGCTGAGTTCAGAGTGGTGCGTCTTTTGCGACCATTTCCAACGACCACCACGTCAGCCACCGCGCGAGCATCCCTCACGAACATTCGGCGCATGCACGAACCAGTATGGGAAAGCTAACGGTTTTTTGATAAGAAGCCTACAACCCCGAAAGGCGGAGAGTAGCTTCGGTTGCGTGAGTGCAGCCAACATGGATCCCGGAGCGAATGGTACAAGCGTAGAGAAGAGAGTTCAGGATCTCGACTCGTGTGAAAAAGAGGCCCGTAAAAGGATGGAAAGCGATGGATAGAGAACGTAAAAAAAGAAAAGAAAAATAATGGAAAGCTACCCAAGCTGCAAGACACCGGAGGAACTACACTTTCCTACCGCTTCGCTCGGGGCTTTTCCTCCGGGTGCAGTCACGTGTCCCGCTGGCAAACGGTGCATTTCTTCAAGCACAGCACAGGCACAACAACAAAAAAAAAAAGAGTTTCCTCGCATCCTTGCCAGCGTGAGGTCGCTCCCAGGCACCGATACCAACCTGGCCTGGCCACCGAGCGCCGGCACCGTGTGCACCCCCGTGGGGCAGATGTAGGCCACCGTTCGGTTCGGCATTGTGGCGACACCAGGCAGAAAATCCGTAACGCAACGTAACGAAAAACACACAGCACCAGGCGCCTCCATCAGGAAGCGAAGCGTTGCATCCGGTCGGGTTTTGTTCGGGGCCGCCTTTTGAGACTGGCGCTTTATTTGCCAATTACTTGATGTGAAGCGGATATGAAGCTAGTGGGAGGGAAAAAAAAGGAACAAACAAACAAACAAGCAGTGCGGGTGCAAGAAAAAAAAGCTAAACACTACCTGCTGGCCTTTGTTTCGTGGAAAAACTAGAAAAATAGCTAGTCCCTGCCAGATATTACCTTAATTGGTGACCGTCTCCGGATTTACTCCGAGCTCTCGAGGCCCGAATGTGAGCTCTAGTAGACTTTCGCTGGTTCGTTTCCGGTACTGCTTCCAACCGTTGGCTTTTCTTTTTCCTTTTTTCCGTTTGGTTTTCGCTGATCATTTCAATGGTGCCAGTGGAGCACAAAAGGAAACTGTAAGCAGAGCGTGGCAAATCCTGGCAGCATCGGCTACGGATGGTCCATTTGGAAAAGAAACTAGCACAAGGACGCACGAAGGTGGAAAAGTTTATCTTTAGCCTGCTTGGGTTTTGTTTTTGCTCGCTTCGAGTTTGCTGAAGCCTTGTCCAACATCAGACAGGCTTCGTGGTGGTGCGTCATAACTTGTTGAGCAAAAAGCTTCGGTGCTCTTTGCAGCCTCTCGGTGGCGTCTATTTTAATCAATATCATCCCTGGGCATCATTACGTTGAACGATTCAATTAGCTAATCAACGTCTCGGGTCGTCCAGCAGCGTTGGGTTTTCCGTCGGGACGCAGGGGCAGGCAGTGACCGGAAAATGCGGTGCAGTGAGTTCGCGCAGCGTGCGCAGATGGTAAACCAGTGAGTCGTGAGTTCGCCCGCCCGGGTCGACTCGGGCAGTGACAGGCAGCAGGGAATTGGCGCGTGAAGCTGGCGGTGGTGTGATATGTGTGTGTTGTGGATGGTTGCAAGCCATGCACGTGCCGAGTGCGCTCAGAATGAGGAAGGACCAGAAGCGCCCACTGCCACTACCGACATCGCACAACATCGAGCAGAGTGAGCAGCAGCAGGAAAAGGAGGAGGACGACCGGTCGGTGCTGGTTCGGGAGCTGAGTGCAGTAGTCGTAGTCGAGGCCCGGCGTCCCGCGACGGCGTCGTCCCCCATTGGTGTTTGCGCAACCGAAGCCGCCGTCAATGAGTCACGTTCGTTCTAACCAGAGACTTCAGGAGCCGTTCGAGCAGGAGTGGCAGGAGCACGAGGAGTGGTACCGTGGTAGTAGTGCGCGCAGTAGTGTAGACCGCCCGTGGGCGTCGCAGCAGCTGCGTCAACCGCTGCATCTCAGGCAGCAGCACCAACAGGAGCAACAGGAGCGCCAGGCGCACCAGCGCGAGGAGGAGGCGGAGGAGGACTCGATCGAGGAGGTGGTACGGCTGCACCAGCAGCAGCTTCAGCAGGAGCGTCCGGTCAGGCGGCGGTCGGCGGGCGTACAGGTGGGCGGCGGCGGTGGATCGCGGGGCTTTGTGGCGGCGGTGGGCGGTGTCGTTGGGCAGGGGTTCCTCGCACTACGGCGCACGCGGGCCCGAGCCGGCTGCGCGTCATAGCACGGCCGGAACAGCGCTGCCAACGGCAACAGCCCGAAGCTAGTGGTCGTCTCACGCGCCCGACGTAGACTAATGCAGTGGAGGAAGTTCGCACGGCTGAAGACGACTGCTACCGGACACTCGCGTACGCGGAGGATGCTTTGCTGTGGCCGAAGAAAGGTGAGTACCGACCGTACCCATATGGGCGAGAACCTGAAACCGGGCTCTTGTTGGATATGCGACCAAAATCGGCATTCTGGACGCATAATTAGCATAGGCATAATTTTTGGGATTCGTTACTTCGGGCAAATGCACTGTGGAGATTGATAGTAGATTATGCCTCTTCAGTGCAACCGCTGCAGCGACAGATGACATTTGACAGCTGTCAAGTCTACATCAGCAAATGAAAAGATAAGGGCGATTGGGCTAGAAAAGCGGGGCGATTACTAGAGGGCCTGTTTAGTAACAGAGTTTACCATCTTATCTGTAGCCTGTATTGTCAGTTCTAATCGGTGGAATGAAGATAACTAAATTTGTGGTACCATCTCCACTTTGTAACCAAAATTGATTATACGAGATTCTGAACAGTTATTTTGAATGAAGTCATGTATTAATCCAACCAGGATACCCAGTTCTGGAGATGATTTAAGGGTTATTTCAACTATCTGTTCCGGTATCAATTTTGTTTAGTTTTCAATGAGTTCGAATATTTTTTAGGAGGCACAATATCCCCTAGTGGAACAAGTCCTCCCTCCGAAGAGAGTAACTGTGACCGAAAGACGGTATATTATAGGTCGGTGATCAGCCGTTCGTAATATCGGAGGGTGCCAGACTTATACGTAATAGTATTATAATAATTCAGTAAAAAATAATTTTCCTCGAGGAGTTTATATCCGGTAAACAACCACCTTGAAGAGATTTTTATTTACTACTTTACTTCACTTTGTAACAGCTTTGAATTTAATTTTGAAAAAAAGATTTTAAAGACGTCAACCTTAAATAATTTGGTGATTTTTTTTAAATTTATTCAATTGCCTTTACATGTTTTTTATTTATAAATCATTCCCATTTCAATTGGAAAGAATTGAGGAAAGTTATCATGTTTATCTTGAATAGTTGATGATTATGTGTGGCAAGTGGTGAACGATTCGATTTAAAAATGACAATAATCATCATTAGTACACACGACAGCATTGACGAAATTGATAATGGAACAGAAAATAAGCAAAGCTTTAGTCTTTGTTCACGAAGCTTTGCCTTCTAATAATAAAAAAAAAACACTAAACAAAACAAATCCACCTTGAATAGGCTGGCACATACAAACCCGTGCGTTGTAGATCAATAAACCTATGGACAAAAGATCGGAAAAGAGTGTTACGGGATCTGATATTTCTTATTAGGAGTTGATTTAGTGTACACAATTTACACAGCAAACATGTGCGCATAACATATTTCTGAATATTTATAAGCCAAAAGAAACCCTACTAGGCTCGTTTGCTATAAAAGGTCAAGCAACAGATTTTTAAGGTTCATTTCTGTTGAGATATTTATTCTAAGCTTTGCCCGAGCGGAAGACACCCACCAACCGCACACGAGGGTGGGTGCGAGGGTGAGATAAAATATGTTGCCCCTATTCTCGCGCGGACAAATCGACGGGAGTAAGCCATGCGAAAATCGGCACGGCACAGTTCGCACCGTTAGCAAAATGCCTTGTCGTCCTATTTAATTTTATGGTGCCAAAGCCGAGCGGCACATTCGTGGGGATTTACAAAGATGAAACCCTTTTCGAGCAGCGTGTAGAGAGGCATATCTCGCGCGCACGAAAGAGCTGGACTTGGGGCTTCCCTTTGGCTTTCCCGAGCGCGCGTCGGAACGAGACACTCGAATTGGGCAGGAGAAAACGGTGCCAGGGGGGGATGCGAGCGAAAAGAAGAGTTTGAAAAATGGGCCAGTGTAGAATTCTCCGGAGACTCCGGCGGGGAGGCAGCAAAGCGGGCTTGGAACCACCACGGGAAAACATAATTTATATGGATAAACAACGAATTGAACGACATCCATATTTTGCCGTACATTTGTCCCACGGTGTCGCTCGGGTTTGGAAAGTGGAGGCGAAGGGGGAAACCCTCCCCCCCCCCCCCTCCTCCGGGCAAGCACACAACGAAGACAGTGGTCGTATCGTCGTGTTGAACGCGCGTCAGTGTGGCTCTCTTGGCCTCTCGAAGGGACGGAGAAATGGAGATGGCGGCAGAATGGCACACACTTCGCTCGAACCACGCTGGGGTGAATTATGTTTGGGTACCATTATGGGACATCGATTTTTCTCCAACAACCCCCCCAAACCCGTCGCCCGGTCCCCTTTCGCTAAGGACGCGTTGTTTTTCCTCATCCTCAGTTTGAATCCCTCTGCTTTGAGCGCGGTTTCTCCGACTTTTCCGTTCGCTGGATCCGGCAGCTTTTTTGAAACCGTCGAAGCCCAAGGTGTTGCTAAATGGAGACGCCTGGTTGCCGTTGGTCTTGAAGTGCTTATTGTGACGTACTCTCTTCGTATGTGCACTTCACTTTCCTGACCCACCGTACGCCATTGGGCGAATGCACGGCTCGAAGACGTCCGCGAGTGTCGATGTTGGGCTTCGAAAGACGGCACGGGGAAGAAACACTTCTAGAAGCGTTGATGTGCCGAAAGTGTGTCTGGATGGGGAAACACACTTTAAAAGGTGCACTTAAGCGTAAATATAGGTTACGGCCTGGGGGTGCATGATGATGCGTTTTAGTGAATTCTTCTACTAATGGCACATTTTAGTAATTTGTTCAATTTAAGTTTCCCTTGAAAGGATACAATTATTCGGTACGGAAAATCATATTTATCCTTTTCTACGTGGAACTTATTAGTGAAAATCTTTCGCGCAGTTTAATTACTGACAATCGTTGGTGGTGGAAAATAATTGCAAGGAATGAGATTCTTATGTACCGTACTTGTCAGGGTTGAAGTGTGGCAAAGTAAAAGGACGAGCCCCTTTTAGCGGAGAAAAGTCAAACCTTTCAACATGCCAAGCAACTCCCCCCCCCCACCCTCTCCCTAGCCTCACCCAGTGCTGTTTCGTCGTGTGCGAATGCGGGCGAAGTGTAAAAGTGTGTTATGTCATGGTGGATTAAATGCCGATTTTATTACCATAAATTTTCCATTATTTCCAACCGTCCGGAGGTTCCTCGCTCGGGCTGCCCCGGCCCGGAATGTTCGCCGAACGCCGCTGGCTGTGTTGGCCGGAGCTCGCGGGACGCGTCGAAAGGATTCTCGAGCAGGACCCGTGCTTTCCCGTGCCACTTAAATTGCGAGCGGCACTCGGGATCTTCGGAAAATTCCTCCGACGAACATATTCAAGTCATGTCCGAGGTCGTTGTCGGGGCTGGGAGTTAGTCAAACTTTGCGTCCCACTTTTGCCCAAGTCCCCATCGTTATCGTCGTCATCATCATTACCATCGTCGCCGTCATCATCATCATCGTCATCATCATCCTCATCATTACCGTCGTCATCGTAATCGTTGGGTGGCGGAAGAGGGTTCGCTTGACGGGGTTTTGATTGAACATAAAGCTGATGTCTAGTGGTTTGATGAGCTCTCGCAAGGTGGGCAAATGATCGATTCGGATCGAATCTGTGGTCTTTTTTTGTTGGCAAGAGTCTCTCAATGCAAAGAAAGGGGATAGAAACGATGTCGGTGCTAGCTTTATTCATCCAAGCGTACGATATTTATTGTGCTGTCGGGTCGGGAAGTTGGAAAGTAATTAAAATGGCACCAGTTGAAGGACTTTCAAGCAGAATCGACAGATATCGTCAATGTTCTTAACTTTTCGACGACTTCAACAATATTTAGTTTTCGTAAACTACTTCAACTGAATGGATTTGAAAAAAAAGGCGTTTGACCTTTGTCATTAAGACAAAACCCAGTCGGCTACGGCAATTACTTATTGAAACAAATTTATTATTGATGAAAACTCCAGACGACCATGTTATTTTTTTAACCTAGTCCATATGGCAAGCATCCTTCTACGAAGGTTTCTTGGTTGCCTTAAGCATAAGAAAATTTCCGTTTCATCGGGCGCTTTGTTTTTCTAAACCGTTGTCGAGACTGAAATGTTTTTCATTACAAATTCAGACATTGTTTGTGTCCCTCTTTTGAAAGGGACAAAGTTCTGTGACCGTTGAAGGAGAATTTGCATTGTTGTTCAGTTCTATTCTTTTTAAACTTTTCTGCTGTTTTGACTAGCTTGATGAGGACTGCCCAGGGGTATTAAACTGTTTCTGTTACGCATGTATTACAAATATTCCATCAAAACTTACAATCCTTAAACACGCAACCCATATTAAACCGTTGTGAAGCGTAGTTACTCATATACTCTTATCAAAAAAGAAACTGGTCACAA
Organism: Anopheles ziemanni; assembly: GCF_943734765.1. Taxonomy (NCBI): domain Eukaryota; kingdom Metazoa; phylum Arthropoda; class Insecta; order Diptera; family Culicidae; genus Anopheles; species Anopheles ziemanni. Next base: position 29,663,227 of record NC_080706.1, on the reverse strand, counting down.
TAATCTAGACGAGATGGTTGTTTTTTCAAACTTTTTATGCACACATGCTATTTCCGGCGTTGAAGCAGGCATCACATTTATGGGAGTTTCTGCAGATTATGCGTTTGCCGTCACATAATTTGTCTCGAGTCACGCATCGCACCCGCATGCTGCACTGAAAAGGACGGCGCTTCAATAGGGGTAAAAATCAATTTCCGATGTCGCCAGACGTGGGGTGGAAGGCTATAAGGAAATGAGTTTTCCAAAGTGCCTTCGGGGGGATTCAAACGGCTCGGGTGGAAATAAATTAAAGGTCGGGTATCTTAAGGGGCCTTTTCGTGTGGTGCGCAAGAAGTTAGAGATGCTTTTTAAGTTGAATTCGCTTGAGATTTCCATTTGGCACCATTTGGCTAACAGTACGTTTAACCTTAATAAGCTAATATATGACTATACGCCACCCTTAAGCGAAAAAAAAAATGTCTTGCAATGCATTCAAAACAAATATTCCAAATCTTCACAGATTGATTCTCTGCTCTCTCTTTTTTACTATCAAAACGTAGTAAAACGACTTATAAAACTCTCAGGATGTTTTCAAAATGTAGATTTTTAGGGCCCTTTTTACCAAGCGTTTTTTAAAATTGTGGAGCAAACTTGGCCATGAATAATTATTCTATCAGAGTTATTGATCGAGACATTATATTTTTTGAGTACCTCCAATTACTGCATAAGGTAAACTTTGTCAAGAAATTTGGTAAAATGTGCTTGTATCTTTAAATAAAATTTTGTTTTGTTGCAATGAATTTTACCTCATAGTTGTCTTCACATCTCATCTTCAATGTAAAAAATATGAATCCAATTCTTTCCAATATTCGTTAGGTGACATATTAAGGAGCTTGATGAATGTCTGCAGGATTGAAATATTTTATTTTAACACTACTATGTTATCGCTTAAACTGTCGTTTTAAATTCTTACATGATTTTGGCGTATTTTGATTTATCCTGTTTTCTCTGTTGAATCTTAATTTAGAACCGTGAATTTACATAGGAAGTATAAGATGAGCTTATTAACATATTCTGTTACTTAATATTTGTTTAAATGACTTGTTTCAGCTTTTCTGTGTTAATGCTTTTCTTAGCTTTTCTGTGTTAATGTGTTTCGTGAATTTTCATGAAGCAAAATAAAGTGTCTGAGAAAGGCGTACCAAAAGCTTAGTAAAAGAATATGAAAGCATGACGAAAAGAAAGCTACCATCGAATTGATATTGTTCAACCACGAACCCAACCGTCGTTTGCCATCGTTTACCGAAATGAAAAATGTCTTTCTCACACGCCCTCTTCCTCCCCCCGCCCATCCCCTCTCCACGTCAACGGAAAGCCGGCAGGCGTGAAGGAATGGCGTCCAAAATACCTGCTCCGATTACGACCGAAAAATCGTAATCTCGTTGGAATGTGTCTTATTCATTGCCCTCTTCAATTGCATTCCATGGAGCTGTCGGGGCCAACGAAAAACCAAAAAAAAAAAAAAAATCATTCCGCAAATCGACCCGACACGTGTTCGTGGGTGGTGAATGGCATGCATTCGTATCGTATCAGCCGTGGTGCGGTGGTGTCAGTTGCAAATGGCACCGCCATCTTGGGACACAAACGAATCGAACGGCGTCGTGGAACGGGATCGTTTGGCAACGAAACTACGATAGATACAAGTATATTGGGGTCAACCGGGAGCCATCCCGATGCCGAGTGTTCGTACGCTACCACGTCGTTCCATGTTCTTACATGTGTTGAGAAGAGGCTGCCCACTTGGCCGTACGCTCGGAGACACCGAAATTGTGCATATGTCGTGGATTTATTGCCACCGTTTTGCGCGAGATCGAATAATGTTTCCGTTGTTTTCCGGTGGCTGGCCGTTTCCTTCCTTTCCCCGCCCGAAAATGGCATCGCGCTGCGTCGATCGGATCGGTTCGGAACGCTCTTCGCTGGGATGACGGTGTACCGTATCGCGGCCGTGTGCATCTCGCCTCGGGGGGTTTTCCATTTAGGAGCACCATTTGCTCGGCTGTGTGCATCTTACTCCCTCCCGAGTGGAAGGCATTTCGCAATTAAATGCTGCTCCCGCGCACAATCCAGCACCCGCAAACGGGACCGAATGCACGGATGCACGGATCGATACATAGTCACACACACACACACCCACACACACGCTGATGCACTAGCGCTGCAGGCTGCATCCGGCGTACTTTGATAGTATTCTGTTTGCGCGTAGTACAACCGAGTCCCCTCGCCAACGTCCCTCCCCGAGGACTCTCGCGTTTTTCCCGACCCCGGAGAGTAGGGTTTTCCACCACACATGTGTCTGTGTTTGTGCCATGGAAACTCTCCCACGCTCCATCGGGTCCGGTCCGTTTTACGTGCCGACGTTTTTGTGCCGATTGTGAAAATGGTTGAAAACGATCGCTCTCTCGCTCTGTCTCTCTCTCTCACTCTCATTTTTTTGACTCGAGAAAGGATTCACAAGGAAGGGTTGTTTTTTCCTCTTCGACTGTTGCACCACAACCCCCCTAGTGAGAGAAAGCTTCGTGGGGGATGGGGGCAGCGGGGTGGTGGGTGAGATTATGCTGTACAACTGGAAAACCTGATGCCTGATGTGGCATGACGACCGCAAACCAGCATCCTTTAGTGATGTCCTAATCGAGCGGCACCGTTTTCGAGTCGATTGAAAACGTGTAAACATGTGATTGCTTGCCGAACGGAAAAGTCCAGCTCGGAAAAGGCGACACATCCTTCGCGCGGGTGCGTTTGGGAGTTAAACTCCCCTCTCTCCCCAAACCCACCGATGGGAGGGGGATCAATCGATATTTTTTCAACTCACTCTCATCGCTTCGCTCCATTTCTTCTCGGGATGCCACATCGCTTTCCCATCCACTCCGATCCATTCAAACAATCGACACCAGAATGCCGAAAGCGAAGGGAAAAGCAAAAAAAGTTGGGAAAACCACACACGAACACCGTGGAGGCGTAGTGACCCACTGAAGCGGGGCGCGAGGGATGGGCCACACGGTACAACTGTTCAGGTCAATAATCATTACGATGGGCACTTTCGCATTAAGTCGGAGTTTTTTATGGAGTCGACTCGTCGTGCAGGACTCGGTTCGGTCGGACTCCTTCGGATGAGAGAGAGACAGAGAGATAGTGAGAAATCGTAAGGAGAGGAGAGGGTGGTCGGTCGGGAGGCAGAAGACAACCCATGTGAGGTTCACATGAAGTGGGGCGGAAAACGCTGGAAAAGGGGTCGAGAGGGATTTAATGTATGAGCGGGTCCCGTATGTGTGCTGCACCCTATTCGTTTTCCATCTTTCAGCTGGCAGGGTATCAGGATCGCTTACGAGGAGTCCTAAGGGTGGGAAGACGCGTTCGGAAAATGGCGTCACGAGAAGCACCGAGAAGAAGTAGGGCGAATGTTTTCCCGAACGCTCCCGGGCGGTTGTGTGTGGGCACGGATGGTGCGGCAGGGTGGAAAACATTCCTTTGCCAGCTGTGGGCTTGCATCAATAAACCGTTTAGTTCCGCCACTGGGATTCGTCCTTGTTTGCTAGTAGGTTCTATTCTTACTCGCTTCACACAAAAATGGCTGCAGCAGCTCCCAGCTCCCAACCACCCACTGGGTGTTGCATAAGTAAAGCACAGGGAAGGAAGTGTTTGGTAGAGAAAAACATGGAATAGAAACAGCACGCCACATGGACACGCACAAACGCTCGAAGGAAAAACGAAAAACGAACGAGCGTAAAGCAAAACCAAATCACAACCCTGCACGTGTCTGACGTGATGGAAGGCTTCGACAATTTATGACTGATAATCAGCGACTAATTAGCGACGGAAGAGGAAAACAAACGAAAAAGAAACACACCGGTGGCGAGGGAGCCCGGCTTTCGGCCGGAGACAAGCGCCGGAAGGAGAGACACGCTCGATGATACCGACACGCATAACGATCATTAATGGTTAATACATAATTTCCTCTGCAGCAACGGAGCCCGGAGTTCTGGCGGGGTCCGTCTGATTGATGGTGGTCAATTAGAGCGCCGAGGAGCGGGTTGAGGGAAATTAGTATTCGAAGGTCAGTCGATGTGCGCAGGAGTGGTGTGAACTATTTTATGCTGAGCCGAAAGGACACTGGCTTGAGGGGGTGGGGAAAATAAACGAAGAATTGGCATGCAGGGGCAGTGGGAGAGTCACATTACGATGACGATGTCAGTGGCGTAGTAATTTGTATTTCCAACGAATACGAATACTTGCTCACGGGGATTGTTAATGTGGCAGTTAATCGTGAAAACCTTAGAAACTGGCTGGTGTTTGTTCTTGAATCATTTGTTAATGCTTAAAGCATTTACTTTTACATTAGAAAGTGAAAACTTATTCACTTTTAACTTGGTTATCTAAGAACGAATAGCTGGGATTGGAGTTTGGAATGGTGCACATCAATATGAGAAAAAGCCTCACATCCGTTGAACAACAAAGATTTGCTAATGTCTATTGATTTATTGTAGATTTTACTTTATTACTTTCGATTTCCTACAGTGTTTATTTACATTGGGTTTTCTGAACGGTTTTCTGTTAGTTATGATAATATTATATTTTAATAAGCTTTGTTCATCAATTGGTTCTCTTTTTTCCACGATTGAAGATCTTTTGAACATGACGAATTTATTGTTTTAAATGTCTACTCTCTACTACTCCTCTATTTAGTAGTGGGTCTACTGTTTTAAATGTCTGTAGTTCCTAATCAACTGTATTATATTTTATTTGGCGAGGTGATTTTTTACCAAAGCTGTAAAATATCTCTCTGAAACTGCTAACACCCACGTGCATGGGGCTTCAGCATGTTAAAGGCCATCAGTTTAAAGTGAAACAGTTTGGTGCGTGGGAAACACGAGCCTCACCAGATAATCATTCATCCGATAACATGCGAGTATCATCCGGGGGTGGGTGAAGTGAATCGGCTAAAATTGTTGAAAACCTCACCCGTCAACGATACGCAAAGGTTACCCCAGGGCGGACGACCCAAACGGTGGCCGATCGGATGTGATCATCAATATCACTCTCGCGGTGGGTGAATAAATAACATTGACATTAGCTTTAACCGCCCACGGTACGTGCGACAAAAATAAATCGACTTCCCACGCGACAAACGCCGACACCGCATGCATTGTTGGGTGTATGTGTTTGCTTGTGGCGTGGGCGCTGACTCCAGACTTTCGCGGATGCTGCCAAACCGTTATGAGTCCACCGGCATGCCGACATTTAAAGTGGATCGATTACAGCCCCCGCTCAAAGAGGAGACACGCACTAAGGTGTCACCAACGCATATGATACCGCATGTTGACTAGAAGTCGGAAGTAGGAAGAACCGGAAACAAAATCCGAACAAATCACCGAAGCCTCAAGGCTTGCCTGGAAGAGACTTTCGTGCAAGCGTTGCATGCAAATGTCACAGTTGATCTTACTCGTGCGAGGCGATTCGGTTTGCTCTCGCACATCCTTGCTCAGGATTTTTCTCGCTCTTGCCCGCTCCATTTTCAATTTTCCCACACTCCCTCTCGTTCTCACTTCACATCCTTGCCTCGTTTGCGTTCGCCTCCAACGCAGTAACAGTAGCGTTCCCGGTCTCTGTATGCTAAGTTCCCTGACGAAAGTCCTTGCTCGAGCAGGAATAAAGAGCCCACTGTGTGAACACGATAGCAGACCGTGCTTCGCGTTACTACACACTCATCCTTAACACGAACACATTCAACCACCGTGCCACGGTGGGGGGGAGGTTGTTGTTTGTTCGAGAATATTTCCACCCGCGTAGCTGTCGACGAGTGCTCCGAGAGCCGAGAACGTTTGCGCTCCCCCCCCCCACAGTTGCCCATCCTGCCCATCGGCCCAGGACAGGCAGGGTCGGGGTTGTAGTGAAGTTGTGTGCCCTTGGGTTTGATTGTGGAGTGTGGGAAACACTCGGCTACTATCAAGCGAGAGATGGAGAGCGAATTCGTTACTGTGTAACCATCGTTCGGTCGGTGGTTTCGTTCGACACACGCGATATTTCGGTCCCAGGACCGAGGACGACGACGACGGCCACGACGACGAAAGGATCCTTCCGTTCCGTACCTCACGTGTTCCCCCACCTCCCCCAAGCATCCCGTGTACTAGCGGGGCTGTTTTTCGTTCCGTTCCTCTCGAAGCCGTGGAGTGGAATGCTGGCGTTTCGTGAGCGCACCAGTCAGTACAGTTCATCCACTCGGGCGGTCGGTTCTTGGGCCCCCGCAGAACGCGAGCGCCATAGCAGCCCATTTGCACTTTTTTTGCAGACCAGAGTGTGTGTTCTTTTAGCTCGCATTCTGCCTGCTCACCGCGATCGGTTGAACGTCGGGGTGAATAAGGCAAGAAAGCGGTTGGAAAAACGGCTCCCGACTGCTCCATATCATGTTCCGCGCAGGGTCCTTTGTCGTGCACAAGGTTCCCGCGGTCCGTCCGTCCGTTCGTAGCTCGTAGTGTCCCCACCAGTGCAGTGTGTGAAACGCCACCCTCCCCCGACTCGGTGAAGGTGACCCGGTTGCATCGGTTGCATCCAGCCCTCGGCAGTTTCGGGGCAGATCCTCGTTTGGCCCCAGTGCAAGAAGTGGTTGCTTCGTAACGCAATAAGCGAAGGCTTGAAAGTCAACCACGGGGGTGCCACCTTAGAACGCCCACCGCAAAACAAAAAAACCACCGATAGTGTCCGAGAGGGATGTGGGATGAACGGCGTGTGCGGGCTTGGTTCACTCCGTAGGAGGTTCTGCGGAGCAAAGGCGCAGCTAAAGGCGCCTACAGTAGAATAGTGCAACGACACAATCGTACAATCCCAAAGGGTCCAACGCAACCATCGACAACATATCAAATGTGCTCAGCGGTAGTGATAGCAGTAGCGAAGCGGAACGTAGTCTATAGTCGAGTCGGAGTTCTAGAGAATTAAGCAAGGTGAAAAGCAGCCGTTTCAATGTGCGATAGTGCCACGACAGGATGCTTCTTCACGCGGAGCAGCAGCAGTAAGGTGAGCCTGAAGTAATGGCCAACAGGAGTAGTCCATTGCCTTCGCAGCCAGAATCCTGAACTGTGTATGCTAGTGTGCGTGTGTGCGTGTATGTAGGTGTATAAGTGCTGTGGAAAAGGAAGCACGCACGCACGAAACTGGTGACAGTGACGTGGAAAGCACTATGATTCCGTAGTGGAAAATTCCTTCACGGTGCTCTCCGTTTTTATCCACTAAATGCGTGAGTGAATGCGCTCATGTGTATGTGTGTGTATGGAGGAAGGAATCTGGTTTCTAACTATGGCAACTACTCTTTCGGGGCAGCCCAGTTGAAACATTCTTAGTCAGCCAAGTTCTTAGTCAGTCCATCCTGCATTATTAATAGTTTTTTCCCATTGAACTCGGAAAACGTTCGCGGTGGGTGAGGGTGGTTGAGGTTGGGGACATAAAAAAAAAAACTGTGCCACTGTGTTACACGCACGTCAGACGCAGGACCTCACGCACACTAGCGTCCGTTCGGTGGAACACAGGATTGATTTGGGAAATTCACTGGCAAGATATGGTCGGTCAGGGGGAGTAGGAGGAGGTAGAAGGGGGTCGTTTTTTCACGCTGGCAGGATTCAACTGAACAAGCAGAACTCGTTCAGTCAAAGAACGGTATACGCACACACACACACTCACGCGAGCAAACAAATTAAACAAAATCCCAGAGAATGAGTAACGGTGCGGGCGAGTTGTGGAGGAAAACTCGAAATCCTTTCGCCGACGACAAGTGCTTCCACATTTGCACATTTTCTTCTCTCACTTGTGCTCTCGTGCGTCCTGTTTTCTCGCTCTTTTTTGCCAACTCGCTCGTTCATTCTCACTCTCATTCGCGTACGTTTCCTTTCGCTTCAGTTTAACTCGCTCGCAGAACCGAATTTCTGTAAATGAGCGACAATGCGCGCGATTTTTCCATCCCCATGTCAACCCGTGTCAGATGGTGGAAATGGACGGGGACGGCCGGCGGGTGGTCCTGGTCAGTTGTGGTGTAGTGGAAACCGTATCCGCGCGTAGCCCGTCGTCCTTAGCGCGCGTGCGTGTGTTCGTGTACGGTTGTATTCGTTGTCGTTGTGCAACCTACACACCGCGTTCGGCTCGGATGATGTGTGCGGCGCGCGTTCTATTCAACAGCCAGAATTTTCATTCACACCACCACCACTACACCCCCACTCCCACTGCCCAATGCTCCACTCCCCCCCCCCCCCCACGAGTTCTGACAGCACCGTTGACCTCATAGCGTTACGGTGCTACGGCCAGTCCTTCCGAATCCGAATGAGTAACGCGAAAGTTTCATTTCGACCACTTCACACAACAGTGTCGGAGTGTTTTTTTTTGTGTTTTTGGTGTCCCCACCCTCCCGCTTGTTACGATGGTCATGGCTGCAGGGTGCACCGACTGGATGGCTGAAGCGAGACGAGCTAACTCAAGGGAAGGTCAACCTTTTCCGCTGGAATGGTGGTGGAATTTTAATAAAAACCAAAATTGGTCCTTTCCACCAAAAATAAAATCCATCGTTTTGGCTCGATTCGTTGCGATTCTCATTCGGGGAACCAGCGATGGGAAGCATTTGAAGTTGTGGAAATTTCAATAAAAGGTATCCATCAAGCGAAAATTAAACAAAACCAAAAGTCATTCATTTTACAAACTAAACAAACCGAGCGATGAAATATTGGAAGATATTTTGTTGATAAACGTCAATAAGTATATGGAGACAAATTTCATCAAGTGATATTGCATTGATCTCGTAAGTTGATCCTTAAAATTCGTCACCACACGAAATCTGTGCGTTTCGTTTACTCCTGAACATAACGGTTCGTGAGAGGAAGTGGAAAATGAAGTTAAAAATATTTATCCCTAAAAATTGACCATGAAACTTTTTCTCAAACGAAATGAAAGCTCCGATGGTTTATCACATGAAATTATTTAAATAGTTTGTCATAGGAAAATATTTAAATTTCTCGCTACCAATAGTGATGGAGAAATGTTAATACTTAGAGAATCTCCTACTAAAATAGTGCCTATAATTTTCTCCTATAGTTCCTAGATTCGGAGCTCGTATGTGGAAAATGAAGAAAACAGTGTTATCCGTTAAAATTGACTATATAACTTTTTCCTCAAACAAAATGAAAGCTCCATTGGTTTGTGTCATGAAATTATTTATATGTCTAGTTATCAATAAGAATGAAGGACTGTTAACACTTAGAGAATGCCTTAGTAATATAAAGCCTTCTATATATGTCTCGATAAGCAATCCTGCCATTCCACGTAAATATTTAAACCTGAAATATATTGGTCAAATCTTCTTAACATTTGGTCCACCGCTATCAACAGGTTAAAGAAGACCCAAGGTTGAAAAAATCGCAAAGGTTGAAATGGATCGCAAAGGAATTGTAAGCTGCATAAGAATTGAAAGATGCTCAGATCAACTGAATTTTATCTGCTGCGCGTTGACTACTGATAAATTTTAAAGAAATGAAATGAGGAAGTTTAAATCAGTGGGAAACAAGTCTACTGGCAGGCCTTGGAGAATAGGTGTGGTTATAAAAACTCGTTTGTTGTCATACATGGTATAAGATGGTTCATTGAATTTTTGCACTGATTTGTATACGTGTTTTTGGGTTATGTAAAATGTGGACAAATGTTTTATTAACCCCAATAACCCTTGGAAATCGGCATGATAGGAGACCAACAAAAATAAATACGAACCACAGTCATCTAAACAACGAAATACGATATCTATATAAAAGTGAGTGTAAGTCTGTATAGAACAGTTTGTCAATCAAATTGTTTTCGTCGCCAGAACATTTTCCTCGATGGACATTCTCAATCATCCTCTTTCCCAACAACCCCTACAGCGTTTGCTGTCCACAAGTGGATTGTGACCCACCGCTAAGTGCTGTTGAGAAGATGAGCTTGATGGCAAGCACGAGGTGCTCGCAATTGAATTGCACAAAACGGACTCCACAAATACAAACATACTGACTCGAAACGGGCGAACGCGGAAAAGCTTCATTTTCATCGCCCGGCGATCTCCATCGAGCACGCGAACACGCGACTTTTGACGCTGTTGTGGTTTTGCTTTTGCTGTTGGGGTTTCTCCATCGGTAGAGATTTTCCTCACCTCACCAACGTATGCACATGTATGTGTGTGTGTGTGTGTGTTTAGGCCGGTGGGTGGGAATGTTTTCGGTGGCAGGCTCCGATTAGATAGTAATTGAATCCGGAAAAGTATCCCAATTAGAGGACGTTGGGGGCAAATTAGCAATTCAAATCGACCACCGGCCACCGATCCAGCGTTGGGTTCGTTACGCTTTGGCAAGGAGAGAGAGAGAGAGAGAGAGAGAGTGAGCATGAGAGAGGGAAAATAGACACCCTTGATGACGGTGGTGGTGGTGGCGGCGGGGGAAAAATTGAAATCAGTGGCCTTTTCTGCCTCGTTTGCGTACACCGAAGCCTCCGATGCGGTGGCACGTTGTTTGTTTAGGCTCGTAAGCAGAGTCATTTTCCGATCTATAAAACCGAACCACCGAGCCCACGTCCCCATCCCCTTGCCCTTGTGTGCCGGGTCGATGGCTAAACAATCAATGGCAGCCGTGTGGTTTTGTTTTGCGTTTGCCTACGCTGCTTTTCTCCTCGAATTTCCACGCAGCGGGAGGATGAGGCGACGAGTGCGAGGGAACGAGTTAAAAGGGCTGCCGGAACCGGACACGCAAACCCCATTCAACGGGTGGCTCCGGAAGCGTTCCGGCAGACACTGAACGGTCGAAGGACATTCGAGGCGAATGCACCCGACAACGAACCGGGGGTTTTTGTTTTCTGTTTTCCCTCCTCTTGCTTTACATCGGCCCAATCGAAAGCCCTTGATACGGGAAGAGGAAAAAGCTCGCCGGTTGCCGGTCAAGCGATAATACCCGGCCACCGGATCGGTTAAGTGGCCGGATGCTAACCGCCCGGTGGAGATAACATTGTACGGAATATAATTAGCCTCTCCACGGAGTCTTTTGCTTTGGCGAGCGACCATTTTGTTCGTTCGACCATACGCTCGTGAATGGCGCGCACGCAAACATGTAAATGTCATCAGCAGCGTTTGAAAGTTCACCCGTCGCCACGGAGATGGCAAAAGCCGTTCGTTCCCTTCCGGAATGCTCCAGGGAGGTTGATTGGAAAATTAATAATGGAAAGCAGCCTTCCAGCTCCAGCTTCGCAGCGAACAAAACAATGTCAATGGACGGGTGAAGGGAAACTCTCACTTAAGGATTTTTTTTTATTTTTTATTTTACTTTTAAATGAAAAGATGGAAACCGCTTTCATCGGCTGATTTGTTTTGCCAAAGGTGTTTTCGGTTCGAAAGGCTGTCGGAAAAAATGGCCCTCCATCCATCCGCCGATGGCATGACGAAGCCCGTTGGCAAATCGGGTATCCCAAGTCAGGACATGGCGTGGCATTAGCCAGACCACTTGGTAGCGAGGACCGAGTCTCGTTTCACCATTTGAGCGGGGTGAGAAAAATCGGAGCGAACGACCAAAGAAGAGAACTGAAAGACGGCGAAAAGGGCTGTCAATACTTCAGCTCGTTAGGTTCGAGAAAAAAACTGTGGTACATGTGGGAGGGGAAAGGGGGGCACGGAGCAAAGGGTGCGGGAGATGAGGGACCGCGAAATGTTTGCGTGACGGCTGCTGAATTATTAATCATCGATTGTTCGCGTCCCGGAATGTCTTCGGTTTTCCGTTCGAAGGAAGCGAATGGTTGATATACTGGTTTGGTAAGGGAGGGGGGGAAAGGAGAGGGTGAGCCCGTAAGGGTTTTTAGAATGTTTCGCTACTTCCAATGGTTCCAATTTCGATCGGAACGTGGAACCATCGTTATCGACGAAGCGACGGGCTCGCGCTTTTCGAGGAGGCCAAAGGGTAGAGTTTTCCCCGCGTTTGGCAGAGACGTGGGGACGATGAAAACCATGCCGAACTGAGGGTGACCAAACTCGGTCATTTTATGTATGTGCTTCATCAGCATGCCACTGGCATGGCTTTCCGCGCGAACGTGCCACTGATCGCGACTCGCTGACGGTTTTTCTCCACTCTCCTTCTACTTTCGTACGCGCAGGAAAATGGAAGATCTGTGCCTGACCTCACCGCTAGCCCCGGGCGGGCACCGCCCGGTCCGATGCCTTCCCACCAGGCGCAGGGTCTCCAGCAACAACAGCAACACCAGCAACACCAGCAGCAGGGAATGCAGGGACACCACCAGCAGCACCAGCAGCAGCAGCAGCGCCAGGGCTCGAAGGAACCGGTGCTGCTGCAGGGCGACTTCCGGAAGGTGTCCGGCATCAGCTCGGAGATCTTCCGCCAGATCGAGGCGGTGGAGAATGACCACGATCCCAGCACGGCCGCTGCGCTGGAGGTAAGCATCCAATATCGAACGCCAATCAGGAGGCAATTAATCTTACTCTAAATAACGAACTCTTCCAATGGCAAATAAATAAAAATCCTAAGGGTAGAGTTGAGTTTTCTCAGATGCATAGGTTGGTCAGATGAGTTTCCAATTATGTCATATGTATAGCATTTTCAATCTTTTCTGAGCTTCCAGCAAGTGAGACTGTTCAAGTTTAAATGATAAGACTATAAAGTGCTTATTTATGTTTTTGAAAACAATTTAATATGAAATATGATATGTTTAAATAGAAACAATCTCAGCAGGAAGTATTCAGATTATTTGCACAAATCAAACAGCTTTCAATAAAATCTGGAGAACAGGCGTACCTTAAAAATTAACGGACCTGGTATTTTTTAGCAAAATATTAACTATTCACTTAACATAAGCTGCTTTATGTTGATAGTTAATCGATACAGATTTTAGCTTTAAATATATTTGTTTCGCTATTTATTGGTTTTTATAAACATTTATTTTGACTCATATGAGTTTGTTTACAAAATAATTACTTAATTTATGGAGCTTCGTAAATAGAAAACGATTTAACGTGCAGTAGATTGTTGAACGTGAGTTCAGTCTAAAGTTGTTACGAGGAGAACAGAAACGAAGGTAAAATCAGCATAACCAGTCCAGGAGATGTTTAAAAATGGACAAAGTTCATTTGTCGGGATCTAACAGGGTTTAGCGTCAGTCCCTTAACCTTTTCGCGCAACATCACACAGTTCGTGTAAAGTACATAATTTGATGAGCATAATTTCTCCCCCAGGGAATTCTTTTGCCCAAAGCATAAACATAGCAAGGGTAAGAGAAGGTAGGAACAAATCTACTAGAAGTGGTAGGCAGAGGATAACCGTGGGCGAAGAACTGCGAGAAACTAGCAAAAACTAAACCGATCAAAGCCTCGCGGTGTGGTTAACCGTTGAAGGTTGCCTTCGGTTGCCTCGGGTTGTGTACGGGACTACGGCCTGCCCGGTTGCTGTTTGTGCCAGCCACGGAACGACGTATCCATCCCACGGTCGTAACGCGACCGTTTCAACCGTTTTCTCGTGCTCGTGATGCTGCCAGCTTGTTTTTTGTTCCCTGGTGGAGCCCTTTGGTGGCCGGCGACATCAAAGCGGCAAGGAATGCCCACGGTATGGCACAAAGCAGCACAAACGAGCATTCGGAAACGGGGCGAAGGAAAACAACACGGAACGGCTCACCGCAAACCGTGTATGACGGAGGGAAAGCTTACGCTGGGAAGCGGCGTACCTGTCCGTGACGTAACTGACGAACGAATAACGGAAAAAAAACGAAGAAACACAAACATAAAACAAGCTACATGAGATGATTCCAGGAGCAGAAACCCACACCGTAAGGATTTGCGCCGACTTCCGGCGACGTGCTCGACGGATGAGCGGTAATTGAAACGGAACGGAACGCCGTTCGGTGGAAAGGGGGCAGAAGGGAAATAAACAAGGCTAAGCAAGCAAAAAAACCTTCTCCAACAAGGTCACATCGTCACTGGGACAGAAACACGAGGGTCCGGGAGACGGATCCGAGAAAGGGAAAAGTTTAAGACGACACTAATTGAGTTTGAGTGCTGCTGCGTTAAGAAAGCAAGATATGGCGGAAGAAAAGAAAAGGCATCCCAACAGCGTCCATCTCGAGTGTCTCTTATCAGCCATGTTTTCTCTCTCTCTCTTTCTCCCTCGCGACAGGTGGTGGAGCGGCGGGGGGAAATGATAGTTCGCATCCTGGAGCCGCGATGCATGGGCAGCCGGCAGGCGATCGAGGCGGGACAGAAGTTCCTCAACAAGAGTGATGCCCGACACACGGTCCAGGTAAGGAGGTCCGACCACGGACGGAACTGGCGCCTTGCGAGTCGCGCGATTGCGTAACGCTGCCCTGCCTTCTCTCTTCCGTTTTTTCCGAGCAGCTGGTGGAAATCGTCAAGCGACCGGGCCAAACGCTGGGACTGTACATCCGCGAGGGCAACGGAGCGGACCGGTCGGACGGTGTGTTCATATCTAGGATAGCTTTAGAGTCGGCCGTTTACAACAGTGGCTGCCTGCGGGTAAGTAGAGCGGGACTCGGGGGCCGCGCTAAATGGCAATTTTCAATTAAACTCCAATTAGGCCGCGCCGGTGCGGGCGGTTTGTGCGGCGAGGCGTTAAATTGGGTTTTTATTGTAAACAACATTAGAAAATGGGTCTAGAAGGGGGCTTGGAAAATGCTAGAAGGACTTTGCGCACGATGTCGCGGGGCGGATGGATAAGCAATGTCGCCGAAAAGTTAGCAACACATTCCGGCCGGCCCCAGACGGAAAGGGCGTGCAGTAAAAGGAGCAACTTTCTATCCGGAACTTTCCTCCCGGCGTTGGTCAACGTGGCAAACGTGGAAGCTAGCTTTTGGTGAACGGCACCGTCCGTTTGGACGATCGGGAAGATGAGCAAAAGTTTTCCTGCATTTATGTTGCAGTTTTCCACGCCCGGGGCAAGGCACACTTGCTAATCATTTGCTCGGAAAAGCGATATTTTAATTAAAATAGCTCACATTTGGAAAGTTGTGGCTGCCAAGGATGCTTGTGCCAGTGAAAATTCCTTTGGAGAATACTTTATTGCATCGCAAATCTTTAGCGTCGGTTCAAACAAAATAAGATTTAATTTGATTAAAACTGTGGCATCTGTAGGTGAACTATTTTGAATGATTTTACTTTATTTCATTACGAAAAATTACAATTAGTTGAGGTTTGTTGATTTTTTTGGTCGGTATAGGTAGGAATGTTTTCGATTGCCAATTTTGTATAAGATGGTTTTAATTTTGAATAAAGCTTCTTACATCACGTGAAGAATGAACGAGCTTTATTGGAAAGCAAATTAAGAGATATTTAAGATAAATTCATTGGTTTTTTAAAGATGGAACTTCGACAACCTTAGTCGATTCAAGAAAATAGCTCTTGTTTTTAAAAAATGATAAAAAGAAAAAACTGAGACGATTATATAAGAGAACGTAAGCAATATTTTACAGAACTAGCTTCAGTGTATTTCCATTAATTTTCCCAATAAATCATCAAAACAAATTGATGCTAACTGTCATAAGATTGCAAGAATGTGTTTATGTCAGTTCATAAGAATTGACATAAAAGCCTAAGTAATCGAAGAGGCTTTCAAGAGATCAGACGCAAATTTTATCAACAAATCTCTAATATTCTTATCTTTTGATGAAATAAATAAAAGGGTGTAATTGTTAGGTACATATTACAGTCTTCAAAATATCGTTTTCCTTTTATTATATAGATAAAAATTGTTTTAAAGAAGCAAATTCATGCAATTGTAAAAAGCACTGTAACCTTGTAATCATACCGCCCATGTACCCTTCGTCCTTCGAAGAAAATACAATATAAACCATTTGCAGCGCTCGTATTTGTCCCCGGTGTCGGAAAAGTCGAACAAAATGGCCCATCATTAGGTCGGGTTGGAAGGTATAAATTAAAAGTTTTTGCCAGCCTGGTTTTGTGGTTGTTGTGCGCTGCGGTAAAAGAATCAAAAAAAAAAAAAACGGACACCCTCACCCCTTTGCAGCTGAGAGGGTTTAGCTTCGTTTGTTGTGGTCACCGGCAGCTAAATGAGTTAACGAAGGGTTTTTCGGGCCGCGCTCGCAAACGGCAAGCAATCGGGACCAATTCGAGAGTGTTAAATGTTTTTACAGACGATTGTCGACGCATCGATGGGTGCCAAATGTTACAACAACTGGCCGGGGCGTCATCGTTTTAGTAGCAATAATATAAGTTATCGGCGTTTTCCGGGCGAGTGCCGGACGGGGAGTTTATCGCGGCAAAGTTTGTTTCATAACTTGAAGCATTTTCGATCGAAAACGACTGGGCGCCTCCATCGCATCTGTTGAAAGGCCGACCGACGGTCCGCTGGTTCCACTTTCGCGATGCCTTCACACCCGATTCCATTACGTAATGGCACTGGCGGTTATGGTGGTGGTGTTGGTGGTGGGTCGATTGGAGTTGTATCCTTTTTGGCTTACACCATGTATCGAATATTGGACACGACACGGACCGTAAACGGATAGTGCGCGAGCGGTGGCTCGAAATGGAAGCCCGCAAGAGATAACCCGAGAGCATAAGGAGGCGAAATGTAATAATCTAGCTAGGGAACGGGACGGTGGAGGAGTGTATGGGAGTGGCGGAATCCTGTGATTGGATAGCGCAGTATGTATAGGCTATGGAAAGATAAATAGAGCTATTATCCGTAACGGGTTTTCTTGCAACTCGCCATCCTTTCCGGTTGGGGCTATTATAGTTGTTTTTTCACCGTTTTCGCTCACATAAGTTTCTGTGAGTTTGTGTGTGTGTGTATGTGAACAATTGAATAAACATACATGTATTGTGTGGTCCTGGCACTATCGGACCATATGAAAAGACCAACGGAAGGATCGTCTGGCATGATTTAGACATACGCCATACCGATGGCATCGTCTTGGAAAAGCTTGGCATCGTGTTTGTGAAAAGCATTGTGCAAACACCACACCAAGCTTCAAGGGAAAAGGAGTTTAAAATGAAATAAAATATGATAACATTTTAAAATTTTAATCCAGGCAACAAGCATTTTGTGGCACTCACAGTTTGCCTAAAGTTCCTCCCAGTGTCGTCCAAGAGGGTGAAACACTCGAGGCGTTGTGATTTCCGTTTTCCACCGCTCCGTTCCGTTTATCACCGGGAAGCTTTTCTTTGCACTCTGACGAATGGCAAGATGCCCGTCGTCCGCAGACATCACACTGACAGGCGGAAGGACAGGTTTGTGTGGAGATTATGAAGAATTTCCTCCTCTGCTGTTCGCACACTCCAGACGATTACCTTTGTTCGCCGCTATTTTCGTTCCTTCTGCGATGGATTGCGCTGACGTACGGATATGTACGGTAACAAGGGAAAACGGTAACGGCCAGTGGTGACAAATGTGTTACACAAAGTAACGCTTCGTAGGGTTTTCTAGGTGTTTTTTGCGGTTGGAGGTAGGAATTGTCCATGTCTGGCTTTTGATGGGTTGTGACTAAGAAAACATAGTGACATAATTCGTGCAGCTATTTTATCGTTTTACTGGCCGTCCACACGGCATCGTAGCGTAGCGATTTTGACACTCCATCGTAGTGTCAACTATTTTTTATGGCCGTGGCTAAGGCCTCCCGACCAACATTTGCACTACGACGGAGTATCGAAATCGCTACGCTACGATGCCGTGTGGACTAGAGATGGGAAAGATGATTCTTTAAAAAGATCAGGTGCGGTGCAGTTCGCTCTGTGAGATGAACTGAACGCGTGCGGTGATTCTTCCGCACGTCCCAAGAGCGATTTTTCGTCGAATGGGTTATAGATTAAACGACAAATATTGGCCTGGTCATTATAACACCGTGAAAAATGGGATATATTGTAAGATATCACATACATTCAGAATATTTTTTACATAAATATTCGATATTAGAATATTTATTCATGATATTTCTGGATGTGATTTTAACAACCATAATTAATATCGTTGCCCACCTAAAACAGTAATTCATTCAAAATTATAGCGGTTGATACAATAACCGCTTTTTTTTTTGCTATCGTTTATGTACGAACGAAAGAAAGAATGGTGTAAAGATTTGCCCCACACTTACATAGTAGGAAAGTTGATCAACCATACGAAGAATCATAACCGCACCTCTGGCGTGCGATTGAGCAGGGCTAGCCAGCTCGTTGATCAATGAATAAACCAATACCACACCGCCGGTTGGTGGAGTGTTGTCGTACACATTCATGATCAACCGTAGAACGAATCAATATCGCACCGCTGGCGTGCGGCTATAGCCTGCACGGTAGGTGACCGCACGAGGAATCAATACCGCACGTCTGACGTGCGATTGAGCAGGGCTAGGGAGCACGGAGAACGATCGTCGTGCGTAGAACCAATACCACACCGCCAGCGGGTAGCGTATTGTCTTATCCATTCTTGATCAACCGTAGAACGAATCAATATCGCACCGCTGGCGTACGGCTATAGACGGTAAGGAACCACCCCGGTGGCAAAATGATCATGCTTTCTCGTTCTGTCGGTATCAATTGTCAATTGGGCAGAACGAGAAAGCATGCTGATTTTGCCACTAGGGCATCGTCACACAGCTGGCGAGTCGTGATTTTTCCTATGTATGCATAGTCGGGACCATCGGCGTGCGGAAGAATCATTTTGGTTGATTTGAATGTGCGGTAATCGTTCGCTCAGTAGAAAGATCAGAGTGAATCATACAGTTATGATTCAATTTGCCCATGCCTAGTGTGGACGCTGCGTTATACCACATAACACATGCAATAACAGTTGATTTAAAAGAAAAGGACAGAACATTTTGCTAAACATATTTTATACATCATATCAGGCCATCAGAGACCTCTTAAAAGATGACGAAAAGAGTTTTAGTTTTTACGGATCCGTTATTTTATCGTGGAAAAAACTGTTATATATTCTAGCTTTTATCATTTATGGAGTCTTGTGTACACTAAAAACTCGACCAACACTGAATCGACGACTCTGAAACAATCCACACATTGAGCTTGAACACTGCAGATGTTGTTTGATCACTATTTTTTTGATAAAATTATCTATGTTTTATAATTGAAACTCAGTTTTGCTAGTTTTGCTTCATAAAACAAGCATATAAATATATGTCAAGGTGTATGTACTAAAGTTATACAACAAGGTTTGTACAACACGGGGAAATTAGTAAACTGTCAATCATTTAAAATATACCGTAACATCGCGGGGGCGTCAAGGTAGTAATTTATTTATTCGAATCGCATAAACGAATAGATCACAAGGTAGTTAAATTTCCTTTTTATTAGTTTCACCTGTCAAAAGTTTCTATGGCACTGGAATAGCTCGGTGGATTGTTGAAGAGTATCAATGAGTATTTAACACTCATAACCGTCAAATATGAAAAACCCATTGATAAAGTCCAAAAAGTAACCGCTGCTCAATGTTATAACTTCTCCTCAGTTGACCAGTGCGCGATTTATTTCGAAGTCTTTAAGAGTTCTCACACTTTTATTCTGTCTTTTGTTGTCATACTGCCATCTGTCTCTCTTGACAGAAGCGCATCTCCTAGGGCACTACAGGATTTGGTCCCCCAATTCATCAACGCTACACCAAGAATAAACGATCGAACACCCCTCGCGTTTCCAATGCAAAGTATTGAACAAAGCCTCCTTCATTAGCCTATGAGTTTAAAGCCGGGTGTTTCTTGTTTTCTTCCCTTAATTGTCTTGTACATAAATTCCCTCTCCCTCTACAGGTTGGTGATGAGATACTGGCGGTCAACCTGGTGGACGTGACGCGGATGTCGCTGGACGATGTGGTGATCATCATGTCGATCCCGCGCCGCCTGGTGCTGGCCATCCGCCAGCGGCGGGGCAACCGGGGTGCCAACTCGCCCGGCCCGCCCCAGATGTCGCGGCCAGAGCAGAAACCGCCGCCGGTCGTGGTGATCAAGCGGGACCTGCGCGACGAAGACCTGGACGACTCGGACCGGGCACCCCGATCGTCGCGGTCGTCCCGTGAGCGGCGCACCGGCGATGGGCGCGAGATGACCGAGTCCCGTTCGCGTCTCGGGTTGGGCCTAAACAATTACAGCCCGCAGAGCGAACAGCTCGACCTGTACTACGGCGGCGGAGGCGGCGGCGGCGGGCGGCATGGGCCGGGAGGGGGCCCGGTCGAGACGCCCAGCTGGGGCTACAAGCCGCCGCCCCCGCCGTCCGTCATCACGGAGCAGCCGAAGGGGATGCACGGAGGAGGAGGCGGTGGGTTCCACACGTCGCACTCGTACTACCAGAACGCGGGCACGCTCGAGAGCCTGGCGGAGAAGGTGCACGCGTTCTACCCGTCGGCCACGACGAGCCGGCGGATGTCGGCGGGCGGGGCAGGGGTGGCCATGAGCCAATCGCACCAGCGGTTCCCCCGCAGCGGCTCGGACCAGCATTTGCCGCGCGTGGAGTACGCGGACTACGCCTCCCTGGGGCGTCATCCTCTGCTGGCTCGGTCCAGTCTGAAGAACGACCTCGTCGGTGCGGCTCCTATCGCTGGAGGGACGCTGGGTCGGTACGGACGGTACGATGGGCAACCGGGTCAGCCTGGTCACGGGTCTTCCCGTGGGCCCAAGTACGGGCCGAGTCCTCTCGGGGCCACCGGATCTCTTCAGAGGCGCTCACGGCCCGCTCTCGACTACTCCAGCGATACGGAGGCGACGATTGGACCGCGGCCGAGCTACTACTACTACAATCACCCGGCGATGGCGGGGCCAGCGGGTGGCGGCGGAGGGGGCAGTATGGGACGAGGCAGCACGCAGGCGCTCGGCGGTGGTCCCGAGTTCGCCAAGTTCAACTCGCTGCCTCGCGAGCGGCCCGGAGCACGTCTAGGTCTCAGAGGGCGCATCGTCGATCGGCTGCAGGACGAGGCGGACGGTAACGTGTCCGCGCCGGAGTACTCGTTGCCGATACGGCGTGATCTGCGGGACCTGCGCCATCGCATCACGGCCAGCCCGTCGATCTTCACCTCGGACGAGTACCGGGCGTGGTTGCGGCGAGCTCCCAGCAGCTCCGCCATCTGCGAACAGATGCGAGCCTCGCGGGATCTGCTGAACCAGCAGCGAGCGCACAGGTTCTCCTGCAGCGCCGAGAACATCCACGACGTGCTGAAGAACACCGAGCACATCTACAGCAGCCGCACCGGACTGGTCGGTGCGGGTGGAGTCGGAGGAGTGGGCAGTGGCGTCGGCATGGGAGGTACCCTCGACCGGCACTCGCTGGCGGCGGGCGGTCCTCGGATGTCCTCGCTTCCGGTGCGCTCCCTATCCTCGCAGCACATCGGAGGGCCATCGTCCATCCGCTCCCCGAGCGTACGTCGTATGCGCCAGCTGCTGGAGTTGACTCAGCAGGGTGCGGCTGGTCTCGGGGGCGTCGGCGGTGGCATCCCTAGCTCGGTCGTAGCAGCCCTCGCCGGTCATCAGAGTCCGGCACCGACGCCAAGCACAACACTGCCCCGAGCGCACCGCCAGATCGACATCAACCCGGCCGAGTACACCAAGTACAAGCTGGATAAACCGGTCGTGGACGCGGTCGGCATGTCGGGTATGCTGTGGATCCACCTGCTGGCGGGCCGAGGACTGCGCGCTATGTCCGACACGCCGTCCCAGCTGCAGCAGCCGCTCATCCGCGATCTCTACTGCGTGCTCGAGTGCGACCGTATCCACAAGGCGCGCACCGTCGTCCGGTCCGGCGACCTGCAGTTCGACTGGGATGAGTCGTTTGAGCTCGATCTCGTCTGCAACAAGCAGCTGGACGTGCTCGTCTACTCCTGGGACCCACAGCACCGGCACAAGCTGTGCTATCGCGGGGCGCTCTCACTGACCACCTTGCTACGACAATCACCGATTCATCAGCTGGCGTTGAAGGTATGTCAAGATGATTAGGATTGAGCTCGACAGTAGACACACTATATCTATAACGAACAGAACTTTTCCAAATCCTTAAACGTCATTGCGAGTTTCGCTTCAATGCGTTCAGTTCCGGGCCGTTGTAAGCCGGAGGCGGAGGAAACGTAGTTGACATATTGCCAAGACTTGCAATATTACGAACGGAGGAAGCACAATTATAAGGCGTTGGTCAAAGGAGAAACAATTCTACTTTTCGGATTTTGGACTTAAGCGGATTTTGGAAGAAAAGCGTCGATTCCGTTCTACACGCGTGTCCTTTTGAAAATTGAGGTTATAATGAGATAACAACGCCATCTGTTATCTTTCTCGACACGTATTGTCAAAATCCCGTACGATAACTTCAAATGTTTGCGAACATCCACGAGCTCAGTACTAAGGCGGTCATAATGGTTCGTCTCGGAAAGGAGCTCATCAAAATCTGTTTTTATTCCAAATGTTCTCGTCTTATGTACTAAATTCGCTCTAATGGGCGTAACTGAAAAGGAAGATCTCGCTCTAGAATTCAGATGGTTGCATTCATTCCTATCCTTTCACGCAGTTCCTTTTCCATGTGTTTTCGCGAGCGTCCTTTCAATCGTATGCGCCTTCTCTGTCTAACTCTTAGGCGTGAAACTTATGTAACCTCCTGTTTAAACATTCGTGGGACCTTGAGCAAGGATCTTTGCTTATCTTTTACCTGCTTATGCATCGAGTACTTTGTCCGTTTTCTATGTTTATTTAGGATCACGATAGCGATCCTATCGCTACGAACGAGCCCTGTTGTCCGTCCGTAACAATATCTTTTGAATCCTCGGAGTTTTATGCTATATAACATATCACCTACAATCAAGTTTTGAGCTCTAAAGAATTAGGATGGATGTTCCAACACGGGTTGGAGTTGGAAATTGGCTCCAATCTTCAAGTTAGTTTTGTCCAAGGCGCGTTTCAGTCGTTCTATCTTGATTTAGTTATTTGGATCTACATATAGGATCGTATTCCAAAATATCTTGATAGAGTGTTCTTCGTTCATTCGCCACAGACTTCGACTTATATGTTATTTTCTAACAAAAGAACCTATTCATTTTGTACTATCCATGAACGGGTCTCATCAAGAAGCTCTTCCATAGGTTGTGGAACAATCCGAGTTTTGAAAAGTCTATGAGTCTTCTATTTCTACAGACTAAATCTCTGATGCATCTACTTTGTGTCCTTTCTCCATGTAGGTTGAACCGAGGGGTACCATCTATCTGCGACTAAGGCACACGGACCCGTTCCAACTGTTCCGACGACGTGGTCTACCGAGCCTGCGGGGTAACGTACCAGCCCTGTTCGGTGCCGACCTCGAGACGGTGGTGACGCGCGAGTCCAAGGGTGCACCAGGCTGCGCTCCAGTTCCTATCATACTGCGCCGCTGCGTCGAGGAGGTGGAACGACGCGGCCTAGACATCATCGGCCTCTACCGTCTGTGTGGTTCCGCGACCAAAAAGCGTCTCCTAAGGTATGCCCCGCTCCCGGACGCTCTGGTGTTCTTCTTCTGAAGCGAGTGACGTTTTGCTTTTGCAGGGAAGCGTTCGAGCGGAACAGCCGCGCCGTGGAGCTGACGCCGGAGCACGTGCCGGACATCAACGTGATAACGGGCGTGCTGAAGGACTACCTCCGGGAGCTGCCAGAGCCACTGTTCACCAAGTGTCTCTTCCAGATGACCGTGGACGCCCTAGGTAGTGCTGTCGCGCACCGCAAAACATGCCCTGCTCACCCTGTCTGCTTGCTTCCGTTCTAGGTGTGTGTCTCCCGGACGACCCCGAGGGTAATGCCAAACTCATGCTCAGTATTCTGGACTGTTTGCCGCGCGCGAACAGGGTAAGTCTGCAGGGGACAGGCTAGGTCTGCATTCTCGACTCGGTCCATGCCTGACCCTCTTCTCTTCCGCCCCTTAGGCGACACTCGTATTCCTGCTCGACCACCTGTCGCTGGTCGTGTCCGCCTCGGAGCGCAACAAGATGTCCGCCCAGGCCCTCGCGACCGCCCTCGGCCCGCCGCTGATGCTGCACTCGGCCAGCGTCGGCGCGAACGAGGAGATCGACCACGCGCAACCGATCGCGGTGCTCAAGTACTTGCTGCAGATCTGGCCGCAGCCGGGCTCGGGGGCTCCCGGCGCCTCCGGCGTGCCCACTTCAGGTAACGTAATTCTTATACGTCCCGCTAGCAAGAAAACCACTGCCACCTCGTAACCGCCCGTCCTTCGTACCGTCGCCGGTACCCTCACCAGCTCACGCACACTAACACATGCTCCGTATTTGTTCGCTGTTGTTCGTTGTTGATTGAGCCGTAACCGTAAACACACCGTAAGCGTAAGCACCGCCGAAGAATGTTTCCGAACTTTCTTACCCAGTTTCATGTACTTGTTTTGTGTTTTCGCTTTTATATGTCACTTGATCCAGGTACGTTGCACCTGGACGTTTTCAAGATTGTTTGATTTGTTTTGCGAGTTTCAATTTATTTTTGCCAATTAAAATATTACCCAAAATTGGTTTGTAAAATCAATTGTTATTTTAAAAAAAACCGTCATTTCGTGGAAAATACCGCGATAGTCGTAATTAAAAGTAGATGAAAAACAGAATAATTGGTCCCGTTTGTGAAATATTTAATTAACAACGAATCGTTCTATGCTTGAGAGTAGCTAATTGAAAATATTGACTTTAGAACCAATTTCACTGTTCGCGACGTGAGCGACCATGCGCCTCCATCG